>NC_133504.1:49336071-49979285 GCF_049354715.1 Callithrix jacchus
AATTATATGCATTAAAAATGCATTTAAGAGATTTCTTCACTAGACTTCCAAGGGGTTCATGTTCCAAAAAAGATTAAGAGTCCCCCGTATAAGGAGAATCTTGCACTGAAAGAAATTAGTCATTGAGGTGGTAATGGTGGCATGGCATTTGCTGAACAAAATATGTTATTTAGGCATTTCATGAAATTGTTGTAATACTTCTTAGTAGTATTTTGATATCAGAATTATTTCCAACTTATACTTAGTTCCTTATTAGGCTCAGCTAGTTTCAACCTGTGAGAATCAGTAAATTAGACTATAAAGCTAATTCCTATAACAATTTAAAATGTTTTCTTAGAAAAGTTTAATTGATCCATTGGCATCTTGACAGATACTTTCTCTCTTTGGTAAAGACACTAAAGACTCATTAAATGGCTTAGTATCTCACTTGGTTCTGTGTGTTGTGGGGTAGAATTGTTTATTCCTTTAAATGTCATGTTATTTATTTATTATCTCCACATATAAACATTTCTCTTTGGAGAGATCAGAAGATATAAATTATTATTGATTTATTTAGATAGAATGCTTTTATTTGGCTTTGTATACAAGCTAAGTGAGCTTATACAAAAGGTATTAGATTAATGAGACTGGAGACTAAAGTCTTCTGTTTATCTACTTATTTGGGAAGATCTCTAAGCCATTCAGTGTAAACATGCTTCTCTGTGTAGCTAATTGACTCAAAGTTGACTCAGGAAACTTGAGAGCTTCATCCAAGAAGCCATAAAACACTAGCTACCACTTTAAATCATTTCCTTCCCTTTCCTCTTCATCCTTTTACCTTTTCTTCTGGGATCACCAGGAAGCCTCAGGTTGGTATTCCTAGACTTTTCCTCTCCTTTTTGCATCCAAATACTTAAAGTGCCCACAACAATCTTCTTTCTAGTCTTTCCTAAATTCATTTTGTTCTTCTCTACCTCTTCTCTTAGCCTATGTACTTATTTTGCTCTGTTAGTTGTGTTTAGCAATTGCTTTCTGAATTGAACAGAAAAGTGGGTATGTGGATTTCTAGTCATATTCTGTGAAGTTCCTTACTGCATAATCTGACCCAGGAAGGGGAGTGTCTGGTCCTGCAGCCCTGTTTCTGCAAGAACAGCTTTTATTCATTATGTCTGTCTGAACACCCCTAGTAAATGTCATTTGAACAAAGGATTCTGTGGGTAAAGGGTTTGGAAATCACTGAACTAGAGAATGCTCTTGGCCTGGTTTACCATTGTACTTTGGCTCTGGCACATGCTAGGAGAACACTTTGACTGCTGAGTTATCATGTAAAGCACGATAAATGTGTATAATAACAGTTACTCTGTTGGCCCCTGAAGCCACATATCTATGTGGCCAAAAAAACAGAATTACATGATTAGTTATTTGTCTTTGGAGACTGTATTGGGTTGAACAGAGTTTCCCCAAATCCATGTCTACCAGGAACCTCAGAATGTGACTTTATTTGGAAATAGAGCAATATTATATCCTGGGTGGAACTGCAGAAATTAATGAAATTTTTGAATATTTAAAGAATGCCTGAGTGGTGGTTCCCATCATATTCCCATTCAGTTTACGGCTATAATCCCTGGAAAAAAAATGGATGGATCAAGATGGGTGATGATGAACTGAGTCAAATGGTAGCCCCCAAAGCAGTATCTTACTATAGCATAGTATCACAGGTCCAGGTCTAGCCTCTGGCACGTGGTATGTGGGTATATAACTGCCCAGTGGGTTCACCTTGTCTGCTACCTAGACAGAGCTGATTTATCAAGACAGGGGAATTGTGATAGAGAAAATAATTCACACAGAACTGTCTGTGAGGGAGACCTGAGTTTTGTTATTACTGAAATCAGTCTCCCCAAGCATTTGAGGATCAGAGGTTTTAAGGATAATTTGGTGAGTGGCTGACAGCCAATGAGTTGTGTGTGCTGACTGGTTGTGTTGGAGGTGAAATCATAGGGAGTCGAAGCTGTCTTACACTGAGTCGGTTCCGGGGTGAGGACTACAAGATCAGATGAGCCAGTTTATCGATCTGAGTGGTACCAGCTGATCCATCAAATGCAGATCTGCAAAATATCTCAAGCACTGATCTTAAGCTTTATGAGTGTTGTTATTCCCAGGAGCAATTTGAGGAGGTTCAGAATCTTGTAGCCTCTACCTGTATGACTCCTAAACCATAATTTCTAATCTTTTGGCTAATTTGTTGGTCCTACAAAGGCAGTCTAGTCCCCAGGCAAGAAGGGGGTTTGTTTTGGGAAAGGTCTGTTATCATCTTTGTTCTAAACTGTAAACTAAGTGTCTCCCAAAGTTAGTTCAGCCTACACCCAGGAATGAAGAAGGACAGTTTAGAGGTAAGAAACAAGATGGAGTTGGTTAGGTCAGCTCTCTTTCACTGTCTGTTATAATTTTGCAATGGCCGTTTCAGTTGTTGATCTGGCAAATGTTTTCTTTTCCCATCTGGAAAGAGGATCAAAACAGAGGAAATTTATGCAGAAAAGACAGCAGAATATATTCCATGCTGCAAGGTTCTGTTAACTCTTCTGTATAATTGATTTTAGTGTCAGTTCAGATCCTATATCCAAGATACCCAAAGAAGGAACTTTGTGTATCTTGACATTCCACAGAGCATCAGAGTATTTATTATATTGAGAACATTATGTTAATTGTGCTGGTGCAAGGACGTGGGAAGTACTCTGGATACCTTGGCAAGACCCATGGGTCTTGGGTCATAGCCTGGGAGATATATCCTACAACAATTTAGGGGCCTGCCATGTTTATGAAGATTTTAGGGACTCAATAGTTTGGGCTATGCAGAGTTATCCCCTTTAAGGTAAAGCAAATATTATTGTACTTCAAACTTTCCATCCCTAAAAAAGAGCAGAGTAGCAATGGGCCTCTTTGGACTGTGGTGACAGTATAGACTCTACTTCAGAATACTGCTCTGACTAATTTCTTAGGTAAATCAGGAGACTATTTTGAGTAGAGCTCAAAGAAGAGGGCTCAGAAGCAGGTCCAGCCTGTAAGGCAAGCTACTTTACTGCTCAGGTCAGAAGACCAGGCATACCCAATGGAATTAGGAGTAATCATGCCAGGTAGAGATGATGTGTAGAATTTCTAGAAAGCCCCAGTAAGAGGTATGCAGGAAAGACCTCTAGAATTAGTACAAATTAGCATATCACAGAAGTACTCACCATTTGGAAAACAGCTTCTAGAATGCTACCACAGTAGAAATTGAGTGTCGGACAATGGGAGTGTCAAATAACTATGAACTTTGTCATGAGTTAGATTCCCCCAAGTCATAATGTTAAGAAGGTGAAGTTACAATTTTTTATGATAGAAATACTACATTTGGGGTTCATTCCTGTGATCCCAGCACTTTGGAAAGCAGAGGTGGGAGGGTCACTTAAGGCCAGGGGTTCGAGACCAAACTGTGTAACATAGTGAGACCTCATTTCTACAAAAATAAAATTAACTTTTTATTTTTATTTTATAGATACGGGCATGGTGGCCCATACCTATAGTCCTGGTTACTTGGGGAGGCTAAGGTGGGAGGATTGCTTGAGCCCAGGAGTCCAAGGTGACAGTGAATTATGATTGTGACACTGCACTGCAGCCTGGGTCACAGAGTGAGACCCTCTCTAAAAAAATAAATAAATAAAAGTACATTAGGGAGCTTGTCGAGGACACAAATAAGTCACAAAGTTCCAAGGACAAAGAAAAATTACAAATGTGTGAAGAGAGAATTAAAGAACATATTATCTCAAATAAAAATGTGATTTTTGTCTCATCAACAAATATGGATATTGAGGACACAAGCAATAACTTCAAACTTTTGAAAAAAATGACTCTGTACCTAGAATTTGTCACCCAGCCAAACAATCCAGTACAGGGAAAAAATAAAGACATTTTCCAATATTTTCAAAATAAAGTCTTTTTTTCCATTAAAAAAATTACCCAAGGATGTTTACTAGAAAAAATAAATAAAAAACTTAAAAGGAAAAGATACAGCATTCAGAAACAGAAACCAGGAGTTCAGTGGAAATTGCAGGATGACACATCCTACAACTATATTTGGGATTCATGCCTGTAATCCCAGCACTTTGGGAGACAGAGGCAGGAGTCATCCTGCAACTGATTTCCACTGAAAGCTCAGAACGCCGTAATAACACATGATAGAACAGGAAGAGAGAGGCTCTGTAAAGAATATCTTTAAAAAATGGTGTCCATCCCCAACTTGTGTAATTAAAAACACAGAGCATCTTAATCTTCTGAAAGCATATTTCTCTATAGTCATCAAAATAAAAAAAGGAGGACAAGGTAAAACACACACACACACACACACACACACACACACACACAAAACTTTATATCATGCATAGTCCAAATACAAAAAGAAGTGAGGCCACACTGCCTTTCTGGTTTGTACTGCCGTTTCTAGATAGTTCTGCCTGGCCCTACCTTAGTCAGAGGATGAGGCCTTCCCATTGTTGTGATACTGTCATTCTGCAGCAGGAGAATAGGGCCTAGAGGCAGAAATCTAAGGACTTCCTAGAACTAAATCAAATGAAATGAAACACTTTAGCTATGACAGGAAATATCTTCTTCATTTACACAGGGCATACACCAAGTAAATAACTTTGTAACTTCACTTTAGCTTATTCATTTGTATAGTGGATACACCAAGTAACCAGTGGAAATTTCTAGAGGGTATTTAAACCCTAGAAAATTCTGTAATTTGGCTCTTGAGCCACTTGCTCTGGCCTGCTCCTACCCTGTGGAGTGTACTTTTGTTTTGAATAAATCTTCGCTTTTGTCACTTCATTCTTTCCTTGCTTTCTTCGTGCCGTCTTTTCAATTCTTTGTTCAAAATGCCAAGAACCCGGACATCCTCCACCAGTAACAATCTCACAAAGTGTTCAAGTTTCCAAAGATTGATGAGCATTTTCTCAAACTAAATACTCATTGATGATGGGTGGTAAATACTCCTTGGATGATAATGTGAGTGACAGCTTGGGTTAAGTAAGGTTTTACTCGATTCTTTTTATTGGGATGGAAATGTTTTCCTCTACCTTTTTCTTGGGGTTTGTCCAGTTCTTCCTCACATTTCTGACTGGCCCTTCTGCTTTCTTTTATATCCTTTCCATCCCAGTCTTACCTACTTTCTGGGAGTAGAAACACTGATACTGCAGGCACCCTTCCAGGCCTTCATGACTGACATTTTGTCCAGTGGCTTCAATTTTACTCTGAGTTAAGTTATAGACTTTGTGGCTGCCTCCAAAGTGGGTAACTCATTTCTATTATGACCAGATATAGAAAGGAAATTTCCTATTGGCTCAGAATTTTAGCTAAACTCTCAAAGCAGAGGAAAATGGTTAAAGTATCCCCACATTCTAAAGAGAAGTGTTAGAGATGTCACCATTTGCTAAGGATTGGCTACTAGACAGCCAGACTGAAAGAGTTACCATTTCCTCAAACAGCCTACTTCAGGAAGGCTATTTGTGGGAGGACACATGACTGTGATGAATGCAATCTCCATGGGACTTTCCCTGCCATCATCATGCCTAGAGCCATCCCTGATGGATGCTCTCTGAGCTGTGGAGTCCAGCTACATGAAACTGGAGTACAGTTTGGTTACAGTTATTGGGAGCACTTTCTTGTACATCCTGGAGTTTGGGAGCATGTGTGACTCCAGAGACCAGTGCTTATTTGTCACCTCAATTATTTTAAAGACAAGAAGAGGCTGACTGAAGTTTCCTCTGGCAGCTGAGGGCAGCTATGAGGGAAAGCCGCACTTCTGTCATTCAGAGGACAGGGCACCAAGGGCCAAATGGATGCCAGGCAGGTGACAAGGCTCAGGTCTGCTTGAAAGAGTTTTGTCTTCCTAAGTGAGGATGCCTTGGCAGGAAGAGGCCACAGGGTGTACTGCCAGAGGATAGAGCTGGGTGGGGGTGGTGATGAGATAACACCTGGAAGGTGATTTAAGTGCATCACCCATGTCAGGAAAGGGTGCAGTTTGGAGATCTCTGCAGTTTTTTGTGGGGCTCTTGTTCATCAATGCTGTCAATGAACACCTGCCACATTAAAGCAACTGGGCAACTATTATTGGTCAAAGGAGAACCACCAACGTGACCTTAGCGAAAATTCCTTTGTTCCTTTCTCCTCTGTTATCTCCCTTCCCTTCCTCTGCATCAGATGATCCTGCAGTAAGATCATTCCATCTTTCTCCACTGCTGCCCTGAGCGTGGGTCAGGCTTGAATTGGAGAAAGGAAAAGAGCCTTGAAATGATGGTAGGTTAAGATTTTGGTTAGACCAAACTGGACATTTTAACATCTAAGAACATGACTTTTCTAATATCTGAAAGTGGCAGTTTCTGCTTGGGTTACTCTTAAAGAGTACAGAGGGTAAATCTGATGAAGCATTTTTAAAAAATGTAGGTTTTATTATTATTCAGGTGTGGTAAGGCCAGATTAGGAAACGGGTGATTGAGAAGATGGCTTGTTATATTCACAGATCGCAAGAGGAGAGGGCATGTCATGCTGTTGGGGGCCACCTGGGGAAGCACCAGGGTTGGCTGGGAAGCTGAGAGAGGGAAGGGAAATGGGTAGGTGGTGCCTTCATTGTGATTTCCAGAGGAAGGAATAAGTGACGCAAGGTCAGCAGGCATGTTTGGATTGGCTAGTTTAAATAATGTGGTGGGCTCTGGGGCCTAGGGGCTGTCTTTTGCTGTCTGGTTTTTGGCCCCAGGGTGATCAGGACAGAGGAATAGTGGCCCTGAGTGTGAGAGTGAACTGGCTTTGAAAAATTAGGACTGAGAGTGAAAGAGATCTAACCTAACTGACTCCATCTTGGTTCTAACCTTTAAGCTGTCCTTGTTCATTCCAGAGGGTAGGCTGAACTGTCTTAGGAGCTTAGCTTATAATTTGTGGTTTAAAACAAATATGGTAACAGCCCTTTCCAAAGCAGACTTCCTTCTTGCCAGGGGACTAGAGTGCCTTTGTAGGACTAACAAATAAGCCACAAGATTAGAAATTAGGTTTAGGAATCATGCAGCTGGAGGCCACAAGATTCTGACCCTCCCTGAGCTGCTCCTAAGGTCAGTACTTGAGATATTTTGCAGACCCTGCACTTGATAGCTCAGCTGGCACCACCCAGATTAATAAAGTAGCTCATCGGATCTTGTGGCCCCCACCCAGGAACTGACTCAGCACAAGAAGACAGCCTGGATTCCCTACGATTTCATCGTTGATCCAACCAATTAGCACTCCCGATTCATTGGCCTTCCCCCACCCTCCAACTAACCCTTAAAAACTCTGCTCCTCAAATACTGCGGGAGACTGCTTTGAGTAATAATAAAACTCCTATCTCTCCAACAGCAGGCTCTGTGTGAATTACTCTTTATCTGTTGTAATTCACCTGTCTTGATAAGTTGGCTGGGTCTAGGCAAGGTGATTAAAAGAGCTCAATAAGGGAGGTGATTAGGAGCAGGGACTCTGGATTGGTTGGTTGCATATGGAAGGCATGCTTGTAGCGAAGACCTTTATTATCTCTAGATATGGCTAAATCTGGGAGAGGCAGTCCCACCCAGGTCAGCAAGGACTAGATGCCAAAGCATCAAGTATAGAAATGAGAGACGATGGTTATTACAGGTTATGAGGGTGGTAGGAAAGGAATTACAAGAGCTGTTCTCTGATTTTACCCTATTAGGTTCATCCTCTGTACTTTGTGCTCGGTAACCCAGCAGATCCCAATTCTTTCATGCCACTTTCAGATATTAGAAAAGTCATGTTCCTATATGCTAAAATGTCCAATATATATATTTGTTTTCACCGTGTTTATGCATTCCTTTTATAAATAACACATACCATTTCAAAAAAAAATCTTACAAAGAAAAAGAAAACATTTTTTAGAATCCGTATTTTTGAATTTCTCACTAAAAAAAACTATAAAAATGCTACTGGTTGTATTTGATAAAAATTTTACATTTGATTTTCCACTACTATTTAATTTATCATTGATTGAACTCTTTGAAGGTGGCA
This sequence comes from Callithrix jacchus, assembly GCF_049354715.1. Classification (NCBI taxonomy): domain Eukaryota; kingdom Metazoa; phylum Chordata; class Mammalia; order Primates; family Cebidae; genus Callithrix; species Callithrix jacchus. The sequence goes on from NC_133504.1 coordinate 49,344,127, forward strand.
GTTTTTTTCTTTCTATTTTCAGCTGCTGCCTTCTTAAGCAGATTTTCAATGACCTAAGTCCCACTGGAAGTAGACTTAACATAACTAGGGTGAACAGGAAACCTCTGAATGTGAAAGTAAACACTATTAATACTTAAATGAGGGCAACAGGCATGAACTGGAACAGCCTTGGCCACACTAGACGTATGTTCACCCTAAGCAAAGGTCTTCTTCTTTGGATTCTATTTGTTTTGTGGATAAACTTAAAACTCTTTAGAAAAGCAGCACACAGCCCTGTATGATTTGGCCCTAGCCTATCTCTCATGTTACTCCGTGCTTCCATTTAATGCCTGGGCAGAGTGTAACTGCTTGTAGAGCCATCCCTGACCCACCTGCAAGCTATGCTCACCCTCCTGCTCGTTTCTGGAAGTTGGCTCATTCTGCACCCCACCTAATTGACCTCTTACTTCACAGGGATGATGCTCACCCCTACTCAGCAAGTTTGTTAATTTCCTGCAGAAAAGCCTTAAGGGGGCTCATATGTAAGGCTATGCTACCATGTGCCTATTTGTTTACTCATTATTTATTTTGAGGCAGGGTCTCACTCTTGCCCAGGCTGGAGTGCAGTGGTGTGATCATGGCTCACTGCAGCCTCAATGTGCTGGGCTAAAGCGATCCTCCCACCTCAGCCACCCAAGTAACTGGAACTATAGGTACCACCATGCCCAAATAATTTTTGTATATTTTGTAGAGATGGCATTTCATTATATTGCCCAAGCTGGTCTTGAACTCCTGGTCTCAAGCAATCTGCTTGCTTTGGCTTTCCAAAGTGCTGGGATTATAGGTGTGAGCTACTGCATCCAGCTATGTGCTTATTTTTATTCTCTGACACATTGTTTATATTTGTCTTAGCAACTTACTTACTTAGGTCTTGGTCCCTCCAGTAGAGTCAGAACTCCTTCATCATAACAGCTGCCTCAGTCTTTTTTTAATAATTGGCCCAGACATTTTAGATTCTCTTGTCACAGCCTCCCGAGTAGATGGGATTACAGACATGCACCAACATGCCAGGCTAATTTTTGTATTTTAGTAGAGATGGGGTTTCACCATGTTGGCCAGGCTGGTCTCTAATTCCTGACCTCAGGTAATCTACCCGCCTGGGCCTCCCAAAGTGCTGGGATTACAGGCATGAGCCACCGTGGCCAGCCTGAAGTCAATCTAAGCGTTGTCAACACTTAGATGTATAAGAGCTAACAACATTCCATATATTAAGTGGAAAAATATAGAATAATACATACAGAATAATATAATTGTTGTTAAATGTATGCAAATGTGACAAGATACAAACATTAAACTATTCAAATTATTTTTTTTAACTTTTAGTTTTGAGATAATTGTAGATTTTCATGCAGTTGTAAGAAATAATAAAAATTTCATATGCTCTGCACACAGTTTCCCCAATCTTTTATATTATTGTACAATATCACAACCATAAAATTGACATTAATACACTTCATTAAACTTAGTTAGATGAAGCTATTTTAAATGAATTTTTATTTTTATGAAAATTAAAATTACCAAAGTGCAGTGGTGTAATGGTCTCACCCACCCGTAAAACTGAGGCAGGAGGATCGCTTGAACTCAGGAGGTCAAGGTTGCAGTGAGCCATGATTGCACCAAGGTTGCTCTGGGTGACAGAGCAACACTCTATTTCAGAAAACATTTAATCCCAGCACTTTGGGAGGCCGAGGCGGGTGGATCACGAGGTCAAGAGATTGAGACCATCCTGGTCAACATGGTGAAACCCCATCTCTACGAAAAATACAAAAAATTAGCTGGGCATGGCGGTGCGTACCTGTAATCCCAGCTACTCAGGAGGCTGAGGCAGGAGAATTGCCTGAACCCAGGAGGCGGAGGTAGTGGTGAGCCGAGATCGTGCCATTGCACTCCAGCCTGAGTAACAAGAGCGAAACTCCGTCTCAAAAAAAAAAAAAGAAAAAAAAAATTAGTGCTGATGACTTGGTACTACTAAGTATGAACTGTCTTATGTCCCAGTTGTTTATTGCTGCATGGCAAACCATCCCAATATGCACTGGGTGAAACCAACAACAATTGTATTATACCTCATGATTTTATAGATCAGGAATTCAAGCAGGGCTTGGCTGAGTGACTTCTCTGTTCCACGTGGCATTGACACGGTATGTTTCAGCTGGTGGCTGGCCTGGTCTCGTGGGTCCAAGGTAGCTTCATTCACATGCCTGCTGTCTTGGTGAGGTGGCCAGAAGTTTGGGCTGAGCTAGTTCTTTCTCTCTTTTTCTGCAGTCTCAGGGCCTCTCCATGTGTTTTCTTGAGTAATTCAAGAGACCAAGGTAGAAGCTTCTAATCCTCTTAAAAAGCAAGACTAATCATGATAAACTGTTCTGTTCACTGTTAACATTATTGGTAAGTTGTAGAGGCCAGCTCAAATTCCTGGGGAGGGGAGATATTCCCCATCCCTCCATATGAAGAGTGTCATTACTGGCCATCCTTAATCCCCTAGAGCTGAAATGAGAAACAGAAGCCCTTGTTCATCCTTCGCCTCTCCTGATGCCTGCTCCCCTCAGTCAACCACTTTCAACTATCTATAACTGCTTATGCTGGTGTTTCACTCCATGTTTTTGAATAACATGGCTATGCTGACATTTCCCTGGATTTATCAATTTCAGATGTTGTTTATTGGCTTCTTTTCAGCGTAGATGGGATCTTACCTCAATCTTTCTCTCACTCTAGTCTCTCTTTCTTGCCTCCTTACACACACACGCACACACACACACACACACACATAGATACATAGACACACACAGAGATACACACAGACAAATGCAGACACACACATTTTCCCTTCTCTGATTACCGCAAATAGAGCAGTGTCATAATTTGGACAATATTAGGTAATCTACTAATTCTGTTTCTTCCTGGAGACCAAACCTCCCTTTCAGAGCTTTCTGCCGTCCCACTGCAGTCTGGACTGGTATCTCTAGGCCTATGGCAGTCAGTGGTCATGTCGGGACTTCTCTTCATTCTTATTCTGGAAAGTCTCTTTGCCTCTCTCCTGGGTTGGGGCCCCTGTTTGTCTGAATCCCTTATTTTCTCTTTTTTGGTTAACTACCTTGTTAAACTGGAGACAATCTATTTTGGGCCCCAAACTCATCTTCGGTTTGTCTGTTTCCTGCCTCCTTCCCTCTCCCTCCCTCCCTTTTTTCCTCCCACCCTCTGTCCCTCCCTCATGCTTTCTCTCTCTCTCTCTCTCTCTCAGTGAAAGTCATTTGTCCTGTTGGGCACTGGAGGAAGGTAGTAGTGAATGTCTGGCCAACCTTCTTTAGCATGGAAAGCAAACCTCTCCCTTCTCTTTCAGGAATGGGAGGTCTAGAAATACTGTTCCTAGAGAAAGCTCTTCCTGACCTTGAGAAAAGGAATCAATGCTCTGCGGTCCAGCTTTAATGGATGATCATTCCTAGTAGCCATTAATAGCTACTGTGTCAGAAAATAGAAAATAGATTTTTTTTTCTGCAGTGGCAACAGATGAAAGGGAATGTGAGTTAAACTGGCTGAGGAAGGGGGAAGAAGTCTATGTGTGGAGGTGAATACAGGGGCTAGGAGAGAGATCACTGCCAGCAAAGTTCCGTGTCCCACCCTGATGGTCCTGGTCTGTATTGGGAGCGTCAGCACTGGCCTTAAGCATCCTGCAGGTGAACCACAGCAACTGTGGTGCCCAGCTGAGTCCTCTCTCCTTTATTCCACAGCAATCAGGGGAAACTGCTCTCTAGGTTGTACCCTACCTCTGTCTCCAGGATAACCATAAGACCAAAGGACTCCTGGGACACCTGTTCAGGAGGCTGGTGAGTTGAACTGAGCAATCCTGAGCATCTGAAACCAGAATATTAGAAGTGGACACTGGTGCTTTATATAGAGTAAGGCACAAATTGAATTAATCTGGAGTGAGTATGCAACGAGCTTAGCATCTGCATTTCTATAACTTACCTTGGCTAACACTGGAGCTCCTTAAATTCCTAATTATTTTAGAAAACTATTTTTTTATTGAGACAAAGTCTCGCTCTGTTGTCAGGTGCCAGGCTGGAGTGCAGTGGCACTATCTCTGCTCACTGCAGCCTCTGCTTCCCAGGTTCAAGTGATTCTCCTGCCTCAGCCTCCCAGGTAGCTGGGACTACAGGCATGTGCTACCATGCCCAGCTAATTTTCGTATTTTTTTAGTAGAGCCAGGGTTTCACCATGTTGGCCAGGATGGTCTCAATCTCTTGACCTTGTGATCTGCCCACCTCGGCCTCCCAAAGTGCTGGGATTACAGATGTGAGCCACCATGCCTGGCCTAGAAAACTATTTCTTTTAAAGTGTGTGATTAGAAGGTAAATGAACCTAATCCAATTTAACTGCTTTATTTTTGTGGTTGTATACAGAATCACATTTAAGCACTTTAAAATCCAAACTCCCTTTTGGAGCTGTTTTATTTTCTGAAGGGTCTTGCTTCCTTTTTCTTATGCTCATGACGGTGTCTGGGTGCAGAGGGGAGCTTATTTATCTTCTGACTTTGGGAAGGACCCCTGACCCAAGTCATGTGGTTCTCTTGTTTTCCTGATCACCAGTTGAGGTACATACTAACATCACTTGACTTCTGTCCTCACTGTGTCTATTGATGTAATGTCAGTTTTTTCCTCCATTAGCTTTCTAGCCTACCTGTGTAATTCTAGGCCTTCAGTGTCATCTCCCCTCTCTCCATAGTGACCCAGAGGTGAGTTCATTGATTCCTGACTCTTGGCTGGCTTCTCTCACTTTCTCTAGGAATAAGAAGGAGCTTTTAGCTCTTTTCTTTTTTCTTTTCTTTTCTTTTTTTTTTGAGACAGAGTTTCGCTCTTGTTACCCAGGCTGGAGTGCAATGGCGCAATCTCCGCTCACCGCAACCTCTGCCTCCTGGGTTCAGGCAATTCTCCTGCCTCAGCCTCCTGAGTAGCTGGGATTACAGGCACGCGCCACTGCACCTGGCCCTAGCTCTTTTCTATACTGCAAGGGTACGTGTAAGAAACTTGAGGATGGCTAATACAGTCCCTTCTAACAACTCATGTTTCATTTTCCTCTGCTGCAAGCCCCCATGCTGGTTTGGGCCAGCAGGCACTATGTGTGGTATGGTGGTCTGCGCCTCTGTCCCAGACAGGAATTGCAGTGCCTGAGGGCCTTTTTCTACCCAAGGCACAATTTGCGAGTCTCAGGTTTCTAGCTTGTCTCTCTTCTCTGCCTCATTTCTGGCTCCACATTCAACTCCTCCACTGTCTAAATCTTAGGGGTCTGGAGTGGGACTATTGAGTTAGTGAATTATTCCAGGTACTGAGAATATCACAATAAATAAGATAGAGCACATGCTTTACCTAGTGGAAGGAGACGAGCAATAGACAATTAAATGGGCAAGAGAACTATCATTTAGCAGGATGTGCTTTGCAGAGAATTTAAACAGAATGATATGATAGAGTTACTCGGTGACTAGTTTAGATTGTAAGGTCAGATAAGGTCTCTCCTTGTCCTGAAATCAGGACAACCACCTTTAACTTGTTGCATACTGTGTGATCAACAGGAACAAGATCTTGTAGGATTGTATACTATGCAGCATAATTTCTGTATGAGAGTATGTGAGCATAACCACAAAATATTCTCTGGAATATTCTGTGATAATCTGGTGAAATGATGAGTGATTCCATGCACGGTCAGAAGTGATTCCATTATTTTGCCTCATAGTTCAGGAGAATATTAAGCTCCCATGATCCTTCTATATTGTGATTGAAAAAGACATGAAATGCTGGGCTGACAGCAATCCCATTACTGGGTATATATCCAAAGGATTATAAATAGTTCTACTATAAGGACATATGCACACGAATGTTCATTGCAGCACTGTTTACAATAGCAAAGACCTGGAACCAACCCAAATGCCCATCGATGATAGACTGGACAGGGAAAATGTGGCACATATACACCATGGAATATTATGCAGCCATCAAAAACGATGAGTTTGTCTCCTTTGTAGGGACATGGATGAACCTGGAAACCATCATTCTCAGTAAACTGACACAAGAAAAAGAACAGACAATCAAACACCACATGTTCTCACTCACAGGTGGGTGTTGAACAATGAGAACACATGGACACAGGGAGGGGAGCATTACACACTGGGGTCTGTTGGGGGAAAATAGGGGAGGGACAGTGGGGGGTGGGGAGTTGGGGAGAGATAGCATGGGGAGAAATGCCAGATATAGGTGATGGGGAGGAAGGCAGCATATCACACTGCCATGTGTGTACCTATGCAACAATCTTGCATGTTCTTCACATGTACCCCCAAACCTAAAATGCAATAAAAAAAATGCTGAGCTGATTACAAAAATGGGTGGCTGTATCTAACCAAGTTCAAAGAGTTTTATGATTTGTAATATAATTGTTGGTTATCTGAAAATGATACTGGATCTGAGAAATAGGGGGACAATGTGGAGAAAATAGTGAACTCAGAATCCCTTCTGCCTAATGAATTTTGAGCCCAAGTGTACTTGGAATCTAGCACTTGGTTGGGGTGTGTGGGAGGGGAAGGAAGGAGTTAGAAAACAGTCTACTTTTTTTTTGAAACAGTCACCCAGGCTGGAGTACAGTGGCATGATCTTGGCTCACTGCAGCCTCCACCTCCCAGGTTCAAGCAGTCCTCTCACCTCAGCGTCCTGAGTAGCTGGCACTACAGGCATGTGATACCATACCTGGCTAATTTTTACATTTTTTGGTAGAGATGGGTTTCGCCATGTTGCCCAGGCTGGGACAATCTCCTGTTTTATAGAATTTCCATGGACATACACAGGAGTGGAAGATAGGCACATTAGACTGCCCCGAGGCTTCATCTCTTGCAGTCACCCTGATAGATTTGGAACACTTAGAAAGACTCTTTAATGTGGAACACCTTTGAGATTAGGACATGTCTGTCAAATGAAAGATTAAGGCATAGTTATGCAGCTAGTATACACCTTCGGCTTCTTGGAAGTGTATTTTTTCTGACTGGTTCTATAAGAAAACACACATATATAAAAAAAGGATTTTGATTTAACTTGGGTGTATAGTGTATAGTCAACTGTTAAATTGAGGGAATTTAAACACCATTATTGTAAAAAAAGGTATATATATATATTTGTGTATATATATATATGTGTGTGTGTGTGTATATATATAGTGTGTGTGTATGTGTTTGTGTGTATCTGACCACCAGAGCCATGAACATTCCTTACAGAAAATATTTGCATAGTTATGTTTCTGCTGGTACCCAAAGATAGCCTTGAGCATGACTGAGATGCCTTCTGACTCCAGCCTTAGGTGAATCTTTCCCTAGTGCCCCTGGCTAGAGGGTGGCCAAGGTAAAGTGTTCATATGGCGCACTTGGATGGTTTTCTTTCCAGGTTGCTCCTATAAGGCACTATTTAAAAAGGCACTGATAAAGTTTGGATATTTGTCAGTGCCTGAATCTCATGTTGAATTGTAATTCCAAATTGTATTAGTCCATTTTCATACTGCTATGAAGAAAAACCTGAGACTGGGTAATTTATAAAGAAAAGGAAGTTTAATGGACTCACAGTTCCACATGGCTGGGGAGGCCTCACTATCATGGCTTAAGGCAAAGGAGGAGCAAAGGCACATCTTACATGGTGGCAGACAAGAAAGTGTGTGCAGGGGAACTGCCCTTTACAAAACCATCAGAGCTCATGAGACTTATGTACTATCATGAGAATGGCAAGGGAAAAACCTGCCCCCATGATTAAATTACCTCCCAACAGGTCCCTTCCTCCCACCAGGTTCCTTTCACAACATGTGGGGATTATGGGAGCTACAATTCAAGATGAAATTTTGGTGGGGACACAGCCAAACCATATCATTCCACCCTGGGATCCTCCCAAATCTCATGCCCTCAAATTTCAAACCAATTATGTCTTTCCAACAGTCCCCCAAAGTCTTAACTCAATTCAGCATTAACTCAAAAGTCCACAGTCCAAAGTCTTATCTGAGACAAGGCAAGTCTTTTCTGCCTATGAGCCTGTAAAATCGAAAGCAAGTTAGTTACTTCCTGGATACAGTGGGGTACAGGCATTGGGTAAATACACCTGTTCCAAACAGGAGAAATTAGTCAAAACAAAAGGGCTACAGGCCCCATGCAAGTCCAAAATCCAGCAGGGCGGTCAAATCATAAAGCTTCAAAATGATGTCCTTTGACCTAATGTCTCACATCCAGATCATGCTGATGCAAGAGGTAGGCTCCCACGGTCTTGGGCAGCTCTGCCGCTGTGGCTTTGCAGGATACAGCCTACCTCCTGGCTACTGGCATTTTATGTCTGCAGCTTTTCCAGGTGCATGGTGCAAGCTGTTGGTGGAGCTACCATTCTGTGTCTGGAGGCTAGTTGCTCTCTTCTCATAGCTCCACTAAGCAGTGCTCCAGTGGGGACTCTGTGTGGAGCTCCTGCCCCACATTTCTCTTCTGCACTGCCCTCACAGATGTTCTCCATGAGGGCTCTGCCCCTGTAGCATACCTCTGCCTGAACATCCAGGGGTTCCATGCAGACTCTGAAATCTAGGCAGCAGTTCTAAAACCTAAGTTCTTGACTTCTGCTCACCCGCAGGCTCAACATGATGTGTAAGCTGGCAAGCCTTGGGGCTTACACCCTCTGAAGAAATGACCTGAGCTGTACGTTGCCCTCTTTTATCCACAGCTGGGACACAGGGCACCAAGTCCCAAGACTGCACAAAACAGCAAGGCCGTAGGCCTGCCCACAAAACCATTTTTCTCTCCTAGGCTTCCCTAATTGTGTTGGGAAGGGCTGCTTTGAAGACCTCAGACGTACCCTGGAGACATTTTCCCCATTGTCCTGGTGATTAACATTTGGCTCCTTGATACTCATGCAGATTTCTGCAGCAGGCTTGAATTTCTCCTCAGAAAATGTGTTTTTATTTTCTATCACATCATTTGGCTGCGCATTTTCCAAACTTGTATGCTCTGCTTCCCTTTTAAACGCAAGTTCCAATTCCAAACCATGTCTTTGTGAATACATAAAACTGAATGAGTAGTAGCCCTTAAGTCACATCTTGAATACTTTGCTGCTTAGAAATTTCTTCCACCAGATGCCCTAAGTCATCTCTCTCAAGTTCAAAGTTTCACAGATTTCTAGGGCAGGGGCAAAATGCTGCCAGTCTCTTTGCCAAAACATAGCAAGAGTCTCCTGTGCTGTAGTTCCCAACAAGTTCCTCATCTCTATCTGAGACAACCTCAGCCAGGTCTTTATTATCCATATCACTATCAGCATTTTGGTCAAAGCCATTCAACAAATCTCTGGGAAGTTTCAGACTTTCCCACAACTTCTTGTCTTCTGAGCCCTCCAAGTCTCTAGGAAGCTCTGAACTTTCCCATATTTTCCTGTCTTCCTCTGAGCCCTCCAAACTGTTCAAACCTCTGCCTGTTACCCAGCTCCAAAGTCACTTCCACATTTTCAGATATTCTTATAACAGTACCCCACTCTACTGGTACCAATTTACTGTATTAGTTCATTTTCATACTGCTATGAAGAAAAACCTGAGACTGAGTAATTTATAAAGAAAAAGAGGTTTAATGGACTCACAGTTCCAAATGGCTGGGGAGGCCTCACAATCATGGCAGAAGGCGAAGGAGGAGCAAAGGCATGTCTTACATGGCGGCAGGCAAGAGAGCAGGTGCAGGGGAACTGCCCTTTATAAAACCATCAGATCTCATGAGTCTTATTCACTATTAAGAGAACAGCCTGGGAAAAACCTGCCCCCGTGATTCAATTACCTCCCACTAAGTCCTTCCTATGACACATGGGGATTATGGGAGCTATAATTCAAGATGAGATTTTGATGGGGACACAGCCAAACCATATCACAGAGGCCTGGTGAGAGGCATTTGATACATGGAGGCAGATCTCTCATGGCTTGGGGCTGTTTTCATGATAGTAAGTTCTCACAAGATCTGATTGTTTAAAAGTATATGGTGCCTGCCCCCCACTCTCTCTCTCCTTGCTCCCGCTTTTGCCATGTGACATGCCTGCTCCCCCTCCACCTTCCATCCTGATTGTAAGCTTCCCAAGGCCTCCCTAGAAGCTGAGCAGAAGCCAGCACCATGTCATCTCCTGTAAAGCCTGCAAAACCAGGAAGCAATTAAACCTCTTTTCTTTATAAGTTACCCAGTCTAAGCTATCTTTATAGCCATGCGAGAATGGCCTAATAGAGGCACCAGAAGTAGAAAACTACTTATGGTACAAACAGGCCTTTGTCCTTAAGCCTAAAATACAGACAGAGAACATGGAACTCATAGGAATTTTTTGCCCAGAGAAGCAGGTGCTCTTGATCATCAGTGAAGAATCTTCTTCCTTTCCAAGACTGCCATTTCTTCCCCCTCTCACCTCTGGGACCTTCATCCATCAAGTATCTTTTTTTTTCCTTTCATACCTACACAATTTTTTTCCTTTCACTGGCATCAATTCTTATGTCTTAAAAATGCTGAGGTTGTTTTTTTCTTGAATATACAAACACCTTTCCTTCAACCCTAGAGAGGTAACAAGATCAAGTCACCTTTCCCACCAACCCGGACTTAATCTTGTTACCTCTCTTTATGCAGCTTCATAAATGACTCAAACTTTCATGCAACAGCTATTTGAGAGAGGCATGTTCTCTAAAGGGCAATTGCAGCAGCTTTCTGGCATGAGTAACATTTGGATACACAGAAATGCCTAACAGCCATACCCCCAAAGAATCTGAAATGGACTTCCTACAGGGGTCGATCTGACTGCCCCACAGAGAAGCCATGCTCTTTCACAGCAGCTGGGACTGCAGCTGTAGGGGAGGAAGCTTGGATTGTCAATTAGAAGAGAGGTTTTAGCATATTATACTAAAATGCCCCATTAAAGAAAGTGAAAGAGTGGTTTTAAATAGGACCCCATTTTAGTATGCTCAAGAAGCTAACATGATCAATGTCTAGAATTTGTCATCATGTTCAGCAGTGAAATAGAATTATGTGTCTTTGCTTGGGTTCTTCCTGAAGCTGATCTTGGACCAAGGATTTGGGTGTAAGTGGGTTGCTAAGGCACAGCTTCCAGAGGAAACTAGTAAGGGAGTGGAAGAAGCAGGCTGCAGGAAGGAAAGAGAGAAGCTAAGTAAAGTTGAGATGTCAGGTGAAGTCCCAGACTCAGCCTGATCTCCAGGGTGCGAAGTGTTTACCCCACCTTCAGGTACAAGAGCTGGGATAAATCCACACCAGTAAGTCATTGACTATAGGTCGTGTGGGAGTGGAGGAGGACATATAATTCCCAGGTGGTTCCTCTTCTTATAGTCTAGGCAGGCTCCAGTATCCAAGGGCAAGCTGCTGAATGTTGCAGGTGTAAATATTAAGCAGCAGAAACACTGAAGCTGGGACTGGGAATGGTGGGTGGCTCATGCCTGTAATCCTAGCACTTCGCAGGTCAGAGGCAGAAGGATCACTTGAGCCCAGGAGTTTGAGACCAGCCTGGGTAACATAAGTGACCCCTCTTTACTAAAAACAAAAACAAAATTTAAAAAGTCAGGTGTGGTGGCATGCACCACCTGTAGTCCCAGCTACTTAGGAGGCTAGAGTAGGAGGATTTCTTGAGCCCAGGAGGTCAAAGCTATGGTGAGCTGTGATCACACCACTGCACTCCAGCCTGGATGACAGAGTGAGACGCTATTTGAAAAACAAACAAAATGCAACAACCCCCCCCCCCCAAAACATTGAAGCTGGAGATGAGTGGAGAGAGCTGGTAAAATGGATGCAAGGGGGTCCAGTCTTCTCTTTGACAGTGTCTGCTATGTGTCCCTAATGGTATATGCTCCTCTGTTGTGATAGTTCCAGTGTATAGTGGGTCAATTGCAAGGATGCTAAACTCTTAAATTATGAATCAACCCAGGACAAGTGTGGCCATTCTGGATACAGCCTGGCTGTATTTAGTGATATTAACTATGCACAAACCCGATGACCCAGCAGCAGTTCTACTTACATCTCCCAGAGAAATCATGCAAGTCCCCCTGGAGACTTGACAATGATGTATAGCATAGTGTTGTTTAGGGTAGCAAACGACTGGATAAGCAAGATACATATCCCCATATGTGTCTGTTTTCAAGCTACTGATAAAGGGATACCTAAGACTGGACAATTTACAAAAGAAAGAGGAATATTGGACTTAGAGTTCCACATGGCTGGGAAGGCCTCACAATCATGGCAGAAGGTGAAAGGCATGTCTCACATGGCAACAGACAAGAGAAGAGAGCTTGTGGAGGAGAACTCCCCTTTTAAAAACCATCAGATCTCTTGAGACTTATTCACTATCACGAGAATAGCACTGCAAAGACCTGCCACCATGATTCAGTCATCTCCCACTGGGTCTCTCCCACATGTGGGAATTATGGGAGCTACAAGATGAGAGATGGGTGAGGACACAGAGCCAAACTATATCACCATATATATGGTTTTCCTCCATATATATATGGATTGTTTATTAATTATTGTTCTATAAGAGTTTTAAAGATATTATTCATATATTTGATATATTCTTTTTAGAATTTGTAAGGGAAAATTATTTTTAAAAACTAATAAAAATTGACAAATGACCTGAGCTAAAAATGTCAAGAAGGAGCTGAAATAAAGAGTAGCAAGATACATAGACAATTCTTTCTTTCTTTCTTTCTTTCTTTCTTTCTTTCTTTCTTTCTTTCTTTCTTTCTTTCTTTCTTTCTTTTTTTCTTTCTTTCTTTCTTTCTTTCTCTTTCTTTTTTTCTTTCTTTCCCTCCCTCCCTCCCTTTCTTCCTTCCTTCTTTCCTTTCTTTCTTTCCCTCCCTCACGTCCTTCCTTCCTTCTTTCTTTCTTTCCCTCCCTCCCTCCCTCTCTTCCTTCCTTCCTTTTTTTTGACAGTGTCTCACTGTCACCCAGGCTGGTGTGCACTGGTACCATCTCAGCTCACTGCAACTTCCACCTCCTGGGTTCCACAGATTCTCCTGCCTCAGCTTCCCAAGTAGCTAGACAACCTTCCAAGTAGCTGGGATTACAGGTGCCCACCACCATGTTTGGCTAATTTTTGTATTTTTCATGGAGACGGGGTTTCGCCATGTTGGTCAGGCTGGTCTTGAACTCCTGAGTACTGGGATTACAGGCATGAACCACACTGTATCTGGCCAATTCTCCTTTCTTTGGGAAGTCACCCTCCTACCCCCAGCTACAGGGGTTGGCCCTGCTTGCTACATCTAAGTTGGTCAGCAGAATTCCATTTGTCCCAATGGAATCTTGACTGAGAGGGAGGGGCAGTAAGCCAGCCTAACCCTATTAGATTTCATAACATGGAGGAAAGATTGGACCTATGACATTAATTTTTCATTAGGCACAAATATATTCCCTTCACCTGCTCATATTTAGTAGGTTTTCTCATTTTAGGATATTTTAGAAGCACAAGCACTTAACTGAAGTTAACCCCATAAGTCATACTCTGAGAGAAAGAGAGAGATATAGTTCATGGAGAAATGGCTTTATTCTGAAAAAAGCATGCATAAAAGGAGTGAGTTAGAGGTCGAATGGGGTGGCTCACGCCTGTAATTGCAGCCCTTTTGGAGACTGAGGCAGGTGGATTTCTTGAGCTCAGGAGTTTGAGACCTCCCTGGGCAACATGGGGAAACCCTGTCTTTACTAAAAATACAAAAATTAGCTGGGTATGGTGACATGTGTCTGCAGTGCCAGCTACTGGGGAAGCTGAGGTGGGAGGATCTCTTGAGCCCAGGAGGTTGAGGCTGCAGTGAATCGAGGTTGTACCACAGCACTCCAGCCTGGGCAACAGAGTAAGATCCTGTCTCAAAACAAAACAAACAAACAAAAAACCAAACAAAAATGTGCTCTGGAGGTGCCTTGGGCCTGTGATTTGGCTGACAATGTGGTACTATGTCATTACTCCCATCTGGGACAAATCTATCACACAACATCAAGTATACAATTGTATCTACTTTCATAGAATCAAATTCAAGTGAAAGATGATCAGTTCCGTGTAGATAAACTAGATAACTGTGGTTTAGGATTAAAAGGGAAAAATTTGTGGAATTCTCTATATTCCTCTAGGAAGATTCCGTGACTCTTCCAATCCTAACTAGGGTTGGCTCTGCTGTTCCTAATTTATTACCTCCCTGAAAGAAACACAGATGATAGGATCTACTTAATCATATTGATGCTAAAAGCTTGGGAAACTAGGAGACATAATGAGTCCTGGCTTCATCAAATCAAAAATGAACTATTCCAGCATGTCTCATAGAGAAAGCCCAGTTTTACAGTTACAATGTTATTTTCAATTTTTGATTCTTTCCTGATTCTAGGAACTCAAGTCTGTCTCCTTTCAGTTTTAGAAACAAAAAGTTGAAGTGTATCAGTGCTGACCAAATATAGACACTGGTTTGTCTTGTTACTATTTAGAGAAAAGTATGGCAGAAGATTTTCCAAATGTAGGATTATTTAAAAAACCACTGGGGTTTTCAATGTGAAGACCCCACTGGAATTTCAGAAACATTCAACTGCATATGGTGAACTTGCGCTCTGCTTTAACTTTGCTTTGAAGTATAGAGAAAAATCGATAATACAGTGCTATACTCTATTATTTTACAAATAAAGAAATAGAAGACTCAGAATCATGAGCTTGGAGTGGTTTGGGAAGGCTGGCAGTGCGTTTCCTTCACTCTACACATAGAAGGTTTTCCATGCTATCTCATGAACTAGTGATACTCCTAAGAACCACAGTAGAGGTAATAGATTAGTCAAAGATTGACATTTGTCTCAGCTATTTCCTAGTTATATCTAGGAATTGTGTTTTATTATTTGGATAATTTTAAATTTACTGGGTTTACTTTTGAATGGAAAATAATATGTATTTATTGACTTTATAAAAACTCATAATGTAGAGGCAATACTATATTGCTTATTCTTATGCTGTTCTCCTGGCGGTGACATAACATTCATGCAAAGTAAAATGAGAGTTACGGAAGCAAAGGCCCTCATACTTGTCCGCTGATGTTCACCAACTGAAGTTAAAAGAATTTTGACTACTCTTTCCTTTGTGCCTTTACCAGCCCCTATGCTGATGTCTATTGAGTCACCACTAAGCTTGTCACTGCATTTATTTGCTTATACATCTGATTTCATGTTCCCAGCTATTAGCACAATGTAATATGATGGTTGTTCATGGTATCTGTGTTGAGTGAACAGATAAATCAAGAGGGGGATGGAGGGAGGGATGAAATGATGCAGCACAGGGGATTTTTTAGGGCAGCGGGACTCTTCTGAATGATACTGCAATGGTGGCTATGTGACTTATACATTTGTCCAAACCCATAGAATGTTGAGCAGAGTGAACCTTAATGTAAACTATAATCTTTAGTTAATAGTATTGCATCAATATTGGTTTGTTTACTCTAATAAATGTGCCACACTAATACAAGGTGTAAAAAATAGGGGGAAACTGTGTGGGGAAGGGGGAGAAAGGAGGACATGTAAAAATTTTCTATAATTTTGGATCAGTTTTTCTGTAAACCTAGAACTGCTCTAAAAAACATCAAGTCTATTAAGTTAACAATAACAAAAGATGACTCAATTCTTATTTGACATGGTCTTAGAATACGTGTATTGCAAGCAACAGAAAACCAGATTTAAGTAGTGTAGGTGAAAAGGTAAATGTGTTGGTTTGTTTACTGAAGCCACAAGAAAGCATCAAGGAGAACTAGAACTGGGGGCTTTAATGCTCTTCGTCTTTGTGAGACTTTAGATTGATTTTCTTCATAATGCCCCACCACAGCGTCCAGCCACACCCATGCTCACAGCCTCCCATCCCTGCTTTGGTAGGAAAAGAGCTCTTTCTGACTTAGTTCTTACTGGAAAAACTCCCAGAGGATGCTGGTCAGCCCCACCTAAACTAATCACATATGGGAGAGGAGAGATTGGCTTCAACTGGAATACAGCTGTTTACAAGGCTGGAAACAAGTAGGCATGTCAGGGGCCTATTGTAGTTATCCTGGCAAGAGAAGATGGTGCTCTGACTAGGGAGGTAGAGGCAGAGACAAAGAAGTGGTCAGGTGCTGGATATATTCTTAAGATAGGACTCTCAGGACTTATTGAGAGGTTGGCTCTAAGGTGTGAGGTAAAGGAATGAGCAATGATTTCAAAGTTTTTATCCTGAACAACTCTTTAAAAATGGGGCTGTCTTTAAGTGAGCAGAGGAATATTATGGCAGTACAGGCTGGAAGCTATCAGGACCTTCATTTTGGATATATTATGGTCTACTACCCATCCAACTGTGGATGTCAAATAAACAGTTGGATATATATGAGTCTCTTCCTCCAGACATCTACCTGACATATTGCTTATTGACTGTAATTGTGTATTGCCTATCTTCTTCCTAGAATGCAAGCGCTATGAGATCCAGGACTTTGCCTTTTTTGTTTACTATGTCTCCAATATCTGGAAGAATGCCTGGTGCATAGTAGATGCCCAGTTAGACTTGCTGGAAAGGTAAATGAAGGAATGAATGACAGAGTTAAATGCTGAGTACAACAAAATAGGTTGGTTGAGAATAGAGGTAGGAGGTACCTGTTTGATAGTAAATTGCTTTCCAGGATATTACTAAGGAGAGATTTGCAACAGGCATTATATAACAAACATTTTCTATGGAAAACTATGTAAAAATGAAGAGACACCTGAAAGGTTTCTGTAAACTTTTATTTTATACTTATGGGCCACTGCCAACTCAGGGCCTTGGCTTCTGGCTCATTTCTACAAAGTTACTTGTTGAAAGATGTAGTAAAGGTAGAAATTGGAAATATTTCTACTAGTAAACCACAGTTATTTACCAGTCCATAAATAAAATGCACATTGAAGCCTTCAGAAATCTATGACTTTCTGAATTTAAAAATGCATTTTTTTATATGAAAGAAACAAAACATATTGAAAAAAAAGGGAATTGTCTAAACAAAATGATGTGAACCTATGGCTTACGTTATAGGCATGTATCACTGCATATGATGTACCAGTGGAATAATAGATTTGACTGCTAACACACAAAAGAGCAGTACTTCCTAGCCTTGCAATTCAAGCAACTGGAACCTGATGTTATTTTACCTGTGCCTGTCTAAAATATGGCCCAACAAATTATCTTACCTAATTCGTTATCAGTGATCTGTCTGTTGAAGTATGACACGTCAGACAACCTGGCAATTTCATTACCACACTGAGTTGAGGATAAGAACAATGTAATACTTCAAATTGTAATAACTTTTGTTCTAGTACAGGAAACAATATGACCCTAAATGCTGCTTGATCAAACCAACCAACCAAACAAAACCCTATATTGCTAGTCCACAGCTCATCCACTTTCATGTTGCCTCTTATAGTCTATTTGTAATGGTAACATGGTCACAAGATTTACGAATGCAGAAGGTTGGTACAGGTTAAAATGGACCAGGCAGGTTACTTGGAGTATGCACTTTGGCACAACTGCAGGGCACAATTATTAGATTAGATTAAATCCATACATACCATCACACACATGCATATATCACACACAAATACATTCCACAGAGACAGTCCAGAAAAGTGGGCTAAAAGCAATTTACAATTGTTTATATATATACACATATGCTAGTAAAAGATTTTCTGCTGTACTCACAGTCTGTAAACATCTGGGAAAATGCCCAGCAAAAGTCACTGTGGGCCCTTTGAAATGGTAACAATGTGGGAGACAGACGGTGGGGTGGGGATTTAGGTTCATACTGAAAACCCAGAGAAGCGAAGAACCATAAGTTCTGGTGTTATTTGGGGGTAACTATTGTTCATTGACATGATAAACTCATCTGGCCACTTTGAAATTATGTTTCCTTATATGGAAAAGGGAATGACCAAAAAAGGTTTACTGCCCATTAACGTTTTAAGAAAAATTAAGAGAATAGGAGGTGATAGGTATATACATATATAGTTACTATTAAAAATACCTCAATGAAAATTTCCAAATCATCTGAAAAATTCAATCTTTTTCTCCTACATGGGCTTTAGACTTCTATAGACAGTGCACTGAAAGTCTCAGGCAGAGTTAAATGACACATACATTTAAATTTTGGTACATGATACTGATTTTACATATAAAATTTACATGAAAAACAGATTGGACTTGTGAAAAAGAACTATCTGATTCAAGCATTACTTTTGAATTTGACATACAAAACATATTCAAATCTCTTGTAATAAAACACCATTTAAAAAAGAAAATACAGTTTTAAAAAGTTCTTTGAGTAACATCTGTTAAACTGCCCAGTGTGTCATCAGACTGTGTATTAAGGGCCTGTAGTATTTGCCGTAGCTTTGGAATTTGTGTTGTATTTTTTTTTAAAAAAACAGTGACATGAAAAATTCTAACTGCTCACCTGAATACTATTTTTGTCTTTCTCTATCTCTCTTTTTTTTTTTCAAACTGTGTAAATAAGTTCAAATAATCATGTTAGGCTATTAGGCAGTTCAAAAATACTGGCACCAAATGACATTTCAAATACAAGTGACTTGAGCCCATAGTGTGTTTGGCTGAAGGAAAAAAAAAATCACTTAAAAAAAGTAGAAAATCTTGTCATAATCTCTTAACATTTCATGGTGACCAGCTCCCACTGAACATTTACCAGGACTGCCATAACAGCTAGCCATGTACTCGAAAACTCTATTTTCATGCAAAAGTAGCAAATGCCCTTCTATTTTCATTTAACAGTCTCCATTCTCCCCTAGCTCCCACCATTTTTTAGTGCTGAACACAACACATGGAATATGTACATTAGATCAATTAAAGAAGTATGATTCGTAGATGTTGTGGGTGGATAAACCAGTCTACCCTTGTGGTTTTGGAAAGCCTTTCTTCTTGGGTGTGGGAGTGAGTTAAGAAAAAGGATCAGAGAAGAGATTTCCGGAGTCACAGTTGCCTTGTGTTTTTTTTTCTCCGAGAGGATTATGGGAGTACCCGAGGAGTGCTTCTCAGGGTGGTCAGTTCATGCTGTCTTTGTGGCTGCTCCGATCTGTGTTGTGGTTGTTTTGATCATGGTTTTTCCACTGGATGCTTGTTCCATTCATGGGGACCGAGGTCATCAGACTTTTGGACTGGTAACAGCAGCAGCAGAGGCATGACTGGGGGAAGGAACAGACTCGAAGTAAGGCGAGACTACCAGCCCATTCCCAGCCAAACACAGCGGCCTTGGGCCATACCAACGAGGGGAAAATGTCCATTCGCATTTGAGGGAAGTGAACCTCTATAGTAACCTAGGGTGGAGAGCCTGTTCTCTCCAGGCAGGAGTTAAACTGTCCATTCCAGTTCAGAGAAGTAGAGTCTTTGTTTCTCGTTTTAATTCTATTACCATGTACAAGAAAAAGGGAAGGCAGTATTGGTGAGAGGGAGGGTTCTCCACCGCTTGGGGCAGGCATGGGTAGGGCTGGGCAAGGGGGGTTCCTAGCATTTTTTCAGTGTGCACCAACTGTGTGGCTGTCTGCACCAGGTACCTCATCAGATCCTCACAACAGCCTTGGATGGCAGGTGCTAATCCCTCATTTTATGAATGAGGACAGTGAGGTCCAGGGAGGATAATGAGAGGCAGAACTGGCATTAGAACCCATGACTCTGTAGATTGGGCTCTTTCTCTTGGGTATGCTGCCTTTTTAGGAAGATCCAACAAAAAGTGGGATTAATTTCTTATAATTTTTACCTTGATTTTCCCCTCCTCTCAATGAATATGTAAATTAATGCATAAATAATAATTAATTTCAGCTTATATAATGTACTAGTTTTAATGTGCGTGTTAGTCAATCCATTTTAGGTAGACCGTTTTGTGACTGGCAAACATTTCCAAGAAGATCTCAGAAATACAGCCCAAAACTTCCATACCAAGTTTCATCTATTTGTGTGATTCTTTGGTTAATATATGTCTGTCTCTGTTTAGACTGTAAGTTCCATGAGGGCAGTACTGTGTTTTTCCTCTCTACTCTGTCCCTAATAGTAATCAACTCATATTGAGCACTTATTATTTTAAGTGAATATTACCCTCCTTATGAAAGAGATACTGTGATCATCCAATTTTATAGGTGAGGAAACTGAAAAAGCCGGAGAGGCACTAACCAGACCTGGGATAGACAGTTATCAAGTGCAGGGTTGTGATGTCCATCCAGGCTCTTTGCTTCCAGAGCCTGCATTCTTGACCTCTACCCTACTCTGCATCATATGTACCGTAAACTGAAGTTAAACAGCCTCTTCCAAGATAATAAAATCCAGTGAGGATTAAGTCTATGCTAAAACCATTTTCCAGGAGCCAGAAAATGACACATGAATAAGACAGGCTGAGAGCTTCTGAAGGACCTGGGTGGCTGAGCTGGCTGGAGGCTTGAAAGCAGAAGGAAACTGATTTTGAATAAAATTATATTTGTTCAGATTCCCACAGCAATAAGCACTTACTATCCTAGAAGATTCTATTACTAAGCACACAATTAAATAGCATTTAGTGAGCGCTTTCTTAACAATAGAGTTTATATTTTGTTGAGACTTTGGTTCAAGTCTACGACAATGTAAGGTATGAATAGTTCTTATGTACTCTGTGTGGCCTGGAGCATACATTGGAACATTCATCTCTAAAGGAGGGCTCTAAACTGGCATGTGATTTAGTCCTTTTGATTTTAACCTCTTTGTATGTGGTTGTCTAAATAAGAACTGCTTTTCTGTTATGCCGACAATCTGACTCTTTCTGGGTAATAAAACATGACTTCCACTTCACTGCTAAAAAGGAGTACAGCTGATCAAAGTAATATTGCAACTGGAATTGGCTGTGTCTGTTGACTGTTTAGTATATTCATTTTGTTGTCTTTAAAAAAATACTTGAAAAATCATCTTACCTGGAAACAATTTTTAAATTTCTTGCTCACAAAATACAGAGCTATGGGGTTTATACATGAATTCATGGTCGCCAAGTTAATACCGATGTAATCCATGAGCAGCAAGAAACTAGAGCAAAAGAAAGTGGCACAGAATAATTAGAACATATTGTTTTAAAATCTGCTAACTAGCATTTATTCCTAGTATAAGCATTTTTCTTGCCCAGAAGCCATTTCTTATAGGTGGCAGTTAGAATTTTGTTAAAAGTGCTTGTTTAAATGGCAGTTTCAGTTTTGCAGGACAGTTACAGATACATCACTACTTGGTTAGCTGAAACCCTATGCACAGTCTCAGGAGGGGAGTGGCAAGATAACAGATGTGGCTCGCACAGATTTTGGGATCAGTTATAGGCTATGTCAGCTAAAGAAAAAACTCAACTTTGCAGTTTAATTTTCAGGGCTAATGGGAATGTAGACTAGGTGGTTTTGTAAAAGTATTATAGATATGAAAATCTGAGAAACTCCAGTTTTCTAGCGAGTACATAGGATCGTACCTAAGTAATTCACATCGGTTCTTGTCCATCTCATTATACACGGTTTTCTTCAATATACGGCTTAAATGAAGAGGGAACCAGCAAAGAGCAAAAATTACAACCAAGCAGAAAACTGTTTTAGCCACTTCTCGACGCTAAAGGAAAGTGAGAAAAAAGAAAGTACAACAAGTTTAGTGTTTTTATACTAGATGCAAAAACTACACTACTAGGAAGTAGCAGACATCAGGGAAAGAATAATTCAAAAAGAGCCAGGAGAACAGCCTGGCTTACAGTGCCTCTAGGTCTTCAAGATTCTAAGGTCACATTCTAATCAAGGAATTGCTAATGATACTTCTGGGCAGCTTCCAGGAAGGATGGGGGCCTCAGGTTGGTTATTAGGGCCAGGATAGAGGTTATATGCCAGGAGAGAGGTGGGAACTGGCTGGAGGTGAGCCAACACCACTGTGGCTGAGTCTGCATGTATGTGTGTATGTGTGTGTAGGTGGGTGGGGTGTGACTGCATGGGGGAAAGGGTTAGCTAATGGCTCTTAATAACAGCTAACTAATTAGCATTAATGATGGCATGGCAGGCAAGGAGACTGAACATGATATGACAATGAATGGACAAATCAGCAAAGACCTTGAGAAAACAAAATAGGAGTGGAGAGCAGAAAAGTAATAGCAATATGTTTTCTCCTTTTCCTGATCTTGAACACAGCTACTATTGGGACTTTTTGCTCTTTAAATTCTTTTCTTAATGACATATAGTTTCTAAAAATATTGCATATTATTTGCAAACAATCTGGAAAATCTGGAACATGCTGACCTTGGACTGACTTTGTGGAAGGTTTGCATGCCTTTGAGTCTGCTCCAGATCAGAAAAACTGTAGGTTAGGAATTATCTGTAACTATTCATTGGTGTGCATTATTTGAGTATCATATTGCATGCATTTAGAAGCCTGACTAGGAACATAAAATGCAACTTGTCTGTAACTGGGATCAGTTAATGTCAAAATAAAACGGATTGAAAACAGAGTCTGGAAGGGTAATGCTGGCTCGACTTGAAACATACAACATTAAGTCTGGGAAGCGTACAGTAAACTCACTTGATTGGCTGAGCCAATCAAAAATATTCTGGGGCAGTTTTTATAACTCGCTACACTAGCCCAAAGAATTGAGAGTTCTTTAACCTCTCACAGTTATTGGGCTAGCTGGGATATGACTTCAGAGTAACGATTGAGGGAAGAAATAAAATAATCAAATCTGTAGGAATGGGGACTCTTTTTAAAAGGGTAATTTTATTTGTCCAGAAAGATAGCATGCCCAGAAAAATAGAAAAACAATGTATTAAGGGAGGGGTTACCTTTCCTGAGTGCATACTCAAAAAGGATAACCCTTTTAAAAGGTATTATTAGTACATTGCCATGTTAGTCTGATATTTGCTTAACCAATATCCATTCTCCTGTCTTCCTTACCGTCACTCAATTCTTGATTTGTTATGGCAGCTGGGGAGTCTGGCCTACTCATCTACATGGCCACTTGGCACAGTTTTGGCCCATTAGATGAAAAAGAAACCATTGCATGCATTTCCAGAAGAGCCACTGAAAAGTATAGGAACATTTCTTTGGTGTACACCCACTGTATGTTATTTTGTGCTCTTCCCCTCTTGTTGCTTGGAAATCAGGTGTAAAAGTAGAGCTGCTGCTACTGTCTTCGAAGACTGAAGGAAAGATAAGCAAAATGGTAGATACCTGGCCTCTAAGTTGGCTTGACCACTAAACCTTGATGTCTGAACTTTTTGCTATGGGAGAAAGATAAACTTCTTGATCAACTAACTGTTATTTTGAGTTTTGTGTTCCCAGCATCCAAACACAACCCCTAATTGATAAAACTGTCATCACTATGATAAGGAGAAATTGGAGACAACCAAGCAAGAAGCAAAACCATGAGCCCTACAGAGTGTTAGTCAGGATGGCAAGGCTTTGTGCTGTATGCTGGCTCTCTCACAGTCCCATCTGCAGGACCTCCAGTCACCCTTGCTCTTCTGTTATTAGGGTTTGCTACAGCTTTGAGTGGCACCAAAAGGAACATTAACTGCATGAGGACAAAATCTTGGATTTGAATCTCCATTTGGTTGAGCAAATTTCTTAATCATCTGTATAATAAAGATAATATATATCCTACCTATCTCATAGGGCCCTAGGAGGAATCAAATAAGAAAAAGACATGGAGATGGAAATGCGCTTTAAAACTTAAAAAATGCTATGTAAACATGAAGCAGCATAGGACTATTGTTCCTAAACCTTATTTAATTATTTCCACTGCAAATACCACTCATAGCTTAAACAGCCTCAATCACAGTGCGAATGCAAAAAACCACATTTTAAAAACATTGTTTTTCACAAACCCATTCTAACTACCTCCATTCCAAGAATGAGAGGAAATAATTGTAAACATATTAAGCAATTGGGAGTATTTAAAACTTTCATGCCTGAACAAAGTCATACTAAGGTTTCTCAATGTAGTCTTCCTGCTAAATGTCAATAAAAGATAATAGCTACCATTTGTATGGCATGTTAGATTATACAAAGTACATGCATACACATTCGTCCTTTTGATTCTCATAATATGATTGATTCATATATTTTATGCCCAATTTATGGATGAAGAGCTGACGCTCAGAAAAATCAGTATGGTAGTTGAAAAGAGTTGCTGATGAGGTAATTATATGGGACATGGTAATTATATAGGACAAATTTACAGACTCCATCAACAACTCACAGTAACTTTTGGTGTAGTTGAACATCATTATTTACTTTTCTATTGCAACAGGGAACTTACCTGAAGTCCTAGTTTTACTCTTAGAATTAATGTAAATTAACCTTTGCATAATACCTACTAGGAGCTGGGTTCTATTAGGCACCTTACATGTCTCAGGCAATCCCCATGATGTTTTATTTTATATATATCATGAGAAAATAGACGTGCAGAGAAATTAAGCAATTTGCCCAAGATCAGAGAGCTAATTATGAGTCTAGTTTTGCCCTTGAAAGCCCACAGCTTTATCTGTTCTAATTTCACCCAGGAGGGACCAACATTAGCCTCTGACTGACATGTTCAAATTCCTTCTAGAACTTTGGGCCCTCCAACATTTTACCTCTTCTAATGTACATGATCCCATTTCCTAGTGTAAGTCTCACATTAGACATTGCTCTGATGAGGTTCATCTCCTTTTTCCTACTCCCCAAATGCATGGTTCCTATTCCACATTCTAACTAGCTTCATGTTCTTCCACCTGAAATGCTCTCTGTCGACTTCTTCCCCATCAAATCCCATTTATCCTTCAAGGTTCAGTTCAGTCTCCCTCGTCCATGAATAGCTTCCCCATGACTCTATCTCATACCCTCCCTGGCTTTCTGTAGCACAGGCTACTTGGATCACAACTGTGATTCTATTTTCCAGTTGTTTTTCATGTGTATTTTATATCTACAGCAAGACTGTAAGTCTGCATGGGGAGAAAGTCATATGCTTCTTTGTGTCCTGGTACAGCTCCAAGCCCAGTTCAATGCATGGACTCACACACACGCTCAAAGCACTCTTGGCAAAATAGAGGAATAATTTTGGGCCCAGCCTTCAGGACCACTTGTTTCACAGGCAGGCTTCCTATTTTATAAAAGAAATTTTTAACACTATTACTATAAAGAAAACAGTTACAAGACAGTATTTTTATTTTAGGAAATAGGCTAATTTTGCTAAAGACAATAATATCTGCAGGCCTGCTGCTGTCCAGGACTAACCAGTCCTGTCCAGATTCATGATATTATGAGATTTACCTGCTTAAGATGTTCACTGAGGGCAATTCTCAAGCTGCCGTTCCTTCTGTTCAACATCTCACAAGTCATGAGGGTGTAGAAGATCGCAGTGCACACCAAGGGCATACAGAAATAGAACCCAAAGAGCCACCAGTCCTTTACATCTTGGTAGAACTTCAAAGTGAAGAAAAAAAAAAAAAAAAAGAAAAGGGGGAAGCAGAGTCATGTCAATTAACTGCATCATGCTTCTAGTAGCTTCAAGATATTTAGACTTGCAGATGAATTTGTAAAATCATACTCTCTGGTTGCAGTAATAGGTTTGGGGGTGGTCCTCAAAACTCAATTAAATTGGAAACTTCAGAAATTATCTGGTCTTTAAACAGCACATAAAGAAACTGCACTTATAAAAATTATCTTGACAAGGATACTTTTCATAGATTGAAGTTGGTTTCAACTACACAATGAAAGAGCCCTAATCAATAAAATAATGTTCTTTTAAAGCTCATAAAACATGATTTTAAGACAAAAATATCTATGTTTATCTTTATTTTTTGATGAACCTCAACATTTTGTTAGCACCTGCTTTATTTTGACTATTATGGTGAAAGTGTATTTAACTTGAAACAGTGAAGGTTATGAATGGCTTATCTGTGTAGCTTTGGTGAACAGGGGTTAACCCTCTGCCTGGTATGCCTGCTATGTGACCTCAAAGCCAGCCAGTTTGAACATCAATGACTATACTCTTCTCTCTCCTTTAATACTTACCACCTGGAAACTATTGAGGCAGCATACCTAAACTGAAGGCATATCTGGCATTATCTGACCAGGCAGGATTTATAAATACCAAGATTACTCAGTTTTATATCTTTTTAGAGAAGAAAACTTAATGCCCTATAAAAATGGAAAATGAAAAATGATATCTAAATTCTTCCCACAAAATTAATTACCAACTTGGGAAGAAATGCTTTTTCTTTCCTTATAATGCTTCTTCAGATTGTTAATTTACTAAGGACAATGCAGTTCCCACAGTAAAAAATAATCATGCTCCTCTATAAAAAATGGGACAGTTTCCGAATATAGAAAGAGGCTAAGTGGGCTGCATTTATGACATGTCTATTAAAATCATCTAAAAATGGTTCCTCAAGATGAAAAGTTTGGGGCAGGAGTTCTTGACTATTTTTATGCCACAGACCCTTTAGGAAGTCTGGTGAAGACTATAATCCCTTCTGAGAGTAATACTTTTATATGCATCAAATAAAATACATAAGATTGCAATGGAAACCAATTACATTAAAATGCAGCTATCAAAATATTAGAAATTAAATTTTGATATAGTAATGTGTGTGTTTATTCACAAATAACAAACCTAATGGTAGTCCTAATAACTACCAAACTGTTGAAGTGTTAAAGTTCTGATGAGCGTAAATGATATTTCGAGATTATACAGTGTTACATGGTATGAAAATGTCTGCTATTTTTATTAGTGAAAAAGTCATGGTACTGTTAAACATTATGATGATTTGTTGTGTACATTCATTATTGAATGAAATGATAAATTCAGTTAGAAGTTAGTGAAAATAAACATGTCATTTCTTTTCCATCCAAGTTCACAGATCTCTGAATTCTATCCTCAGGTTAAGTGCAAACTCCCAAAGGTGTTGGTTTATTCTAAACTACTTACACAAACATTTCTCTGTTCCCAACACACTGTAGAAAGATTTCAGTCCTGAACTTAGAAAAAGTCAGAAGCACTTTATCTCTCTTTTTTGAAATGCAACATGAACACTCCTTTGAGCACCCACTCTCCCTTTTTTAGTATCCTCTTTTTCCTAGTGCATTTGCTGGCTGGGTGCAAATGACCCAGAAGCAGCTGCAGAGGGTCTGGAGGCTGACTCTTGAGAGGGCTGAATGGAGTCCCTTGCCCCCTCCATGGCAAAAGCCTACAGAGAAACAGGTAATGCATCTCTTTGGAACTGATGTCATCAGCAAGGGTAACGAGGGGTCTTCTAACAGCCTAGGATAAAGTTGAAGAGCAAGAGTGGAATAAAGAGGGGACATAAATTTAGAAAAAAAGGACAGGATTTCAGACTTGGAATGAACTCTAAAAGATTACCTGTTCAACTCATACCCTTTATTACAATCGTCTAGGCCACCCATGCCCGAAGGGTACCTACCCTTTACTTGAACACATCTAGAAAAAAGATTCAGTCTTTACGAAGCAGCCCTTTTCGTTGTGTCTGGCGCTAATGATTAGTAAGCTCCTTCTTACAGTGATCCTCTTTTCTGTAACATTTGCATATGGAATATCTAGATTGCTTATTCAAACTGCCCAAATTTTGACAATCTCCTACTGTCTACTTTTTCACTTTGAAGACTGACCCAATAAAAATCTTCAATTTTAAATTACTAGTTTGGCAGTTTTCATGAGCACTTTTAATTTTAAAACAAGAATTTCCAAGGAGGATAACTGGTCAACTGTAAAACCATGAGTTCTGTGAATTTTCCAAGTTGGGAAAACATACCTTGAGATGTCTATAAAGACTTACATGTGGAATGTGAGCTGTATGAAACTTACATCAAAGCACTAAATTATGCTGATTTAAGACAAATACGTATCCTTTTGGTTTTCCTCCTCAGTCCACATATAACTAGTTTTGCAAAGAAAAGATCCATTTTAAATACGTTTCCTAAAACAGTCATGTGATTAAGCTTTTCAGAAAAACATTAATGTGATCAGGTGTATTAAGAAAAATAACAATTGGCCAGGCACGGTGGCTCATGCCTGTAATCCCAGCACTTTGGGAGGCCAAGGCGGGTGGATCACGAGGTCAACAGATGGAGACTATCCTGGTCAACATGGTGAAACCCCGTCTCTACTAAAAATACAAAAAATTAGCTGGGCATGGTGGCACATGCCTGTAATCCCAGCTATTCAGGAGGCTGAGGCAGGAGAACTGCCTGAACCCAGGAGGCGGATGTTGCGGTGAGCCGAGATCACGCCATTGCTCTCCAGCCTGAGTAACAAGAGCAAAACTCCGTCTCAAAAAAAAAAAAAAAAGAAAAATAACAATTGAATTTGTTAAACCAAAATTTTGTTTTTAAAAGGTCAACAATTTTATATTATTTGTATATTAGAGAAATCATACTAACATAAGTACATGTAAGTACTACTCTCTACTTTGAATTAGTAAATCCATCTTTAAAGAATGCAAGAAATATCCTTCTCCCCAAGTGACATAAGATAAACATCAGCACATCGTCCAGATGGAAATTGTGTTATATTCATTATTATAAAAACAAATAGTGTATAAATATATATGCACACACATCTAGTCCCTCTTAGTAAATTTGGTATTCTTAGTAAATTTGGTATGCTTAGTGGTTTGGTGCAAAATAACAGTTGTGTCTACCATTGTGCTATAATACAAGAGTGAAAGCCAAAATAACTGTTCCATTCAAGAATGTAGACACAGGTTTAACATCTACTCTTCATGCAACTGAAGAATATTTGACAGAATAAACCACACTTGGCATTGTGGTGATGTCATCAAGTCTCAAGATGGTGAAGTATAATGGAGGAACTCCTCCCTTCCCCAGTTAATTCCTTTTAAATGATTAGTACCTGCATGAATTTTGATGTGGCATTGAGCATACAGGTGTTATGCTGTTCACCCCTGTATTCAAAGGGTACCATGACGAAGCCAATTGCTTCAGGAATGGCCAGGATAAAGGACAGGATCCAGATTGAGACTATTTCAATGGCAGTTACCAAAGGAATTCCAATTCCCTGAACACGACTCCAGGAGGCAACTGCTCTGTACCTGAAAAAAAGGGTAATGGAACCAAGTTGTTAGGAATTTTTTTTTCTTTTCATTTATTTATTTATTTTTGTGAAAAAGAGCCTGTGGAAGGAAATTTTAAATGTATTTCAATGAAACAAAAATTGTAAGTGCTGGGAAGCTCCTTCTCATTACCAATATCAGTAATTAGCTTTTTAGGAATTTTCTGAGTCTTGGTATGAAAAACAAGTAGGGCTTTAAGAGTTCCAGTCATTTGGAAATCAATTGCCTGGTGGGCCTGAGTCTGATGTCTTTATTTGGTCTGGTGAAATCTTAAGAGAGCTTAGAGTGTGGTGGTAACAGACAGTTGTGCCTATGTTTCTTAAGCTGGGGGAGAAACTGAATGAATGGGACGGATCATGAAAGCTGCTGGTACTTATTATAGTAATATTTTATTCCTCTTTATAAAATAAAACAAGAAAACTTAAAGCATTATCTATGAAGTGGGCCTAGATATCCTTGAGTGAATAATGACCACAGATATTCCATTATTTCCTCCCTTCTTTTACCCTCAAAATATGAGCACAGTGGGCTTGTACTAGGTGGCAGTTTTAGTAAATACATATTTGTGGTAAATGTCAAAGAGGGACTATCCCATTATGGCCCTGTGCTAGAGTAGATAAAACTTATTTAAAGATACTTTGGTTCCTAGTCTTTAGGATTTACAATCTAACAGAAAAGAATGGTTCATACAGAGTATATGATATCAGTGTAACTCAGCAATTATATCAATCAAAAAACTGGTAATAAGAAATTATGCTCACCCTTTTTTTACTTCAAGATAATATTGAATAATAAAAAGATTATTTTAAGATAATAATCACATTTAAATGTTATATCTAAGGAAGGTTTAGCTTAGAAATTCAATGCTCTTTGACCTGATGTGATGGTCTGATGCTAACTGCTTTTAGACTATTAAGAAGAGACCTGTGATGTGGTATGGTATTTTTGTGGCCTCATTCCTGAAATTTTTGTTGCTGCTGTAATGGAAAAGAAACATTTTCTTTTTATAGTTTTCATTAGATAGTGCCAGAAGAAGGCTGTAAAACAGACTGAATGCATTGGAGACAGGTGCACATGGGTTTGCAGGACATACAAAGTAATGTAGAAGATTAATCAATAAGGCCAAGGCAACATGCAAGCTACCCATATCCACCAAGATGAGCCCCCATCAGTTATATTTAGTGTACTGTCTCAGTATATTTACACAGTACATCTGTGAAAAAACAACTCTTAGAGTTATGCTGACTGATTCTTCACCAGAATTGCCTAGAGATGAGCATCTATAAAGTTGAACATTTTATGATGATGCCACATGGCGTATATATAGCATACTTTGCTGGAGAAATGTTTTGTAAAAGGTTTTTAGGGTAAATGAGATTTATGTACAAGAAAAATCTCAAAACAAAGTCCAGATTATTTAAGATGGGCTAAAATACAGCTATGCAAACAGACCAAGAAAATCCTTTTATGATATAACCAAGTTTGAATTTTAAAATGCATGATTATTTCCATAAGTTATCCAGTGGGATAAAGACTGTTGTTTATTTTTCTTTGTTGCCTTATTTTTAATTTTTTTTGAGATGCAGTCTCACTCTGTTGCCCAGGCTGGAGTGCAGTGGCGCGATCTCGGCTCACTGCAACCTCCACCTCCTGGGTTCAAGCGATTCTTCTGCCATAGCCTCCTGAGTAGCTGGGACTACAGGCTACCATGCCTGGATAATTTTTGTATTTTTTTTTTAGTAGAGATGGGGTTTCACCATATTGGCCAGGCTGATCTCTAACTCCTGACCTGTGATCCGCTTGCCTCAGCCTCCCAAAGTGCTGGGATTACAGGCCTGAGCCACCTCCGCCTTGCCTTCTTTGTTGTCTTATTAGACTGGCAGCCTGACATCCAGTAAAAGCAAAGACGAATGGAGATGGGATGTCTATATCCCAAGGCGGTCAACTGAGTTACATCTGTTTCTTTTTCCCTTCTCTCAGGTGGTTTATCAGGGAAGGTGATTTAAAGAAAACACCCTATTTCATCAGAGAGTAAGAAAGCCTGATTTCCTTGTCAGGGTTTGGGGTGAAAAGTAGCTTAAGGAATAAAATGTGCTCAACATGTACTTATGATGAACATATTGACAGACCAGTTTCACTTTTTTAAAGGGCCATGAGTTCCCAGAATATTACACATCCATAATCCAATGTAAATTCAACATTTATGAATAAGCAGATGTCATTTTTAGAGTCTAGTTTAGCAAATAATTCATAATCGGTCTGCTCCTTCATTAACCCACTCATTGAGTATTAGAATATTTTCCATTTATAATCATACCAATCTTGAAAATATCTCCACAAGATAAGGGGAAAACAATCATAAAAGCAATTAGAAACAGTTATTTGTGATAATGGAGGTGGGGAAAGGTATGGAAACCATGAAATCCTGGATGTTTCAAAACGGGTATCTATTTGGAATATAATGACACAGCATACTGACACACAAATATGCTCTTCTTATGAGGTGCAATTATAAACAGCCTTCCTTCAGTCAGTATGTATATCCATCTCTTTCTATTATATAGACATCTTCACTTGTCATGGAAAACCTGCAAGTGTAGATTCCACCACTGACAACTGGTATTCCAGAAAGAATCCCTCCTCTCTGAAATGCTCTCTTCACTTGGCTTTTGCCACAGTTTCCCGGTTTTCCTTCTGACTTACTGGGCATTCTTTCACATTTCCCTGGTTGGACCCCCTTTCTGCACAAATTCTTAGCGTTGGACTTCTCTGAGGGCTTAGTGCTCAGATGTTTTCTCTATCTATGCACTCTCTTTTGGTGATCTCATCTAGTCTCATGGCTTTAGTATCATTTATCTATCTACAGGTAATTCCTAAATCGATAACTCTAGCCTGCTGACTCACCTTTAACTCTAGACTTCTATATCCAACGGCCTACTTGTGAGTTCCACTAGGACATCTAATAGGCATCTAATCACTCCCAAATCAGACTCCTTGTCTTCCTTGCTGCTAAGCCTTTCTGCAGTTTTCCCATCTCTGGCCCCATACCTTGGGTTAGACTTCACTTCTCTTCCGCCACACATCCTTCACACTCTGTATGAAAAGAATGGTTCATACACAGTATATGATAGAAATGTAACTGAATGATTATGTCAATCAAAAAACTGGTAATAAGAAATTATGCTAACCCTGTTTTTTTACTTCAATTTTTAATGATAATAACAATCACATTTAAATGTTATGTCTAAGGCAGGTTTGGTTTAGAAATCCTATGCTCTTTGACCTGATGTGATGGTCTGATGCTAACTGCATACATCCAAATGCAACCACTTTTCACCATTTTACTTGTTATCGCAGTGCCTTGGTGATTGCCGCAGCTTCCTCACTGATCTCCCTGTTTCCACGTTGCTCTGCTATAGCTTACTCCGAACACAGCAACTGGAGTGAAGCTGTTACATCAGACCGTAGCACCATCTGCTCCAAACCCCCCAGTGGTTTCCCACCCCCGTGAGAATGCCCACAGGGGTCCTGAGAGCGGTCTCCTCACTTCCTTCAGGTTTTTTCGCACTTATCGTTTTTCACAGAAGCCTTCTTCTGGAGACCCTACTTAAGTTTGCCAACTCCGCCTCCAGAATCATCTCTCTCACCCTGATTTATTTTTCTCCATAGCATTTACTACCATGTGATCAACTAAATGTTGTTTATTTATTTGGTTTATCATCTATGCTCACCCCTCTCCTTTAGAATATAAGCTCCTGGCTGGGCATGGTGGCTCATGCCTGCAATCCTAGCACTTTGGGAGGCCGAGGCGGGTGATCATCTGACACCCTGGGCAACATGTAGCCAGCTCTACAAAAATAGAAAAATTAGCCAGACATGGTGGTGCGTGTGTGCCTATAGTCCTAGCTACTTGGGAGGCTGGGGTGGGAGGATCCCCTGAGCCCAGGGAGTTCAAGGCTGCAGTGAGCCCTGATCATGCCACTGTACTCCAACCTGGGCAACAGAGTGAGACCCTGTCTGAAAAAGAAAAAGAAAGAAAGGAAGGAAGGAAGAAAGAAAGAAAAGAAAAAAAGTAAAAAAAAGCATATAAGCTTTATAAGGGCTGACATTTTGTATGCTGAATAAATACCTGTTGAATGAGGGTCTTTTCGTTGGTGTTTTCATGCATGTTACCTCACATATACCTTATTTAATTGACCAAAGCTAATGGCACACTACATTCTGACCATTTTCTTATTTTTCAAGCTAGCCACGAATTAGGCCACAGATTAAAAGCTAATATCTTTAGAGGTCCGATTCAGTAATTTAAAGGAGGGATCTATGGGCTGATCTTTCTGCTCCATTTGTTCCCGTTGGGAACCTGAGAACTGGCATCTTGCCGCATTCTCTGCCTGGTCTCCAGTGAACCTGGGGAGTCTGGACCATGGCTCAGGCCTGCCAACTCCTGGTACAGCCTTTTCCCATGACATCACCTTGTATCCTTTCATGTGATAGGCCAAAATAAAAATATAAAATACATATTTTATTCATGTAAAGAAGTTTGTTAGTGTGTGTGTTTATAAATAGATTTTTACATGTTTTTAAGGCCAGAGGCGTTTAATGCATGCTTATTAACTCTTGAAGGTGTGGTCTGGGACAATCATTAAGTTTAAAAATTTTTATTATTGAAAGAACTTTAAAACATTATAAAATAAAAGTTGAATTCAAAAGACACTTCAACAACATCTATTTTTATTTTTCTTATTATTTTCTTGTTTTTATTCTCATAGGCATAGTTTGAATAGACTATAATCACATGACTCACAATTTTTAGCTTTAGCTTTATTTACATGAAAAATACTCTCGTTTGTTTCTACATGGGCATGGCACTTATCAATTGAATGGCTACACAGTATAACAAGATCTTGATATAATTTACTTAAATCTGTCTTCTATGTTGACATCATTGATAGTGTTTCACAGTCGTGAATAAGACACCTATAAGCTTGTTTGTACACACAATTTCTTTTTCTGAATTATTTTTCTGGATTAATTATCTTGAGTGGAATTACCGGATCAAGGGAATAAACAGGTGGCTCACATACCTTAAAAAAGAAGTTTCTACCAAGTGCCTGTCAATGAATGCTTGCCTGTGTTAGAATTTATTATTTATTTTTATTTGCCACTTCCATAATGTGCAGTGCCACTTCTATCTTAACCTTTGCACATCTTTAATTCACAGCAAAGTCGATCATTTGTAATGGTTATGATTTATGTCTCTCATACTATACAGAGGTTTGGAGGCTAAATACTGGCAGGAAGAATTCTTTTTTTGAGACAGGGTCTTACTCTGTCATCCAGGATGAAGTGCAGTGGCACAATCATAGCTGCAGCCTCAAACTCCTGTGCTCCCTTGAGGAATCCTTGTACTTCAGGCTCCCAAGTAGCTAGGACTATTGGTGCCCACCACCATAGTCAGGTAGAGACAGGGGTCTTACTATGTTGCCCAGGCTAGTCTTGAATTCCTGACTTTAAGCCATCCTCCTGCCTCAGCCACCCTCCTAAGGCACTGGGATTATAGGCTGAGCTACTGCAACTGCTTGGCCAATTCCAGTTTAGAAGAGAAATATGTTGCGGTGACTTAAAAGAGAGCTGCAAATGCTTTACCACTTCTTCAGCTGAGTTCTTTTTTCTTTTTGAGATGGAGTCTCGTTCTGTAGCACAGGTTGGAGTGCAGTGGCACAATCTCAGCTCACAGCAACCTCTGCCTCCCTGGTCCAGGTTCAAGCAATTCTCCTACCTCAGCCTTCTAAGTAGCTGGATTACAGGCACAAGCCACCATGCCTAACTAATTTTTGTATTTTTTTTTTAGTAGAGACAGAGTTTCACTATGTTGGCCAGTCTGGTCTTAAACTCCTGACTTCGTGATCTGCCCACCTCGGCCTCCCAAAATGCTGGGATTACAGTCGTGAGCCACCGTGCCCTGCTTAGCTGAGTTCTTAAATTAAGCTGGCCTGTGATTCCTTTGATCAATTGACTGTGGCTAGAATGATGTTTTGCCAGTTCCAGGTCTGGCCTCTGAAAGGAGTGGCAGGTTCACATTGAAGCCTTGAGCCTGCTGGAGCAAAAACTTTGAGAGGACCCTGAGACTGCATGTCGTGGGAGAGGGACTCTGCTGAGCTCAGACTTCCTGCTGTCCCTGCCAAGGTGCCAGCCATGTGTGAGTGTTTGTACCCCTGACACAAGCTCAGAGCCAGCCGAAGTCCACCAACCCCAGCAGAAGTGACAAGGAGCTGCAGAATTGCCCAAATTCCTGACCTTCAACATAGTGAGATATGATAAAATGGTTGCTGTTCTGAAGTGCTAAGTTTCGGGGTAGTTATGGAAGAGAAATAAGGTAGCAAAATGAACCAGTTCCTTGATCTTGACAATAGAATAAGATAAAAGAATAAATAACTATGTGCAATGCGAATGGACCCCCAGATAAGATCCCATTGGCTTAGCCAGCTTGGACTTTGTCCAGTTCCCAGCTCATGTCTTCTGGCTCAGACCCTTTCTCTGGGTCTTCACTCTTGTCATGAAGCAATAGAAAACGATAACACTAGGAAAATAAGGAGAAACCAAGTCCAACTCTAACAAAGAGGTTTTTCCGAAAACCACCTTCATGTTTCTTGAGTTAGGATATATCTTTGAGACTACCACAGAGACCACTCAGCAATTATTTGAAACGATGGGTTCAAAAACTGACACCAGCTTTTCAGGCATATAAAACAAAGCTGACTTATTAATGGATCTTTGTAACTTTTCCAAATATCTAATTACACATCACTCTTTTAAATAGTTGTTAAAAGAGGTTTATCTTTTTACAGCCTTCTTCCCCAGGCAAGTTTTAACAAGTTGGATATGTACCCAGGCCTTTTTACTGGTCTGACCCCATCATCATCATCATCATCTTCCACTTTAAACATGACTTTACAAAGAACAGCAGTAAGCCCTCCTACCCCACTCCTGCTGCTGCTTTTTTTTTGGCCTCCAAACAAAGTAATGTATAAAACTTGTCACTTACAGGATGTAAAAATACCTATTTTAATAGCTGGTAATGGCTGGTTATTCATTTTTGTTGGGAAAAGTTTATTCATTTTAGAAGTATACTGCCTTAGAATTAAAATATTTCACTGAGAAAGCTGGATAGGGGTCAAAATTTGTTTTTGAATTTCTTTAGTTCCTGTTTTATCTTTTTCTCAAATGACTAAGGATGTGAAGTTAGATTTACGGAGGAATTATTCAAAGTACAAAATTATTTTGAAATTATTCAAAAAGACAAGCCCATAGTTAAAATTAGCAATGAAAGCCTACCTATTCTGGTAGAAATCATGTGCTTTCTCTTACAGTCCTGTTTACCTTATTCAGATTAAAAGCTGATAGCGAGAAAGCTAAATATTTTCTTTGATCTTACATCTTTCTGTAATCATTGATTAATGAAACAGTAAATAAATACTATAGAACTTGCTCTCTCATTGTTTTCTTTCAAACAACTCTGAAATGTGAGATAATAATTATATTTTAAAAATGCTGTGTAAAAAAATCATGGGAACACTTTGTCCTGGGCCATAATTTATTCAGCTCATAAAAAGAAAGCAGGAATTCACAAACTGCAGCAAGTTCCAAACTCTTTTTATTCCTTGTTTTATTTTGCAAAGAGTGTGTGTGTGTGTGTGTGTGTGTGTGTTTTGTAGTAGAATATAATGCAACCGAATGAAGAGATAAAGCAGTGGAATCTTATCTTCAAGAATTAAGTGGGAATGATTCATTCTCTCATGTGAAAGCTTTTGAAATAGAAATGTCAAATAGATTCACTACATACAAGTCCTGAAGCTTAGGGTCAATACCAAGTGAAATGTAAAAATAGTCAAGTGTGGGTCTAGGGAACAGAGACTCATTAGTTTATTTTCAAGGAAAAACCTTTTGGATTAGGGCTGATTTTTCTGAGAGTGGAATTTTAAAATAGTTCATCTCCTTGAACTACAACTCAGATCAAATCTTAATGAGATAGATTCTTCGTGTTATTTTGATATGAGATAGATTGTTATTCATGTTATTTTTTTCTTTCTTTTTCTTCTCTTCTTTTCTTTCTTTTCCTTCCCTTCCTTCCTTCAGTGCTTTCTTTTTAACTAAGAATGACTCACATTTCATTTGATACACAACGAGTTATTGTGATGGAACATCTTATTTATTTTTCTTCATGCATGAGATGAAGAGAGGAGGTGGTATGGGTGAGGTGACCCTACACTAGATAAAGGAATCTATGACCTAACTTTCCCCCATCTCCCCGACTCAACACTGGCATGATTGAAGCTCAGCACAATGATACTCAGAGAGATTCCTTCCCCCAAGGAAGAAAGAGGAGGCAGAACAAAAAAGTAAGGAGGAACCAGCTCTGCCCCCTGGGCCTGTGAGAGAGGTGAC
This sequence comes from Callithrix jacchus, assembly GCF_049354715.1. Lineage (NCBI taxonomy): Eukaryota > Metazoa > Chordata > Mammalia > Primates > Cebidae > Callithrix > Callithrix jacchus. The sequence continues at coordinate 49,381,730 of NC_133504.1, forward strand.
AAATATTTCCCAGCTGATTATTATTATTATTTAATTTTTATGAATGCTTAATCTGAAGGTTTTAAAATATGATCTCTTAAAATAAATTTATAATTTTATCCAGAATTTCTACTATTCTTTTTAAGTTCAGAGGGGTCTTCCTTCCCTTTCCAGAGATCAAAAAGATAGTCTATTTTCTTCTACTGCTTTACAGTATAAACAAAAATTAAAATTCTAAGCCCCTTCAATGACTGGATGGACCCCTCCTCTTGTCCAAGGGGATTTCAAAGAAACCTAAAAAACTAGTTCAGGCCACGATGGGAAGGGGATATTGGATCTGCCTCTTTACACTCTCCTCTGTTTGGAATTCAGGCCCAACTGGCCAGCATTAACATTAAAATCGATCTTAAGACTAACAAAACAGACTCTCTGTAGCAGTGAGATACCAAACCATACTCTAGTATAGCAACATGACAGAGAGAAGGCCCTAAAAGAAACAGGAGTATTTCACTCCAAAAGATATTTCTTTGACCTGTTTTGAAATGGCCGGGTATAGCCATCTCTTGTGGGGAAAATTCACATTCTGTAGAGAATTCCATTCCATTTCTAGGACTTTTCCTGATCCAGGAGAGATTTAACTAAGAGTCTGGTACCTTTTAAGATTGGATAAGAGACATTTACCATCTATTCTAATACTACCTGGAGGCTTCATCTACAGAGAACCTTGGTTTACACAACCCCCCTTATCTTAAACCCAAGCACTTCTTTCTGCTGACTTCAAATCTTTAGGCAAAACTTAACTCTTTCAACTAAATGCCAGTCAGGAAATCTTTGAATCCACCTATGACCTGGAAGCACTGCCCTGCCCTCCTCACCCACCCTTCACTTCAAGATGTCCCACATTTCCAGGTGAAACCACTGTAAACCTTACATGTATGGATTTATGTTTTTGCCTGTAACTTCTGTCTTCCTAAAATGTATAAAATTCAACTGTAACTCAGCAACAATGTAATTCAACTGTAACCTTGGGCACAGGTTCTCGGGACCTCCTGAGGCCGCGTTGTGATCTTCACATTTGGTTCAGAATAAATCCCTTCAATGATTTTTCAGAGTTTGGCTTTCTTCGTCAACAATGGTTTGAGTTTTTTACGTGCTTGAGTATAGTGGTTAAGAATGCAGACTACCAACATTTGATTACTGGGCTACAATACTTAGTAGCCATGCTGACTTGATTAATCTTTCTTTCTTTTTTTTTTTTTTTTTTGAGACAGAGTCTTGCTCTTGTTGTCCAAGCTGGAGTGCAGTGGCACAATCTCAGCTCACTGCAGCCTCCACCTCCCAGGTTCAAGCGATTCTCCTGTCTCAACTTGCTGAGTAGCTGGGATTACAGGAACCAGCCACCATGTCCAGCTATTTTTATTTTTAGTAGAGATAGGGTTTCACCATGTTGGCCAGGGTGGTCTCAAACTCCTGACCTCGTGATCCACCCGCTTTGGTCTTCCTAAGTGCTGGGATTACAGGGGTGAGCCACTGCACCTGGCCCTTGATTAATCTCTTTCAACCTCATCTTCCCTATCTGTAAAGTGGAGATAACTATAGCACCAACTATCACAGTTACATAATTTTTTTTTTCCTTTGAGATGGAGTCTCACTCCATTGCCCAGCCCGGAGTGTAGTGGTCTAATTTTGGCTCACTGCAACCTCTGCCTCCCAGGTTCAAGCAATTCTTGTGCCTTAGCAGGACTACAGGTGCCTGCCACCATGCACGGCTAATTTTTGTATTGTTTGTAGAGCTGGGGTTTCACCTGTTGGCCAGCCTACTTTTGAACTCCTGACCTCAAGTGATTCACTTGCCTTGGTCTCCCAACATGCTGGGATTACAGGCATGAGCCATCTCACCCAGCCCTAAACTAATTTTTGTAAAGTATTTTTTAATAGGGCCTGACAGTAATATTCAATAAGTGGTAATCATTATAAATATTATTGATACGTAGCATAAGACTTTAACATGCTTTTTCCCTCAGATGGCTAAATAGCATTATTTATTAATACATTTCTCCTTCACCCATTATATTCAAAATGATTTCAGCCTATATTACTAATACATGCTTGTGTATTCCAGCACCTGAGTCAAGTTTTCCCAGTGATTTGTCAGTGTGTTAATGGGTTTGCATTACATTGTTTAAAACACTGTAGCTCTATAGCATTTAAAATGATCATATAGGTCACTGCATTCTAGCTTGGGTGACAGAGAAAGATGCTGTATCTTAACAAAAAGGAAAATCATATAGAAAGAACGTGTGTAGGACACATTTTTTTTTCCAAAGTGTCATGATTATTTTTCATTTCTTCTCTCTACATGAATTTTAGAATTATAATTAAAAAGTTTAATTAGATATTATAATGAAAATAAATGGTTACATCTCTGAAAGAAATGGTAACTTGATGATATGCAGCTTGATGAATACAGGAAAAATTTTACTTTTATTAGTAATGTAATAGATGCAATTGACTGCCTTTAATTTTTAGATAAGATAACACTTTGAATGAAAGAAGAAATGATGTTGGGATACTGGGAGTGGGAACATCAGAGTGAGAATTTATTAGTGAATCAAATTCATGTCATAAGTGTTTATTCAACTTTTTAGAGAAATGGGCTAAGGTACCATGATCTATTTAGTCAGGTGGAGATTATACAGTGGCCACCTACAGTATGTGTTTTATGCATCAGCTTTTAATATCTAATATGATCTAGAAGTAACCCAGAGAGACCCTAGATTTCCCTATAAATCACTGAAGAGTCTCAGTAATCGGTGATGAAATTATTTCTAATCTTAGTGTTTACCATTGTAATGGGAATATTTTGTCAACAGTATGATTACAGTTTAAATTACTAATGAAAATTTTTTTGTATTTTATCTTTAAATACTAAACAGTTTTATTTCATGTTTCACAGTTATAGTTATTTATTTATTCATGGGCTCAGGTGATCCTCACACCTCAGCCTCCTAAATAGCTGGGACTGTAGGCATGCATCACTATGCCCAGCTATTTTTTTTTTTTTTTTTTGTATTTTTGGTAGAGACAGGGTTTTACTATATTACCCAGGCTGGTTTCAAACTCCTGGGCTCAAGAAAGCAGTTCACCTTGGCTTCCCAAAGTGCTGGGATTACTAGGTGTGAGCCACTGTGTCCAGCTGCCATTAATTTATATCAAGGATACCATTCTAATTACTGACTGAATGCACATTTTTATGTTTTAACAGTAACAATTTTGGTCCTAACAATAATATAAGTGTAAACTAACAGAATATCTGTAAACACTTTAATGTTCTTTAGGAGAGTGGGCCTTTTATTTCTATAATTATGAGACTCTGGTTCCCTCATAAAGTGATTGTCAGAGAATGAGTTAGCATGGAAACCTCTTCTAAATTGTATATAGGCCAGTTAAACAGGCCATTATACACTAGTTGTGTGAGATTATATTAAAAAGAGCACCACAGAATGTGTTATAAAGTTTGTAATTTCATTCTTTATAATTGATACTATGAAAACCAGAAGGTAAAGAAAATACCATTTAGAAGTTCACAGAATTCAGAAGGGCTTCTGTAGAGACCTCTTAATGATCATGTGTGCAGATTCTGGAAGGACTTCAGGATATTTGATGGGTGTTTCAGAAATGGATAAAGGGATGCTTCTGGTTTTGCTCTCTTTAAAACTTATGAAACATTTCAGGGATTCAAAAAGACAGGGAGAAGAACATAGCAATATGGTCACTTACCACTCACTCAAGTAATTTAACATTACAGATATAATTGAACAGTACCATCATTTTTTTTAATGATAAATTTACCAGGTGAAATACAGGATTTGCATATCCTGGAATCTCCTTTTCACAAAGTTTATTCCATCTAATATGTTAATTTTTCCTTTGTTGCCAAAAGGGTGTTAAATGAGTATTATTGATAAAATGCTCTAGGTACATAATTGCCTGATCCAAAGATGGCTAATAATCAGCAAATATGGAAGGCAATTTTAAACAGTAAAAGCAAGATGGTGGAATGTTTTAATTCACTTGAAGCTAATTAACAACTGTCCTAGGCACCAATTCTCTTGACCTCTCCTCTTTTTGAGAAAAATGCTTTTCTAAGCTTAGCAAAGAGCAAAGGGAAAGAGCCACGTTACCTGTCAACACTAAGAGCGCAGAGGTTGAGGACGGTGATCCCCACTGAGGACTTCTGCAAAAAGGGGAACAGCTTGCAAAGAAATACGCCAAATTCATTTTGATCAAAAGGCCAGCGCCCAGCCAGCAGCTGAAAGAAGGAGACACAGTGGTAAGAAATGGTAGAGCTGGCATGGAGCATGTGGGCACTTACATTTCTAGTTTTGCGTCCCAACTTCTAAATTTTAGTCATTGTTCTTTTCAGTTAGCACTGTAGCAAAAGAGTATTACTATTGTTATTATTTTCTTTCACATTTTAAGGCCTCAGCAATTTTTAGTCTGGAAAGATATAGAGAATATATTATAATTATTAGTATATAGTAACATGAATATATTATGATATATATTTAATATATAATTCATACTTAATATATATTAAATATATTATAGTTATATAATACAATTTAATAACAGAAGAGTTGTGCCTTTGATCTCACATCAGCTAGTCATGCTGCCTACTTTTCAAACAGTAGCAAAAGTTTGGGGTTCTGGGAGACAGCTCAATTGAGAAGCAGGCAATGGCTTTTTATCTATGCTTACCAAACCATGTGTAAAGCAAATCATTTCAGTACTGGCATTGGCAGGTTATATTATCTCCTGACAAGCAGCCAAAACTATGAATGAAAGGTGAGGGAGAATATTGGAAAAAAACAAAGTGGTGGAGAAGCTACTAATTTTGGCAGCTGGCTAATAGCTAAAGCCACTTTGAACTTACCTTATCCTCTGCACTTAAGGGGCTGACTCTGCTTTGGTAGATGTGATGTAAGTGATTTTTCCCTATTTAGGCTCAAACGGTCGCCTTACTATACAGACAAATGTGGTTACCTTGATCTGTTTGTAGCATTTGCAGAAAAATCTGTTCTTCCATGTTGACATTTTCCAATCTTGTTTGCAAGGCAAGAGTGGACACCCTCTAGTGGCTGTGATGGGTAGCAAACACAATTTAACAATAGCTACCAGTACTCTGTATTTGTCTAATTAGGTATTATACTAGGAGCATGGGCTTAAATAATAGCTCAGCTACTAAAAGGGGGAAGAAAGTTCCTGCTGAACATATGATGCCTTTTCAAGTGTAAAATGGTATTGATTTCCTTTTTAATTTTTTTGTTTAGTAACTCAATTTAAACTTAACTCACTAGGAAACAGTATCCTACTAACTTGACAAACACGCCTTTTTCTCTTCTTTTGTAACGTTTTTTGCCATGGTGACTCTAAGATAAACTTTGAATTTCTGTTCTACTATTTCCAAAAGATGATGCGAGGTTTAATTTCATGGTCAGTATGGTCCAAACACGAGTCCATTGAAAGAGATTGGGAAACCAGTACCCTGTAGATAAAGAATCAGAACCTATGCATTTTGAGAACTTGGTTACACAGCATAATCTCTCATTCTGTTATTTTGGCTAAGACCCTATAGGACTTATTTACAGAAGTTTTTTCTCTTTAGTTTTAAAGCTTAGTTCCCTTTCTTCTAAATAGTTTTCGAAAAGAACATTTTTCTTCAATCCAATTGTGCCTCTGGTTTCTTCTTCATCTCACTATAAATAGTCTCGATTGGTGTCCTCTCAAAATTTCCTCATAAACTTTTGTCCAAGGACAACCACACAACTCTTCGCACAAACACTGCATTTGTTTCTTTTGGTTTTCATGAAGCTGACAAATAATTATGCCATTGCTAACTGCTGGTTATTGTTGGTTGCACTTGTTTGGTGCAAGTAAAGACATAAAATACTATTTCTGGGATGAATCACCCTATCAAAACAAGAAAACCTGAAAACTACTTTTTATAGAATAAGAATGTAGAATTCTGGCCCAGAATTATAATTCTTCAAAGACCACAGATATGTAATTAAAACAGTGTAGGCACTGTGACGGGATATGCTCTGGAACCATTGAATTGTTTGTTCATTCCCGGAGATTAAGAGGACCCTGATAGCCACATGAATGGATTTCCCAATTCACACATCTAACAATGAGAGAAAACAAAAAGATGTTCTTGCTTAATAAGGGAGACTGTGAAATCATGTAAAGGTCTAAGTGGCGAGTGCTAAGAAAATGATCCAGAAAAACCACAACTGAACATGGATTCTCTGATACTTCCCCTCTCAATTTCCTTTTACATGCTTCCTTAAACTTTTAATTAGGATTAGGTTAGGGTTAGGCATAAAGAAGGACAGAAAAGAAAGACATCATGGAATCAGTGGGCAGCAAAAAGATCATGGAATTGTCTTTCTTTGAGACAAATAGGGGTGTTGGTGGTGGTGGTATTTTTCTTTTTCCTAGGAGTGAGCATTGATTCTTCTTGGGAGTTATAGATAAAGAGGCAGGAAAGAAATCATTGGAGAATGCTATTAGGTGTAATCCCTGTGTAGACTTCCCTAACTTGTAACTCCTTTGTTCTGAAAGGACATATGGGTAGTAAGTATCCAATGCTGCTAGGAGGAAATTAGGCCCCTGCCTCTAGGCAACATCCCCCTTTTTTCCTTTTCCACTCTGGTCCCATGCGGCTTCCTCAAAGAGGCCCTCATTAACTATCTAACCTTAAGTAGAACCTGCTTGTTAATCTCTTCCATGGAAATAGTGTTAGAGCAGTTCTACGTTCAAAGGCTCCTTTCAGCTTGCTTTGTTGTAGCAAAAGCAGGAGGCCTCAAGGAGGCAAACAGTGTAGCTCACTTTGTTTTCTCTTATTTAGCAGAAGCACTTTGGAGCTTCTGAAGGACTACTGGGAATGCATCCTGTTATTTACTAGCACTTAAAATTAAAAATATAATACAAAAGATGGTAAAAATTAAGCTGTATAAAAGCTTATGTAATGAAAGGTTAAGTCTCCTTTCCAGTGAAGGCCCCCAAACTCCCTGCCCAAAGGCAACAACTGTTAATTGCTAAGTGTGTTTTCTTCCGGAAAACATGCTACATACATAGAAACATGTGCCTTTAAAAAAAAAAAAAAGATAAAGTAAGTGGGAACATATGGAAATAATATCTTTTAGTAACCTATTATGATCTTTTTTTTTTCCCAAAGTAGTTTTCTGGAGAGCAATTCTATTGCTTAATTAAAAGGTTTTGATTTTTAAAAGCATGTTAATGAAATAGAGCAATAAATAGGTAACTGGAGAGGAATAGAGAGGTCCTAGGAGAGGAATAAATAGGTAACTGTTTAGAAGAATACATCCTAGACCTTGGCAAAAAAACTCACTAATTTCATTAATGTTAACACGCTCCTGTCAACGAAAAAAAAACCAAATGAGTCCGACAAACTGACAAGTCGCATTGGTTCAAAGGGTTAATCGGACACCTCAGGTCAGTCATAGCTTATTTTTGCTACAAAAGAGAGTATGTACCTTCATATTTATAATTTTCCACCCTCATATTTATAATTTCCAAGGACATTCATTACACAGTACCTAGCACATAGTAGGTGTTAGATGAATCAATGACCCCAACTCATTAAATCAGGGCAATATTTTCATAGTTTGAAATGAGATCGTATCAATTTTGCCCTGAAAACACATTCATCCTGTAATTTATTTTCTATCTGAAAGTTGTTTATCAGTGTCTCAAAGTAGTGTTCCCACTCTTTATGTTGAATGAAGCCTGCCATTAAGTTGTTTGAGATAGTGCGAAAATTCTGTGCTATTTAAGAGTCTAGGCTGCAGAGAGGCTGTCACTCACTCTTTGCTTGAAGATACTTCACTTTTGGCTGTTGAGACTGCCCACCTTCCTAAGAGCTGCAGGGCAGGCCCTTGGAGGTGAGGCACATCCCGTGATCTAAATGCACATCATATTCTTCTGTTCTCAAGTAGATCATGGAAGAACACCACAGAAAGAATCACGGAAACACAGGAGGCAATCTGCTGAGCAAGGATTTTACATGACTTTGTTCTGTCTCTGCAGATTTTTCTATAATTGAAATATAGTTAAAGCCCCGATCCCCACCTGAAAATGAAAGCACTTCTAACAGCACAGATTAATACAGAAATTTTGCATTTGTGTGGCTGATTTGGATTGTATAAAAATCAACATCATAAAATTGACAGTCTGCACTTTTTAACCTGTCAAAAACAGATTTAGGTAAGAACTTTTACCATATGATACACTGACATGCACCCTGTTTTTAGAATGGATAGAGCCAAATGCAGGATGTACATTCATCAATATAGTTAGTGCAATACAAGATCTCACTTGGTTGGGACCTCTTAAATATAAGGAATATACCTGTTTACATCAGTTTTCTGGAATATACCAGACAACCAGAAAGTAAACAAAAATGTAAGGAGCCAAGTAATTGTGAAATTTATGCCCTAAAACTCATGTGCTTTAGTCTTCAGTAAACTGCCTGAGTCTTCACCACAGGGGGATTTATTCTCACTTTACACACATTGCTGTAAAGCTTAGCTCTCACTGTGCTCTAGCCCATTGTACATCCACAGCTATTCATTAATAGAGACTCTCCAGAGGCATAGTTCTCAGTGTTGCCTGTATATTATAATTATTTTGGGAGTTCTTAAATATCCCAGTTCCTTGGCCATCACCCTAGGCCAGTGCTTATCAACCAGGGAGCAATTTTGCCTGCTTCAGCTGGGGGTGGGTGTGCTTTTGGCATCTAGGGGTAGAGGTTTGGGATGCTGCAAGACATTCTGCAATGTACAGGCCAGACCACCCCTGCCGCAACAAATAATCATCCCACCCAAAATGTCACTGGCGCTGAGGTTAAAAAACTGTGTCCTACTCCAATGAAATTAGATTCTTTGGAGTTGGGACACAGGCATTAGTAGTCTTTAAAGCCCCCCAGGGGATTCCCAAGGACAGCCAAGGTTGGGAGTCATTGCTGTGGAGAAGCAGCTCTCAAGACTTAGCAGCTTCAGAATCCCCAGGAGGGCTCACTGAAACACAGATGGCTAGGCCCCATCCCCAGAGTTTCTGGTTCAGTTGGTCTGGGGCAGGGCCTGAGAATTTGCATTTCTAGCAAGTTCTCAGGTGATGCTAATGCCGCTGGTTCACCAGCCATACGTTGAGGATAACTGCTCTAGAGGCACTATGGTCAGCCTGGCCAACATGGTGAAACCCCTCTACGAAAATTAGCTGGGCAAGGTGGTGTGCACCTGTAATCCCAACTACTCAGGAGGCTGAGGCACGTGAATCACTTCAACCCGGAAGGTGGAGGTTGGCATGAGCTTAGATTGCACCACCGCACTCCAGCCTGGGTGACACAGCGAGACTTTATCTCAAAAAAAAAAAAAAAAAAGTTTGGGGCCATGTATCCTGCATCCCCTTAGGCTCTCACCCAAGTAGTCCCTAAAGACATCAGCACATGAAGTCAGAGTACAATAACAGATGTTCTACTACCAGGCCTCGCCAGCTTAGCACTACAAAATAAGGCTGTTCTCCCCTATATTCAAGATGGTTGTGAACCTGTAAGACTTAGGTTCAAGTACAAGATTGACCTGTTTCTAACTGTGTTACCTTGGGTAAGCCAGTTCTGTTGGAAGTCTGTGTCTGTGTATTTGTTAAATGTGGATAGTTCTCATACTTGCCACAAAGATGTGATACCCATTTGGGGGGCTCAAATGAGATAATGCATATGAAAGAATCCTGCAAACTAAACATATACCACACAAATGTTAGTTATTTTGAACTGCTATAATTTGTAATCATAAACTGAAACATATAATTTATCCACAACCATAAAAAGAAGATAATATAAATGAACTTACGTGCCTTTATCCATTCCAGATGTTAATATCCCCTGCTACTTAGTCCTATTACTTGGACATTACTGTTGTTATTGTCATGGCATCTTAAAATGGTACAAATAAAACTAAGTGGTATATTTTTCTTTGTGCTAATTTTCCTCTCACCCCATCCTGTGAGGCTGAGGGATTCTTCTCTCCTTCATCTCCTACCCGTCCTAGACAGGAAGGAGGGATTTACAAGTACAGTCTGTAATAGCTGCAAACTTCAAAGCAAAGAAAATCTTCTCTTCCCTTCAATATGAATCATTATAGGGTCACTTGGGGACATGACTGACCAGGTATGGCTTCAAAAACTGAGCTTCTGAGGTTTTTCTTTCTTTCTGGGGGGGGACTGGAATGTAAAAGTTGGTACCTAGTCGACTCAGTAGCAATCAAAAACATCTTCCAACAGCACAGAATGAGGTGATTATAAAGCTTGTGATGCCCAGGACAGGCCATTCATGAGAACATGCTCTCTGGCCACTGCAGATCTCAAAAGAGATACTACAAAATAAGTCACCGTGTGTGACCAAGGATAGATTTTGTTCTTTTGTTATGCTTTTGTTATGTAATTGCTTCAGGATTGAGACAGAGCGTTCATACAAATGTCATAAAAGTATGGCGTCTACCCTATCCCCTATCCATACGCCTTTTCCTTTGAACAGGCTCTTGCCCTCTGACCAGTCCAAGAATTCAGGATGTATGATAAATGCAGAGTAGAGAAGAAATTCTGTAAATGGTTTTGACTGTGGTCTTGAGTGCCCTCTATGAGCTGGGGGATGGAGAAGTCCTCCTTTTATTCAAGACAGCTTGCTTGGCACAGTAGCTCAGAGTGTGGGCCCTGAAGCTGGACTCCTTGGGCAGACTGACCCAAAGCTCTGCTGTCTTCCTGACCTTGTGACATTGGCTTGTTAGTTAACCTCTGTGCCTGTCAGTTTCCTCTTCTATAAAATGAAGATCGTTCTGGTAGCTACCGCAGAGGATTATGGGCCAGAGAAAAGAGAGTCCAGAGGAAGGGCTTAGCAGAAGTGAGTATCTGGAAGTATGAACCACAACCATTGATGGTTCATGGTTATGGTCACCCATGGTCCAAGTCACCAGGTACAGGCTGGTGGCAGGCCATACAGGAACAAAAGACCGTGCTGTCTAGGAACTCAGTTCTAGAAGATAGGCACAAAATAATGGCTCCTCAAGAAGCTCTAAGCAATATTCTTTGGGTGTTCCACAGAAAGAGAGGGTGGTGTGACCTAACAGTAAATATAACAGGCTTGGGTGCCTTTGTCCCCTGGCATGACTTAGACACGTTAATTGTTCCTCTGGAAAACTGCAGATAAAGAGAGTGCCCATGCATATGGTTGATGTATTAAATGAGTTAATACATGAAAAGCACTTATAACAGGAGCTGATCTATAGCGAATTACAAACTTTAGTTCCTGTAGGAGATGGATTCTGGGGGACTGCTTCTTGCTAAAATCCATTTAGATGGAAAGAGATGGAATTGTTGCTACTCACTAACCACATCTTTCACTATCGAATATTCGGTGTTTCAGTTTCTGCTGTGGTCTTAACTTTTTAGAATCTGAAGTATATAAATGTTAATAACAAGGTGGATGAGAGGAAACAAGGAGAAAAGAACTTTTAAAGACAGGGTTTCAGAGCCATGAAGATTTATTTCTTCAAGGAAAGACTGTTCACCCAAGACTTGTGCTTATCACCCCTGAGAGTCTCAGTCACCTGAAGGATAGGAATCAAAAGAAACATCTCTTTTTAATAACTCTCTTTGTTGTAAGAATACCAATCCAAAAGTGAGGAACTTGAGGCTTCTACTTATTTTGTAAGCATACAACCAAAGGATCATTGGATGGTGAAGAATGGAACTTTAAAGAAGAAAAGTTAGGTATCCTCAATATTGAAATTGTAAGGTTTGTGCTGGTTATATGTGTCAGTACTTTAAAGTTTAATTCATAATGGAGAGAAGATTCATGCTAGGAAGAAAAAAACTCTGATTTTCCTGGAATAGAGGAAAGATTGTCCATGTGGAGCCCTGTATTTTGCTGTAACAATGTACAAGCACATTTTGGGGCCTTATTGTGTATCTGGGTCAGAGCTCCCTTTGTAGAAATGTGTGCTCTGACCTGGACATGCAATAAGTCCCCCATTTTTTTTTTTTTGACTTTCCACAAGACTTCATTTTTTGCTTACAGAAAGTGCTGTGCAGGTTAGGCAACTCTCCATGGCATCTGTTCTCACTGCAGTGACTCAGTAATAACTTTGATTTTGATCCTTGGACACATAGTTTCCCGATCTCTAGGTCAGGTGAAGAGAAAAGCTGGAGGATCACACACTGGCTCTGTGTGGAAAAGTTTAATAGTTGATTTTAATCATCAGTCTCTATGGTCGGACATGGTAGTGCCTATTTAAAAGAAACAGGCAGGCAAAACCAAAGCAGAACAAAGTAAGATGAAGCAGACTAATGGAGATCCCCACATACAGACTTAGGTAGTGGATCCCAAAATCTTATCAGTGATATAGGTGATGATGAATAGGAAATAGGGAAAACAAATGGCATATTTGAAAGCATGCAGCTGATTTAATGATCTAATGTATACATTCTGAAGAAACTTGAGTTCTTTATTGTAAAGTGTGTCATATGGTCACAATTATCCTGAGTGTAGTTGGAAACAATGAGCCAGCAAAGATACGGTATGCAGCATGAGCAAAATAATGCCATATGCGTATTTCAGGAAAAGAAGAATAAAGTGGAATAAAGTTGATGCTCTTGCTGACTTGATAGTAAATAAGGTTGAGGTGATTTTGAATATTTAATAACAGAAATTCATTAGAAAATAAAACTTCACAATTAGTCATAGTTGAGGCATAAAGCAAATTAGACAAAGTCAGGATGGCTGTGTTACTAATCATGTTATGGAACTTCAGATAAGAATGGCGTACATTTTAATAATTCACTCACTAACGTTTTAGAAGCCAGCCTGTCTTCTAGGGAAATGCAATTTGTGATGTTGAGAGTATTAAAACCACAAAAGTTCTGTTGAAATGCAGAGATGCAAGGATGGAACCCACTGAAGGAGAAGTTAGAAATACTTAGCTCCCTCCTCTGCCAAAGAAGGAATGTTAGGCTAGAACTAGATATTCTCTGAATTCTCTGCCAGCTCTGAAATTGTGTGATTATTTTCATATCTGAACTCTAGTCTGTAACTAGTTTCTCTTAAACGGTTATTAACTCAATTTATCCCTAAACTAATCTTTACCCTTCCCTGCTTCCCTGTACTGTATATAATTAGTTTTGCTTTCTCAATTTCTTTTCATTCTTCACATGAAAGAGTGCTTTAGTCCTTTTTTTTTTTCTAACTAAAAAGATTAAGGATGTCAGGACTTGGGGAATCCCACTGAAGCTTTGAGACTATTTATTTACCTTGAATATATGAACAATATTTCATTACCCTCAAAGGAAAAGCTAAAATAATAGTAAATTTGTCCAGTGAGCTGTAAGCATCATATTATATACACAATTTGAATTATATATGAAATGTAGAAAACATATCAGTTAAGTGGCTATTTTAAGCTTCCAACCAGGGATCTGTTATAAACAATAATATAGAATTAAAGCTTTTGGAAAAAGTTGTAAAAATTAGTTTGATATTACTTTATGTCTTAAGGTTATTTGGAAATGAAACATTAGGTTGTACTAGTTTAGAATGATAAATTTTTGCCTAGTTTTACTGCTAGTCTTGAGGTTTGATATATATTGTATCTCTACTATAAGGATTTTGTTTATTTTTAGTAGAACAAATTTAAGGTCAAATATATCAGCCTACAGTGACACCAGGTTCCTTTCCTAGACACTTATCTACCCAGAGAGCCTTCTTTTGCCATTTTCTTGAGATTAGGACCAGTGTTCTATTTCCTTTCCATCTCTCTCAAAGGACTAGATACATTTTTCCACATGTAGCAATTACCTAAGAAATATTGATTGCCAAGAAAACCAGTCTTTTAAGGAAATGTTGTAAAGACAAATCTGGTAAAAACTGTTTATCTTAGGTTTTAAAAGTTACAGCATTTTACACTTGTATAGGAGCTAGGAGACCATCTAGATCATTGGTCCCAAACCTTTCTGGCACCAGGGACCAGTTTTGTGGAAGATGATTTTTACACGGACCTGGCAGGGGGGCAGGATGGTTTGGGATTATTCAAGCATATTACATTTATTTTTATTATTATTGCATTGCAATATATAAGGAAATAATTATATAACTAATAATAATATAAAATCAGTGGGAGCCCTCAGCTTGTTTCCCTGTGACTAGATGGTCCCATCTAGGGGTAATGGGAGACAGTGACAAATCATCAGGTATTAGATTCTCATAAGGAATGTACAATCTAGATCCCTTGCATGTGCAGTTCACAACAGGGTTCATACTCCTTTGAGAATCTGATGTTGCTGCTGATCTGACAGGAGGCAGAGCTCAGGAAGTAATGTGAGTGATGGGGAGCAGCCATAAATATGGAGGAAGCTTCACTCGCTTGCCTGCCGCTGACCTCCTGTTGTGTGGCCAGTCCCTAACAGGCCACGGACCAGTACTAGTCCATAGCCTGGGAGTTGGAGACCCCTGATCTAGATCACTGGTTCTCTCAGTGTTGTCTGCAGACCACTAGGAACCTTCCGTGAGGTCTGCAAAATCAAGGTAACACTCAGAGATTATTGTCTTTTTTCACCGGTTGACATTTGCACTGTTAGTACAAAAGCAGTGATGGGTAAACTGCTGGTGCCTTCGCATGAATCATGACACTGGCACCAAACTACCTAAAAGTCGTTGTACTCTTCGCCATCACACATTCTCAGGAAAAAGCTGATGGTGCAAAAGAAATAGAACTTGAACAAAGTCATAGGATACAAGATCAATATGCAGAAAACAACTGCATTTCTGCATACTAGCCATGAAAAATCTAGAAACAAAAGTAAAAAAAAATCCATTCAAAACTGTACTAAAAAAGAATAAAATAGTTGAGAGTATATTTAACAAAAGAAGAATCAATATTATTAAGATGGAATTTCTCCCCAAATTCGCCTAAAGGATCAGTGCAATTCCTATCTAAATCAAAAAAACCTAACACATTCAACATAAAATTTACATAAAAATATAAAGGATCTAGAATAGCCAAAACAGTTTTGACAAAAAGTAAAGTAGGAGAACCTATAGTACTTATTTTAAAGCTTACTATTAATATAAAGCTCCAATAATTAAAACAGGATGGTATTGGCATAACAGTAGAACAAAGGTCATTGGACCAGAAAGAAAGTCTAGATACAAGCCCTTCAATTTATTGTCAGTTGAGTTTTAATGAAGGTCCATGGAAATTCAATGAGAAGTCTTCAAAAAATGGTGTTGAAAAACTGAATATCCATATGTAAAAAAATCAGCTTAGAATCCTGCCTCATATCATACACAAAAATTTAACCAGAAAAGATTATAGACCTGAATGTAAGAGCAAAGCCTCTAAAACTGTTAGAGGAAAACATAGGAGAAATTCTTGGTGATCTTCGGTTAGGCAAAGATTTCATAGATAGGACATCAGGGCATGATCCATAGAAGAAAAATTTGATAAACTGGATTTGATCAAAATAAGAATTTCTGCTCTTCAGGCTGGGCGTGGGCTCACTCCTATAATCCATGCACTTTGGGAGGCCAAGGTGAGCAGATCACATGAGGTCAGGAGTTTGAGACCAGCCTGGCCAACGTGGCGAAACCTCGTCTCTGCTAAAAGAACAAAAATTAGCCACGTGTGGTTGTTCATGCCTGTATTCACAGTTACTTGGGAGGCTGAGGCACGAGAATCACTTGAACCAGGGAGGCAGAGGTTGCAGTAAGCCAAGATCACATCACTGCACTCCAGCCTGGGTGACAGAGTGAGACTCCATCTCAAGAAAAAAAAAACAAAAACAAAAACAACAACAAAAAAGGTTGCCCTTCAAAAGACATGAAGAAAATAAGAACAAATCCAGTAACTGGGAAAGATAATTGAAAATCATACATCTGATGAAGGAGTTCTGTCTAGAATATATAAAGAATTCCTATAACTAAAATAAATACAAATAACTTAATTAAAAATGTGCAAAGGATTTATATAAACATGTCACCAAAGTAGATACATAAGTAGGTAAGGGCACAGAAAATGCTCAACATCCTTAGCCATTAGGGGAAGTGCTAGTTAAAATCACAATGGGATACCACTGCACACTATTAGAATGGCTATAATGAAAAAGACTGACAGTAATAAGTATTGGGGTGAGGATGTGGAGAAATTAAAACTCTCATATAAATCTGGTGGGAATGTAAAATGGCACAACCATTTTTTGATGTTGATATAATCTATCAATATTATTATATTTCCTCAGTTTCACATATACTAATTTGTATGTATTTAGCTCTATGCAACTGAGTAATATGTGTAGGTTTGTGTATTTGTCACCAGTCAAGATACAGAACAGGTTTATCACCACAAGGATCCCTTTTGATGTCCTCTTCTACCCACATTTCCCTCCTCTCCCCCTGCCATTCCTAACCCCATTAATCTGTTATCCATTTTTATAACTCTGTCATTTCAAGAATGTTATATAACTGGAGTAATGTAGTGTGCAATCTTTTGAGATTGGCTTTTTTAACTCAGGCTGGTTCCCTGGAGATTCATCCAGATGGTTGTGTGTATCAATGGCTTGTTTCCTTTCATTGCTGAAGAGTAGTCTCTGGTAACATGCTTGGTTTGACCACTCACCCATTGAAGAACATCTGAGTTGTTTCCAGGGTTTGGCTATTACAGGTGAAACTACTGTGAGTGTTAATGTACAGGGTTTTTTTTTTTCCTCTCAAAATAAGGAAATTTGGCTTTTTATTCATTTTAAGAGTTTCTGTAGTTGACTTTTTTTCTTACTATGCTGTTCTTGAATCTGTACTACCTCAGCTCCTCAGAGATACAGCAAGGGCAGAGAGTCCTCATGTAAAAACCATTTCCTAATTTTCCATGCTAAAAGCTAATATTTAAGAGAAATCCTCTTAATCCTCCAGCCCTTATTCCCACTGTGAATAATCTGGTTTAATACAAGTTAAGTCTTTAAATAAATTTGTTCTTTCTCCTCAAAAAACACTGAAGAAAGTTTACAATAATTATAGGTTTAGAAAATTTACCAAGAGGAAGGAAAGTCTTGTCACTTAACCCCTATTAACTTAATGTTGTTCAAGCCTTCCAGTATCAACACGTTTTGCTTAGCATCGCTGTTAGTTGTTTCACTAACATGCTGGCTAGGAGCTGTCTTAATCACTCATTTTTTCTCCTTGATGATGTCTGTACTCTGGCTTCAGCTCCCACGTGTTTTTGTGGATCTCTTTTACATTCTGAAAACCTATTTCTTTTAAGAGTTCCTTTAGGTTCCACAGATTGTTTTGTGATGTCCACAAAGTCCTTAAAATGATAATACTGATGTTTCTCAAAGGCTGAAAATAGCATTTCTGAAACATGTTGTTTATTAGCTGGAGCTTGCTTTCCATCTGCTTTCTTTTTCCTTTCATATTCAATATTGTATTGATGATTAGCAACAGGTTCGAAACTGGCTGTTACAACTTTGTCCAGTTGTCCAGTTGTTGTGATAGCCTTACAGGTTTGGAAGATTCTACTATTTGCAATCTTTTTAATCTCATGTAGTTTTCACTGGCAGCTGGTTGGCATCCAGCTCTTTGTACCACTGTTCCTTCCAAAGACAGCTTATATGATGAACCCTCAGTAAATATTGCTAATATCTGTCCTCCAACATGTTGCAAGACAAATGGATGTTTTTATGGGCACTGACTGAAGCTGCTTTTTCACCAATGTCATGAATATTTGCTAGATCTTCATTCAAAGTAAATGACACCCCAGTCCTTCTTTGAGTCTTGGCAATCCACAGTTTCCCAACTTCACTTCTTCCAGGGCCTTTAGCTTATTACCATGACAAATATTCAGGAAACTGCCAGGATACTGGGAGCCCCGGGAAAGAGCGATGTACAGGTTTTTGCATTAATATAATTTTCACTTCTCTGGGATAAATGCTCAAGAGTGCAACTGCTGGGCCTTATGGTATTGCATATTTAGTTTTATAAGAAACTGCTGGCTAGGAGAGGTGGCTCACAACACTATCAGAGGCTGAGGTGGGTGGATTGCCTGAGGTCAGGGGTTTGAGACCAGCCTGACCAACATGGTGAACCCCATCTCTACTAAAAATACAAAAATTAGCTGGGCATGGTGGTGCATGCCTATAATCCCAGTTACTCCCAGGAGGCTGAGGCAGCAGACACTCACTTGAACCCGGAAGGTGGAAGTTGCAGTGAGCCAAGATCATACCATTGCCCTCCAGCTTGAGCAACAAGAGCGAAACTCCATCTCAAAAAAAAAAGAAAAAAGAAACTGTCAAACTCTTTTCTAGAGTGGCTCTCCATTTTGTTTCTACTAGCAGTTTCTCTTCGTCCTTTCCAGAATTAGGTGTTGTCACTAAAAAATAAACATTTTAGCCATTCAGATAGGGTGCAGTGGTATCTCACTGTGGTTTCACTTACATTTCCCTAATGGCTAATGATGTTGAAGTTCTTTTAATGTGTCTATCTGTCATCTACATGTGCCCTTCAGTAAAATTTCTGTACATGTATTTTCTCCAATTTTTATTTGGATTATTCATTTTTTTTTTAACCATTGAGTTTTGAGAATTCTCTATATATTCTAGATAAACTTTTTTTTTTTTTTGAAACAGGGCCTCACTCTGTTGCTCAGGCTGGTATGCAATGGTGCGATCTCAGCTCACTGCAACCTCTGCCTCCTAGGTTTAAGTGATTCTCCAGCCTCAGCCTCTGGAGTAGCTGGGACCACAAGTACATGCCACCATGGCTGGCTAATTTTTGTATCTTTTTGTAGAGAAGAGGTTTTGCCATGTTGCTCAGGCTGGTCTTGAATTCCTGAGCTCAAAGTGATCTGCCTGCTTTGGCCTCCCAAAGTGCTGGGATTACAGGTGTGAACCACTGTACCTGGCTGTTTTCTTTTTGTGCTCTTAACAGAGTATTTTATAGAGTAAAAGTTTTTAATTTTGATGAGGCCCAAAATTTTTTTCAAAAATTAAAATCAATTTCAGGCTGAATTTACACTACATGAAGTTATAAACTAAATAAGTGGAACAAAAGTTATGCCAGTCTTAAAATATAAAGTATTTCAGCTATTAGGATAAATACATATTTTTGAAGACATACTTGCCATTCTGTCATCCTAGATTATTTCCAAAAAAGCTACAGACATGTTATCACATGACATTAACACACAGTTGTCACCGTAAAATTGTCATTCAGAACATCTGTCTCAGTCTTCAACTACTGCCTGAACCGTAGGAAAGTCTGGGGTGAAGTTTGGATATTGGCTTCTGGGTTTTTTTCATTCTGATCCATGTCAAAAAATGGGAGTCGAAACTGTTTGGAAGTTAGCTACTACAATTCATAAATTGGTTTTCAAAACTGTTATATTTGGAAAGAAGTATAATTCTTCAGCCTCAATGTACAGGCTTATCTTGGTTTCAACTTGAAATATTGAAAAGCTGTTCAAGTTGAAGACAAAAATAATTTGGTTTCATTATGAGTACTTTTTTGATATATAATAGACTGGGAAATATTGACATAAATGCTTTATAAATCCTTTTTCTAATTATCAATAGTACAATAATTAGAGTTTGTATATTTGATAATTTTCAGATGTGTAAATTCTGAAATAATTTAGTGTATAGAATCCACTGACAATCAGTGATTGCCTCAGTAGAAGAAATATATAATTTTCTATGATACTTTCCTTAATTAGTATCCTCTTCATTTTGGGTAAAATGTATACTTTTGCAAAAGTAAATGACATATTAAAGTATTATTGGGCATTTGATTCAGTGACCCAATACATTTTCCAAAATTAGTTTTCTATTTTTTTTACCATTTTTTGTAAGCAATCTTAGTGTATAGGAACAAAAAAAAGACTTCCTCCCTGACATTTTCTGTTTAAGATAATCTATAGCAAAGAGAAATACCTAATCTGAAAATATGTTTAGGCGGTGGGGAGATAGGGACTCCTACATTGCTGGTGGGAGTGCAAGACAGCACGATTATTATGGGGGACAATTTGGTAATATCTGCCAAAGTAATACAGACACTTGAGACCTATGGCACAGGAATCCTATGGGTGGGAATTTCTCATATAGCTGTACCTATACATGTAAACATGACATGCACATGGTTACAATTGTGGCATAGTCTGCAAAAAAAAAAAAAAAAAAAAAAAAACCACTGGAACAATTGATTATATAACCCACTCTCCCACAATGGGATACTATGAAACTATTTTAAAAATGAGGCAGCTTTTTATATATTGATATTCAACGATCTCCAGTATATACTGTCATTGAAAAAAGCAATGTACAGAACATTGTATAATAAAAAGGGAGAGAATAGAAATATATAATCGAATTTTCTTTTATTTGCATGAAGAAACACTAGAAAGATACAGAAAAAGCTTTTAAGGTGATTCTCTATAGAGGGTGGAGTGGGGAAATTTGGTGATCAGGACTGGTCAAAGAGGAACTTCTATATATACCTTTTTGTATTTTCTTGATTTTTGATCCATTTGAATGTATTTCCTATTCAAAACATTCTATTTTCTTGATTTTTGATCCATTTGAATATATTCCCTATTTAAAACATGAAAAGTTAGGATTTTCTCTAATTTATTGAATAGCAAAGGCATAAATGTGTGAGAGTGTACCCGCTACTAGCTTGGGAACTGCCCCTGCACAGGCATGTTTTTTAGCAGAGAAGAGGGAGTCTGAACAGAATGTGGCATGTACCAGGGATCACAACCAAAAAAGTAATTGAAGGACAAATATTGAGCCCTAAGACACTTGCTTTTCTCCACTCATTCATTTATCCAAAATTTCTGACTAAGAAAAATACACTTCAGTGTGTCTTCAGTTTTAATACCAGCTTTTTCTTCTGTGTCATTTCCACATAGAAACTAAATGTTTATCACTTCATGAGGGTTCGTTAGAGCTATTGCAAAAAAATGAAGAATTTCAGAACCACAGGAGAGATGGGCTTTGGTTGTAGATACTGAGAGGCTCTTACACCAGCCTGCATGAAGGACTGATCCGAATGATTCCTCTGCAAAAATCTTGAATAGGTCAATGTTCTGGTTCTTCAAGCTGCTTTCATAGTTGGAACTACAGATGTTGACTCCCTGCATTTGGAGAGTCCATGCTCCCTCCCTTTCTTCCTCAAATATGTATGAAATGTCTTCTGGGTGCTGGCAGAATGACCTGGGTGAATACTAAGAATGGGTCTTCACCACCCAACTCTGCTTTCTTTCCTCCATCCTCTGTAGATCTCCTGTTCTTTCCTCTCAGCTTTTTTTTCCCCCTCCCAGGCTGGAGTGCAGTGGGGGCAATCATGGCTCACGAAACCTTGACCTTAGCTGGGATTGCAGGCACGGCGCCACCACACTCAGCCAATTTTTGTATTTTTTGTAGCAATGGGGTTTCATCATGTTACTCTGGCTGGTCTCAAACTTCTGAGCTCAAATGAGCCTATGGCCTTGGCCTCCCATTGTGCTGGGATTAAGGCGTGAATAACCGTGTCTGACTGCCAAAGGTTTGGAAAAATCTAATGTAAACAGAGAACATCTGTGTCACAAAAAATAACATGTATACATACACACATATACCAAGTGTTAAAAAATGGAATACGGGGCCGGGCGCCGTGGCTCACGCCTATAATCCCAGCACTTTGGGAGGCCGAGGCGGGTGGATCACGAGGTCAAGAGATCGAGACCATCCTGGTCAACATGGTGAAACCCCATCTCTACTAAAAATACAAAAATTAGCTCGGCACGGTGGCGCGCGCCTGTAGTCCCAGCTACTCGGGAGGCTGAGGCAGGAGAATTGCTTGAACCCAGGAGGCAGAGGTTGCGGTGAGCTGAGATTGCGCCATTGCACTCCAGCCTGGGTAACAAGAGCGAAACTCCGTCTCAAAACAAACAAACAAAAAAATGAATACGGAATTTTTCTTATCTTATTCCCCACTTTCCCCTTTGTCTGTGACATGGCCTTTCTATTATCAAAGAAATAGTTCCTGATTTTTACAGCATAGAGATAAGAAAATTCATCTGTTTTTAGTTAGGATCATGTAATTCAATTGGACCCTCCTAATAAATATAAAGTGTTGTGATTTTCTGACTACAAGTGTGTAAAGTTTTATCTTTAAGATCCTTAGAGGCTGGGCCCAGTGGCTCATACCTGTAATCCCAGCATTTTGGGAGGCCCGAGGTGGGTGGATCACCTGAGGTCAGGAGTTCGAGACCAGCCTGGCCAACATGGTGAAACCCCGTCCCTACTGAAAATACAAAAATTAGCTGGGCATGGTGGCTGGTGCCTGTAATCCCAGCTACTCGGGAGGCTGAGGCAGGAGAATCACTTGAACCCAGGAGGCAGGGGTTGCAATGAGCCAAGATTATGCCACTGCACTCCAACCTGGCTGACAGTGTGAGACTCCATCTCGGAAAAAAAAAAAAAAAAGACTTTTAGAGAGTAATTATATTTTTGTATGAAATTTCCCTAAAATAAATGAAAAATCTTCATAGTCTCCTTTTCTATTTTAGTTTTTTGAGTTAGAGTCTTGCTCTGTCACCAGACTGGAGTTCAGTGGCATGATCGTGGCTCACTGCACCTCTGCCTCCCGGGTACAAGTGATTTCCCTGCCTCAGCCTCCTGAGTAGCTGGGACTACAGGCACACACCCATGCCCGGCTAGTTTTTCATATTTTAGTAGAGACGGGGTTTCACCATTTTGGCCAGGATGGTCTCAATCTCCTGACCTCATGATCCGCCCACCTCAGTCTCCTAAAGTGCTGGGATTACAGGTGTGGGCCACCGCACCTGGCCTCTTTTTCTTAACTGAAACATAAATGGCTACCCAAAAATCGGACCACTTGGTTTAGTGCTGCTTTTAATTACCTGAAGGACAATGTATTGAATTTCCCTAAATGTGTGACAAAGAGTTTAAAAATTGTTCAATTTTGATTAGAAAACACATGACTTGTGGTTGTCAAGACCTCTCATGAGACCAAAGTTCCGATGTTTACTGACATAAGTCGAGAAGATGAAGAGAGAAGACCTTGGTTGTTGTAACTGATGTTGGTTGTCGGCTTAGGAATAGGCCTACTTTGTGTCATTTTGCCTGGTGAGATGCCATGAAATGGACCCTTCATTATTTATTTATTTTTCAAATAAAAATAATGCCTTGAGGCTGAATGTGGTGGTAGCTCATGCCTTTAATCCCAACACTTTGGGAGGCCAAGGTGGGAGGATCACTTGGGTCCAGAAGTTTGAGACCAGCCTGGGCAACATAGTAAGACCCCATCTTTACATAAATTTAAAAAATTAGTTGGGCATGGTGGCATGTGCCTGTAATCCCAGCTACTTGAGAGGCTTAGGTGGGAAGATTGCTTGGGTTCAGGAGGCTGAGGCAGCAGGGAGCTGTGATTTTGCCACTGTACTCTAGCCTGGGTAGTAGTGAGGCCCTTTCTTAAAAAAAAAAAAGAAAAAAGAAAAGAAAAAATGTCTTGGGAGGTCAAGTGATTTATTCAACATCAGTGGCAAACCATTTTAAAAAATAAAATATATTTTGATTTCTTGAGATTATGCCCATTTATTTTTGAGGTTAAGGGATTAGCCACTTAAACATATCAAGGATTATGAACTATCTGGGGACAGAGGCTCATGCCTGTAATCCTAGTGTTTTGGAAGACTTAGGTAAGAGAACTGCTTGAGGTCAGGAGTTCAAGATCAGCCTGGGAAACATAATGAAATCCCATCTCGATTAAAAAGAGAAAAAGGTTATGAAGTCTTATTCACATTTAGGAATTTTCTGATCTTGAGCTTTGACTTTCCATAGGACCAAGTGGAGGCAGATGAGAGGCAGGGATGAGAGGCAGGGGCAGGGCAGTTGGTGAGATGCCACCAGGCTTGACAAACTTTTTCCGTAAATGCCCACAGATAGTAAATATTTCAGGCTTTCTGGCCCATTTGGTGTTTGTTGAAACTACCCTCAAAAGCTGCCATAGAAAATATGTAAGCAATAGGTATGGCTGTCTTCCGATAAAACTTCATTTACAAAAACAGGTGGTGGGCTAGATTTGGCCCACTGAGTGTTGTTTGCTGGCCCCTGGGTGAGGGAATCAAGCAGGAGAAAGCAGCAGTGCTTGAAAATGGGCTCTGGAATATCACCTTAGTGCATACCAGTCCCTCTACATTGACTTCCTTTTGATGGTACAGGAGCTGGAGATGATTCTGAAGTTGCTCCATAAAATTAATCAAAATATTACTGTGGAGCTATTACCCCAGAACAAAATGCAGGAAAAGTGTCAATGACTCACTTATGTTTAAACTCTTATACATAAGATTGCAAAAATCCAGTGCTCAGACATTTCACAGAGTTCTGAATGCCTTCCTGGGAGTATATAGTATTTACATTGTAAGATGGTTCAATTTCATAGGTGATCAGTGGATTTCCATAAATAAAATTTCTTTTTGGGATGTTGCAAATGCAAATTTTGCTGATGATATTAAACAAAATTTTTCTTTTAGCTCTGTCTTCATGTGTTCTAATCTGGCAAATTTCTATAACAACCCTCCCTACCCTAGCAATCTTGTATTAAGATGCCAGTTTTTCTACTTTCAATGAACATTTTTAGAGGTATTTCAAATGAAAAATAGTATCTTTGTATTCTTGGGTTTCAAAAAGTCCAAGAGAATACTTGAGTATAAAACTCTGCTGGTATCCAGGCTAACTTTATTGAATATTTGCTTGTATCCTCAAACAGAATGTGAGCAACTTGAAGGCATGGTTATCCTAGATTCCTCTGTGTTTTCTATAGGTGCTTAGTCAATGTGTGAGCTGATTTGGGAATTATCCATTATGAAGGCAGATAATAGATTTTCTTGAAAGGCAAATAATTACCATGGACCAGGTTCATACACAGGCCATACAGGTCTTTAAACTTTTAGAATTAAAAAAGAATTCTTGGCTGGGCATGGTGGCTCATGCCTGTAATCCCAGTCATTTGGGAGGCTGAGATGAGAGGATTACTTGAAGCCAGGAGTTTGAAACCAGCCTGGGCAATGAAGCAAGACCCCATCTCTAAAAGAATAAAAATAATTCTTCTACCTAGTTCTTTTTTTTTTTTTTTTCTACCTAGTTCTTAATTCTGTACCACACCCTAGTTTAATTGTCCAACATTACTGAATAGTAAAATATAAAAGGGTTATGATCAGGAAAAATTATATGAGAAGTATATATTTATTACGTGGCTATATATGTTGATACATAAATATTGCATATATCATATACACATCTATAGGTTTCTATATCTATATAGGTACATAGATATTCAACATGTATGTACACAAAAAAGATGCATAGAATATCCACAGCTGCACTATTCAGAATAGCTCAAAACTAGAAACTATTTAATGCCCGTCTTTAGTAGAATTGATAAAGTGTGATTTTCACACAGTGAAGTACTATACAATAATGAGAACGATTGAATTACAAGTGAATGCAACAATATGGATGACTCTCACAAACATAATGCTGGGTAAGAGAAGCCAGACAAAATGCATACAAGCATCATAGGATTCCACATGCACAAAAACAGGCAAACAAATTCATTCTGTTAGAAGTCAGGAAAGTAAGTGGCTTAAGGGTTAGTGGAGTGACTGGCAGACTTCTGGGTGCTGGTAATGCTCTGTTTGTTGATCCTGGTTACACATGTTCATTTTGTGAAAATTAACAAAGCTGATACTTAGGCACATTATTCTGTATGTATGCTATATTTCAATCACGTTTAAAAAACTCTCTCTTTTTTTTTTTTTGAGATGGAATCTTGCTCTTTTCATCAGGCTGGAGTGCAGTGGTGCAATCTCGGCTCACTGCAACCTCTGTCTCCCAGATTCAAGTGATTCCCTTGCCTCAGCCTCCTGCGTAGCTGGGACTACAGGTGTGCGCCACCATACTCGGCTAATTTTTTGTATTTTAGTAGAGATGGGGTTTGACTATGCCAGGATGGTCTCGATCTACTGACCTCATGATCCGCCCTCCTTGGCCTCCCAAAGTGCTGGGATTACAGGTGTGAGCCACTGTGCCTGGCCTAAAAAACTCTTACATGATATAACATAACCCGAATTTTCATAGATTTAGCTTCTATAAACAAGTAAAATTTGTGGAAACAATGAAAATATGTGGTGAAATACTATACTTATGACATAAATGACACCATTTGAAAAGAGAAACTGCTTTATTCTAGATATTTCTATTTGGTGAAAACTGAACTTTAAATCTTTTTTCAAACTAAAAGTTCACAGTGGTGAGAGATTTTTTTTTTGTACAGACATTCTGCAAATTTCTTTATGTGATGTAAAACTTATGTGGGATGAGGTGTAATGTGTTATTCAATAGTTTCTTAAGAAACATGTATCCATTACCTTTCATATTTTGATAAGCAATATTTTTGACATTGAAAAAATGCTCAGTAATGTTTTCTTTATTTGTTGCTTTTAAAATTAGGAATTAATGAAATTCATTATGCATTAGATTTAATGGCACTATTTCACAAAAGTTATACTTTATATGCAAATCTTTAAAAATTGAGGATTCCTGGCTTCTTTCTAATGATCAGTTTAGACATATCCACGAATGTTATCTCTTATGCTTCCACACCCTCCTTTTAACTCCTGTGCATCCGGTAAACACCCGGGGAGAAAGGTCTAGAAATGCAACCTCTAGCTTTATCAGTAAAGCCTGATGTTTCTATCCTAATTGAAACTATGGGCTAGCCATAGGCATTCATTCTTTTATACTGTCCACAAATTGCCTCGCCTTTCAAGTGACAACTAGATGAGCCACCCATTTGGCAAAATGCATTTCTCTGAGCAGATGTGTCGTGGCAATTAGTACATCAAATAACTCAATCTTTCCCCTCAGTTTATTTATTTTTTATTTTCTGGCTCTCCTCCTGTCAGTTGACCTTACTGACATGACAATGAATACAGGCTACAGAAATCCTGTTCACCAGATGTCCCAAGGCCATCTGTAAGATTTACAATATAGATGCTATTTTCGAGTGCAATCTCTATTATACACGTTTTCTTTACAATGTGTTACTTCTGTCTTAAAGAAGGAACTAATGAAGCTGTTGGATTTAGTGGAGAAGATAAAAGGGAAAGTTTTTTTCTTTGAAAAGTCTTTGAAAGTCTATTAGTATTAGGGATGACATTTTGGTAATTACAAGGTTTGTCTTATGAGGTGTGTGGAAGAATAGAATGGCAGGCTGGCTAACACCACAGCCTCTGGGATCAGGCTTGATCCAAATCCTGGATCTGCCATTTCTAGCTGTGTGACTTTGAGGAAGTTACTTAACACTCTTGCCCTTACTTTTTTCATTTTAAAATTCAGGCAACAGTAGCATGTCATAGATTTGTTGGGAGGGTCACATGATTTAGCTTGTCATAGAGTAAACACTATGCTTTAGGTCATACCCTCATGTTCTATATTAGTATATGTAACATATTTTAAGATTGAATACTTTCCCTTCATTGATTTAGAAAATACTTTTCAACATAGTAGCCAACTCCTGGGCTCAAGCTATCCTCCCACCTCTGCCTTCCTAAGTGTTGGGATTACAGGCATGAGCCACCATGCCTGGCCAGAATATTCCTGCTAGAATGTAAACCAGATCATGTCACTCACCTGGACATAACCTTTCAAAAACTTCCTATCTCATTCAGAGAAAGAAGTCAAAAACTTTTTAAAGGTGTATAGGTTTTCCTTGTTTACCCAGGACAGTCCTGGTTTGTGCCTACTGTCCTGACATAATTAATGATAGTGTCTCCCTTCACTCTCAGAATTGTCCTGTTTAGACAATAGATGATATAGTCACCATACCATCAGGGCCTAGGTTTTCTAATTCTCCCCTGCTCTTGCTCCACCCTCATACCCTTGTGATCTTGTTTGCCATTACTCTCTCTCTCTCTCTCTCTCTCTCTCCCACTCAACCACCAAGGCCTCCTTGCTCTTCCTTTAACTCTCCGGGCACATTCCTGCCACAGGGCCTTTGCACCTGCTATTTCCTCTAACTGGAATGCCCTTCCCTAATATAGTGTCATGGTTTGCTCCTTCGTCCCTTTTAAGTTTTTACTCAACTGTCACCTTATATTGAGGTCACCCACTCAATATCCCATCTCTCTTCTTTCCATTCCCATTGTACTTATCTCCTTAGCACTTATCTTACAGACTATGTATTTATTTACTTATCTCCCTTTTTGTCTTGCTCTTCTACCAGAATCCACAAGGGCAAAGATAACTGTTTTGTTTGTTGATATTTACCCAATGTCTTTATTGAATAAATGAAGACCAGTTGGAGAAGAAAGACCTAATAACACTGAGTAAACAGGTGGTGAATGAGTTGCCATCTCTATTACGTTCTAGTATAAATTTGATCTAAAATAACAGGCGTCTCATGTTTAGGGCAAGTATGAGATGCAAGATTTGACTTGCTTCCTTTCTTGGTACTCATCTCCAAGGAAGTAGTTTTAAAAGTTAGAATGTCAGTAAAGCTCTTAGAAGTGTTTAAGTTCTGAGAAGTGACCTCTAAATGTGCAAATCCAAAAATAATATTAAGTCTTTCTGAGGCCACATTTGATTTTAGGTTCCTGAGCTCAAGAACATTGAGGGCTTCAAACCGTCCACATTTATTTATTTTATTTTTTCCAGATTGCTTTTCTGCAAAAACACACCAAATTTAAATAGATGATTCTGAGCATGCAGTTTTGTATAATATTTGATGTCCAAATTTAAACCTAAGTCTACCAAAAATTAATGCCAAATGATACATTCAGTTGTATTATTAAATTTAATTTCAACTATTAACTTTTAATCTTAGGACAGTTTTTCCAACAAAAACTAGATCTAGTTAAAAATAAAATTGTAGCTATAGAAAGCAGTAGTTCTAACTCCCAAGAGAATGTGGTAGATCCAAAAGGCGGTTGTAGAATTTCTGGCAGCATATCAAATTTATTTTGATGGAATTTCTTAGAATAGTGTTTATTTAACCACTCTAGTCTCAAACTCAACTTCAGAGACAACAAACTTGATTCCCCAGCCCCTTCATTTTAGTCTGCACATTCTTTGTACTAACTGCACACACTATGTATAATAATCAAGCAACTCACAAGACTACCCTATATAATACTTCAGGATAAAATGGCCCAAACTGCTTTTATTGATCAGAATGCTGAAATCAGAGCAACATTTACACACACACACATGCACACAAGCACGCAAAGGCAGATACAATGTATCACGTGAAAATTCTTTTTTTAAACCTAAAACTTTCCTGCATCATTATTTTATGTTAAGTTTAGAATACAGCAAACTCTTCCAGTGAGCTAAATGAACTCCTTGATGGGAGAATTATCGACAGCCATGAATCTATTTACATCTCAGCACTTTACTAACAAGAACGGGACTGAAACCAGCTCTTCCTCCTCAGCCATGGGAACAGTCTCGCAGTGATGGACGGTTTCCATCCTCCATTACTGACGCGGGAATAACTGTGCTGTGAGCCAAATGCCGAGGGTTAGCAGAGTAACCTCACATGAGAATAATTACTTAACATGACCATGAGAGAAGGCAATGAGGTTCCCAGACACAGGAAATGAAAAGTCAGAAGGGGAGGTAGAGCTGGACAGGGTTCTGAAGCCTTTCCAGACAGCGACTTCCTTATAACAAATAGCAAATTGGCTAATAAATTTATCACCCTGTCATTTTATATGTACATATATTCTTAAGCTAGCTAGTTAGCATAATTTTTTGCAATGTACCTATATCTCACAAATTCCAGAAAAATCAACCTATTTCCTATTTTCTCAAGAGCAAAAAAAAAAAAAAAATTCTGTGATGAATGTTTATTTTTATATTCCAGATCACTTATAGGTTAATATTTCAATCAAAACTACAGTTACAATTGTGCTTAAAGAATGAATATTGCACAGAAATAGTTAACACAATGCCTGAACCATGAGACAAGAACTCTTTACCCCTAGAGACAAAGGGAAGTGAAAAACTATCTTGCTGTTATGTGCTGCTCTGCTTCCCACGAGCTTCTTGCAGATTTATGGACCCTGAGACATTCTGATTTTCAGAAAAAAAGGTAGAAATTCAATAAACTCAATAAGCAGGTCTGCTTTTAGATCTGGAATTGCATGGGAGAAAAACATTCTAACAGAGGCAACTACAGTACATTTTCTTTTTTTACTCATTTATCAAATATCTTTAAAGCTGGGCACAGGAGATACAGTAATAAATGAGAATGATGGTAGCACACCTCAAAGAACTTGCAGACAGGCCAAGAAGCTGGCAAATACAATACAGTGTATGTTAAGTGCTAGTACAGGGTTAATAAAGGGGTTCTTGGGATTGGACTAACCCAATTTGGATCATGGATATTTGCGAAAGAGATGCTTAAGCTGAGATTCAAGGAATAAAGTGGAATATTTCAAGGCCAGAGAAGGCCTGAGGAAAAAATATTCCAGGTAGAAGGACCATATTCAAGGTAGAAGGACTCAGATAGGCCAGGTTAGCTGGAGTAGAGAGAGGTAGTGGAAAAGCGTGGAGAGAGAGGTGCTTGCAGAGGAGGCAGCATCAGAGCTACCCTATGGGAAAATTCTAGCTGGAATACAATGTACCAGTGAAGAACAGAGATCTTGGTCAAGGGACACATTTTCTCTCTTAAAATTTAGAGAATTCAGGTTCTTTAGCTAATTTTATGCTTACAGCATGATTCTTGCAGTACATGAGAAAAGTGTGTTTCTATTTGCTTGATGATGCAGTAAAAGGGAAATAGGCTCCTCACATACAGAATTTGGTAGGTAATTTGACTAAGTTGGGGAATAGCACGTGCATACCACAGCTAATGTCTTCTGCCTTGTCTATAAATGAAGAATCCCTTTGACAAATCATCATCATCACCACCCCCACCACCCGTACCATCATCATCATTTTAATTTGAATATCTCAGATTAATCTGATTTGAAGTTAATTGAAGAGTAAAGGCCCTTGTCAAATCAAATCATAACAACAAGCAGTACTGAACATCTACTATGCTTGAGGTATCTAATCTGTAAGTTGTGACAATTTATTTTTAAGACACAAATTGCTGTGGTGATTCGATATGTCAAGAAGCAACTTTTGTTAAAGCTGCCCTAGAAGGAGGGATCCCAGTTGCACAAGATGTCAAAAGCTGTGTGAACACTGAGATAACTGGCTCTCTGTGGATGTCTCTGGTTTCCACATTGTTCAGATCCTCTGCCAGAGCAACATATTGAGAGTCTTGATTTTTCATTGCAAAATATTCCTGGTAATTTCATGCATAAATAGGATTTGTTTATTTTTCATTGTTGTCCTCAATAAAGGGTGGTTGCTTAGGGTAGACAGAATTAGTAATCAACAGAGTCACTGTTGTTCTCACAGATCTGCTTTGTGCCACGTGCTGAGTGGAGACGTGATTTACATGGCGTATTATCGATAGCGTCAACTCCCTGCTATGTATGTCAAAAGCATCTGTGGCAAGCTATTGGACTCTACCTCTTGCTTCTCTCCATGGCCACCATTCTAATCGTCTTTACTCCATCTCTCTCATACATACATTTACCCACATTCTTGTTTCTATGTAAGAGGAGAAGTACAGTGAAATATGGAAGTATCTGGGTGTACATAGGGCAGGGCTGTTTTCCTGAAGCTACATGGTGCCAAGCCTTGGCTCATGCACAAATATCATTTTTAGGGCTTCCACTCTATTTAAAATGATAACCTGTCTCCCTACAGACAACCTCTGTGGCATACATGTAATCTCATGAATCATTAAATAATAAAATTATTAAATTCTATACTTTTCATCAATTTTGTCATCTAGTATTTTTGGTTCTCTACATGGAGACAATGTTTTAACTATTTTGCCATTCTAACAAATGTAAATGTCCTATATACAGATTAATTTACTTGGCCAAGTTTTTATTCTTGAAAATTTAAGATATCAGATAATGTAACTTCCTGACAAATTGAATTCATCAGCAGTATGGGTTATAAGCTTGGGTGTATGAAAAGTCTGCCAACTCCTTTCCCTTTCTCCTTCCTGCTTTTGTCAATCTTCTACTGCAATTAGTAATATTATCTTTTTTTTGAACAACTGAAAATCAGACTTATCCCTTGATAATCTTGGAAATAGCTTTTCTTCACACACTACCATTTGCAAGGCCATTGTGTTTGAAAACCAAGAAGACAACTGGCAGTCATTGGCTTGCCTTGGTTCCTTCTGCTTTGTATTTTACTTTCTTAGATTGCTGACTTTCTTTTATCATCAGGTTTTGTGTGTGTGTGTGTGTGTGTGTGTGTGTGTGTGTGAGTGTGTCTAACAAGGGCTAGAGGAGCTTCTTTTCATCTTTTGGGTTTTTTCTGTTTGATGCAACATATATAATTCTAGGCCTAACTTATTTTTCAAACTAGGATCTCTAAGTGCTTCAGCAGCAGCAATTCGGTGACTATATTCAGTCTCTCTGAGAATGTTATATAGGGCAAAGAATGTTCCTTGTGGGTAGTGATAGCATTTTGACAGAGCTGAGCCATGCATGTTGGGAATTAGTAGGA
Organism: Callithrix jacchus; assembly: GCF_049354715.1. Lineage (NCBI taxonomy): Eukaryota > Metazoa > Chordata > Mammalia > Primates > Cebidae > Callithrix > Callithrix jacchus. Next base: position 49,414,475 of record NC_133504.1, read on the forward strand.
AGGAAGTAAACTATGACTAGAGTGCGGAGGGCCTTGACTGCTAAACATGGGGGACGAAGAGGACAGATGGGAGCTCCTGGGTGCTTTTGTAGAAGCAGTAGCACTTGACAAATGGAAGCAAAGTCCAGGATTTGTTGTGGGGAAGAAGCTCTGAAGATATGGAGATCAATTAAGAAATTAAGAAATTTCTGACACTTCAGGTGTGGAATGACCCCACCCCACCTTCCGTGCCACAGGCCATCCAGAGCCACCAAGCATCAGCTACATGGGTTACTGACATCAGAAACAGCCCAGCTGTTTGATAGCTGTTGCATTACTTTTCAGTTGTGTTTTATATCACATTGATCTATGAAACCTTTAAGTACAATTTTTTTCAAAGTGAGAGAAAGGGAATAAAACATAAATAGGAAGAATATCATGCCTTCTTTTTCTTATAACATTATTACAGTGTAATCAGCAATTCTAGCTTGCCTCAGATAGTAATACAATCTTTAAATAGTCTACTTCCACTTATGCTGACTCTGATATGACTCAAAGCAATGTTGTCTGTCTGGAGACACCTTAGAATTGAGCATAACAGCAACTGAGAGAGTGGATGATGAGAAATTTCTTAGTGGGTACAACGTATGTTATTCTGGTGATGGATACCCTAAAATCCCTGACTTCCCCACTTTGCAATATATGCATGTAACAAAACTACACTTTTACCCCCCAGATTTATACAAATTAAAAAATAAAAGCTATTAATATAATTGGTAAACACAAAAATATGTGTGGTTCAAAACTCATCTTTCTTCGATATTTTCAACTTTGATAAATGGTTGAAAGTATTGAGCATATTCGATACTTTCAACCATTTATTCTTCTTTCAACCTGATCCTCTTAATACTGAGGGAAATAAAGAAGGTTCATGCATCGCTTTAATTGAATATTTTCCAATTGTATGCATTATTTTCATAGCTACATAAATGTAATATTAAAGTTAGATAGACAGCTGCTACCTTGCCTTGCAATATAAAAGTAGTGAACTTGACAAGGTTAGAGGAATCTACAGGTTTGGTATGTGAGAGACTCCAAAGCACCAAAATTTTACTATGGGAGGAAGCTATGGGGAAAAGGTATGGGGGCCTGTAACTCACATTGCTTGGAAGGATCTCTTGACTATCCTGGTTAGAAGTCAGAAGAATAGCAACATGTATGGTCTCCTGACCTACAGAAGACACTGACAGAAAGATGTGGAGATTGCTCCTAAATATTGTGAGTCTTTTTAGCACACTCCAATGCTTTTTTGTCTTTTTCTCTGGAAAAAGACAGAAATAACTAAAGAGTACTCTTTTTTAGCCTAAAAGGTTTACTTTCTAAAATTAATGATGGTTAAATGACTCACTACACAAGTTTTAGAAAAATAGGAATTACACAAATGTACTCCCATGATGTAAAAATACCAAATGGTCCACATTATTTAGAACTACAGTAAGGTATACAAAGTATTGGATTCCGAGGATGGGAGAACCATATGTTCAAATAAGAATGTGTTAATTTTTATTCATTGTTAGGTGAATGTAAAAGTTTTATTTGTATTTTTACCAAGTTTGGAGACATTCCAGATGATCTGACTTAAAATGTTGCCATGAAATAGAAAAGAAGTTTAGTCTGGTGATTGGCAGTAGCACTTCAAAGAGATAAGCAGGTATCCTTCCCAGCAGTTGTGGGTATTGATTTTCTAAGAGGCTGCTTAATCTACATAGTGTGCTTCAGGGTGAACAGCAGCAAGGAGTTATTAATTCAGAGATGGTTAATCATTTTCTCGAGCCATGACGGGTTGGTTCACTAGTTGATAAGCATGAATAATCAATGTCTGATACTACACACTGTGATGTAGTATCAAAGAGTTAAAATTTGAATTTTCCAATTTATCATTAAAGAGAAATGTCAGGAGAAAGTCACGTTGTTGTGTGCATATAGTATTTCATAAAAAGAAAACTTTTTAAAAGAAAAAATTAAAGTTATATAGCATATGCTAAACATTTTAAATCAATTATGCATTTTCAATTTTGCATCATAGTTTGGTTCTAAACTCCTATTTTAAGCTCTAATAGAAAACACATGTATTTATGCTATCCTGTGGAAAGATATGATAATTTTTTGATTATTTGTTCTCTAATCTCTCCAATGTTGGAAACAGTGTATTGGTATAATTTTGGGAAGATTTATTTGTAATGTCAAAATTGTAACCATTGTTTTTATCTATATTTCCATTCTACCCATTTTTCTGCTAGGGTAATATAATTTAACCACAGCTTAAGTGTACTTATTGGAAACTGAGAGATTACTGTTTTACTTAAAATGTGTTATATCTTCAATTGAGAAAACTTGCCATTTAAAGTAATATTTCAGAATATTACCTCTTAGAATAGTTGCTTTCTATGCATGTACATAGAAGAAAAAACAAGACTGAGAAAAATACTTTTCCTGGGTTTAGCATAAACACATTTCATAAAATCTGGCATAGATCAGGCCATTTCATTTGAATTTTAGTACATTTGAATTCTTGCAGCAATTCTTCCTTCACAACAAGTAGACCAAATATGGAATATCTAATTCCTTTGGCTTTAGTTTGTTTTGGGACTAAGTAGTCTCTGATAGTTTGGATGTCTGTCCCCTCCAAATCCCATGTTGAAATGTAATCCCCCACGTTGGAGGTAGGAACTGGTGGGAGGTGTCTGGGTCATGGAGGTCACAGATCTCTCATGAACGGCTTGGTGCTGTCCTTGCGTTAGTGAGTGACTCTCGAGATATCTCGTTGTTTGAAAGTGTGGTGCCTTGCCCCTTTCTCTCTTGCTCCTGCTCTTGTCATGTTATGTGCCTGCACTCCTTCCCCTTCTGCCATGATTAGAAGCTTCCTGAGGCCGTCACGAGAAGCAGATGCTGGAGCCATGCATGTGCCCCCTGCAGAACCGTGAGCCAATCATCAAATCTCTTTTCCTTATAAATTACCCAGCCTTTTTTTTTTTTTTTTTACACTAGCAATGTAAAAATGGCCTAATACAGTCTGTGAACAAGGTGATCACAGACTGGTTAGTTATCTTCCTCTCTCACTGAGCACTGACTTTGTTGTGTTTGTCTTTGGTTCCTTACTGCTAAGCTCAGGGGTGGGTGGGCACACTGTGGGTGCTTGATAAATGCAGACTGAAGAAATGAAGAAGACCGAGGAAACCAGGCCAGTTTTAAATGGTTTTAGTTAGTAATGCTGCTCAGCAAGGTCAACACCGGCCTGCTATCATGTGGACCCTATTATCTCTAAGTCACACAAATCACCTGGAAAAGCCAGGATGCCCTTTTTCTTTAATCATTAATCTAGATAGTCAAAATAAAATCATTACCATTCATTTTTGGCTGGACTATAGATATCTGGCTTCAGAACAGCATCATATTCAACAGGTAACTAAACCTAGGGATATGTTTATTTCAAGTATTTTCTGGGTTCAGTAGCTCTCACCCTGGAAATTGTATTTCATAAAAATCCAGGGATCTTGCCAGGACTGCCTGCCCAACCAGCAAGCTCAGGGCTGGCATGAGAATCCAAGTCATGAAACTCCATGATTTTGAACTTCATCTCTGAAATATTATTTTGTTACAATTAAGGTGGAAACTAAGTATAACATAAGACAGATAATAAAATTTCAAAATCTTAAAACTAGTAATTTGAAGATAGCAGAAATAGCTCTCAGTAAAAACACAGATAAAATTCCAAAAGTCAGAAAAGTCTGCAGCAACTCTCCATGTGGAATCAGAGCACGGATTTAAACCTGAAAATACATTTGTGGTTACTTCCTACCTTAAATACATTGATAGGGAGATCAATGACCACATAGATAAGGTCTCCAAGGGCAAGGCTGGCTATCAGCGCGTTGGGGCCATTCCTCATACATTTGTTCTGGTAAATGATCCTGAGCAGAGTTGCATTCCCCACCATTCCCACGATGAAAATAGTACAAGATATCACAGTGTTAATGTATTTGAAAGCTGAAGTAATTTTAGTCTGCTGTGGGCAATAGTTGTGCATTGAGCCATTGCTGGGTAGGACCAAATTTGTGGGTTGATGAGTGGTAACCAGGAAGCTGAGTGCTGTGCCACGAAATGTGGTGAAATCATCCACATGATTGCTTAGATTTGCGCTGTATCTCTCAGGATTATCACTGATTACACATCCAACCAGTGCCAGCCAAAAGGATGCCCTGAGGCAAAGGGTTTCCATCTTGAGGCAGATTTGAGGAAATATCTTGTATTGTACTTGTGCTGCTTTTACACCTTCACTTTTTTTTTTTACCTGAAACGAAAGGAAAAATAATTTTTGTTATAAAATCTGGTTGCCAAAACGATCATAGTCGATGATTATTTATTGATTCGATTAAAATGCAGGATATATTTGGTGATTAGGTAAGATACATGTATAGCAGATTACCCTATGGCAGAGCAAAATCAGAAAAAAACCAAAGCTCCATTAGGGCAAGATCTGTCTCCTCTATGTCAGTCTCCATCTCCTTCTCCATCTCCATCTCCGTCTCCATCATCTCAATCTCCATCACCTCCATCTCCATCTCCATCATCTCCATTATCTCCATCATGTCCATCATCTCCATCATCTCTGTCTCCGTTTCCATCTGTCTCCATCTCCATCTCCATCTCCATCTCCCTATCTCTATCTCTATCTCTATCTCTATCTCTATCTCTATCTCTATCTCTGTCTCTATCTCCATCTCTAGCTCTGTCTCCATCTCCCTATCTCTCTCCATAGCTATACTTGTATCTACATCATAATATGGACGAGCCTATGTCAATTTTTCCTTGAAGTAGTAGTTACTGCTCATTCAGGCTGATAAGAGCCTGAACAACAAAAATCTTCAAGAGTTGAGATACAAACATATTTTTTAATGTAAGAGAAAATGCATTATATGCTAAGTAAAGGGGACAGAGTATTGAGGCATAAAATAAAATTACCAGATTTAAAAATGGAATCTTCTAAAATGTGTGCTGTCTTGCATATGGTAAATAATGAACACAGGAATAAAGTGCGGCACAGGTAGCCATCTAAAGTGCTACGAGATGTTAATCAGAACTCTGGTTAACACCATTAATTCATCTAACAATATTAGTTTCAACTAAAAATGAAAGAATTGATAAAAACAAAATATTTGTTTTGGGAACCTTGATGTTTAATATATAAAATCTACATTTTCTACAGGAGTTTTTTTTTGCTTTTTCATTTCTCAGAAATTATCACAGTATGGTATTTGTTGATGAATGAAATGGGAATAATGAACTTTCCCAGGCTAGTTATAGTATTTAGTTTTCCAAGGGACATCTGTCCCCTTGCTATCTTTTAACCATCCTATATAGCTACATTTACTATATGCCAGTCACTGTGTTCAATACTATATGTGCACGATGCCCTGTAATCCATACAATGGTCCTAGATACATGGTTCCATTTTGAAGGAAAGGAAACAGAGGCCCAGGAAGGTGAAGCAGCTTGTCAAGGTCACAGGTGGTAGGTGATAGTGCTGTGATTCTAAGGCAGGTCAGTACAACTCTGAACCAGAGCTGTTAACTGCTAAACCATCCTGTCTGTCATTCTCATGCTTTATTTGTACCTAAAATATTTTAAAGAAGTCTCCAGAGTTAAGATGAAGCAATAGACTTAGGAGGATGGTTAGACATTTTCAAAGACCGTCTGCTGTGGTTATTTATTTATTTATTTATAAGTCACTCGCAGAGAGCTAGTGGTCCTTCCTGTCCAGGAAATTTAGGAGACCTTTAATCCTTAAAGAAAAGCCATTGAGAAAATGAGGGAGGTTAGGGTAATGAAATGATCAAAGATAATTAAAAATAGCCCCTCCTATTTCAATATTTTATATATTTCCTTTTCTTTCTTTTTTTTATTTACCCCAGAGAAATGAAAATATATGTCTCTTAAAGACCTATACAAGAATGGTCACAGCCACTTTATTCATAATAGCACAGAACTGGAAATAGCACAGGTGTCCATCAATAGAAGGATAAACTGTGGTATATTTGGATAATAAAATACTATTGAGAAATAAAATGGAGTAAACTAATCATGTACACAACAACATGGGTGAATGTCAAAAGCATCATACTAAGTGAAAGAAGCCTTGCATAGAATCAGTACAAAAGAGTATATACCGTATGATTCCATTTATACAAAGTTCTAGAACCAGAAAAATAAATCACTGGTGAAAAAATTAGAGCCATGATTGCCAGAGAGGAATTGACTAGAAAGAGAAATAAGGAAACTATGTGAAGTGATAATAATAGCATATACCTTGCCTAGGGGCTTAAATGACGGGTGTATTAATTTTTTAGAACTTAGTGAATGTACACATAAAGTTTGTACATTTAGTTACAAATGTGTGTAAATTTTCTTCAAAAGGAAAAAAAAAAACCTGAGCAAATATCAAACTCTAGCCAATGACATATTTAGGGAAGAGCATACTAGTATTTTAAATTTACTTTGAAATGTATTAAAGAAAAAGAAAGATTTATGGATGGATAGAGAAATGGATGAATAGATATGTGATTTCTAACTGTTGGAGTATATACAGTTCATTGAAAAAAATTCTTGCAACTTTTCTAAATGTTGTAAAATTTTCATAATAAAAGAGCAGGGAAAAATTGTGTTGGCATTTGTGTTTCTAAAGATGGCTATCCATGTATGTAATTCTGTTGTTTGGTTAGAAATTGTACTGGGACTTATATATTTCCTTTTCTGTAGGCTTTCATGAATCTTCAAATGAAGACATAATCTGATTTATGCAATGATGTGTGTATGTGTCTGTGATGTATATACCCAGGTCATAATTTAACCTTAAAAAAATTGAGTTCTGGCTGGGTGTGGTGGCTCATGCCTAAAGTGTTATAATGATAGCACTTTAGGAGGCCAAAGCATGAGGATTGCTTGATCCCAGGAGTAACTGGGCAACTTAGTGAGACTCCATCTTTACAAAAAATAAAAAGATTAGATGCTCATAGTCCCAGCTACTTGGGAGGCTGAGGTGGGAGAATTGCTTGAGCCCAGGAGGTTAAGCCTGCAGTGAGCTGTGATCGAGTCATGGCACTCCATTCTGAATAGCAGAGTGACACCCTGTCTCAAAAAAAAAAAGTTAAAAAAAATCGAGTCATTTTTTAGGAATTTTGACAATTATCTCGGGAAATCAGTAAAGCTTAGGTTTGGCCAATATGAGGATAAAACAAGATTTATTCATGTTATATAGAAAGTATATTTATTCAAGTTATATAGAAAGGGTAAATATAAAGTTCAAGTATCACACACTTTTGCCTTCCCCAGACATTTCCCCACCAAATCTGAAATAAAAGTAGTATTTATACATAGTAACTTATTATATATGTATCTGTTATCTGCCTTGAGCTTTATGACTCTAGGAAGGCAGGAGCAATATCTCCATTTACTTATAAGGAGACCAGAGTCTTGAAGAAGTTACATGTTTAGCTCAAGGTTTCAAAGCCAAGAAATGGCAGGACGTGTAACTTTGCTTATAGGACTTGACTCACTCTGATTAAATGAGAACAAATATCAATGTTTCAAGGCTAGAAGCATGCCATGTAACTGTCAGCTCTGACTAGACTTAATTATAAACAATTTGCAGTTTTTTCCTGCTTCTTATAGTTTGGAGTGAGTATCTGGCTGAATATTGATAGACCTATGAAATGCCACTATTTCCATTCCAAAGTGAAGACCAGGACTCCAAAGAAAACCTTCTTGTCATCCACCTCTTTGGATCACAGAGTTGGGGGGAGAAGAAATACTTTCATATCTGGTGCTGTTGAGTGACTAATGTCTTCCAGCTTCCCAACTGAAAGGGAACCTTCAATAACAGTTTTCTTAAAAATGAGAGAGAAAAGGCCTTTTCCAGCTCTCAGCTGATTACAGTCAGCTGGGAACTGACCTGGCTACAGTGGGTACTGCTCTACTCGTCAGAAGTCCCATGGTGCTTTGAATGTTAAGCATTGCTGGTCTGCTCCATTAGCTGATTATGGAAGGGGGTAAGGCCAACACTGTGGGTCCTTTTTTTCTTTCTTTCTTTTTTTTTTTGTTGAGATGGATGGAGTCTCACTCTTGTCACCCAGGCTGCACTGCAGTGGCACAATCTCAGCTCACTGCAACCCTCCTGGGTTCAAGCTTTTCTCCTGCCTCAGCCTCCTGAGTAGCTGGGATTACAGGCACCCACCACCACACCTGCTTAATTTTTGTATTTTTAGTAGAGACGGAGTTTCACCACGCTGGCCAGGCTGGTCTCGAATTCCTGACCTCAGGTGATCCGTCAGCCTAGGCCTCCCAAAGTGTTGGGATTATGGGCATGAGCCACCATGCCTGGCTAACACTGTGGGTTCCAAAGCCATGAGCCGGCTACTGTTAAAACCCCCTTCTTTCCTCCTCCAACAATGACACCACCACAGAAATTACTTCTGATGACTTCTCTGTCAGCTCTCCACACATGTTAAGCTGCAAAACTAAGGGATACCTGGCAAAGGCATGTGGATGCCGTATTATCATTGGGTGAAAAGTACAAAACCAAATGAAAGAAGCCCATCAACTGCAGGTTCTTCCAAGGTGGGGCTGTAGCTCATTTCCAGGAATCTGAGTCAGACTGTGCTTTGAATCATCAGTCATCATCAGTCATAGCGCTAGTGAAGCATCTCAGGTTCAGACCTGAAGGGCATGGTCTATAGATTCAGCACTCTTCCTATTTGGGGTCTGAGAGTTTGGCGAGTGCAAAAACTATGATTAAGAAAGAGGACCTAATCCTTATGCTTACACTTTAACCATTTAACATATGAGATCTTCAGAGTAAAAGTTCACCTGTAATTGGTAATTTGGAAATTCAGACCTTATCAAAATGGCATGAGTTTAGAGCATTTAATTTTCATGAAATGACTGCCAAGGTGTTTCTCAATTAGCTAACACATAGACAACTCCAGGTGGAGGAAAAAAACAAGTAAACTAGGAACTTTTTTACAAGTTTTCTGTGGTTTTGCTCTCCGGTTAAGGAATGAGCAACTTTCCTTAGAGACAACGCCTGACTTCAGTATGCCTCCCGCCCCCAAGTCTATCAGGGGAAAGCCATTAGGATGATGTAAACAGAGGGTGATTATCTAGAAGCAGCCCTTGTTTTCTGCACGTGAGAAGCAACAAGTGTCCTTTAAAGGCGAGCACAGAACAAAATGCCCAGACCTCCACAGGCTGGTTTCCAAAACTAGCTACACTGGGGGTTTTCCCAAACACCTCAGTCCCTCACGCCGAGTGCCCTTGGCTACCCTTGGCTACCCTTGGCATATCCAGACCCAGATGTGGGGGAGGAAAAGCAAGCGAGTGAGAAAAGGCTGTGGAGCCAACTTCACAACCAGGCTCTGGAGCAAGCCACAGAGCTTGGTGTTCCTTAAAGTTCTTGCACGCCTGGGGAAAAGGGGACACCCAGGGAAAACTATTGGGCTTCCTCTTCCTAAAAATCCGAATCCTAAACCCTACAAGTGGAAAGGTGAAGTTCCCCAAACCCCACACGCTCCGGGAGCGCACCTCTCACGGAAGGCGCCCACCTCCCCGCGCGCCCTTGGGCAGGTAGGTGCCAGTCCCTGCTGCGGCGGGTCGCCCAAGCTGCAGGGCGGTCGGGCCAGAACGTTCCCGGCTCTCGACCGAGGGGCCCAGGCAGCGTCTCCGCCATCCCTGTACCCGCCCCAGTCCCAGCCCCAGCCCCTGATAGGAAAGACTTGCACCGACCGTGGAGCTCGGCGGCCGCAGACAGCTGCCGGGTCGGCGCGGCGCCTGGGCCAGAGGAAGCCGGAGCCGGCGAGGGTGGGTGGCGCGGAGGGTGGCCGATGTCCCGGGCTCCGGCGTGGCGGCGGCTCAGGCTGCACAGCGACCCCGGCTTCAGAAAACTTCCTGGGCACTGCTTCTCCGGGAGAGGTCTCGCTGAGCCCCCAGTTCCAGGCGACGACCGGGTGGGATGGATGAAGCCTCTCCACCTCCTCTCCACAATCGCCAGGCCCCCTGGATGACTGTACGCGCGCGCAAGGGCTCACAAGAAAAAGAAAACTCTGGAGGAACACGCCTCCAGTCTTTCCTCCCCGTCTCCTCCCAAAGCTTCAGACCTTCCACTCCACTCTAGGACCGCAAGAGCGTCCTAACCTTCCAGCTGTCCTGGGACGCAGCCACTAAAAAGCACAAAGTTGCTGCCCCCTTCCAGGCCCTGAAGGGCAAGAGTCTTTTTAACTATTTCCTTCCCGAAAGAAGAGATTGGGGGATGTGGAGGAGAGAGGGTAGAGTTTAACAGACAAGACTCAGAATTCCGAAAGGCCTTGCAGAGGAACCCCTCTTCTTAGTGCAGGCAGATTTGCTCTGTGATGAACAACTGGACTCAGAGCCATGGCCCAAGGGTGGTTTCTTCTCCGTGTTCCCTGCCCCCTTTGCTTGACTTGCGTGCTCCCTCGTACAACTCGTAGAGGCAGTTGAGGAGCTGAAGTGGACAGCAGTTTACTGGATCAGGTGGTTTGCTTCTATCTTGTCCCTTGTAGCCAGTGTCTCAAAGCTCCAGACCTCCAGCCCAGGGCAAAGAGGGCGCCGTAGGAGAGTCTATGCAAGGTTCCAGAGTGTGGATCCGTGAAACCTCAAGAAATTCAATCAGTGTGGAAGCAGACCTTATGGAGAGTGGGTCTCTACATCTTTATCATGGAAGAGACTTTATCCTAACTTGGGGGTAGGAGAGGAGATGAGGGACAAAGGCCACTGCCTGTGACAGGTGAGTGAAAACTGGGGGCTCCTCAGGTAAGGTCTGCCTTGGAGTCCTTCAGTGCACTGCTAGAGTCAGCATATTGTAGAAATGTGAAGTTGGAGCGCAGGTCACTTTATATCCCATACTGTTTGGGTTATCTGTTGCAGCCAAACAAATCACTATAAAATGTAGTGACTTAAAACAACAACACTCATTTACTCTGCTTATCAGTCGGCAGATTGGGCAGAGCTTGTCTGGGACAGCTCATTTTTGCTCCAGGTAGTGGGGGCTGGAGGATCTACTTCCAAGGTAGTTCACTTGCTTGGTGTTGAGTGTTAGTTTTTCTCCATGTGTGTTTCTCCACAAAGACTTGTGGAGACTTGTGGTTTGGGCTTCCTCACAGCATGGTGGCAGGGATCCAAGAGTGAATGTCCCCAGAGACAGAAAGTAGAAGCTGCCACTTTCTTAAGGGCTGGGCCTGGAAACTGGCACTGTGTCATTTCTGCTCTATTCTATTAGTCAAGCAGTAACAGATCCCAGATTGAAGGTGAGGGTATATAGAGCCCAACTCTCAATTACAGATCCCAGATTGAAGGTGAGGGTATATAGAGCCCAACTCTCAATTACAGATCCCAGATTGAAGGTGAGGGTATATAGAGCCCAACTCTCAATTACAGATCCCAGATTGAAGGTGAGGGTATATAGAGCCCAACTCTCAATGTAAGGAAGTGTCAAAGAATTTAGGGACTATTTTGTAAAACCATCAAAGAGATCTACAGAACACCACCATTGAAAGAATCCTTCAGTGCACGTAACAGTCATCTAGTAGGATTAGACTAGGTATTACCTTGTGTATTAATCTTACAGCTTCTCTATGAGGGAGAATCAGCCAACCAGAATAACTAATAGTTTTTTAAAGTGGCATTGTTTACGTTAAAAAAAGGTGACCCTTTGGGCATGTGGCTTGGCCAGCTGACAATATTTTTGGGAAAGAAATGTTATTGCTTCCTCCCAGAAGATGCAGTTCACATCTTGGCCTGTGAAATGTGTGCTGGATTTCAGCCCTTACTCACTCTGCGGCCAGGCACACTTGGACAGTGCATCCCCTGCATATCTGAATGTGTCAGTCTGTCCAGTCCTTGTTAGAGTACACCCATCTGACCCTACCTCTTAGGACAGCTGCTCTCACTGTGTTGTAGGACTAGTTACTAAAAATTCTTCCTTCACACCTATTAGGATGGCTATGATAGTAAAACAAAAGCAAAAACAGCAAAGAACAAGTGTTGGCAAGAATGTTGAGAAATTGGAATCCTTGTGCATTGCCAGTGGGAATGTAAAAAATAGTGTAGCAGCTGTGGAAAGCAGCATGGCGGCCCTCCAAAGATTAAACATAAAATTACTATATGATCCAGCAATTCCACATTTGGGTATTTACCTAAATAATTGAAAACAGAGACTCAAACAGATATTTGTACACCCATGTTCATGGCAGCATTATTCACAAAAGCCAAAAGGTGAAAACTAGCCAAAAGTTGGAAACAATCCAAATATCCATCAATGGAAGAATGAATAAACATAATGTGGTATAAACATGTATGTATATGTATATGAATATGTGTACATACAACGGAACATTATTCAGCTTTAAAAAAGAAAGAAATTCTGATACATGCTACCACATGGATGAACATTGAAGATATTATGTGAGCCAGATACAAAAGAAAAGAGATATTTTATGATCCCACTTAGATGAGGTACCAGAATAGTTAAATTCATAGATACAGAAGGTAAAATAGTGATTACCAGGGGCTTGGAGGTGGCGAGGGAAGAATGGGGACTTACTGTTTCATATGTTTCAGAGATGTAGTTTGGGATGATGAAAAAGTTCCAGTGATGGATGGTGGTGATGGTTGCACAACAATGTGAATTACTTTACGCCAATGAACTGTACACTTTGAAATGGTTGAAATGGTAAATTTATATTATGTATCTTTTACCCTGACATCAAAATAAATTCCTCCAGACATCAATATGAAATCTGCCTCTATACATTACCTGTTGATCTGCCCTCTAAATTCATGAGTTTACTACCTCTTTTAGGATCTTTAAATATAAATAAGTGTGTTTATGTGAATTATCAGCCTTTGTAAAAGAATAGGATTGCCTCATTCTAGATGAGAACAACATGAATGTCCTTTGGTTGTTGGAGATTTATATCCTCATTTTCTCCGCTTTACTTGGGGAAAGTGACTTCAGTGGACTCGAAGCAGCTTTTAGTCAAGTTAACTTTACCTCCAGTTATTCCTCTCCCCACAGATAATACTTTATATACTTGCCCTAACTCTGTATTCCATGCTGTGTACTTCCAAAGAACATATAGTTAATGTATTTGACTATTTTTCTACTTGACTTCCAAGGTTATTTCTTTCCCCTGGAAAGTGGGTTGGATGTAGATTTGCAAGTCTTCTGGGTTTTGGGGAAACTATCCTGATCACACTTGACTTCTGGTTCAAGCAGCTCACTAAATGGAGGATTACTGTAACGACATTCTCTTGGCATCATGTTAGTATCATATCGATTTCATGAACAATAATTGCTGAAGATTAAGAAGTACTCAACATAGCACTTAAAAACCATTTTCATGTGTCCTTGGGGCAAATGTTCCTCTGAATTTAAGTTTCTTGATTCAAATTTGCAAATCCATTTTATAGTTGCTAACTCCCAAGATCCTCAAACTTGAAATGTAATAGTGGTTTTGAGTCTCACAGTATTTGCTAGAGATGCTGTGTTCATGGTTAAGCTCTCTGGGAGAAATAAAACATGAAGGTTTCAGAGAATAACCACAGAGATAAAGAAAGGCTAGAAAGCGGCTTGGCACGGTGGCTCATGCCTGTAACCCCAACACTTTGGGAGGCTGAGGTGGGTGGATCACGAGGTCAAGAGATCAAGACCATCCTGGCCAACATGGTGAAACCCAATCTCTACTAAAAATACAAAAATTAGCTTGGTGGCACATGCCTGTAGTCCCAGCTACTTGAAAGGCTGACGCAGGAGAACCGCTTGAACCTGGGAGGCAGAGGTTGTAGTGAGCTGAGATCAAGCCGCTGCACTCAAGCCTGGTGACAGCCCATCTCAAAAAAAAAAAAAAAATAGAAAGGCTAGAAAGAAGCTGGTTGTGAGGGGAAAGGCAGAGAAATGTATGTCAGAGACCTGAAACTGCCACTGCAGTCTTCACACGGGTTAGTGCTGTGGCCAAGACTATTGGCAGCAAATATCACTTGCCTGGAGATGCAAAGACAAACCCGGTTAGTTGAAGATCCATTTTTAATTAAAACTGATGACAGGCAGTTTGTTCTCAAAGTAAGCACAGTCACGTGCCACATAACATTTTGGTCAATGGCAGAGCACACGTGGTTCCAAAGGATTATAATACCTAAGTTACAAGAGATTTGAGAAATATGCTTTTAAAAAAAGAAAAAAGGATTATAATATTATTTTTTTAATCATACCTTTTCTATGTTTATATATGTTTGGATACACAAGTATCATTGTGTTACAACTGCCTACAGTATTTAGTACAGTAACTTGCTGTACAGGTCTGTAGCCTATGAGTAATAGGCTATCCCACACAGCTTAGATGTGTAGCAGGCTCTCTCACCTAGGTTTGTGTACGTATACTCTATTATGTTCACACAATGATGAAACCACAATTCTCAGAACATATCCTCATCATTAAGACACATGACTGTACTCCAAAATTAATCTGTAGATGAGCTGCTGGAGATTCTAAAGTGTCTATTCATTGCAACCGTGGTTTAATACAGGTTATCCCATTAAAATATATTTAATATATTATGTAGCCCAAAGTTTTTTTTAAATTGCTGGTGGCCCCATTGGAGAGCTGAAAAATCAATCAATCTTAGCATTCCTAATGATGGGGTAACCAGATATTAAGTGTACACTGATCAAATATTGCATCTATTTAAAAATGTTTCAGTTGAATATAATCAGGTTGTTAGCTGTAAATTTCAGTTTACAGCAAAGATAGGGAATAGATGAACAAGGTAAACAAATACCATGGGAATGCAAATAAACAAATCCAGAAGTTATAACATTACAGGGCAATTAGCCTGTCTCTTCAACAAGTCAAGCAATGAAAGGATATTTATCTTTTTCTAGATTGAAAGAGATTTAAAGGAACACAACATGCAGTTGTGGTGTTCTGGATTGGATCCTGGTTTGGCTAAACCAACTATAAAGGTCCTTTACTTTTTGGGGTGGGTCAGCTGAGAATATTTGGATTTAGATTAGGTACTAGAGGCTATATTAATTGTATTAAATGTGAAAATATTATTTTGGATATACAGAAAATGGTCTTATATTTTAGAGATTCTTTTGGGGGAGATATAACTTACTTTTAACTACCAAGGGACAAATGAAAGTGACATGAGTTAAAAAAAAGTGAAAAGTACAATGAAATACAGTGGTGGACAGGCATAAGACAGACATTCCCATTCCAAAGGGAGACACAAGGAGGACCGCAGAACTACTCAGCTGCAAATGTGCATGGGTTATTCTTTAAGAAAAGGGAAAAATGGCCCCAAGGTGATTCAGGGGTTATCACCGATGCCACTGCACCCATTGACCCAGGGAGTGAGGCTGTTTCCACATCACTTTCAAAGAGTGAGATTGCCTCTTGGTTTCCAGCAGGCCAGGATGGCATCTCCCAGTGCCTCAGGGGCAGGGTTGCCCCACAGAGCCACAGGGTGACACTTTAACTCCAACATGGCTGAAAGGCAGAGTATGGAACCAAAGAGGATTATTCTCCAGTCTTAAGATCTAATAGGATTTTCCCTGCTATGTCTTGAACTGGCTTGGGAGCTATCACTCCTTTCTATCTTCTGATTTCTCCCTTTTGGAATGAGGATATCTATCCTCTGCCTGTTCAGCATTATGTTTTGGAAGTCTATAACTGTGTGGTTTCCTAGGCACACAGTGAGATAGAAATTTTGCTTCAGCATGAGTTGCACCTTGAATCTCACCCGTATGTGATTTGGATAATTTTTAAATGACTTTGGACCTTCCTCTTTAGAGTTGTTGCTGCAATGAGTTAAAACTTTGGGGCTGTTGTGGTAGAATGAATGCATTTTGCAGGTGAGAAGGACTTGAAGTATGAGGGACCAGAGGCAGAATTTATGTTTGTATCCTCCCAAATTTATATGTTGAAGCCCTAACCACCACTGTGATGCTGTTTGGAAATAGGGCCTTTTGAAGGTAATTTGCGTTAGATGAGGTTGTGACATTGGGGCCATCATGATGGGATTAGTGCCCTCATGAGAAGAGACACCAGAAAGCTTGCTTTCTCTTTCTCTGCTATGTGAGGATCCAGTGAGAAAGCAGCTTTCTGCAAATCAGGAAGAGAGCCCTGAACAGAACCAGACCTTGCTGACATCCTGATCTTGGGCTTCCAGACTCCAGAATTGTGAGAAAATAAATTTCTGTTGTTTAAATTGCTGGGTATAGGGTATTTTGTTATGGCAACTGACTAAGACACCAATTTTGCATCTATTCACAAATTTATTTCAATGTTTCTGATTGCTTATATGCATATGGGTTTATTGGATTTTCATTTGAACTTTTAGTGGGAATGTTCCCTATGGCCATATTTCATCTACAGAGAATATTATCTTCAGTTAGAGGGCTTTTTCCTAATCTGGATAGTTGCCAAAACATAACAATGGCAGTAGGATGGTCCCTTTAAAATAATAATAATAAAAAACACTGTTTTTACATTTACCATGTGCAAACATGGTGTTGAGTGCTTTGTATGTGTTATCTATGTAATTAATACAACAGCACTACAAATTACTATTTTGACTCCCAGTTTACAAAAAAGAAAACTGAAGCCTAAAAAGGTTAAGGGACTTGCCCAAGGTTATAAACTTAGTGCTATGGTTTGAATGTGTCCCCTCCAAAATGCATATTGAAACTTAATCCCTGTTATGGTGGTACTAAAAGGTGAGGTATTTTAGGAAGTGATTTGGTCATGAGGGCTCTACTTTAATGAATAGATTAATATTCTTATAAAAGAGGTCAGAGTGAACTAGCCACAACCCCTTTTAGCCCCTCCATCCCTTCTGCCATGTGAGGACAGACCGTTCATCTCCTCTAGGAAGATGCAGCAACAAGGCATCATCTTGGACACAGAGAGCAAGCCCTCCCATGACATGGAAACTGCTGGCCCCTTGGTCTTGGATTTCTCAGCCTGCAGAGCTGTGAGAAATAAATTTCAGTTCTTTATAAATTACCTAGTCTTATGTATTTTGTTATAGCAGCCAAATAGACTAAGATATTTAATAAGTAGAAGACAGGTGGAAATGATAGTTTTGGGCTGGAATGAACCTTAGCAATCATCTATACCAACTCTCTCATTTTATGGAGAGGGACAGAATGTAAGTAGATTAAGTTTCCCAGTGGTGGCAATGGTTGCTTAGTAATTAAGTTTCCTAATTCCTGGCAAGTACTCAGTCTATTAACAAAGCATCATAGAAAGTTATTGTTTTGCCTCCAGTTGCAGTAAATTTCCCATCGTGTCATATTTAATTGACTCCTACACTGCATTTGCCATTAGTCTCTTTTCCCATGCCACTTACTGCTGCCTCTTTGCCATCTTTAACTATGCTCTCAGGAAACTTCATCTGTTCAATCCATCTGCTTTAGTCCATGTTAAACCAAAGGGTGGAAATGTCAATTTCGTTTATTTTGTAGGAGTATATAGTAATTCAATGCTCTTTCAAAGATTCAAAATCTGCCTGTTGTTATGGCAGTAAATCTTTGAGCAGCAAGCAACTTCAAAATCTGCAGACAGTCTACATTCTTTTTTTCTCTAGAAATAAAACATCAAGTAGTATCCATGGCTGGCAGAAAGGCTTTATTATAAAATTAATTGCTCCATTTCAATTAATAGAAAAGATAAGAGAGGTTTTTGTCTAGACAGAGAAAATGGAATCCAATGAAAACACTGTACATTAAGAAGATTATGTTGACACACAAAAAAAATAAATACAAGTGAAGGGAAAGAAAAGTCTTCAGGCAAAAAAACAAATCTAACTCTTTGATGTGTAGTTTGCTGTTATTGATAGTGTCTGTGGCAGTTAAATTGATTAGAGCATGACCAGAGTGGGGTCATTCATGAGTCTGAGCCCTATAGAGCCTATTACATTTGTCCTTGTCATTGTTCTAGAGTGAAGTTGGCAAACTCTTTTTGTAAATAACTGGATATTAAGTATTTTTGACTTAATATCACATGTCTCTGTTTCAATGACCTAACTTTTCCTCTGTAACTCAAAAGCATTATTAGGCAACATGTAAATAAATGACCATGGCTGTTTCAGAAACACTTTATTTGTAAAAAAACAGGTGACTGGCTGAATTTGATCCATGTACTGTAGTTTGACAATCCCTAATAAAGAAGACCAAATATTAGAAGGCTAGCTTGCAGATAGAAGACCATCACTAAGAAAAATAAAAAAGTCATTTATAATATTCTTTGTGCTTCCTCTTGGGTGATGGTGGTGGTGGTAGTGGTAGCAAATTCTTGTCTCACCAAAAAATTATACGGATAGTGCATGTATATATTGTCATTGCAAACAATACAGAAGTATATAAAGATATTGTCTCTTAAAAAGCCTAACAAATACAGAACTATATAAAGTAAAACATATAAGGGCTTTCTTATCACATTCTTCAATTTCACTCCCCTCCCTTCAGGTTGTCACTTTTAGCCATTTAGTGCTTAATCTTCCGGTCCTTCTTCTATTAATTTAGAAACATACATACATACATCTTTATACCTACACACCCATATACATATGCTTTTTTACTTTTTTGTTTGCTTATTTTATGTAAATGGGATAATATTGTATCTTATGTAATACAGTATGTGATTTTCTTTTCTTTTCTTTTTTTTTTTTTTTTTGAGACAGAGTTTTGCTCTTGTTACCCAGACTGGAGTGCATTAGTGCTTTCTCGGCTCACCGGAACCTCCACCTTCTGGGTTCAAGCAATTCTCCTGCCTCAGCCTCCCAAGTAGCTGGGACTATAGGCGTGCACCACCATCCCCAGCTAATTTTTGTATTTTTAGTAGAGACGGAGTTTCACCATGTTGACCAGGATGGTCTCGATCTCTTGACCTTGCGATCCACCTGTCTCAGCCTCCCAAAGGACTGGGATTATAGGCGTGAGCCACCGTGCCCTGCTTTTCTATATAACTATATATTTTAGAAATTTTTTTTATTCCACAGATACATAATTCTATTAAACTACTTTGCATTATAGATTTGCCATAATTTGCCTAATCTATCCTCTGCTCATTGATGTTTAGGTGCTTTACAGTTTTTTCCTTTTATAAGCAGGGCTGTAATGAACAACTTTACTCTGAAAGAATATGCAGAGGTAAGTTCGTATATTATGTGTAGGTTACTCTCTGGGATTGATAGTTACGAGTGGCAGTTGCTCTCTTCAAAGAAGGGATGATGGATTCACCTTAGAAAATGGTAAGCTTTAAATATGAGGTGACAGCTGACAGGATTTGGAGGTGAGAATGAGAACAAAACTTTGTGGGTAAAGGAAAAGAAGCCATCATGATGAGAAGCCCCTATTACAAATAAACACTGTCTGTGACTTTAACTTTTAAAGTAATGGCGAATCTAGTCTTCTAATGAAAAAGTCCATTCAATACAAAAAAAATTTTAAATAGGTTTTTATAGCATATCACAATTAAAAGAGAACTAGAATGAAAATTAGGGCTTTGGGAGGCCAAGGCGGGTGGATCATGAGGTCAAGAGATCGAGACCATCCTGGTCAACCTGGTGAAACCCCATCTCTATTAAAAATACAAAAAATTAGCTGTGCACGGTGGCGTGTGCTTGTAATCCCAGCTACTCAGGAGGCTGAGGCAGGAGGATTGCCTGAACCCAGGAGGCGGAGGTTGTGGTGAGCCGAGATCGTGCCATTGCACTCCAGCTTGGGTAACAAGAGCGAAACTCCATCTCAAAAAAAAGAAAGAAAATTAGGGAATTCAAATTCTAGTTCATTCCCTATTGTTAAGTAGCTGTGTAATCTCTGGCAAGTTCCTTTGACTTTTTGAATCTCAGTTTCCTCACATGTAAGAGGAAATTGTAAGATTAAATTAACTAAAAGCATTTTCATGATTTGTAGTTTTATGGTTTATTTCTCATGGCAGTTCTCTTATAATGGTTTTAAGATCAAAGTAAATGTTTTAAATATAAAAATAGGTATTTAGGGTATAAAATTGACTTTATATTTAGAAAATAAAATGCCATTGCTTATCATTGACTAGGATGTGGTGAAAGAAAAGTTTTAGGAAGATTAATTTGGCAGAAGTGTCTTACATACCTAAACAGAAATTAGAGGTAAAAAGACAAGTTGGTGAGTTATTCTAGTATGGAGCATGAAGGTGGAGGATAATGTGATGATGCATACTGCTTTGGTGGTATGGGGTAAAGTTTAAGGTGCAAATCCTAAAGACATTTAAAATAAAGAAGATCAATGTAGTAGCTACTTTATGCTGTATAACAAACCCCACTCCCAAAAAATATTGGCTTAAAATAACAATGGTTTATTAGCTCATAGTTTTATGGGTGAATGATTTGGGCTAGGCTCAGCTGGTGGTTTTTTGCTGGTCTTGGCTGGGCTCATTCCTACAATGGGGTTTCCTTATGTGTCTGCAATCAGCTAGCATTTGATAGCTTCACTCATCTCTCTGGCTTTTGGCTAGAGTAGAGGAGTAACTGGGCCATGTATCTTTCATCATCCAGTGGGCTAGCTTGGCTCATTCACCTGGTAACATCAGAGTTCCACAGGCAGCAAGGGAGGGCAAGCTCCAGTGTTCATGTACCCTTTTAATGTCTGCTTGCATCATATTTACCATTATTCCATTGGCCAAAGCAAGCAACGTGTTCAAGTCCAAAGACAGTATTGGAGGGCACTAACCAAGGACACAGAAAGAGAGAGGGAATTATTGCAGCTATTTTTGCAAGTGATCTAATGCAACAATTAATTTTTTGGGGGGGGGCAGATCAAATCTAGAGGGTATAGCAAGAAGAGTCAAAAGATGACTCAAAAATTTCCTACAGTAAGTTCAAAATAGTTCAAAATTCCTTGAGTAAATACTGTGTACTAGGTGCTGTGGTAGGTATACAAATATAAAAAAGAAGAGTAAGACTTGACCCTATTCTAAAGAAGCATAGATTCTAATGGGGGAAAGATGTGTAAACTACTTAAAAACCAATTAGTAAGTGTTAGCATAGAGTTGTCTGCTAGATAGGAGGTGAGAAAATATTTTCTGTAAAGGACTGTCCAGTAAGTATTTTTGTCTGTATATAATCTAGTCTTTGTCAAAACTACTGTACTCTGCTGTGATAGCACAATTCTCTATTTTTCCTTAGAGAATATGTAAAAAAAAGGCTGGGTAAGAAAAATTGACAGCAAAGGAAGTTTGAAAGGAAGCCAGATTTGGAAGGAGTGCAAAAGGGGTTTATGTGGGAAGGAGAAAAGTTCAATTTTGAAGCAGTTTGAAAACATTAGAGTGGAGGTGGCTGATACCTAATGGCATATGGCACTGTAGACCCTGGTCCAGGTGAGGACTTCAGGTTTGAAATATGAGAGTGTCGTAATTAGTAACTGTAGCCATGAGTTGGATAAATTAAATCTGAACAAGAAAAGGTCAAAGAGACCAGGACAAATCTCATAAAAGGCGTACAGTTAGGATAAGCAATGATTGGAAGCTTATAAAAAGAGACAGAAATGTCAGGGAGAGAGTCAGGGAAGAGCAGGGTCTGGGACACTAATAAAGAGTAGAGTCTCAGGAATGAATGGGTGGCCAGGAGAGGGCAAAGGTCATGAAGAGTGAGGACAGACCATGGAGGGGGATAAGGGGTATTGTTCTAAGGTAGCAAGCCTTGCCTTTAGGCAAATTCTACTTCTTAACACACATTCAAAACAACTTAGTAATTAAAAACAGTGTAAAAGACATGCATAAACATTGCTTAGCAGTGAGAATAACTCTCTTTGCTAAATTTGTTTATTTTATTGCATAACAAATGGACAATTATAGTTGTACAAATTTATGGGATACAAAGTGATATTATCATTTATGAATGCAATGTGAAAGAAAAAAATCAAGCTAGTTAGCATATCTATCACCTCAAATACTTAACATTTTTATGGTGAGAACATTTGAAATGTAGTCTGTTAGCAATTTTGAAATATACAATACTCTATTATTAACTATATTCACCATGCTGTTCAAAAGAACTCAAAAAATCTCCAGATTCCTCCTATTTAACTAAGATTTTGTACAAATTGACTATTGTCATTCCATTTCCCCTGTCCCCTAGCCTCTGTAATCACCATTCTACTCTCTGCTTTGATTGTTTTAGACTCCACATATGTTAAGTACTTTTCTTCTGTGCCTGGCTTATTTCACTTAGCATAATGTTCTCATTCCATCCATATTGTTGCAAATGATAAAATTTCTTTTTTTCTTTTTTTACTGAGACAGAGTCTTGCTCTGTCGTCCAGGCTGGAGTACAGTGGCCTGATCTTGGCTCACTGCAGCCTCTGCCTCCCAGGTTCAAGTGATTCTCGTGCCTTGGCCTCCCGAGTAACTGGGATTACAAGTGCTCACCACCATGCTTGAAAAATTTTTGTAACTTTTAGTAGAGATGGGTTTTCACCACGTTGGCCGGGCTGGTCTGGAACTCCTGACCTCAAGCGATCTGCCTGTCTCAGCCTACCAAAGTGCTGGGATTACAGATGTGAGCCACCGTGCCTGGCTATTTTATTTGTAAAAGTTGAATAATATTTCTTTAGGCTTATATACCACATCTTCTTTATTCATTTATGTGTTGATGGACCCTTTGATTGATTCCATTATTTGGCTATTGTGAATAGTGCTGCAATGAACATGAGAATGCAGACATCTCTTTGACAAACTGATTTCAAATCTTTGGGTAAATACCTAGACGTAGAGATTGCTAGGTCATATGGTAATTCTATTTTTAGTTTTTCTATTTGTGGAAGAAAAATCAACACCATCTATTGTTAGCATGTGCTATATTAGGCTTTTTCAAGACTTCTTGGTAACTTCTGGAAAAGAAACTGTCTTAGGACGCGATTCTAATTATATTTTTATATGGAGGTGAAAAAGAAAGCAGTAAAGTTGTGAGGTAAAGTTTGAAGCAGTGTTTTTTTTTCCTAATTTCTAATTTATATTTTTAAAATTTGAAGGTTTTCCATTACCTTAGCTAAATTTTGAGTTTAAAAAGCAATTAATTGCCAGGCATGGTGGCTTGTGCCTGTAATCCCAGAACTTTGGGAGCCCAGTAGTTGGAGACTAGCCTGGAAAACATAGAGAGACCCTGTCTCTATAAAAAATTGAAAAAAGGCCAGGCGCGGTGGCTCAAGCCTGTAATCCCAGCACTTTGGGAGGCTAAGGCGAGTGGATCACAAGGTCAAGAGATCAAGACCATCCTGGTCAACATGGTGAAACCCCGTCTCTACTAAAAATACAAAAAATTAGCTGGGCGTGGTGGTGTGTGCCTAGTAATCCCAGCTAGTTAGGAGACTGAGGCAGGAGAATTGCCTGAACCCAGGAGGTGGAGGTTGCGGTGAGCCGAGATCGCACCATTGCACTCCAGCCTGGGTAACAAGAGTGAAACTCCGTCTAAAAAAAAAAAAAATTGAAAAAATTAGCTGGGTGTGGTGGCATGCACATGTGGTTCCAGCTAGTGGGGAGGCTGAGGAGGAAGCTTTGCTTAAGCTTAGGTGTTTGAGGCTGCAGTGAGCCATGATTGCACCACTTCACTCAAGCCTGGCTGAAAGAGCAAGACTCTGTCTCAAACAATAAAAAATTTTTTTTTAATTTTAGAAAAGCAACAATTGACACTTTCAGCTCTTAATGTAATTTTAAGTAATGTAAGTTTAAATAATGGCTAATGCAGAGTGTGTTCTATAGGAAAGACTTACAATTTTTTTTCATCATTATTTGTCAACCAAGCCTTTAAGACTACAGTTCTGGAATAGATGGGTTTTGTGCTATAGAGAATTTTGAGTCAAGATTTCAGAATTCTGTTCTTACTGTACCATCTGTGGCAATCCAGCCATCTTCCATGGGCACCCAGTATTCTTTTCAGGTATTCTTTTTTATCCTTCAGTTGGAAGACTGTGAGGTAGCCTTGCTTAAAGAATGGTGGATAGATTAGATGCTTTCTCAAGGATGTTTATCTACAGCTTTCTGACTGAATATATTTGGGAGGATGTCTGTATTAGTATGCTAAGGCTGCTGTAACAAAATACCAAAGACTAGGTGGCTTAAATAACAGAAATTGATTGTCTCACAGTTCTGAAGGCTGGAAGTCCAAGACCAAGGTGTCAGCAAGTTTGGTTTCTTCTGAGATCTTTCTCCATGGCTTGCAGATGGTTGTCTTCTTCCTGTGTCCTCACATGGTCTCTTCTCTGTGAGCATGAAGGTCCATCCTTTGAGTGTCTGTGTCCTAACCTCCTCTTCTTTGAAGGACACAGTCATATTGGAGAGGGCCCATTTATGGCCTCATTTTACCTCACTTACCCCTTTAAAGGCCCTATTTCCAAGTATGGTTGGTCACACTCTGGGGTACTGGGGGTTAGGAATCAAATATATACTTTTTGAAGGACATAATTCAGCCCTTAATAATTTAATCTACACTTGTTCTCTATGGCTTGAAATGACATTTTTCAGACAATTTTGTACTGCTATACTCTGTGCTCTGTAGCTTTGTTCCAACTGGCTGTCTTGTGCATTGCTCTTTGGGCTTGAAAGAATTAAAAAATGTTCACAGTTTGCTTTACATGCTTCATGAAGGTATATATTTCTGTGGAGGTACTGTAACAGTTATAGACATTATCACATTCACCCCTAAGTACTTCATTATGTATCTCTAAAACATAAGAACATTTTTCTACTTAATTTATTTGTGATTATATTCAATGTTTATTTCTTCTCAAACTAGGAATTCAATTTTGATATTTTCCCGACGCATTTATTTTTTGCTCTCTCTTAATCAAGTGTGCATATTATCTTCTAGGTTTGTGTTTCATCAACATTTTGTAAGTCCTAAGGCATTCTACACTGCAGTTAAATCACATTAGGAAATACTGATATGGGTGAGTCTTGAGGATGTGGTTATGTGTCCTTACTCACCATTTTAGTGATACTATATTTATGTTAGTCACTACAGGTAAGGTTTACTCATGCTATAGTTTGTAATTTCTGTCTGCATGAGACTTAAAAAAATAATGCCTTGAAGATACTGAAAAAGTATCATGCCTTGAAGATTCTAAAATTTTAGACATGGTTTTAAACAAAACTCTAAACGCTTTTATTTTGAGACGTAACCTGCTTTATTCATTGGAGGCATTCTTTTTTTATTTTTTTTTTTAAGTTCCGACGGTGGTAGTGTTTCTCCAGAATATTTATTTTCTTTATCCTTAATACCTTGTAGGGACTAACTTGAGAGTTCACATGAAAGATTCAATTCCCATTCCCTTTTTCCATCTTTACTCAAAGCTGGTTCCAGAATTCACAGAGCCACTGTGTTGCTAGCTTCTTAGTCCTTTCAGATTGCTCTCACGAAGTACCATAAACTAGGTGGCTTGTAAAAACAGAAATTTATTTTTCATAGTTCTAGAGGCTGGGAAGTTCATGATGAAGGCACCGGCAGATTTGGTGGCTGGTGGGGCATTTGGTTCCTGGTTCACAGATGGTGCCTTCTCTCTGTCTTCACATGGTGGAGGGGACAGCCAAGCTACCTTGGGCCTCTATTATAAGGATGCTAATTCCATTCATGAGCAGTCCACTCTCATGACCTAATCACCTCCCAAAATGCCACTCTTCTAATACCATCACTTTGGGTTAGAATTTCAACATATGAATTCTGGGGAGACACTAGCATTCAGACTGTAGACTGTAATGGCTTGCTTGTTTCTATACCCCATTCCAGAACCTTGCAAAGATATTCACTTTTTTTTTACCCTGAACTGCATTAAACTGAAATGTCTGGTGGTCTCCTCTCTCCATCAGCATTGCAAGTTGAGATTCTACTTGTTTCCCTGTAGGGCATGGCCTGGTCAGTGCCTGTTCCCTGACTGAGGCCCAGCCCCCTTCGCCTGTGCCCATCACCAGTGCCACCAGCATGTCTGACAAACTGCCATACAAAGTCGCTGATATTGGCCTGGCTGCCTGAGGGTGCAAGGCCCTGGATATTGTGGAGAACGAGATGCTGGGCCTGATGCGCTTGCATGAGCAGTACTTGGCCTCCAAGCCACTGAAGGGCACCCACATTGCCGGCTGCTTGCACATGACCATGGAGACAGCTGTCTTCATTGAGATCCTTGTCGCCCTGGGTGCTGAGGTGCCGTGGTCCAGCTGCAACATCTTCTCCACCTAGGACCATGCAGCGGCTGCCATTGCCAATGCTGGCATTCCAGTGTATGCCTGGAAGGGTGAAACCGACGAGGTGTACCTGTGGTGCACTGAGCAGATGCTGTACTTCAAGGATGGGCCCCTCAACATAATTCTGGATGACGGGGTCGACCTCACCAACCTCATGCATACCAAGTACCCACAGCTCCTGCCTGGCATCTGCGGCAGCTCTGAGGAGACCACGACCAGGGTCCACAACCTCTACAAGATGAAGGCCAGTGGGATCCTGAAGGTGCCTGCCATCAATGTCAACAATTCCGTCACCAAGAGCAAGTTTGACAACCTCCTCTGCCGGGAGTCCCTCATAGATGGCATCAAGCTGGCCACAGATGTGATGATTGCCAGCAAGGTGGTGGTGGTAGCAGGCTATGGTGATGTGGGCAAGGGCTGTGCCCAGGCCCTGCGGGGTTTCGGGGCCCATGTCATCATCACCGAGACTGACCCCATCAATGCACTGTAGGCTGCCGTGGAGGGCTATGAGGTGACCACCGTGGATGAGGCCTGTCAGGAGGGCAATATCTTTGTCACCACCACAGGCTGTGTTGACATCATCCTTGGTCAGCACTTTGAACAGATGAAGGATGATGCCATCATGTGTAACATTGGACACTTTGACTTGGAGATTATGTCAAGTGGCTCAACGAGAACGCTGTAGAGAAGGTGAACATCAAGCTGCAGGTGGACCAGTACCAGCTGAAGAATGGGCGCCACATCATCCTGCTGGCTAAGGGTCGGCTGGTCAACTTGGGTTGTGCCATGGGCCACCTCAGCTTTGTGATGAGTAACTACTTCACCAACCAGGTGATGGCACAGATCAAGCTGAGGACCCACCCAGACAAGTACCCTGTTGGGGTTCACTTCCTGCCCAAAAAGCTGCATGAGGCAGTGGCTGATGCCCACCTGGGCAAGCTGAACATGGAGTCGACCATGGTGACTGAGAAGTAGGCCCAGTACCTGGGCATATCCTGTAACGGCCCCTTCAAGCCGGATCACTACCGCTACTGAGAGCCAGGTCTGTGCTTTGCATTCCAGCTGCTGTCCTTGCCCAGGCCTGCCTCTCCTCCCTAAGAACAAATGGCACCAACTTTGTGACTGGTTTGTCAATGTCCCCCATAACTCTCTGGGGCCAGTCACTCAGTGTTTGGTCTCTGCTGCAGCCCTCATAAGGTTCCAGGGGTGGCAGTGAGAACTGAGAGGTCCCTTCTCAAGCCTTGGTCATGATGGAGGTACCAGCCACAGGGAGCCATGAGCTCAGTGGTCTTGGAACTGCTTACTAAGTAAGTCCTTCCTTAGCCTCGAAGTCAGTAGTGGAGTCACAAAGCCCATGTATTTTGCCATCTAGGCCTTCACCTGGTCTGCGGACTTAGACCTGTGTGCTTGGTTTACAGGTTCAATGGTTCCTCAGCACATGGCAGATGAGAAGGAGCTATATTAAAGGGCAAAAAGGAACTGCTGTTTGAATTTTCCTCAGAGCCTGACTTAGTTCTGGGCCTTCTTTTAAACCTCATAACAATGAGGTTAGTACTTTTAGTCCCTGTTTTACAGGGGTTAGAATAGACTGTTAAGGGGCAACTGAGAAAGAACAGAAAAGTGACAGTCAGAGGTTGAGAGGAGCCAGGAAAAACATAAAAGCAGGCATAGACCTGCCACCACTTTTTAACTAGATGGTTTCTATCACAACTCTCGATCAAAAAGATAATAATTTGGCCTATAATGTTTATAATGTTAAAAGAAAGCAAGAATGTGGGTAAATAAAAATCTTGGTGCCTAAAAGAAAAAAAAAAAGAAATGCTACTTGTTTGTATTTATTATTTGATATAGGTAAGTCTCACCCTTGAGCCTGAATGCTCTTTGAGTCAGAAAAATATATTTGACAAGTTTCATGCAAGTTTCACTCTTTCTTCCCACTAAGCCTTCACATATTCCACTAGCTCTGATCAGAATACCCTCCCAATTCCTTTTCAGAAACACTCTTATTCTTTGCTCACAACATGACTTACCTCACTAGTGGGCTATCTTCAGATCTGGCTGTCAGATAAGTATCTCTTTAGGGGTTACATTATCTCTCTCTAGATTACTTATTGTTAAATTATGGTTTTTTTGTTTTCCTTATTTGGATTTTATAATGTAAAAAAATATCATAGGTATAGTCTTTGGTCCCACAAATTTTAAAAGCCATGTATAGCATGCTGGCCACCTTAGGATAGAATATTCCAGGGTATGGACTGGGTGCAGTTGCTTATGACTGTAATCCCAGAACTTTGGGAGGCTGAGGTGGGTGGATCATAATGTAAAGAGATTGAGCCCATCCTAGAGATGGTGAAACACTGTCTCTACTAAAAATACAAAAATTAATTGGGCGTGGTGGTGCATGCCTATAGTCCCAGCTACTCAGGAGGCTGAGGCAGGAGAATCACTTGAACTGGGAGGTGGAGGTTGCAGTGAGCCAAGAGAGCGCAACTGCACTCCAGCCTGGTGACAGAGCAAGACTCCATAAAAGAAAACCAAAAAGTTAAGAAACAACACCAAAAGCAATGGCAAAAAAAGCCAAAATAAACAAATAGGATCTAATTAAACTTAAGAGCTTCTGCACAGCAAAAGAAACTATCATTAGAGTGAACTGGCAACCAACAGAATGGAAAAAATTTTTTACAATCTACCCATCTGACAAAAGGCTAATAACCAGAATCTACAAAGAACTTAAATAAATTTACAAGAAAAAAAAAACCCCATCAAAAAGTGGGCAAAGGATATGAACAGATGCTTCTCAAAAGAAGTCATTTATGCAGCTAACAAACATATATAAAAAAATGCTCACCATTACTGGTCATTAGAAAATGCAAATCAAAACCACATTGAGATACCATCTCATGCCACTTAGAATGGTGATAATCAAAAATCAGGAGACAACAGATGCTGGAGGATGTGGAGAAACAGGAATGCTTTTACACTGTTGGTGGGAGTATAAATTAGTTCAACCATTGTGGAAGACAGCGTGACAATTCCTCAAGGATCTAGAACTAGAAATTCCGTTTGACTCAGCAATCAATTTCATTAATGAGTATATACCCAAAGGATTATAAAACATTCAATTATAAGACACATGCACACATATGTTTATTGTGGCACTGTTTACAATAGTAAAGACTTGGAACTAATCCAAATGCCCATCAATGATAGACTGGATAAAGAAAATGTGGCACATATACACCATGGAATACTATGCAGCCATAAAAAAGGATCAGTGCATGTCCTTTGCAGGCCATGGATGAAGCTGGAAACCATCATTCTCAGCAAATTGACATAAGAACAGAAAACCAAACACCACATGTTTTCAGTCATAAGTGGGTGTTGAACAATGAGAACACATGGACACAGGGAGGGGAACATCACACACCAGGGCCTATCACAAGGTGGGGAAAGGTAGGGAAGGTATAGCAGGGGCTAGGGGCATTGGGGAGGGCTACCATTAGGAGAAATACCTAATGTAGATGATGGTGGGATGGATGCAGCAAACCACCATGGCATGTGTACACCTATGTAACAAACCTGCACATTCTGCACATGTACCCTGAACTTAAAGTATAATTAAAATAAAAAGAATATTCCAGGGTACAAACTGAATTTTTAAAATAATATTTTGCATTTAGATCACTTAATTTTTAAAAATACATTTATAGCCAACATTTTTAAAGTTTCATACTATTCCTGTAAGAAATATAAGACAGGTATAGACATATCTCATTTCCTCACCACTTCTCTGAAAAGTGCATCATAAGGTGAGTCACTGTAATGAGATCCTACTTTCCCCAAAGAGTCAACATTAAATTTGAGACCTACGTATTTTTTGAAAGGCCCTCACTTACATTAGAGCTATTCTAAAACAATAGGGTAGGTGCTCAGTGACAAACCTAACAAAATGCTTTTGCATATTTCTTCTCATTAACAATGTTCTATAAAATAAAGGACCAATCCAAAAGGTATTACCTTTATCCTCTCCAGCATTCTCAATTCATTCAGAAGTACAAATGTAGTTGCTTTATAGCAGATAGATGGAAGATTCCCATCCTTCAAAGATATTGGACTTCCAGATATTTGTTGACAGATACCAGATATCAGAATTCTTCACACTCAGTGATAATTTATAAGTTGCATTACTAGGGTATAAGAACAGAGTTTTAAAATGGAACATTATTATAATAGTGCTACAACTGGAATAAGGTAGACTTAATTTAAGAATATAGACTTCTTTTTTTCTTTTGAGATGGAGTCTCGCTCTGTCGCCCAGGCTAGAGTGCAGTGGTGCGATCTCAGCTTGTTGCAACCTCCACCTCCTGGGTTCAAGCGATTCTCCTGCCTCAGCCTCCCAAGTAGCTGGGACTACAGGCACATGCCACCATTCCCGGCTAAGTTTTTGTATTTTTAGTAGAGGTGGGGTTTCACCATGCTAGCCAGGATGGTCTTGATCTCCTGACCTTGTGATCCACTCACTTTGTTGCTCATTTGCTGACAGTGAATTATCCCCTGAGTGCCTGACTGGAGCCCAGCACTTCCTAAAAGATGATGGCATGAGCATCCTTGGGGAGTACACTTCCTTCCTGGCTCCCATCTCCTCCCCAAGTTGTACAATGAGGTCCGAGCCCATAGGGAGAAGGACCGTGACTCTGTAGCCCAGTTTGTGATGCCTTATGTGGTGTGGCTGCATAACTTCCACCAGCTCTCTGCATCCCAGCCCTGTTCCACCTTCAGCCATCCCAACAGAGATCCTATGATTGACAACAACAGCTATTGCACCTTGGAGTCTCCTGTGGAGGTGAACACAGTACTGCATGGCTTTGAAGGCTACTTTGAGACTGCTTTATCAGGACATCACTGTGTCTGTCCAGAGACTCACTCTCTTAGGATGTTCTCATGGTTTCCCATCCTCTCCCTTTTAAGCAGCTCATAATGGTGTGTGAAGGCCAGACCATCTGTGTGCATTTCTGGTGATGCAGCAATTCCAAGAAGGTGTGATATAAGTGGACTGTGACAGTAGCAGTCTGTTCTACTATTCACAACTCCACAGGTCGCTCCTATACCACTGGCCTCTAGCCCTGTGGGCAAGTGTCTATCCAGAGCCTTGGAAGCAGCTTCAAGTTCTGCTCCCGTAACACAGAAGTTGTAGTACATCTATGGGCTGTGATTCCCTTTGCCCATCAGTGTGGAGCGTTTCAATCTGCTTTCCTGCCTTACATCAAGGTGGGCAAGGGATTATAATTAATTGCAGGGCTCAAGCCACCAATCTGTGAAGACTTCAGGCCAGGGGGTGAGAATTAATGTTGGATTTGAAGCCACACACAGCCTCAAAAGCTCTCTGGAATATTCCTGAGAACATAGGGTTTGAACAGATTTTCATTCCTTATTCCTGTTTTGATGGTTTTGTATAAGAGGAAATACAAAATTACAGATAAAGGTATGGCCCTTTCCTACATTAAAAAAAAGGAATATAGGTGTAAAAATTATTTATTTTATTTTTTAAAATTTTACTTTAAGTTCTGAGATACATGTGCAGAACATGCAGGTTTGGTGCATAGGTATACATGTGCCATGGTGGTTTGCTGTCATCTAGGTTTTAAGCCCAGCAAGCATTAAGTATTTGTTCTAATGCTCTCTGTCTCCTTATCCCCTCCCCATGACAGGCCCTGGTGTGTGATGTTTGCCTACCTGTGTCCGTGTGTTCTCATTGTTCAACTCCCACTTATAAGTGAGAACATGTGGTGTTTGGTTTTTTTGTTCCTGTGTTAGTTTGCGGAGAATGTTAGCTTCATCCATGTCCCTGCGAAGGGCATGAACTCAAGGAATATATATTTTGGATAGTGGCAAATATGGATTACTAAAGGCTATGAAATTAATGTGTGTGTTAATTATCATTGCATGAATATAGCTTCTAAATCACTGATTTCACAAACTTAATTTTATTTTATTGAACTTCTGTAGGCCAGGCAGTGGAGTAGCAGGCAAGAAGAGTATATTTGCCTTTATGAAGCTTATATTCTGGAGGAGGAGACAGATGATTGACAACTGGACAAAATATACATGTAAAACAAAGTTTTAGT
Organism: Callithrix jacchus; assembly: GCF_049354715.1. Taxonomy (NCBI): domain Eukaryota; kingdom Metazoa; phylum Chordata; class Mammalia; order Primates; family Cebidae; genus Callithrix; species Callithrix jacchus. Next base: position 49,446,921 of record NC_133504.1, read on the forward strand.
TAGTGATAAATGCTGTAAGAAATGTAAATCAGGGTAGGTAAGGATTCTGATAGGATGGGAATTCTTTTAAAACAATGATCTAGAAATGTCTCTCTGTAGTGTGGTATTTGAGCATAGACCTGAATGAAAGAGGGAGTAAACCATTCGAGGGTCAAGAGTAGAGCATTCCAGGACAGAGATCAGCTTGCACAAAGGGCTTGGGAAAAACAAGGACAAATGCAGGGCAGTGCCAAACGAGTAGTATTTGTAAGGAAGAGAGAAATAAAGACAAGATGGGCAAGATAGGAAGAAGATCACACAGAGCCTTGTGGATGTGCATGTTGGTCTGGCCTCTTCAAGCATCAGATGTGAAGATGAGATTAAAAGTGGAAGGATTTTATGAAGCGAATATCTGGATGACAGAAAATAGGGAGAATCTAGCAAAGGCTAAGAGAGCCATGAGACTGTGCTACTGTGATGTAAGTCTGCCCCAGGCAAAGAAGAGAGGAAGATTGGGTAGGAGTGTGTGGACTGCCAAGCAGTGCGAGGAAGTTGCCGCAAGGTCATCAATCCTTCCTTGAGTTCTGGTTGGCCATCAGAAGAGTCTTGTGATTCCAGAAATTAGTTTGATTTAGTATTAGTCACTGGCTGGGAGCAGTTGGTGGAAAACGTGACTTTGGTGTAAACACAGTGTTGAATCAGAGTGTCCTGAGAGGCAGGGACCTTTGGTTAATTATACTCCCTGTAGTTGGTGCATTCTGTGGCAGCCATAGTGTGGTAAAGAATTTGGATTTTATTGTAAATTGGAGGGAAGCATTAGAAAGTTTTGAATAAGGGGAAAAGATAATCTAATATGTATAAAAATGTCACTCTGACTCATTGCAGGACTTTAAGTGGAAAGATAAGGACTCTGACTAGAATAGTAGTGACAGAGATTATGAAATGTGGTAAGATCATGGATGAACTTAGAGGCAGACCTAAGGAGCTGTCCATGGATTGAATGTAGGTAGTGAAGAGTTAGGGATGACTTCTAAGTCTTGGGATGGAGCAAGTAGGTGGATATTCTCATTCTTGAGACATAGAGCACTAGGGGAGGCCAGGGCTACATCAAGTATTCAGCTTTATGTATGCTAAGTTTGAAATACCGATTTCAAATTTAGACATCTAAGTGGAGATATGTGATTGGTAATTGGACATATGGGTCTGAACAGCAGAGGAATTGTCCTGGATAGAGGTATATTTTTTTGGTGGGGGGGCATCATCCATGTTATTGAAAGCCATGAAACTGAATCAGGTCATCTAGGAAGAGGGTGGTAGTGAGGAGAGGAAGCTGAGGACACAGCCTGGGCCACTAGCTCTTGGAGATCAGAAAGAGATCTGAAAGAGGAAGAGATGGGAGAGGATACATCAAAGAAAAAAGTGACCAATTATGGCACATGCTGCTGAGAAATTGGTGAGGACTCTCAGCAGTTAGGCAAGATGAAGGCCTTGATGACTTTGACACGTGTGGGTTCATTAGTAGGAAAGAAAGCAGATGGCTCAGAGAATAGGTATTAATCAAATGCAGACAGTGAATAATAGAGACAGTCCTTTGGAGGAAACTGCAATAAAGGGAGCAGAGAAGGGAGCTGTATGACAGTATGTTTGTATTTTGATGGGAATAATTCAGGGGAGAGAGAGAGAGAAATTGAAGATACAGAACAATGGTCTATACTTGCAGGAACTAACCTTTCAGCTGGCTTCTGGAAAAGGACTTTATAACACAAGTAAATGTTCTGGCCTCATGTAGGAACAGGGAGGGATTGGTCATTGTAACAGGAGGAAAAGTTGAATATAGAGGTACTGGCACAAATGCTGGTGGATTTTGTGATAGAACAATGAGGAAGTTATTTTCAGATCACTTCTGTTTTCATCGTGAATTAGGAGGTACAGTCATTAGTTGAAAATGAGGATTGAAGAGGATTTGATGGAAGTTTGAGAAAAAGGAGTGAAATAATTGTCACCAGTCCTAGACTCCAGGAGAATAGGAGTGATTGACTAGGGTATAATATAAGAATGTCTGGCTATATAGAGGGCCAGTCTGAGATTTCTGTTACCAGCATTGTAATGTGGCAATGTGCACTATTGAATGTACTTCATCTTTCAAATGTTCATAGCAGTGGTGCTCAACTGCAGACAATTTTATGCCAAGGGGACATTTTTGGTTGTCACAGCTGTGAATGGGGTGAAGGGCAGTTCTACTCACATTAGGAGTTGAAGATTTGGGTGGCAGCCACAGCACCAGTAGAGAGCTTAGATTTATTGTAAATTCATGGAAAGTCATTGAAGGGTTTTGAATAAGAGAAAGAGATGACCTGATTTACTTGTAAAAACAAGGCCAGGCATGTTGTTAACCATCCTGCAATGCTCAGGGCAATCTCCCACAACTAAAAATTAGATGCTCTCAAATTCAGTAGTGTTAAGGCAAGTGTTTTCTTAGGTCCTGATAGGGGGTCAAAATTTATGTGTGCCTGAAGAAAACACACTGTGACCCCTCATTAGAAATAACTAGGTATTGGTGGCTCACGCCTGTAATCCCAGCACTTTGGGAGGCCGAGGCAGGCAGATCACAAGGTCAAGAGATCGAGACCACCCTGGCCAATATGGTGAAACCCCGTCTCTACTAAAAATACAAAAATTAGCTGGACGTGGTGGCGTGCGCCTGTAGTCCCAGCTACTCGGGAGGCTGAGGCAGGAGAATTGCTTCACCACGGTAGGCGGAGTTTGCAGTGAGCTGAGATCGTGCCTGGTGACGGAGCGAGACTCTGTGTCAAAAAAAAAAAAAAAAAAAAAGAAATAACTAGATGTTCACCCTTAACCACATTATTGCTATTAGATTTATATGTAATATTACAGGCATTTGATCTTTATGGATACTCCACAGTGCATTTCAATGTTCTTAAATTGCACAGTCTCATCAACTTCCAGGCTCTAGGGGTTACTCTGGCTGATCCTGACACACTGAGGGTGCAAGGGGAAAGGCTTCATTTATGTCCTGTTTCATAGATTTCCTTCACCGTTGTTGATACTGGACATATCCTGGAAGGGTGTGCGTGTTTGTGTGTATGTATATCTGTTTTTGTATCCATGTGCACATCTATATAGCTATATATTGTAGCATGGATTCTGTTTTAATTAGCATGGCATTATAGTTTTAATATTTGCTAGAGAAAATTCTTTTTTTTATTTTTAAGCACTTTTTAAAAGTGGGGGATCAGATGTACTATTCCAAGTAAACTTCAGAATCAACTTTTCAAGTTCCATTGTAAATATGAATTTTCATGTGAATTGCATTGAATTTATAGATGTCAGCTTGGTCAAAATCAGTATCTTTACCAATGGAATCTTCCTATACTCAAAGGAATAATGCATTTTGATATTTATTAGGACTTTTTTACAAAATTTTTTCCAAAAATATTTAATAATTTTCTTATACCTCTCATTTGATTGTTCTTAAATATATTATATGTATAAATTGTAATTGTTATTATAAATACCGAATTTTATTGCATATAATGGGTTGTTGTTTTAGAGTAATGCCATTATTTTCCTATACTTGTATCTTGATCCCTCAGGAAACTGTCTCATTGGCCCTAATAATTATAAATTGAGTATCTTCAACTGGAACTCTGCTCCCTTGATGTGTGTGTGTGTATGTGTGTGTATGTGTGTGTGTGTGAGAGAGAGAGAGAGAGAGTGTGTGTGTGTGTGTGCGTGTGCCAGTTGTGGATGTCTGGAGTTACCTTAGAGTCTGCTGTGCTTCTGTTTCTTGCCTTATTTTGGGAGTCCTGCCCAGCTAGAGTCTCTAGAAGTGAATAAATAGTCCAGCCGAAAGATATCCATAGACAGAGAGAAACAGGAACACAGCTGGCTCAGTTGTTCTATAGGTATTTCTTCAATTTATTTTCCTGCTGATTTCATCATCCACTTTGCTTCACCCATATTTGTGCATTTAGAGCTTGCAGTTTCTCTCTAACAGAGTCTCATTCATGGAGGTCATTCCCACACCTATTGTGTGTTGTAGTTTTCTCTGCCTTGAATTTTCCATCAGTCTGATACCATCTGCTTTTTATTTCCTCAAGATTTCTGCTCTACTGCTTATACTTTTTCTTGTTTTCAGTGCTGTTAGGGATTTATTCTTTAAAATATATCTTTTTCATGTTTTCCAAATGGGGTTTGGAAAGGAATAAGAAGTAATATATGTTTAGTCTGTCACTTTAAACTGAAAGATTTGTAAGCTCTGTAGAGCAAATGCTATTACTTATTAGACTCTTGCAAGGTCTCCTTCCTATCAAACATATGCTTTTTTCCTTCTATTGTTGCTGAATTAATATTAGATAGAGATTTAAAAAAATTGTTTAACATTATGGCATTGTCTAGAAATATTTCTTTTAATCACTTCTAAATCTTTAGACCCTTTATTATGTTAGAATCATTAACTTATTTGTGCATTAAAAAAAATAAAAATGCTGTGGTCTTTATGATAGCCCTCTCAGTTAGGCCAGTCTGGAATTCAATCACTGAATCACTGGCAAAGATTGGTATATAACCCCTCAGAAAAGAACAGTATTGGGAGAGCTACTGTCTTCTGCTTAGATACTCAAATAGGATATTAAGTGATGTTGTGAAAGAACCATTGGGTTTGGGGTTTGGAATTTGTAGTCCAATAATTGGGTTTTGCCTTGGGCAGTCATTGGCTGTGGGAACTTGAGCAAGTCCTTTAAATTTCCAACCCTCAGTTTCCTCATCTGCAAAATGGCAATGATTTTACCTGCCTTTCCCTGTCTTCTACATTTCTTGTCACAATCAGATATGATAATGAATGTGAGGGGCCTTTAAGAAACAAAGGTTAGGTAAATGTAAGTTAGTATTAAGAATTCTCACACCATACCAATGATTACCTTCCAGCAAAGATCTATATTTTTTAAATCAATAGAATTTTTGACCACCTTGGAGATGACTTCTTGGATTCAAATATTTTTTTTATTGTTAAAAATGAGACTTTAATGTATGAGAAATAACAGATGCAGAATAAGAGGTTATTTGTTTAAAGAAGTAGAGCAATTCATTAAATCAGATGAAAAGTAGAGGTTTTTTTCATTAACATTTCAAAATTATCATTCCCAAAAGGAACTAATTTGGAGATGTTTTTACAGAAACATCTGGACAGTGGGCTAGAAATGTTTAGAATGTGCTTGTCTAACTATGCTTAATTTATTTTGACCGAGTGAGCCTTTTTTCCTAGAATTCTAGATATTTAGTAGTCATCTTCCCTTGGATAGTTCCTTATAATGACTAGTGTCACCTGAAGAGACTCACTTTTTTCATCAGAATGCCAAATTGGGCAGTCTGATTTGAGTGTGTGAGTCAGTCTTCACTTTGACAATTCTGCCAGGCAGGGAATTGTAAAGGAAAAAATTTTGAAGTCAGGCCATAAAACATTTGTGCCTGGCTAATTTGCCAGGGAAAATAACCTTGGGACATATTTACTGCAGAAGAAAATTAAGCATTCTAATCAGGATTAAGCCTTTGGGAAAAGAGAAGGACTCAACAGAAAAATCCCTCTCTCCTATCCACCCTTCCTGTGACCTGAAGCTGTGAAAACAGGATACTCTGTAGAACAAAATCTGGTGAAAGTTTGTTTGTGGTGGTTGAAGGGGAATGGCATTCTGCAGAAGGGAACAGAATGACAGATGTGGAATAGAAGGCCTAAGATGGCCTGTTTTCCAGTGGCTAAAACTCTAGACATTTAAAAACTGATTGTATTGGTCTAAATATACTTCCTGATTTACCAGACTCTTTGGGATGATAGTTAGATTGCATATGTTCACATTCAAATGTAGAACATGGCAGAATAGGAATGTGAATTAATTTAAAACACCTTAATGTTTTTGAGCATCATAAGCTCTCTCTATCTCACTCTTTTTTGGTAATACAATTGAAGCATACTGGTCCAGTTATGCAGGCATTTTTTCAATAAATACGGTCAGTACAGTAGAACCTCCCTATCTGCAGTTTCCACATTTGCAACCAAACACAGCTCAAAAATCCATTGTACATGGGATATGAAAGCTGACTTTGGGACTTGAATAAGTATGGATTTTGGTATCCAAATAGGGCTCCTAGAACAAATCCTCCACAGTTACTGGAGGATGACTATACTTTGAATGTATTAGGAAGACTTTTGTTTTTGAGACAGGGTCTTGCTCTGTTGCCCAGGTTGGAGTGCAGTGGTGAAAACAGCTCACTGTAGTACTCAACCTCCCAGGCTCAAGTGATCCTCCTGTGTCAGCCTCCTGAGTAGCTGAGACTACAGGTGTGCATACCACATTTGGCTAATTTTTACATTTTTTGTAAAGATTAGGTCTCCCTATGCTGATTAGGCTGGTCTTAAACCCCTGGGCTCAAGAGATCCTCCCACCTTGACTTCCCAATGTGCTGGGATTATAGGCGTGTGCTACTATAGTTGGTTGAATATTTATTTAAAAAGAAAAAAAATACGAGGATTACTTATTGAGTACTTGGAAAGAATGCAATAATCTTTCTTGACTTTTCTTTCCCCTTCAGCTAAAGCCCTATTTTTCTGGTCTCCTTTACAGAATCTCTTAAAAGAATTATCTATACTCATTGTGTCCAACTTTTCTTTTCCCATTCTCTCTTTCCGTCCATTTAATGTGAACTAGCCTAGACCAATTTGGTCATGTATGACTCTTAGGTTCTAAGCCATAAAGAGAAGCTAATGGAGGCTTATCATTTGTTGACCAGTTTATAACAAATGCAAGTTTCAGAGCATTTGTACATTCTTAAATATGTACAACTTTTATTTATAATAAAATAATAAAATAAGCAGGTGCCAAAAAGGTATAAAAAACTCAAATCTCTGTGTTTTGGTGTTCTGGCCATAACTTGTTTGAAAATATCACTAAGGCTAACATGACAATATTCTAGAGGCACAGTCCAGACAAGTATCCCTTAAATTCAAAGCTGAACACAGGACCAATTTGAGATGCTGGGTGCCACTGTGAATTGTGCAGGCTACAGGGCATGCCAGAATTTGACAGCATCTTCATGCAAAGTGGGAGCAAAATATTTTAGGCAATATACATTATCATGACTATCACTAACTTCATCTATGAAAACTTATTCAAACATGCATAATGATTATAAGCAAGATCTCTGCTATTAATCAGAGATGAAAATCGGAGTTGAAATGATTTTAGTAGCTTTCTTTGTAGTGTGAACTTTATAGTTTTAACTGCACCAGAATTACCTGGAGGACTTGTTAAAAAACATGGGTTGCTGGCCGCCACCCCAAGTTTCTAGTTTAGAAGGTATGGGTGGGCTCTGAGAAGATGCATTTCTAACAAGTTCCTAAGTAATACTGTCTCTGGTCTGGGATCCATCTTTCAGAACTATATTTATAAGTCAATTCAGATTTAGTATTTCTTCTTGAGTTAATTTTTACAGATTTAGAAAATGGCATAGTTCATCTTTGTTTGCAATCTTCATTTTTAATTCTAATCTTTTCTAATGTACATACTTAAGATTATAATTGCCCCTTTAAGCATTTTATTTATATTGTGCAAATTTGGTATGTAGTATTTTTGTCAACATTCAGTTCTAAGTATTTTATAATTTCCAATCTGATTTTTAGCTCCTTGACGAATTATTTTAAATTGGGGTTTTTAGTTTTTAACTTCATTTTTTACAGATTTTTGTTATTAATTTTTAACTTTACCATTGCTGTCAGGAATAGGGTCTGTAGGATATCAATTCTTTAATGTTAGATGAAATTTCTTTGGTGATGTAGAACATGGTTAATTGGTAAGAATTCCCTGTTTTCCTGGAAGCAATTTGAGCTCTTTGGATATCCTACTCTTTACTTAGGTCCTTTCCACGCTCAGGGATTCTAGACCAGTGGTTCTTGAATATTAGTGTAGATCATCACCACCTGGAACACTTGCTAAAACACACATTGCTGGACCTCACCACTAGAGTTTTGGATTCAGTAGGCCGGGTGCAGTCCAGGACTTACATTTCTAAGTTTCCAGGTGATGCTGAAACTGCTTGTTTATGGATCACACTTGCAAAACTGTTGTTCTAAGCTATACCATCTCCTCTATTTCTCATGACCTTTTTTGTCCAATATCCCTGCATTTGGCTTGGCAACCCATATCTAATCTTTTGTGTCCTTTACATATTTCCTGGGATTGTTTCATCCAAGAGCTGAGCTCTGTTCTGCAACCTAACTCCAACTTCTGATTGTTCTTACTTGCTTCTTCCAGACCTTGAGCTGCAGTTCTTCTGATCATCTCATCACAGGTCAGTGATTCTCAACCCTTATTTTACAATGGAAAGACCCATGAAGGTTTTCAAACATATACATTCATGACCTTCTGCTAGAGATTCTGGAGTATGGTTGGCCATGTGTGAATTTTAAATGCCTTATAGTTTTTCCCAATATATTGCCATGATCAAGATCTAATGTCCATATGGGTTAGCGGTGAAGTGCCTTGTTGTCTTCCTCACTTGGTGTTCCATTACTTCACTTATTCAAGAATATATTAATTTAAAATGGCAGATGTATCTTCAGGTGGCAGCCTTAGCACACCAGAGTAGATAGTGACTCTGAAAATAGGCTAACATTAGATATAGATATGGAATTAAGGAATTATGAACACAGAAGTGAACAACGAAGCTACAAGAATTGTACATTGTCTATAGGGTATAGGATGGAAAAGAAGAAAAGAGGGTCAAGGACTAAGTTTTGGGAAATATCAACTTGGAATATTGAAGACTGACATTATACAATGAAGAGTTATTTGTGTAGGAGAACCAATGATTTCAGGGAAATGGTCAACTTGATTCAACATTATCTTTGTAAAATAAGCTTTCCAATTTCTGTCAAGAGTAACATCATATTTCAATATGTCCAGTGTAATTCAAAGCCATATGTGAATCTTCTTTCTGATCCCTCAGGTTCATTCATGGATGAGATCTGACATTCTCTTGTACTATTTCCCGTTTATCATTTTCTTCTTACTACCACTCATTCAAGTCTTTATATCAACAAATCTGGCTTATTATGAAGGTCTGCTAGCTTGTCCTCTAGTCATTTGATCTATCTTGCATATTCTTGGCAGATTCATCTTTTTAAAACTTTATTCTCTACCATATGTTCTTCTATATTGTTGGGATATTTTAAATGAGCAAGTGTTAAGTTCATAGCAAAAACTGATATTTACAAATAAATAGCATAGAACAGAAAAAATGTCATTTTGACTTGTCTATTTTTTGCTTAAAAGTTTCAGTGTTTGTTTGTTTTGGTTACCAATAAGATGTAGCAACTTACCTTTCCAATCTTCTATTTCTCTACTCCAAGCAGACTATGACTCTTCACCTTTTTAATTTTGCTCCATACCTTTTGCCACCAAATTCTTTTGCATTTAGTGAAATCTTTTTCATTCTTCAAGACTCAGATAAAACTTCATTTTTCTTGGACCTCCTTTGCATTTAGACTCTGAAGCTATAATGTCTGGATTCAAGTCTCTAATTTGTTACTTACTAGTTGTGTGACCCTGGACAAGTCACTTAACCTTTCTCAGCTTCAATTAGGTAAGGATAGCATGATCTATCTCACAGGTTGTTGTAAAAATTAAATGAGTTAATGTATGTAATTTAAGCTAGGCTGTGAAGGTGATGGTGATGATGATGATGATTTAAGTCTTTCCTTATCATCTTACATCCATCTTCTTATCTCAGCATTTCCTGACTAAATAACTTACCTAATAATTTACTTATTAAAGAAGACAGAATGATATCTTTTCTTGTGTTGGTAATTACCTCAAACTGTTTAAGTATTATCTCCTTCTTTAGATGTTGAACTTCTTCTTGAGGATAGGGAAATCTGATACTTCCCTGCAAAGATGGAAAGGGCCTAAAAACACCTAGTTAGTGTTTGTGGATTGATGTGAGATCGACAGTGATTACCAAGTAGAAAGTCAAGAAATGTGGTTAAAAAGTAAAACCAACTACCTTTAACATTATCCTAAGATGAAATCAACCTGAGTCTATCTAGTCGCATATGTTGATGAAAAAATAAACAAAAACTGAAATCATATTCCACGTACTGTTTTTAGTGACTTAAAGTTTGCAACAATAAAAGAAAGAACCGATACATATTCTTATACTTTCTACAAATAAACACATTCAACCGTGTGCTCATTGGCTGGGACAGAATTTATTTTCCTCATTAAAAAACCTTTTTTTTTCCTTTGAGAAAACTCTTCTGGCTACAATTTAAAAATAACAACCCAGTTACAGAACATTGAAAAGGATCTCTGTGATTATAGCTGCTAGGATTTGGCTAGAATAGAGGAAAAGGTATCAAGAAGCTATGGCTGCCAAGAACTAATGATTCTGGTATTAATTGACATGTCTGGGCTAAATTGTTTTCAGAGGCAGTGGTTAAAGTAACAAAGGGGTAATAATTACTCCAAAGAACTACATGCCTAGTCTTGGCAGTCTTATAATGAATGAAATGTTCAATAGATCCTTTATATTTATATTTAATTAAACTACGAAACACTATCCATTAAATTTAGGGAAAAGTCTTTAAGTGACTAGGCCAAAAGCAGGTCAAAAGTCAGATAACAAATAGTGAACATTTAGATCATCCAGGGCTAATGCTTATCCCTTATTTATGGCCACAGATAAACCACCCAACCTTGCCTAACATTAATTTTGTTTTCTAAAATAATGATGATAGGCTTTTTCCAGAGAAGAGATCTATTGAAAACTTGCAGTGTGACCTTGAGCTAGTACCACTTTGAATTTCAGTTTAATTATCTACAAAATGGGAGTTGAGTTCAGACTTCTAATGGTATATAACAGCATGGGCTTTCTCCTCTATCTTATTTGGCTGTCTATACTTTTTCTTATTACTATTTTTTTTGAAACAGGGTCTCACTCAATTCTCAGGCTGGAGTGCAGTGGTGCCATCACAGCTCACTGCAGCCTGGACCTCCCTTGCTCTATATTCTTTATAGGCTCTCTAAGTAGAGATTCCAGGGATCTTTTTCCTTCTTTTCCCTTCCTTCCTCTCTCTCTTCCACCCTGCCTTCAGTGCTCTATAAATGCATCAGTAATCTTCCTTATGGAATGCACTGTTCCTTTTCACTTTCTTCATAATTCTGTAAACTGAGGCTGGAAGTTTTATAACTTGTCTCCTCCTGCAGAACCAGTGAATGGCAAAAAAGAGATTTACATCCAAGTGAGTCTAACTCCAAATTCATTCTCATTCCATCCACAGTGCTGCTTTTCACCATCTGTCTTATCTTTCCTTATTTCTGTATTGAATCACCTATAGAATTCCTTTTCTTCCTACTTTGTTTGACTGTGGCAGCAATATTTACAAGGCTTCCTCATGTGAATGTAATTACTCCTCTCCTCACGTAATAGAAACATGATATATATTCTATGGTTATGCATCTTTCCTTAAACCCTAAGTAACCCATGGAATCTCCCAGAATTCCTGTAGTCTCTGTAAGTTGTTTTTCTGATTGTTCTTGAGTATTGCTTTTAAAGCAGGATTTTCTTCATTTCTTTCTAAAATTCTTCTTTTCCTTGAAAATCTGCTGGTATTTCTTTCCTGAGTCCTTTGTGTCTGTTGGCAGCCTTTGGTTGATATCCACATGTTCTTATTTTGTCTTTTGGTAAAAGCCTTTATCTTTCACTCCTTAATTTTTTATGTAATTTTCCCCCATGTATCAATGTCCACTTTTGTAGAGACATTTCACTCTTTCATTCTATGTAACAAGAACAAACCCATTCCCCTTCATTTGGCATTAAAATGGAAACAAACCCACTACGCCCCCGCAAAGGCTTTGGCCTATAGTAAAATATCGAAACTACAATAAAATCCATTGTCACTATTATCCTTCTTGAATGCTTGCTTACTTACGAAGATAGTGGCAGTTCCTTATATCCCTTAGTAGATTTGAAGTTGAAAACCAATTCTACTGGATGCCACGAGGGACTGCCATCTGACTTTGATTAAAATGTAAAGTTTGCTTATAAATAACTGGGAGAAAGTAAGACTTTAACATTTTATTCATGTTCTTATATATTTTCCCACAACAATACAATTATACCATTACTAGCATACATATTAGCCTCTCATAAGTTAGAGTTGAATAATAAATTTCAGTCAAGATAAAATATAGTAATCTTTAAGAAATACAAATGTAAGCAACTCCTTCCGTAAGACCTCAGTTGTTATCAGTTATTGTTTAATTTGGCAGTGAATACTTTTTGGAAAATTTATTACCAGAAACAAAGGTTTTCTCCTTTGAAGCGTTTGTGTGCTTTCTTTCACTGATATTATATAACTTGCTGTATTTTCCTTTTGCTTTTGACTGCCAACAAGCTTGAGGCCATGTGTAGAGCTCGATCACAGTAACTGCTTTCTCCTTTGTGGTCAGGATATTTCTTTCTTTTTTCTTTTCTGGTTTTCATTTCTCTTTCAACAGTATTATTTTATACCTGATTTTAACAGAAAGCTATAACAAATTTTCTTTCTTTTTTTTAAAGAGTCAAGAAGTAATAATAAATAGAAATAGATTTACTTCTCTGGATAAAATACAATTCATTTTGCCTTTTTTTCTGTCAAAAATTTGCTTCTAGGTTCTACCTGTCTGGCTTAGAACTTAATTTTTTTTTAAATTTATTTATTGCATTTTAGGTTTTGGGGTACATGTGCAGAACATGCAAGACAGTTGCATAGGTACAGACATAGCAGTGTGTTCTGCTTCCTTTCTTCCCTTCACCCACATTTGGCATTTCTCCCCAGGCTATCCCTCCCCAGCTCCCCCTCCCGCTGGCCCTCCCCTTTTCCCCCCAATAGACCCCAGTGTTTAGTACTCCCCTCCCTGTGTCCATGTGTTCTCATTTTTCATCACCCGCCTATGAGTGAGAATATACGGTATTTCATTTTCTGTTCTTGTGTCAGTTTGCTGAGAATGATGTTCTCCAGATTCATCCATGTCCCTACAAATGACATGAACTCATCATTTCTGATTGCTGCATAATATTCCATGGTGTATATGTGCCACATTTTCCCAATCCAGTCTATCATCAATGGGCATTTGGGTTGATTCCAGGTCTTTGCTATTGTAAACAGTGCTGCAATGAGCATTCGTGTGCATGTGTCCTTATAGTAGAACGATTTATAGTCCTTTGGATATATACCCAGTAATGGGATTGCTGGGTCAAGTGGAATTTCTATTTCTAAGGCCTTGAGGAATCGCCACACTGTCTTCCACAATGGTTGAACTAATTTACACTCCCACCAACAGTGTAAAAGTGTTCCTTTTTCTCCACATCCTCTCCAGCATCTGTTGTCTCCAGATTTTTTAATGATCGCCATTCTAACTGGCGTGAGATGGTATCTCAATGTGGTTTTGATTTGCATCTCTCTGATGACCAGTGATGATGAGCATTTTTTCATATGATTGTTGGCCTCATATATGTCTTCTTTCGTAAAGTGTCTGTTCATATCCTTTGCCCACTTTTGAATGGGCTTGTTTGTTTTTTTCCTGTAAATCTGTTTGAGTTCTTTGTAAATTCTGGATATCAGCCCTTTGTCAGATGGGTAAACTGCAAACATTTTTTCCCATTCTGTTGGTTGCCGATTCACTGTAGTGACTGTTTCTTTTGCCATGCAGAAGCTGTGGAGTTAGATTAGGTCCCATTTGTCTATTTTGGCTTTTGTTGCCAATTCTTTTGGTATTTTGTTCATGAAGTCCTTGCCTACTCCTATGTCCTGGATGGTTTTGCCTAGATTTTCTTCAAGGGTTTTTATGGTGCCAGGTCTTATGTTTAAGTCTTTAATCCATCTGGAGTTAATTTTAGTGTAAGGTGTCAGGAAGGGGTCCAGTTTCTGCTTTCTGCACATGGCTAGCCAGTTTTCCCAACACCATTTGTTAAACAGGGAATCCTTTCCCCATTACTTGTTTTTGTCAGGTTTATCAAAGATTGTATGGTTGTAGATATGTTGTGTTGCCTCCGATGCCTCTGTTTTGTTCCATTGATCTATATCTCTGTTTTGGTACCAGTACCATGCTGTTTTGATTACTGTAGCCTTGTAGTATAGTTTGAAATTCGGTAGTGAGATGCCCCCCACTGTGTTCTTTTTGCTTAGAATTGACTTGGCTATGCGGGCTCCCTTTTGGTTCCATATGAAGTTCATAGTGGTTTTTTCCAGTTCTGTGAAGAAAGTCAATGGTAGCTTGATGGGGATAGCATTGATTCTGTAAATTACTTTGGGCAGTATAGCCATTTTCACGATATTAATTCTTCCTAACCATGAACATGGAATGTTTCTTCATCTGTTTGTGTCCTCTCTGATTTCGTTGAGCAGTGGTTTGTAGTTTTCCTTGAAGAGGTCCTTTATGTTCCTTGTGAGTTGTATTCCTAGGTATTTTATTCTTATTGTAGCAATTGTGAATGGCAGTTCGTTCTTGATTAGGCTTTCTTTAAGTCTGTTATTGGTATAGAGGAATGCTTGTGATTTTTGTACATTGATTTTATATCCTGAGACTTTGCTGAAGTTGCTTATCAGTTTCAGGAGTTTTTGGGCTGAGGCGATGGGGTCTTCTAGGTATACTATCATGTCGTCTACAAACAGAGACAATTTGGCTTCCACCTTTCCTATTTGAATACGCTTTATTTCTTTTTCTTGCCTGATTGCTCTGGCTAGAACTTCCAGTACTATATTGAATAGAAGTGGTGAAAGAGGGCATCCTTGTCTAGTGCTGGATTTCAGATGAATGCTTCCAGTTTTTGCCCATTAAGTATGATATTAGCTGTTGGTTTGTCATAAATAGCTTTTATTACTTTGAGATACGTTCCATCGATACCGAGTTTATTGAGGGTTTTTAGCATAAAGGGCTGTTGAATTTTGTCAAATGCCTTCTCTGTGTCAATTGAGATAACCATGTGGTTTTTGGTTTTGGTTCTGTTTATGTGGTGAATTACGTTTATAGACTTGCATATGTCGAACCAGCCTTGCATCCCCGGGATGAATCCTACTTGATCATGATGGATAAGTTTTTTGATTTGCTGTTGCAATCGGCTTGCCAATATTTTATTGAAGATTTTTGCATCTATGTTCATCATGTATATTGGCCTGAAGTTTTCTTTTCTTGTTGGGTCTCTGCCAGGTTTTGGTATCAGGATGATATTGGTCTCATAAAATGATTTGGGAAGGATTCCCTCTTTTTTGGATTATTTGGGATAGTTTCAGAAGGAATGGTACCAGCTCCTCTTTGTGTGTCTGGTAGAATTCGTCTGTGAACCCATCTGGACCTGGGCTTTTTTTGTGTGGTAGGTTCTGAATTGCTGCCTCGACTTCTGACCTTGTTATTGGTCTATTCATAGTTTTAGTTTCCTCCTGGTTTAGGCTTGGGAAGACACAGGAGTCCAGGAACTTATTCATTTCTTCCAGGTTTACTAGTTTATGTGCATAGAGTTGTTTGTAATATTCTCTGATGATGGTTTGAATTTCTGTGGAATCTGTGGTGATTTCCCCTTTATCATTTTTTATTGCATCTATTTGGTTGTTCTCTGTTTTCTTTTTAATCAGTCTGGCTAGTGGTTTGTCTATTTTGTTGATCTTTTCAAAAAACCAGCTCTTGAATTTATTGAGTTTTTTGAAGGGTTTTTTGTGTCTCTATCTCCTTCATTTCAGCTCTGATCTTAGTTATTTCTTGTCTTCTGCTGGGTTTTGAGTTTTTTTGATCTTGCTCCTCTAGCTCTTTCAATTTTGACGATAGGGTGTCTATTTTGGATCTCTCCATTCTCCATGTGGGCACTTATTGCTATATATTTTCCTCTACAGACTGCTTTAAATGTGTCCCAGAGATTCTGGTGTGTTGTGTCTTCGTTCTCATTGGTTTCAAAGAACTTCTTTATTTCTGCCTTAATTTCATTGTTTTTCCAGTCAACATTCAAGAGCCAGTTGTTCAGTTTCCATGAAGCTGTGCTGTTCTGGGTTGGTTTCTGAATTCTGAGTTCTATCTTGATTGCACTATGGTCTGAGAGACTGTTTGTTATGATTTCAGTTGTTTTGCATTTGCTGAGGAGTGCTTTACTTACAATTATGTGGTCAATTTTAGAGTAGGTGTGATGTGGTGCTGAGAAGAATGTATATTCTGTGGATTTGGGGTGGAGAGTTCTGTAAATGTCTATCAGGTTTGCTTGTTCCAGGTCTGAGTTCAAGCCCTGGATATCCTTTTTGATTTTCTGTCTGGTTGATCTGTCTAATATTGACAGTGAAGTGTTAAAGTCTCCCACTATTATTGTGTGGGAGTCTAAGTCTCTTTGTAAGTCATTAAGAACTTGCCTTATGTATCTGGGTGCTCCTGTATTGGGTCCATATATGTTTAGGATCGTTAGCTCTTCTTGTTGTATCGATCCCTTTACCATTATGTAATGACCTTCTTTCTCTCTTTTGATCTTTGTTGCTTTAAAGTCTATTTTATCAGAGATGAGAATTGCAACTCCTGCTTGTTTTTGCTCTCCATTTGCTTGGTAAATCTTCCTCCATCCTTTTATTTTGAGCGTTTGTGTATCCTTGCATGTGAGATGGGTTTCCTGGATACAGCACAGTGATGGGTTTTGGATTTTTATCCAATTTGCCAGTCTGTGTCTTTTGATTGGTGCATTTAGTCCATTTACATTTAGGGTTAATATTGTTATGTGTGGATTTGATACTGCCATTTTGATGCTAGCTGGCTGTTTTGTCCGTTAGTCGATGTAGATTCTTCATTATGTTGATGTTCTTTAGCTTTTAGTGTGATTTTGGAATGGCTGGTACTGGTTATTCCTTTCTATGTGTAGTCCCTCTTTCAGGAGCTCTTGTAAAGCAGGCCTGGTGGTGACAAAATCTCTGAGTACTTGCTTGTTCACAAAGGATTTTATTTTTCCTTTACTTCTGAAGCTCAGTTTGGCTGGATATGAAAT
Organism: Callithrix jacchus; assembly: GCF_049354715.1. Classification (NCBI taxonomy): domain Eukaryota; kingdom Metazoa; phylum Chordata; class Mammalia; order Primates; family Cebidae; genus Callithrix; species Callithrix jacchus. Next base: position 49,463,961 of record NC_133504.1, read on the forward strand.
TCTGGGTTGAAAGTTCTTTTCTTTAAGGATGTTGAATATTGGCCCCCACTCTCTTCTGGCTTGTAGAGTTTCTGCCGAGAGATCTGCTGTGAGTCTGATGGGCTTCCCTTTGTGGGTGACCCGACCTTTCTCTCTGGCTGCCCTTAGGATTTTCTCCTTTATTTCAGCCTTGTTGAATCTGACGATTATGTGCCTTGGGGTTGCTCTTCTTGCGGAATATGTTTGTGGTGTTCTCTGTATTTCCTGCCTTTGAGTGTTGGCCTGTCTTGCTAGGTGGGGGAAATTTTCCTGGATAATATCCTGAAGAGTATTTTCCAGCTTGGATTCATTCTCTTCGTCACATTCTGGTACACCTATCAAACATAGGTTAGGTCTCTTCACATAGTCCCACATTTCTTGGAGACTTTGCTCATTCCTTTTTGCGCTTTTTTCTCTGATCTTTGTTTCTCGTTTTATTTCATTGAGTTGATCTTCGACTTCTGATATTCTTTCTTCTGCTTGGTCAATTCGGCTGTTGAAACTTGTGCATGCTTCACGAAGTTCTCATATTGTGTTTTTCAGCTCCTTCAGTTCATTCATATTCCTCTCTAAGTTATCCATTCTTGTTATCATTTCCTCGTATCTTTTTTCAAGGTTCTTAGTTTCTTTGCATTGATTTAAAACATGTTCTTTTAGCTAACAATAGTTTCTTATTATCCACCTTCTGAAGTCTAATTCCATCATTTCATCACAGTAATTCTCTGTCCAGCTTTGTTCCCTTGCTTGTGAGGAGTTTTGGTCCTTTCTAGGAGGCGAGGTGTTCTGGTTTCGGGTGTTTTCCTCGTTTTTGTGCTGGTTTCTTCCCATCTTTGTGGATTTATCATCCTGTTGTCTGTGTAGTTGCTGACTTTTCGACTGGGTCTCTGAGTAGATGCCCAGATTGTTGATGATGAAGTATTTCTGTTACTTGGTTTTTCTTCTACCAGTCTAGCCCCTCCACTGTACAACTGCTGAGGTCCACTCCAGGCCCTGCTTGTCTGGGGTGCACCTATAGCAGCTGCGGAACAGTGAGGGATGCTACCAGTTTCTTTTTCTGCTATCTTTGTCCCAGAATGATGCCTGCCAAATGTCAGTCTCTTGGATATAGAGGGGTCAGGGAGCTGCTTGAGGAGACAGTTTGTACTTTATAGGAGCTCAAGTGCTGAGCTGTGAGCTCTGTTGTTCATTCAGGGCTGTTAGGGTACTACGTTTAATTCTGCTGCAACAGAACTCATTAAAAAACCCTTTTTTTCTCAGATGCTCTGTCTCAGGGGGTTGGGGCTTTTTTTATGAGTGTCTGTTGTGCTTTCCTGCCCAGCTAGGTGGCAGTCTAGTCACTATATGCCTGCCGAGGCTCCGCCCTTCTGGTGTGAGGTTTGCCCTGTTGCTGCAGGCTCTGCCGTTCTGCTGTGGTCACCGCCCTGCTGCCACGGGCTACGCCCTGTGGCGCAGTCTCTCTGTTGTAGCGGGTTTCCTCGGCAACGGCAGGCTGCATCAGCAATGGGCATGTACCTCAGTAGGGGTGGATTGCCTCGGTAATGGCGGATGCCCCTCTTCCATGGAGCTGCACCATCCTGGGTTCAGCTGTGCCCTCAGGGAACCTCTCCACCAGGAGCGTTGGAATCACCATTTTGTTTGTCCCACTGCGCTACCCCAAATGCTGTTTTCCTGGTATCTCCTGGGCTGGCTCACTGTCCATGTCCCATTCAGTCTCAAGTTCAGCCCTCTCAAGTCTCAGATTGCTGGTTCAACAGGGCACCTGGACCAGTGCACTTTGTGCGGAGTGCTGTGTAGCACCACGGCGCTACAGCGCCAGCCGCCGGCCGCACCGGCTGCTGGCTGCACCAGCCAAAACCTCTGCCTGGCGTCCAGCATCTCTTTTATATCTGGGAATTTTCCTGTTCTGTGGGCAACATAGATCAGTCTGGAAATGCGGTCCTGACTCACCCTCTCCGCGCATTCACTGAGAGCTTCAATCCTGGGTTGTTCTCACCGTGCCATCTTGAGTCCTCTCCAGTTTTTTTTTTATTTTGAGACAGAGTCTTGCTCTGTCACCCAGGTTGGACTGCAATGGTGCAATCTTGGCTCACTGCAACCTCTGCCTCCCGCGTTTAAGTGATTCTCCTGCCTCAGCCACCCAAGTACAGGTGCATGCCACCATGTCCGGCTAAGTTTTTGTATTTTTAGTAGAGACGGGATTTCACCATTGTGGCCAGGCTGGTCTCAAACTCCTGACCTCGTGAACTGCCCGCCTTATCTCAGAAGGTAAGCAGGGTTGGGCCTGGTTAGTACTTGGATGGGAGAACTTAATTTAACTTTGTATCTAAAACACATATATGTGCACACATACTCAATATATAATCAAACCTGTATCTAAGTCTTGAGTTTCTTCCCCTTTATGAGAAAGGAGGTGGTAGTTTTTCTATTTGGTTCTTTTAATTAGGTATGGCCTATGACTTTCCAAAAGCCCTTCATCAGAATTGAAGGTCTTGGCTTGGCTCTTTCTTAGTTTACTTCCTAATGCCTAACATCTGAGGGTGGCAGGGGTGGGGGTGGGTGAAGACAAGGTGCCACTTTTTATAGTTTCCTGCATCTGTCTTTTTGGACCTGTCAGGAGATAATCCTTACAGTGACTCAGTCACTTATACTTCCCAAGAATTTATTTCTTTAGCCAAATTATTATTCTGTTTAGCCTAGTGAACCTAAAGTTCACAGCCTGCTTCAGATCTCTAGGTCTCTGTCACTGCTCTTAAAGAAAAGTATAGTTTATATATAATATATAGTTTATATATTATGTATATAGTTTATATATATGGTTTATATGTGGTTTTATATATATATATATATAAACTAAGTTTATATATTATATATAATATATTATTATAATCATATATAAAGGCCATTTATGAAGAAACCCACAGCTAACATAATGCTTAATGGGATTTTCCTTTGAGATTTGGTTGAAGTCAAGGTTGCCCACCCTTACCACTTCTATTCAACATGGTGGTGGAACTACTATCAGAAGCAACCATACAAGAAAGAGTAATAAAAGGTATTTATATTGGAAATGAAGAAGTAAAATTATCTAAATTTGCAGATGAAATGATCCTATGTATAGAAAACATCAAAAACTTCACCAAAGGAAACTATTAGAACTAATAAATGCATTCAGTAAAGTTACAGGATACAGAATCAACATATAAAAATTCATGGCATTTCTACATAAATAACAACCTACCTGAAGAAGAAATCAAGAAATAAACCCATTTATAATAAATGTCAAAAAACTAAGAAATAAATTTAACCCTAGAGGTGAAAGACCTATGCACTGAATACTATCAAACATCGATCGAATAAATCGAAGAGGATACAAATAAATGGAAAGATATTCTATGTTCATGGATTCAATAATTAATATTGTTAAAATATTCACATTACCCAAAGCAATATACAAATTCAATCCATCCCTATGAAAATTCCAGTTGCATTCTTTATAGAAATAGAAAAAATAATCATAAAAGTCTTTTTTCTTTATTATTATTATTACTTTTAGTAGAGACAGGATCTTGCTCTGTCACCCAGGCTGGAACGTAGTGGCATTATAACAGCTCACTGTAAACTTTAACTCCTGTGCTCAAGTGATCTCTTCACTCCAGCTTCCTGAGCAGCAGGGACTCTAGGCATGTGATATCCTATCTGGCTTTAAAATTTTTATGAAACCTCAAAAGACCTCAAATAGTCAAAGTAATTCTAAGAAATAAAAACAAAGTTGAAGGCATCACATTTTCTGACTAAATTATATTACAAAGATATAGTAATCAAAAGAGTAGGTACTAGCATAAAAACAGACACAGACAGCAGTGGAACAGAAAAGAGAGCCCAGAAATAAATCTGAACATATATGATCAACTAAGTTTTGAAATAGGAAGTATTAATATTTGTAATTTATTGAAATAGTAGGACTATAGATAATTTTAAAGATTCAATAGTTATATTTTTTAATAATATGTATGTGTGAATATATTTATGTATTGACAAGAACGAATTATTCACAATGAGGAAAAGATAGTCTCTTCAATAAATAATGCTAGAAAACTGGATTTCCACATGTAAAAGAATAAAATTGGAACCTTATCTTATACCTACACAAAAATAAACTCAAAATAGATAAAAGACTTACATTCAAGATTTGAAGCCATAAAACTTCTAGAAGAAACCATAGGGTAAAAGTTCCTTGACACTGGTCTTGGCAATGATTTATTGGCTACCACACTGAAAGCTTAGTCTACAAGAGCAAAAAGAAATCAATGGGACTACATTAAACTAAAAAGCTTCTGAACAGCCAAGGAAATAATTGATGAAGTGAAAAGGGAACCTATGGATTGGAGAAAAATATCTGAAAAACATATATCTGATAAAGGATTAATATTAAAAAAAAGCTCACACACCGCAAAACCAAGAAAATATGTAACCCATTTATATAGATGAAACATATAACCGATTAAATATTGAATAGACATTTCTTCAAAGACAACATAAAAGTGACTGAACAGGTATATGAAAAGGTTCTGAACATCATTAACTATGAGGGAAATGCAAATACAAACCACTGTGAGATACTGCCTCAAACCCATGACAATGGCTATTATAAAAAAGACAAGAGACAAATGTTGGGTGAACGTGTGTGTAGAAAAGGGAACCCTTGTACACTGTTGGTGGGAATGCAGGCTGGTGCAGCCATTATGGACAATGGTATGGAGATTCCTAAATATATTAAAAATAGAATGACCATATGAACTAGTAATTCCTTTTTTGGGCATATACCCAAAGGAAATGAAATCATCACCTCATAAAGATATCTGCACTTTCATGTTCATTACAGCATTATTCACAATAGTCAATCTATGGAAAAATTTACGTGTCCATAAAGGAACAGATAGATAAAGAAACTATGGTATGTCATTTGACCCAGAAATCCCATTACTGGGTATATACGCAAAGGATTATAAATTGTGTTATTATAAAGACACATGAACACATATGTTCATTGTGGCACTGTTTACAATAACAAAGACTGGAAACCAACCCAAATGCCCATCAATGATAGACTGGATAAAGAAAATGTGACACATATACACAATGGAATATTATGCTGCTATAAAAAAGGATGAGTTAATGTCCTTTGCAGGGACATGGATAAAGCTGGAAACCATCATTTTCAGCAAACTGACACAAGAACTGAAAACCAAACACTGCATGTTCTTACTTGTAAGTGGGTGTTGACTAATGATAACTCATGGACACAGGGAGGGGAATATCACATACCAGGGCCTGTTGGGGGAGGGATTAACAATGTGTGGGGGGAATGGGGAGGGATAACATTAGGAGAAATACCTAATGTAGGTGATGGAAGGTTGGATGCAGCAAACCACCATGGCACCTGTATACCTGTGTAACAATACTGCATGATCTGCATATGTACTCCAGAACTTAGAGTATAATTTAAAAAAATAGTAAGGAAAAAGATGAAAAAGTAGCAAAAGAAACATAAGATGGAGAACAGGAGGGAGATTCTCCTTTTCATTAATTCTTCCTTTGGTAAAATTCTTTGTCACATAAAAACGTATTCACAATAAAATATATTTTATATTAAAAATACAAATTTTTTAAAAAAAGAAACTGTGGTATGTATAAGCAATGGAATATTTATTCAGCCTAAAAGAAGGAGGAGAGTATTCCATTTGCTACAACATAGATGGACCTTAAGGACATTATGCTAAGGGAAATAAGCCAGACATGAAAAAAAAATATGCATGGTCTTACTTCGATGTGGAATCTAAAACAGAAAAGGTCAAATATAGAGATACAGAATAAAACAGTGGTTGGCAGGGTTGGGGTTCGGAAGAGCAAATGGGAAAATGTAGGTCAGAGGATACAAAGAAGCAGATACATATGATGAACAAGTATAAAGATCTAAAGCACAACATGGACATTACAGTTACTAATAGTATATTGTAAGTCAAGATTTTTTCTAAATAAGTAGAATATTGCTACTCTTGCCACAGTGGGGGAAAATGGGTAACTATGTAAGAAGATAAATATACTAATTTGCTTTGCTATAGTAGGCATTTTACTCTATGGATCTCATAACATCATGTTGTATACCTTAAATATACAAAATAAAATATATTAAATAATAAAATGTATATTATATATATACTGGTCTATAAATATATGTGTATTATATAAATGTATGTAGACACACACATATATAACTATATTCACAGTTGAATATCCCAAACAATATTAGAACAATTTAAACTTAAAAATTATCTACAGTCGGCCGGGTGTGGTCGCTCATGCTTGTATTCCCAGCACTTTGGGAGGCTGAGGCAGGCGGATCACAAGGTCAGGAGTTTGAGACTAGTCTGGGCAACACAGTGAAACCCCATCTCTACTAAAAACATAAAAATTAGCTGGGTGTGGTGGCGGGTGCCTGTAATCCTGGCTACTTGGGAGGCTGAGACAGGAGAATCACTTGAACTGGGGAGGTGGAGTTTGCAGTGAGCCAAGATTGTGCTACTGCACTCTAGCCTGGGTGACAGAGTTAGACTCTGTCTCAAAAAAAAAATTATCTACAATCCCAACATTCCAATAAATTACATATTTTATTGATATTTCCTATTTCAAAAGCCATACTTTTTTTTTTTTACACGGGATCTTAGTTTGTTGCCCACTCTGAGTGCAGTGGCATGATCACTGCTCACTGCAGCCTCCCCAGGCTCATGCAGTCCTGAGGAGCTGGGACTACATGTGCACATCACCATGCCTGACTAATTTTTAGTTTTTTTGTAGAGACAAGGTCTCACTATGTTGCCTAGGCTGGTCTCGAACTCCTGGGCTCATGTAATCCTCCTACCTCAGCCTCCCAAAGTACTGGGATTAAGGTGTACAAGCAAACCACTGTGAGATACTTGGCCTGCGTTGTAAACCCACCAAAGCAAAAGCAAATAATACTGAAATAAAATTATGAAATGGTATTTGTCTTCATTAGCTCTGGTTGCTATTAACAAACAAAATACTTTATATTGGGTAATTTATAAACAACAGAAAAATGTGGTTGGCAGTCCTAGATGCTGGTAAGTCCAAGATCAAAGTGCCAGAAGATTTGGTGTCTGGTGCTTCACAGATAGCACCTGCTTTTATAAGAGCACTAACACTATTCATGAAGGTGGAGCCCTCATGACCTCCCCCAAACCCCACCTTTTAAACCACTGTATTTCAGATATGTTTTAACATATGAATTTGGTGGGAGACATATTCAGACCATAGCAGTACTCTTATAACTTAGGTTAAACAGTAAATATCTTTCTATGGTGAGCAGGTATTTATATTTGCAGAGCCTTGCTGCTTTTCCTCCCCTCTCAATAGTCACTCATCTCTTTACATCATTTTGTTTTACTTTTTTCTTTTTCCCTCAAACTATAGATTTCTTGGGCTCTTCTTCCAGTTCATGTTTAGTTTTTAACTTTTTCTTCACCTACTCTCTTTGATGACTTATTTAGCATTTCATAAATTTTACATAGAAATAACAAGTATTTTCTCTCTCATTTTCAAATGTATTATTTACATCCGTTACATGTTGGCCTAATATACATACTCCTCCCCCTATATTTGCCTTTCTATTCCAAATGCCAAAGAGTCAAAAAGGTTTTATGAACAGCTTGGCCCTGCATTTTGGAACATGCTTCCTATCCAGCCTACCATGTCACCATAGGAATTGGGACAATTCCCATGACATGTCACAACATTGAATTAAGCATACTTATAAGCATAAGCAAGACTTGTTCCCAAAAAGTTGTTGCTGCCTGTGGCTGGACATCCTGGATTTTAGTCAAGAGACAGTACTTTCTCTCAACATCAGATGTCTCAAGGTTACATATTTTGAGATCTCAAAGGACCCTGACTTTTTCTTTCTTCCTGAGAAATGGACAGTCCCTTCTCCACCCTCGCTGGAACAGTGACCTCTGAATGGGTTCCAGGAGCTCTCTCATTCCTGCACGTTAGCATAGAGTCCTTCACTTTTACTTGATTTGGCTAGTTCGCATTATTGGTAATGTTTGAAGGTTTATCTTAATAGACAGAAGTTTCTGTTTCTAGAGGAAAAGATTCTGTGCTTCTACGGGAATCCGACTTTGCTAGTCACAATAAATCCAACACCCAGGACTCGTCCCTTTGTTGCCTCCTCCCTCTTCTTGCCTCTCCCGAATTTTCCCTGCTTTCACATCAGGAGCTCCTTGCTGCCCTCCCTATCCCAACTCAAACTGGAGTAGGAATAGTAAACAGTAGACATGGCTTGAAAGTCTCACTCCTACCACAGTGGCAGTGTAGTCGACACCTCCAATATTGAAACAGGAGTTAAAGAGACCCGAATTACAGTTTCAGCTTTGCCATAAACTATAAGCCTATGTGGCCTTAGGAAAATTAATCTCTGAGACTGTCTTTCTTCATCTATTAAACAAACAAAAAAACCAAACCCTACCCTACCACTCTAATAGTGTACCTAAGAATTGATTGTGGTAATATATATGGAAGAGCTTTGAACATGACTTTTACTTTTATTATAGTATATGTGGTCAGGGAGAATCACGGTTTACTGCTGGCCATTCAACTAGGGCAGCTACAGTGGCAGAGCTGTAGATTCTTTTTGCAAGAATGGAATATTGGAGGGAATTCTGGGAGAGCGAGTACCTCCTGGTTCTTGCTAGAGCGTCCCTCAACTGGATCCCATATCCTTTTCTACTTCTCTATTTCATTTCTCTAGGGACAGTTTCTCCCCATTTTTAGGTTTCTGTAGGCTTGAGACATTGTGCTATGTTGTGGATAGAACACTGGCCTTTGGAAAAGCTGTGTTATTAATAGTTTAACTTGGGCCTGTGGGTCTGCCCCTCTTGGAAGCTACTTTCATTTCTTTCCATCCCATCTGGTTTTGAACATTTATTTGGGCATGTGATGTGTTAGGTGCTAGGAGAGAAAGAAAAATTACACACAGTAAATTTTTGAGTCAGAGTCACAACTAATGAGAAAGATATATAAGTAACCCTACCCTGATAGGTGATAAAACCTCTAATTGTGGTTTGGACAATACATTTTTAAAGTGTAAAAGAGGAGAGATTAATTTTAAGTGGTTAACTCTAGAAAGGCTTTGGAAGATATGGGATTTGAGTTGTAAATACCTAGCAGATAGGGCTTTCATTGGGTCTGTGCAGGCATACCTTGATGCTATTGTGGGTTTAGTTACAGACCATTGCAATAAAGTGAATATTGCAATAAATTGAGTCACATAAATTATTTGGTTTCCCAGTGCATTTAGAAGTTATGTTTACACTATACTGCAGTATATTGTGTGCAATATCACTATATGTAAAAAAGTATATATACCTTCATTTAAAAAGTTTCATCTGAGTGTTCAGTGAGTCATAATCTTTTTGCCAGTGGAGACTCTTCTTTCAATGTTAAGAGCTGCTGACCGATCAGGGTGGTGCTTGCTCAAGGTTCAGGTGGCTGTGGCATTTTCTTAATATAAGACAAAAATGAGGTTTGCTGCATTAATTGACTCTCACTTTCGTGAAAGATTTCTCTGTTGCCTGAGATGCTGTTTGATAGCATTTTACCCAGAGGATAACTGCTTTCAAAATTCATCAGAATTGAAATAGATTATCTCAAACTCTGCTGCAGCTTTATCAACTTTTGTCTTGTTTTAAAGCCTTGGCTGTCATTTAAGCAGTGTTCAGAGCATCTTCACCAGGAGTAGATCCATCTTAAGAAAGCACTTTCTTTGCTTATCCATAAGAAGGAACTCCTCGTCTGTTCAAATTTTATCGAGATTGTAGCAATTCAGTCACATCTGTAAGCTCCACTTCTAATTCTAGTTCTCTTGCTATTTTTACCACATTTGTAGTTACTTCCTCTGCTGACATTTTAAACCCCACAGAGTCATTGAGGATTAGATTCAACTTTTTCCTAACTCCTGCTAATGTTGATATTTTCAACTCCTCCCATGAATTGCAAATGTTCTTAATGACATTTAGAATGGTGAATCCTTTCCAGAAAGTTTTCAATTTACTTTGCCCAGATCAATTAGAGGAATCACTATCTATGGCAGCTATAACTTTATAAAATGTATTTCTTAAATAATAAGACTTGAGAGTCAAAATTACTCCTTGATTCATAGGCTGCAGAATGGGTATTATGTTAACAGGCATGAAAACAACAAGAATCTTCTTGTACATCTCCACTAGAGCTCTTGAGTGACTAGGTGCACCATTAATGAGCAATAATATTTTGAAAGAAATCTTTTTTTATATGCAGTAGGTCTCAATAGTGGGATTAAAATATTCAATAAACCATGCTGTCAACAGATGCAGCTGTCATCCACACTTTGTTGTTTTGTTTATAAAACACAGGTAGAGTGGATTCAGTATAATTCTTAAGGGTCTTAGGATTTTCGGAATGGTAAATGAGCACCTGGCTTCAGCTTAAGGTCACCAGAGGCATTTGCCCCTAATAAGAGGATCCAACCTATCCTTTGAGGATTTGAATCCAGGCATTGACTTCTTTCTATAAAATTCCTAGATGGCATCTTCTTCCAATAGAAGGCTGTTGTGTCCACATTTGAAAACTGTTGTTTAGTGTAGCCACCTTCATTAATGGTCTTTGCTAGTCTTCTGGGTACTTGCAGCTTTTCTGTTAGTTCTTGCTGTTAGTTCTGTTAGTTTTCTGTTACCTTGTACTTTTATGTTTTCAAGAACCAACCTTTTCTAGCTTCCAACTTTTCTTGTGTGGCTTCCCTGCGTCTTTCAGCCTTCATAGAATTGAAGAGAGTTAGGGCCTTGGTCTGGATTAGGCTTTGGCTTAAGGAACTATTATGGTTTCTTTGATCTTCTATCCAGACCACTCAGACTTTCTCCGTAGCAGCAATAAGCCTGTTTTGTTTTTTTCTCATTCATGTGTTCACTGGAGTAGCACTTTTAATTTCCTTCAAGAACTTTTCCTTTGCATTTACAACTTGGCCAACTGTTTGGCCAAGGAGGCCTAAACTTTCAGCCTATGTCAGCCTTTTACATGTCTTTCTCACTAAGATTAATCATTTCTACTTTTGATTTAAAGTGATAGAAGTGTGACTCTTCTTTTACTTAAATACTTAAAGGCCCAGGAAGGGTTATTAATTTGCCTAATTTAAGTATTATTGTGTCTCATGGAATAGGGAGGCCCAAGTTGAGGGGAGAGATGGAAGAATGGCAGGTTGGTGGTGCAGTCAGAACACACCCAATATTTATTAATTACATTTGCTGTCTTCTATGGTCACGGTTTGTAGTTCTACCAAAGAGTTAAAAGAGTAACACCAAAGATCACTGATCACAGATCATCATAACAGATATAATAGTAAGAAAAATTTGGGACCCACCAGAATGGGTCCCACAAAGAAAGTTGGTGAGAAGAAAAAGGGCCATTTTGCCATCAATGAGGTGGTGACCTGAGAATACACCATCAACATTCACAAGCACAACATTCATATGCTTCAAGAAGCTTGCCCCTCAGGCACTCAAAGCGATTTGGAAATTTTCCAAATGAAGGAGTTGGGGACTCCAGATGTGCGCATTAATATCGGGCTCAACAAAGCTGTCTGGTACAAAGGAATAAGAAATGTCCCATATCTTATCTGTGTGTGCTTGTCTAGAAAACGTAATGAGGATAAAGATTCACCAAATAAGCTCTATCCTTTTGTTACCTATGTACCTGTTACCACTTTAAAAAATCTGCAGACAGTCGACGTGGATGAGAACTAATTGCTGATCATCAAATACATCAAGTCATCAAATAAAGTTATAAAGTTACCTTAAAAAAATTTAAAAGATATTGTGAGAATTACTCAAATGTGGCACAGAAACATGAAGTGAACATGTGCTGTTAGAAAAATGGAGCCAGTGGACTTGCTTAACACACGGTTGCCACAAGCCTTCAATTTGTGGGAAAAAAAAGCATTCTATGTGAAGCACAAAAATGCAAAGCCCAATAAAAATAGGAATGGGTGGGATGAATTCAAGGGGAGAGGCGAATTTGAGAAGGTGGAATGCAAGATGGGGTAGGTGAAGGTGGCAGGAGAGAAATCTAGAGTGCAGAAGACGGGAGAGGGGCCCAACTGTAGAAGGGGCACATTACATTCTATTTTCTTCAGCCCATGTGAATGAATTTACTAGCTTTATTTCCTGAATTTATATTGAGTATTAGAAATTAAACCACTTCAATGATATATAATTCTCATGCTTCATGTTATATCTGATTATGATGATATTTGATCCATAGACTCTTTTGAAGTCTGCATCAAGAGTGAAAAGAAATCAATACCTTTATGAATTTAAATAATTGCACGTTTGATTATCTTTTCTTACATTGTCAAGAGCTGAGAATAGCTGGTGATTGTCAAGTTTCATGGGACCTTGTGAAATGAACTGATACGGAGAATGTGGCATATGCTATTACAAGTGGGCCTATGGCTCAGACTAAAGCCTTTTAAAAAGTGCCCCAAGGACTATGTTGAGGTGAAGGAAAAACTGCAGTCGAATTGCAAGTAAGATATTAGTGACGGGATCATAAAGCTTATAGTTAGACTTTGAAATAAGAGGTGAAGGAAGAAAATCAATCCAGAAACCTGCTACCTGAAAATTTAATATCATTGTGGAAACTTCAGAGGAATGATTAATAACCTAATTTCTTCTTGCTCAGATGGTGCCACTGTAAGCTATATATTAATCAGTTTTAAAAGTCTAATTAGGAGTAACTAAAGGCAGAAGGAACTTTCTAGTATAAATATAAACCTCTGTCTTTCAGTACATTTCAAGTATACAGTACAGTATTATTAACTATAGTCACCGTGCTGTACATTAGATCTCCAGGATTTATTCATTTTTAACTGAAAGTTGGTTCTCTGAAAATAGATCCTAAGCATTCTCATCACAAAGGCACACAGAAAATGGTAACTACATGAAATGCTATATGTGCTAATTCATTGATTGAGGCAATTATTTTGCAATGTGAATTAAAAAAGTGCAGTGCATAACTTAAATATATACATTTTTATTTGTCAATTATACCTCAGTAAAGCTGGAGAAAATATCTCCTTCATAAACTATAAAGATCAGAGTCTGAAAGAATTATTATTTTTCTAGAACTTGAGTACATCTCCTTCTCCTTGTATATAACCCAGAGGAAATTCTAGTTGGTTTTAAAAGCCTAGAAGGACTCTTTTAACGAATACCCTCCCTGTACCAGTAGCATTTTGTTTTTTTTGAGATGCCTAGGTACTCAACAAAGATCTCATTTACTTTTCCAAATTTTCTAAGTGATCACATGATCAGTAAGAAGCATTTCTAGTTTTCAGTGTCTTGGGCAGGATTTGGGAGAAGAGAGTTTGGGGAAAACAGAGAGATCAACGTTTTCTACTGTTTTCTTGTCCCAGAGCAGTTTCAGTGTTGATATTAGGCATCCCATTCTGAAAGCTCATGGAGACTGACTGTCAACGAACTTTAAATGGGACAGGTGGCAAGCAGCCACTATGGGTAAATTTGCTATGATTACAGTCATCATTACCATTAGTCTCCACTGGTATTGTTACTGAGGTTTGATGACAGTAGCGAGAAAGGGTGCTGGAAGAGAAGCCCCAGATACTAGGGACCTGGAACCTTTGGCCCTCTGCAATGGTTAATTACATGTGTCCACTTAACTAGGCTATGGTACCCAGTTATTTGTTGAGACAGCAGTCTAGATGTTGCTGTGAAAGTATTTTTTAGTTATGGTTAACGTTTAAATCAGTAGACTTGGAGTAAAGCAGATTACCCTCCATAATGTGAGTGGTCCTCATCTAGTCAGTTAAAGGCCTTCAGAGAGAAAAAAAAAGACTGAGGTCCTCTGAGGATGAGAGAATTTTGCCTTTATATTGCCTTCAGACTCAAGACTACAATATCAACTTTTCCCTGGGACACCATCCTGCTGGCCTGTCCTACACATTCAGACTTGCCAGCCTCCACAATCATGTGAGTCAATTCCTTAACATAAATATTGTTATCTGTATATATACATTCTATTGATTCTGTTTCTTTGGAGAACCCTAATACATCCCTTTTTGGTTTTTGTTTGTTCGTTGCTGCTTGTAGTGAAGAGTCAGAGTTGAGTAGTCCAGATATGATTAGATGTCAAGTGTGCACCATGTTGCCTGTACTTTTTTCTCATTGGTATTTATTTTCCCATCAGGTGAAGAGACTGACTGATAAGAGTAAAGGGAAATGAAATGGCTTTAGCATGAAGTGTGCAGAGCATGGTGTTGGTTCTGTTTAGCTTCAGGGGCTCTCTCTTCCCCATCTTTCCTTTTAGCCCATTAATGTCACGTTGCATTTGAGGCTGAGCCGTGTTGCACTTTGCTTGGAAGAAGGAATGTAAGCTTCTTTTATTAATGGGTATCATGTTGTCCTGACCTTTCCTTGTTTTTTTTTTTTCTTTCTTTCTGAGGAAAGATGGCTAGAATTTTCAGATTCTGGTTCAAAGTTTTACTTTTTGACTTGTTTCAAAGTGGAACAAACCTTATATTCTTTAAAGTTTTGTTTGATAACCAAATCATCTTCATTTCAGCACTGTTCAATAGAACTTTCTATGATAATGGAAATATTCTTCCATGCTGTCTAATATGGTAGCCACGTGTGGCTATTGAGCTCTTAAAATGTGGCTAATGTAACTGAGCAACTGAATTTTAAATTTTATTTGATTTTAAATCATCTAAATTTAAATAGCCACACAAGGCTAGAAGTTATGTTGCACAGCACATATCCAAGTGAGTCTCCAAACTTCAATTTGCAGTTTTTATTTGTTTGTATGTTTATTTATTTTATGACAGAGTTTTGCTCTTGTTGCTCAGGCTGGAGGGCAGTGATGTCAGCTCACTGCAACCTCTGCCCCCTGTGTTCAAGCGATTCTTCTGCCTCAGCCTCTTGAGTAGCTGGAATTACAGGTGTGTGCCACCATGCCTGGATAATTTTTTGCATTTTTAGCAGGATGGGGCTTTATCATGTAGGCCAGGCTGGTCTTGAACTCCTGATCTCAGGTGATTCCCCCACCTTGACCTCCTAAAATTCTGGGATTACAAGCATGAGCCACTATACCCAGTTCAAACTTACTTTTAACAAGTAAAAGCAAGTCTCTTTTCATATAGTGACTTAATGCTAAAAAATATAAATCTTGACTACTATATGAGGTCCTTGGACAGGCGCCATCAGTCTCCCTTATGAGTTTCTTACACATGTAGAATCTCAGGCCCCACTCTAGACCTACTGAATCAGAAAACTGCATTTTAACAAGATTCTTGGTTTATGTACTCATTAAAGTCCATAAGAATTACTGACATAAACTGTCCATACAAACACTCTAAGCTCACAGATAAAGGTGGGGAAAAGCAGTGAAGATTTTTTTCTGAATTGCTTGCATGGTGTAGCCCCCATATATGGGCAAAGGGCTCCCACCCTGGTCCTGGCATGACCTTTTTAGGGCAAGTATTAGAATCTCTCTATGCATGCTTTTGGTTTTTCAAAATGTTGCATCTGCTCACAAACTTCTGATACTTTTTCTTGTTTAAAAAAAATAGGGTAGCATGTTTGAATCCTAGGGATTTCTTAAAGTGAAAAATCACTGCTCCTGAATAAGTAGTCAGTTGTGCCGTGTGATATGTGATGTGGTTCATTGGTAAAATAATTTTCCAAATTACACATGAACATCTTAACTGTTTTTTTTACTTATTATCTATCAAATAAATTCTAACTTATTGATAACATTAAATATAATCAGTGTTTAGTGTTATATATAATTGTGACTCCCACATACCTGACACTGTTCTGTTATTATTTTGGGGAGTGAACACTGCAGTGTGTATTAGAGACTGGAGGTGGCTTACTAGTCCACAATCTACAGACACATTCAGTATGTTCCAAAATCAATTCTGAACTACTAAACTTTTCTGACACTATGGTGGGTGTCATATGAAGCAACTATGGCAAAGTCATCCTAGCTTTTCAGGGCAGAACCACATAATAGGCAGTAGATCATATTAACTTGCAGTTTTATTGAAACAACTCTAAAATACTATAGAAATTGGTGAAAGAGTGAATAGAAAGTGCGTAGAAGGATATCATGGCATGTGATTCTGTATTAGCTTCTATCCTAGCACTTTCTTGTGTCTCTACCATTATGTTCACTTTCCTTTCCTTTCCCTTTCCCTCTTTCTTTCTTTCCTCCACCCCTCCCCTCCCCTCCCCTCTCCTCCCCTCCCCTCCCCTCTCCTCCCCTCCCCTCCCCTCCCCTCTCCTCCCCTCCCCTCCCCTCTCCTGCCCTCCCCTCCCCTCTCCTCCCCTCCCCTCTCCTGCCCTCCCCTCTCCTCCCCTCCCCTCCCCTCTCCTGCCCTCCCCTCCCCTCCACTCCCCTCCCCTCTCCTGCCCTCCCCTCCCCTCTCCTCCCCTCCCCTCTACTGCCCTCCACTCCCCTCCCCTCCTCTCCACTCCCCTCCCCTCCTCTCCCCTTCCCTTCCCTTCCCTTCCTTTCCCTTCCCTTCCTTTCTTCCTTTCTTCTTTTTGAGACACGGTCTTCCTCTGTCACCCAGGCTGGAGTGGAGTGCAGTGGCTCTATCATAGCTCATTACAACCTTGAACTCTCTGACCTAAGCAATCCTGTCTTAGCCTTCCAAGTAGCTAGGACTACAGGTGTGTACCACCGTGCCTAGCTAATTTTTTTTACATTTGTTTGGTAGAGATGGGGTCCCACTGGGTTGCCCAGGGTGGTCTTGAACTCCTGGCCTTCAGCAATTCTCCTGCCTTAGCCTCCCAATGTTTTGAAATTACTGGCATGAGCCACTGTGCCCCAGTCCATTTTTCTTTTTGAATTACTTGTAGTTCATATTATGTTGCTGCACTTCATACAGGGTACTTTGTGATAATGAAGTGGGGCTATACATTTATAAATAACACTTTGCATCAAAAATATGGATTTAGGTCAAGTGCAGTGGCTCACACCTGTCATCTCAGCTCTTTGGAAGCCCAAGGCAGAAGGATTGCTTGAGCCCAGGAGTTTGAGAACAGTCTGGGCCATATCACCAGACTCCACCTCTACAAAAAAAAAAAAAAAAAATTAGCTGGGCATGGTGACACACACCTGTAGTTGCAGACACTTGGGAGACTGAGACAAGAGGGTTCTGTGAGCTCAGGATTTTGAGGTAACAGTGAGCTATGATTGCATCACTGCACTACAGCCTGGGTGACAGAGACCCTGTCTCAAAAAAAAAGAAAAAAAAAAAAGGATTTACTCAGTTTCAATCAAAATGAGGAACTGCTATCAGATCTAAGGTTGAGCCATTTTGATAGATAAACACACATCATAGGCAAATATTAGTACAATGTTTTCCTTCATATTTTCAACTGGAGTAGATAGGGAGAAGTCTGAATTTTTCACATCCAGAGGTCACAGATTACAGTTTAAAATTTAGCCTGGGATTTTCAGCCTGACAGATTTAAGTCCTGGCTTATTCACTAATTTATATAGAGAAGATAACAATACTTACCTCAGACATAGCTCTAACCGTCTCAGAAAACAACTGTGGTCTTCTATGCTCTTTTCAGGAGATGATCTTGGCAGATTAGAAATATCTGGAATATAAGATTTTGATTAATGAAGCCACATTCAAGGTATGGTGTTATAATTTTGGGGAGATGTGACCCCAGATGTTTTACATAAACACTTATTGATTGCAGACACTGTGGTTGATGTTCTTTCATAGGTCCAATTCCAGAAGAACCTACATGCTGAAGAAGCTGAAAAAGATTTTCATGTGCTCTGACTGGGGACTCAGTGTGTATCTGACTTCCCTGAACTATCTACATCTTCATGAGATCCTTTTCTAGATAATTTTAGAGGTAAGAGTCCTTCAACTCTACTGTGGTTCTAATCATACTTAGCCAAACTTCCCTTGGCAGCTATATCTATGTTGGCCTTCAGTGTGCTGTGATTCAAATCCAGACCAAGAACTGGTCCAGAGATCCTGACCTTGAACTCCTGCCAACCCTTGTTGCCTCTGCATATCAACTGATTACATTGTGGAATTGTCCCAGATGCTTGCAAATATTCAGCAGAAAATCGAAGTTATCTGAAATACCACTACTCAGCAATAATAGTTTAGATTTTCATGTATTTAACTTTAGGGTTTTTTTTTAAATGAGGGAACATTTACATATACATATATACATATTTACATGCATATGAATTAGATTGGTTGCAACCATGTTATATACTTTTCTTTAAACGATATGAAAAATCAAGCCAGGTGATGTGGCTTATGCCTGTAATCCCAGCACTTTGAGATGCTGAGGCAGGAGAATTGCTTGAGCCCAGGAATTTGAGACCAGCATGGGCAACATAGTGAGCCCTTGTCTCTACAATTTTTCTTTTTTAAAGTTAGGCATGGTGGCAAGCACCTGTGATCTCAGCTTCTTGAGAGGCTGAGGTGGGACACTTGCTTGAGCCTGGGAGGCTGAGGCTGCAATGGGTCATGGTCATGATGCCCCTGCACTCCAGCCTTGGTGACAGAGTGAGACCTCATCTCGAAAAAAACAAATATAACCTAAACAATACAAGAAGTCAAATATTGTGGGGAAAAAATGCATGTTATTAAATGTTTTCCAAGAATACGATTTTTGATGGCAACATTCTTTTCTGTTACATGCGTGTTGCATTATCTGTTTAACCATTCTTTTATTGTTGGACTTTGGGTTTTAAAAATTTGTTGATATTGTAAAGAGTACTTCATTGCTACTGTTTCATATGGTGTGAATTCCTTCTCGAAACATATTGCTAAATTCAATTCCAGAGAGGCTGTGTCACTTATGTTCCCAGTAGCAGTAGCTGAAAATATGTATCTCCCAGAATGCCAGCAAGTTCTGAGAATTAACATTTAAATGATGCCCATTTGATGAGAAGATCAACTAATAGTTTTACCTAATTAATTATTTTAATGAGTTGTTTTAATGTGTATGTGGTCATGTATAACTTTCCATTTATTCTGAACAATTTAAAATTTATCTTTTAAAAAATATTGGAATGTTGAAAGTTTTCCCCCCAGAACAGTCCTAATATTTTTCACAAAGTAGTACATTTTCATTTCAAAAAATTCAAAAAATGCAGAAACATACAAAGAAAATAAATGTCACTCATAATTCTATCACTCAAGAGTCACTATGGTTGACACTTATGTGTGTAGAAGTCCGTTTGTATTTTCCATGGCTACATAGCACATGCCACATAACTATTCATATGTTCTTTCCTGGGACCAGAATGTAATCATATATTGTTTTTGTAACCTAATCTTTCTCTACTAAAAATATATTGTGGGAAAAGCAGTGTGATGTTTTGGTCATGAACATGGTCTTGGAAGTTGAACTTCCTAGGATGGCATCTTAGCTTTGCCACTTATTATCTATGTGACCTTGAGAAAGTTGTTCACTTCTATGGACTCTTTTTTCTAATTTACAATACAGAGGAATGGGAAAAATTGGGAATAACAATAAATGGAAATAATTTATAATCCATTCACAGACTTGTGAATAGCAAAAGAAACAAAGCATGTAAAACACTCAGAACAGTGCCTGGCAGATAGTAACACTCCATAAAAGTGAACTTTTATTATCCTCTCTATGATAATAAGTATCCATTGCTGGGAGTATAATTTTATTTTATTCTGTCATTGGGGTATTCTGTTGTATCATGGATTTTGTTTTTGCTCATATTAAAATTTACTGAAACAATCCCCCTTTGAAAGTTGGTAATTTTCAGTTGTTTGTAATTTCTCATTTTTAGATTTTTCTAAGATGGGTGATGAGTAAGGTAGTTCAGAGTTTCAGAATACTGGCTGTTAAAATTACTAGCTATGTCCCTATCAATTCTGGCTCTGACACTTACTAGACAAGTACTTGACTAAATTCTCATAAGATTGTTTATTATATGTTGTAAAATGAGAGTTAATGGTTTAAAACCATTCTTTTCTCATGATTCTATGAGCCACCATTTTGGGAGAGGCTCAGCTTGGCGATTCTTCTGCTTCTCTTACCTTGGATCACTCATGGGGCTGCAATCATCTGAGCATGTAACAGTAGCTGGGTTGTCTGAGTTGACCTCCCTCACATGTCTTGTTTTTGGTGCTGGTTGTCATCTGACCATGAGTCTTCAGTAGGCTAGCTAGAGTTTCTTAACATGGTGGCAATATTTCAAAAGTAGAAAGAGAAGAGGAAATCCTCTATTTGTGACATTTACTTGCATCTCATTGACCAAAACAAGTGACATGGGAAAACCCAGTGTCAGTGTGGGAGGGACCTAAGCAAGGGCACAGATGCAAGGAGGCATGTTTCATTGGAGGAGATCATTACATAATAATATATTCTAGTCACTATAAAAATTACAATTTAAAGTAGAATTGGTAATAACAGTATCTACCTCATAGAATTATCATAAAATTAAATGGTCCAATGCATGTGTATTGTTTTGCACAGTGCTTGGGACATGGTAAGGGTTCAATAAAAGTTAGTTATATTGAGTGCTGGCTTGATTATATTCTTGGGAAATGTATTGAGATATGTACATAAAGACAAGAGATAACAATGGCAAATTACATATTTTCACACCCCTTTTAAAAAACATTGGATATTATCACTTTTGGAAATCATTGTCATATAGATGAATAAAAATAACGCATTATAATTTATATATTTTTGATTAACTCATGTCTTTGTACATAGTTCCCATTGATTCATGACTGTATGTATTGCTTTAGTGAACTGCCTATTCATGCTTTTTGCTCATTTCTTAAAAAAATCTTTTAATTTTTGAATAGTTTTAGATTTACAGAAAAGTTGCAAAGATAATACAGAAAGTTCCTTTATATCCTGTGTAACATCTAATGTTGCCATGGTACATTTGACATAACTAAAAAACCAACATTAGTACTTTATTCTTAACTAAACTCCACACTTTATTCAGATTTTACTAGTATTTTCACAATTTTTTTTTTGGTGCCAGGGTACCACACTGCATGTAATTTTACAATTCCTTAGTGTCCCATGGTGTGTGACAGTTTTTCAGTCTTTCTTTGCTTTTTGTGATAGTGATAATTTTGGAGAATACTAGTCAAATATTCTATAGAATGTCCCTCAATTTAAAGTGTTTCTAGTGTTTTCTCATGATTTGACTGGGATTATGAGTATTTGGGAAGAATATCATAGAGGTGAAATGCCCCTTCTGTCACATCATATAAGCAGTCACATGCTGTCAGCATGACTTATCACTGGTGGAATTAAACTTGGTCACTTTGTTTTGGTAGTGGTTGTCAGTTTTTTTCCACTGTAAAGCCATTATTTTTCACTTTCTATACTTTATTCTTTGGAATTATTCTTTGAAAGCAAGTCACTAAGTTCCACCCACACTCAAGATGAGGGTCTCGGGGTTTAAACTCTACCTCTGCAGAGATAAATTTATTAGTTTATGAAGGCTACCATAACAAAATATCACAGACTAGGAGACTTAAGCAACCAAAATTTATTGTCTTACAGTTCTGGAGGCTGAAAGTCTGAGATCAAAGTGTCAGCAGGTTTGGTTTTCTCTGAGGCCTCTCCCTCTGGTATTTATCTGTCTGGTGCCATTTTCTGTCTGTGTTTATAAGAACACTGGTCAGTTTGGATTAGGGCCCATCTGAGCCATTTTATTTTAATTTAAATTCCTCTTTAAAGGTACTGTCTCCAAATAGTTGCATTCCGAAGTACTGGGGGTTATAGGTCCAACATATGAATTTTCAGCAGACACAATTAGACTCATTAACAGGGAGAGTATCTCTATAGATTGTTTGAAATTTTTCTGCACAGAAGATTTATCTCTTTCCTGCTATTTATTTTTATATTCAATCATTATTTACATCAATATGAAATCATGTTTTTTGTGATTTTATACTTTGGAGTATATCTAATATCAGGTCAATAACTTAATTGGTCAAATTCTTCTAGGTTGGCCATTGGGAATTCGTTTAGAATGGCTTATGCCCCTTGAAATGCCTCCATCCTTTAGTTTTTTGAGAACTTCCTTATTTTATGGTGCTACAAGATGATCCAGATTCATCTTGTATTTTTTTTTTTTGTATCCCAGCCCTGGAATCAGCCCATTTCTCCAAGGAACTCTGGTTCCTTTTATTGGAGAGTAACATTTAAAAGCCAAGATCTGGGCAGTACATGCACCAGTTTTTTCTACGGGAATGAAATAGTATTCTTGGCCATGTGAAGTGGCTCATGCCTATAGTCCCAGCACTTTGAGTGGCTGAGATAGGAGGATTGCTTGAGATCAGGGGTTTGAGACCAGCCTGGTCAACACAGTGAGATTCCACATCTATAAAAAATAAAATAAAAAATTAGCTGGGTGTGGTGGTGCATGCCTGTAGTCCCAGCTACTCAAGAGGTTGAGGTGGGAGGATCGCTTGAGTCTGGCAGGTGGAGGCTGCAATGAGCAGTAATCATGCCACTTCACTCCAGCCTGGGCAACAAACAGAGTGAGACCCTATCTCAAAACAACAACAAAAGAAATATGGTTTTTATTTATTGGAACATCTCTTTCTATTAGAGATATAGTATTAACCATTTGCCTGTCTTATATGTTTCAAATGTTTATTCTAATCAGCAAGTATTTAGTATATGCTTACTTTGTCTCTAGCATTGTTCGATATGTTGGAGATACTGCCCTAAATACAGCAAAATCCCGCCTACAAGGGGTTTTTATTCTAGAGAAGGTGATCAGTTAATAAACAAATAGAGAAGAGGAAGAAATAACATGTCATAGCATAAGACCTATGAAGAAAAATAAAGCAATGTAAGTGTCAGAGAGAGACTGAAGGGAGGAATATTTTAGGCCAGCTCTGGAAGGCTTCTTGGAGTAGGTGACATTTGAGCAGACACCCGAATGAAGAGAAGAAACAAGCCATGCAGATAGCTAAGGGTAGAGCATTCTAGGCAGAGAAAACACGAAGAGCAAAGACCCTGAGGTGATTGTATACTGGCTATACTGTAGGAACAGCAAGGAGGCCAGTACCTCTGCAGCAGGATAAATAAAGCAGGCGGAGATAAAAGATGACAGCAGAGGCCAGGCGTGGTGGCTCATGCCTGTAATCCCAGCACTTTGGGAGGCCAAGGCGGGTGGATCACGAGGTCAAGAGATCAAGACCATCCTGGTCAACATGGTGAAACTCAATTTCTACAAAAAAATACAAAAATTAGCTGGGCATGGTGGCGTGCGCCTGTAGTCCCAGCTACTCAGGAGGCTGAGGCAGGAGAATTGCTTGAACCTAGGAGGTGGAGGTTGCGGTGAGCCGAGATCGTGCCATTGCACTCCAGCCTGGATAACAAGAGGGAAACTCTGTCTCAAAAAAAAAAAAAAAAAAAAGATGACAGCAGAGATTGATGGGATGATGGATCACACAGAGCCTTTTGGGTCATGGTAAGAGATTTGGCCTTTACTCTGAGTATGATAGAAAGCTGTTGGAGGATTCAGAGCAGAGGCATGACTTGATCATGTTTATATTTCAAATGATGTAAAGTTCAATGTCGCTGATTATTAGAGAAATGCAAATCATAACTAAAATGAGATACCATCTCACACCAGAATGCTGATTATTAAAAAGTGAAAAATAACAGATACTAGTGATGTTGTGGAGAAAAAGGAACACTTTTGCACTGTTGGCGGGAGTGTAAATTAGTTTAACCATTATGGAGGACAATGTGGCAATATCTCAGAAACCTAAAGACAGACATACCATTTGACTCAGCAATCTTATTACTAGCTATATACCCAAAGGAATATAAATTATTCTATTATAAAGATGCATGCATGCAAATGTTCATTGCAGCACTATTCACAGTAGCAAAGACATGGAATCAACCTAAATGCCAATCAGTGATAGACTAGATAAAGAAAATGTGGGCTGGGTGGAGTGGCTCATGCCTGTAATCCCAGCACTTTGGGAGGCCGAGGTGGGCAGATCACAAGGTCAAGAGGCAGAGACCATCTTGGCCAACATAGTCAAACCTATTAAAAATACAAAAATTTGGTGGGTGTGGTGGTGCCACCTGTAGTCCCAGCTACTCGGGAAGACGTTAGATGTGCACCATATTGGTTAGGGTTGTAAGTTACAAATGAGGAGAATTCCATACAAACCAGATACACAAGGGAATATTTTAACTTACTTAACAGAGAATTCCAAGTGGTAGGTTTGGTTTCAGACATAGTTGAACCCAGGGCTTCAATCATTCTCATCAGCTGTCTGTCTCTTCTGTTCTGTCTCTGTCTCTCAGTACTGCTTATCATTACTTAATTTTATTCCTAGGCTCTCTCCATGGCAACACATCCTTGGTGGTCATAAGCATCCTTTCAGCTTGGGATTAAGGAGCAAAAGAGACAGACTTGTTTCCTCCAAGCTTTCATATCAGTTTTCAGGAAGAACTTAGATGAGCTCTTCTTGGATTGCTGTGTTGGAAAGATGTATTATTTTAATTAGTCAGTCTGGGTGACATGTCAGAGCTTACCTTGAGGACCAAGGAGAGGTCAGTGACATTTGAACATTGGCTATGAAACTCCTTGGGGAATCCAAGCCTCTGGGACTGCAAGGACTGTTTCAAGAGAGGGGATTAGGGCTGGCCTAGGTCTGGAGAGTCTGTGGAAGTCCAGGTCTGAGCAAGCTGTGTATTTCGGGAGAAAGGAGAGGGGTGAGAAAAGGACCATAATGGTTCCTGGGCCCTTCACTCTGCCCGAAGGCATCTCACAGAGGCCATGTAGGTAGAGAAATTTGGGTGACAGGAAACCCTGTAGTTTATCCAGTTACATAGTGTCTAGTGCAGTTTGGTTAAACTTGTCAGCTCTTGGGTCAGCACACTTTTGTTCATTTCCTGTGTTTAGTAGGCCTGTGATGTCTGGAAAGTTACACAACCCTACAAAGCCTTAGTTCCTTCACCATTCAAATGATAGACAACGGACACATTTACTTCAGAGGCTCACAAGAGATAATGCCCTTCAACTACCAAATACTGTGCCTGGAACATAGTGATAGCTCTGTTAGAGTTTCTTATTATCATTGCTATTATTACTGCTACTGTGTTATAGCTCCACCCTGTCATCACCACTATCACATTTCATCTAGGCCTGCCTATCCCAGGGTTAGAACATGTTTTCTAGGCTGACCTCAAACTTTGGGTGGGTCCTGGAGTTTTTCTGGGTTCATAATGTGTGACTAAGTGATACTCTGCAGTCAATACTTTGGATTTCTTGCATTGATATATAGCCCTGAGCCCTCCTGAGTCTTGGATAGATGTAGACTGAATCACGTCTGGTTACAAAGTCATAGAGGTGCACGGTGGACATTCAGACCTCTGTAAGGGCTCAATGTACCTTGCCCACCAGGTGGCTTTTAGGAAGGGCTGGTTCAAGGAACTTATGTGGAGGAGAAAATACATTTCCCAGTATTTCACGTCAAGAGCCCCAGTACTGACGTGTCTTCAGGAAGGGAATAAGTAACTTCCTTTCCTCTGTTTGAATTATGCCCATTGTGATTTAGAATAATTACATAAAGACAAGATTTTAAACAGCAATGGACCTTTGAAGAAACTTGGGGGAAAATAGCCTGTAATGACTATGAGATAGGCTTTGCATAGTCATATAATACCAAGATACTGGGACTTTAGGGCCTACGTTTTCTCAGAAAGATGTATGAAGACAAATGTTTCCTAGAGGGACATTTGAGGATGTGTGTTGTTATTTGACATAGAATTCATGCTCAGAGAAAACATTCCAAGGCCACAGATAGCCCCTATGCTAAGTTTCCAGGTGAAATATACAGTTTCCCAAAACGGCTCTGTGCTTGCAGAACTCTGGTCCTTTAGGTCGCTCTTTTGTATAGATCATTTCACCTGGACTGGCAGATGGGAGGGTGTGCTCAATACCCAGAGAACTTTGAGAAATCTTTCAGGAGGCAGGAATTAAGGCTCTGGGGAGAGTTGCTGTCCTAGCGAGTGCTGTTAAGGACTACTTCATGTCCATTCTTTTTTGTAAATGATGAGTCCCTATCAGCTGCAAGAAACTTGCCCAAATCACCCAAAGTAGCAATTTATCCACCCCTTCTGCCCAACCTGGCTTCCATATTTACACGTTGAATATAGGATGAGCCATCTCTGTCCTCCATTACTCTTTCCTCCAGTGTTGCGTTCTCAAAACTTATTTTTTGGATTAAATTCTGGATTTTAGAGAAGAGTTACAAATGTAATACAGAGTTCTTCCAGTCTTACCCAGCTACTTTTAATGTTAACACTGACCATAACCATTGTACAATTAGCAAAGTGAAAAATTCACATAGATACTATGCTCTTAATTAAACTACAGACTTTGTTTGAATTTCCTTAGTTTTCTACCATGTCTGTTATCTGTTTTAGGATTCAACTCAATATCTCATTTGCATTTAGTTGTCATTCCTTCTTAGTCTCCTTAAAGCTATGACAGCTCCTCTGTGTTTCCTTGTCTATGTGACCTTGAAACTTTTCAAAAATACTGGTATTTTGTAGAATGTTCCTTGATGTAAATTTGTCTGATGTTTTTACTTGATTAGTTTGAGGCTATGACTATTTCCATCTCTTTTTAAACAATTTCCTTCTTTGTTTCTCTTTCAAAAATATGGAGGATGAATATTGAAGAATCAGTATGTCTCCACTAATGAATGAAAGTTATAAAGTTATAATGAAAGTTATAATTGTATTCCTTCATAGGAGAAGAATGAATTGGGTTGAGGAGAAGTCAGTGGCTGAAAAACTCTTTTAAAAAATCATCAGTAATTACCTTTAGGCCAAAACACAATTTTGAAGCTATTCTGGATATTCTTCTTTGTAAGAATGTTTGGTTATTGAAGGGCAGGTTGGTCTGAGAAATAGAGGATAATTGCTATTGCAAGCAAATGTAGCCTAGGCAAAGGGGATTTATAAAGCTGTCATCCTTCAGGCTTTTCAGAAAATGAAACTAAATGTTGGGCTATTACACTTATAATTTCATATATATATATTATATATGTATTTATTTATTATACTTTAAGTTCTGGGGTACATGTGCAGATCTTGCAGGATTGTTACATAGTTACACACATACCATGGTGGTTTGCTGCCTCCATACCCCCATCACATACATTAGATATTTCTCCCAATGTTACCCCTCCCCAAACTCCTCACCCCCTGCTATCCCTCCCCTAGCTCCTCACAACCCAAAAGAACCCAGTGTGTGATGCACACCCTTTGTGAGTCTATGTTTCTCATTGTTCAACACACACCTATGAGTAAGAACATGTAGTGTTTGTTTTTTTTAATATATATAGATAAATAAACATATGTATTCTTTTATATATATATTCTTGCACTTCTGGTTCTGGGGTACATGTGAAGAATATGAAGGATTGTTGCATAGGTATATACATGACAATGTGGTTTGCTGCCTCCATCCCCATCACCTATATCTGGTATTTGTCCCCATGTTATTCCTCCCAAACTCCCTACCCCCCTCAGTCCCTCCCCTAGTCCCCCTAAACAGACTCCAGTGTATGATGTTCCCCTCCCTGTGTCCACATGTTCTCATTGTTCAACAGCTGCCTATGAGTGACAACATGTGGTGTTTGATTTTTCTGTTCTTCTGTCAACTTGCCGAGAATGATGGTTTCTAGGTTCATCCATGTCTCTATAACGGACACGAACTGATCATATTTTATGTTTGCATAGTATTCCATGGTGTATATGTGCCACATTTTCCCTGTCCAGTCTATTATTGATGGGCATTTGGGTTGGTTCCAGGTCTTTGCTATTGTAAACAGTGTTGCAATGACCATACCTGTGCATGTGTCTTTATAATAGAACGATTTATAAAACTGTGGGTATATACCCAGTAATGGGATTGCTGGGTCAAATGGAATTTCTATTTCTATGTCCTTGAGGAATCGCCACACTGTCTTCCACAATGGTTGAACTAATTTATACTCCTTCCAACAGTGTAAAAGTGTTCCTATTTCTCCACATCTTCTCCAGCATCTGTTGTCTCCAGATTTTTTAATGATCGCCATTCTAACTGGCGTGAGATGGTGTTGCAATGTGGTTTTGATTTGCATTTCTCTAATGACCAGTGATAATGAGCATGTTTTCATATGTTTGTTGGCCTCATATATGTCTTCTTTTTTTTTTCTATATAGTTATAATCTTGCAGATGTAGTGTCATTCCTTTTTTTTTTTTTGAAAGAAAGAAAGAGAAAGAGAAAGAGAAAGGGGGAGAAAGAACAGGAGTCTTGCTCTATTGCCCAGGCTGGAATGCAACCTAAAAATAAGTATTAAAAACCTATTTTATGCCAATAATTGTGCTTAACAGTGGAGAAAGGAAGGAATAAAGAAAGAAAATAACAAACAAACAGCCAACCAATATTTTATTTAAGTCTGTGAAATGCTATGCAAATGCTGAAGAGTGATTTACTTCCAATTATGTGGTCACTTTCAAAATAGGTGTAATGTGATACTAAGAAAAATGTATGTTCTGTGGACCTGGGGTGAAGAATTCTATAAATATTCACTGAGTTTACTTGTTCCCTGTCTGAACTGAAATAATAGATCTCCCTGTTAATTTTCTATCTCGTTGATCTGCCGAATGTTTTGAATCTTTGTGTGTCCTTGCTTATGAGATGGATCTGGATACAGAGTACCGATGGGTTTTGACTTTTTATTCAATTTGCCTGTCTGTGTCTTTGATTGGGGAATTTAATCCATTTAAATTTAGAATTAATATTGATATTTGTGAGCTTAATATTGTTTAATGCTAGCTGGCTATTTTGCTCATCAGTTGATATAGATTCTTCATTATGGAGATACTCTTTACCTTTCGGTAAGTTTTTGGAATGACTGATACTGGTTGTTCCTTTCTGTGTATAGTGCTTCTTTCAGAAGCTCTTATAAAGCAGGCCTGGTGGTGATGAAATCTCTGAGTGCTTGCTTGTTCGTGAAAAATTTTATTTTTCCTTCATTTATGAAGCTTAATTTGGCTGGATATGAGATTCTGGGTTGAAAACTGTTTTCTTTGAGGATATTGAATATTGACCTCCACTCTCTTCTACTTGGTAGGGTTTCAGCTGAGAGATCTGCTGTGAGTCTGATAGGCTTCCCTTTATAGGTAACCCGACCTTTCTCTCTAGCTGCCCTTAAAATTTCTCCTTTATTTCAACCCTGGTGAATCTAACAATTATATGTCTTGGGGTTGCTCTACTTGAGGAGTATCTTTGTGGTGTTCTCTGTATTACCTGGAATTGAGTATTGTCCTGCCTTACTAGGTTAGGAAAGTTTTCCTGAATAATATCCTGAAGAGTATTTTCCAGCTTGGGTTGATTCTCTTCATGACATTTGGGTACACCTATCAAAGGTAAATTAGGTCTTTTCACATAGTCCCATATTTCTGGGAGACTTTGCTCATTCCTTTTTACTCTTTCTTTAATCTTGTCTTCTCGTTTCATTTTATTAAGTTATTAAGTTGGTCTTCAACCTCTGATATCCCTTCTTCTGCTTGATCAGTTCGACTGTTAAAACCTGTGCATACTTTGAGGAGTTCTCGTATTGTATTCTTCAGTTCCATTAATTCACTTACATTCCTCTCTAGATTGCCTATTCTCGTTAGGATTTCGTCCAACCTTTTTTCAAGGTTCTTCTTACATTGGGCTAGAACATGTTCTTCTAACTCACAGAAGTTTCTTATTATCCACCTTCTGAAGCCTAATTCTGTTTTTGGAATGCACTCATTCTCCATCAGGTCTTGTTCCCTTGTTAATGAGGAACGGTGATCTCTTGTAGAGGGAGAGGCATTCTGATTCTGGGTATTCTCAGCCTTTTTACGCTGGTTTCTTCCCATCATTGTAAATTTATCTACCTGTCATCTTTGTAATTACCGACTTTCAAATTAGGTCTCTGAGTGGACGTACAACTTGTTGATTCCCAGCACCAGAATCTGCGCAACCCACTGCGCTGGCTAAAACAGCAGCGTCAAGATTCGTGGTGCTTTTCTGCCTGGGAATCTCCGATCTGGCTTCCTTATTGAGTCCCTTTTTCAATCAGATGAATAGGTGTCTCTGCCTTCCCGGAGCTCCAAACATCGACCAAAAGGGGACCCAGTCCTGTTTACTCTGCACCAAGAACCGCCACGCCACAGTGCCGGCAAAACTGCCATGCCAGCCACAAGAGTTGCGCTGGTGACCCGTGGGGCTCCTCCCCTGGGAATCTCCTGGTCCATGAGCAACAAAAATTTGTCTGAAAGTGTGGCATCCTCTCATTCTCTGCATTTTCACTGGGAGCTACAATCCTGAGCTGCTAGTAATCAGTCATCTTGGATCTCTCTCCAGCTCTCCAGGTCTTCTTTTGAAAAGTGTCTATTTGTGTACTTCGCACACTTTTGAATGGGTTTGTTTTTATCCTGTAAATCTGTTTTAGTTCTTTGTAGATTCTGGATATTAGCCCTTTGTCAGATGGGTAGACTGCAAAAAGTTTCTCCCATTCTGTTGGTTGCTGGTTTACTCTAGTCATTGTTCCTTTCACTGTGCAGAAGCTCTGGAGTTTAATTAGATCCCATTTGTCTATTTTGGCTTTTGTTGCCATTGCATTTGGTGTTTTAGTCATGAAGCCTTGCCTATGCCTATGTCCTAAATGGTTTTGCCTAGGTTTTCTTCTGGAGTTTGTATGGTGTTAGGTCTTATGTTTAAGTCTTTAATCCATCTGGAGTTAATTTTAGTGTAAGGTGTCAGGAAGGGGTCCAGTTTCTGCCTTCTGCACATGGCTAGCCAGTTTTCCCAACACCATTTATTAAACAGGGAATTCTTTCCCCATTGCTTATTTTTGTCAGGTTTGACAAAGATCAGATGGTTGTAGATGTGTGGCATTGCCTCTGAGGCCTCTGTTCTGTTCCATTGGTCTATATCTCTGTTTTGGTACCAGTACCATTCTGTTTTGACTACTGTAGCCTTGTAGTATAGTTTGAAGTCAGGCAGTGTGATGCCTCCAGCTTTGTTCTTTTTGCTTAGAATTGACTTGGCTATGCAGGCTCTCTTTTTGTTCCATATGAAGTTTAAGGTGGTTTTTTCCAGTTCTGTGAAGAAGGTTATTGGTAGCTTGATGGGGATAGTGTTGCATCTATAAATTACTTTAGGCAATATGGCTGTTTTCATAATATTGATTTGTTCTAACCATGAGCATGGAATGTTTTTTCATCTGTTTGTGTCCTCTCTTATTTCATTGAGCAGTGGTTTGTAGTTCTCCTCGAAGAGGTACTTTACATCCTTTGTTAGTTGCATTCCTAGGTATTTTATTCTCTTTGTAGCAATTGTGAATGGGAGATCATTCTTGATTTGGCTTTCTTTAAGTCTGCTACTGGTGTATAGGAATCCCTGTGATTTCTGCACATTGAGTTTGTATCCTGAGAATTTGCTGAAGTTGCTTATCAGTTTCAGGAGATTTTGGGCTGTGATGATGGGGTCTTCCAAATATACAATTATGTGGTCTGCAAATAGAGACAATTTGACTTCCTCCTTTACTAATTGAATATTCTTTTTTTATTTTTCTTGCCTGATTGCTCTGGCTAGCCCTTCCAAAACCATATTGAACAGGAGTGGTGAGAGAGGGCATCTTTGTCTAGTGCCAGATTTCAAAGGGAATGCTTCCAGTTTTTGCCCATTCAGTTTGATATTGGCTGTGGGTTTCTCATAAATAGCTCTTATTTTGAGATCCATTCTGTCAATACCTAGTTTATTGAGAGTTTTTAGCATAAAGGGCTATTGAATTGTGTTGAAGACCTTCTCTGGATCTATTGAGATAATCATGTGGTTTTTGTCTTTGGTTCTGTTTATGTGGTGAATTACGTTGATAGACTTGCATATGTTGAACCAGCCTTGCATCCCAGGGATGAAGCATTCTTGATCATGGTGGATAAGCTTTTTGATATGCTGTTGCAATTGGTTTGCCAGTATTTTATTGAAGATTTTTGCATTTATGTTCATCATGGATATTGGCCTGATGTTTTCTTTTTTTGTTGAGTCTCTGCCAGGATTTGGTATCAGGATTATGTTGATCTCATAAAATGATTTGGGAAGGATCCCCTCTTTTTGTATTGTTTGGAATAGTTTCAGAAAGATTGATACCAGCTCCTCTTTGTATGTCTGGTAGAATTTGGCTTTGAACCCATCTGGACCTGGGCTTTTTTTGGTTAATAGGCTATTAATTGCTGCCTCAACTCCAGCCCTTGTTATTGGTCTATTTAGGGTTTTGACTTCTTCCTGGTTTAGGCATGGGAATGTGCAAGTGTCCAGGAATTTGTCCATTTCTTCCAGGTTTACTAGTTTATGTGCATAGAGTTGTTTGTAGTAATCTCTGCTGGTAGTTTGTATTTCCGTGTAATTGGTAGTGATATCCCCTTTATCATTTTTTATTGTATCTATTTGATTTTTCTCTCTTTTCTTTTTTATTAATATGGCTAGTGGTCTGTCTATTTTGTTGATCTTTTCAAAAAACCAGCTACTGTATTTATTAATTTTTTGAAGGATGTTTTTGTGTCTTTATCTTCTTCAGTTCTGCTCTGATCTTAGTTATTTCTTGTCTTCTGCTAGGTTTTGAGTTTTTTTTTACCTTGCTCCTCTGGCTCGTTCAATTTTTATGATAGGGTATTGATTTTAGATCTTTCCTTGCTTCTCATGTGGGCATTTATTGCTATCAATTTTCCTCTAGACACTGTGTTAAATGTATTCCTGAGATTCTGATGTGGGTACATTGTGTCTTCGTTCTCATTGACTTCAAAGAACATTTTTATTTCTGCCTTCATTTCATTGTTTATCCAGTCAACATTCAAGAGCCAGTTTTTCAGTTATGATGAAGTTGTGTAGTTCTGAGTTAGTTTCTTAATCCTGAATTCTAATTTGATTGCACTGTGGTCTGAGGGACTGTTTGTTATGATTTCCATTCTTTTGCATTTGCTGAGGAGTGATTTATTTCCAATTATATGGTCAGTTTTAGAGTAGGTGTGATGTGGTGCTGAGAAAAGTGTACATTCTGTGGATTTGGGATGATGAGTTCTGTAGATGTTTATTAGGTTTGCTTGGTCCAGATCTGAGTTCAAGTCCTGGTTATCCTTGTTAATTTTCTGTCTTGTTGATGTGTCTAATATTGATAGTGGAGTGTTAAAGTCTCCCACTATTATTGTGTGGGAGTCAAAGTCTCTTTGTAGGTCATTAAGAACTTGCTTTATGTATCTGGGTGCTCCTATATTGGATGCACATATATTTAGGATCATTAGCTGTTCTTGTTGCATTGATCCTTTTACCATTATGTAATTCCCTTTTTTGTCTCTTTTGATCGTTGTTGGTTTAAAGTTTATTTTATCAGAGACTAGGATTGCAACTCATATTTTTTTTGCTCTCCATTTGTTTGGTAAATCTTCCTCCATCCTTTTATTTTGAGCCTATGTGTATCCTTGCATGTGAGATGGTTTTCCTGGAGACAGCACACTGATGGGTTTTGTTTTTTTATGAAATTTGCCAGTCTGTGTCTTTTGATTGGGTCATTTAGCCCATTTACATTTAAGGTTAATATTGTTATGTGTGAATTTGATCCTGCCATTTTGATGCTACCTGGCTGTTTTGCCCATTAGTTGATGCAGTTTCTTCATTTTGTTGACGCTCTTTACCATTTGGTGTGTTTTTGGAGTGGGTGGTACTGGTTGTTCCTTTCTATGTTTAGTGCTTCTTTCAGGAGCTCTTGTAAAGCAGGCCTGGTGGTGATGAAATCTCTGAGCAATTGCTTGTTCATGAAGGATTTTATTTCCCCTTTGCTTATGAAGCTTAGTTTGGCTGGATATGAAATTCTGGGTTGAAAGTTCTTTTCTTTAAGGATGTTGAGTGTTGCCCCCCACTGCCTTCTGGCTTGTAGGGTTTCTGCCAAGCAATCTGCTGTGAATCTGATGGGTTTCCCTTTGTGGGTGACCTAACCTTTCTCTCTGGCTGCCCTTAGTATTTTTTCCTTCATTTAAACCCTGGTGAATCTGATGATTATGTGTGTTGGGGTTGCTCTTCTTGAGGAGTATCTTTGTGGTGTTCTCTGTATTTCCTGGACTTGAATATTAATTGGCCTGCCTTGCTAGGTTGGGGAAATTCTCCTGGATAATATCCTGAAGAGTGATTTCCAGCTTGGATTTATTCTCTCCATCACATTCAGGTACACGTATCAAATGTAGATTAGGTCTTTTCACATAATCCCATATTTCTCAGAGGCTTCATTCATTTCTTTTCACTCTTTTTTTCTCCAATCTTGCCTTCTTATTTTATTTCATTGAGTTGATCTTCAATCTCTGATATCTTTTCTTCCGCTTCATTGATTTGGCTATTGAAACTTATGTATGCTTCGTGAAGTTCGCGTGCTGTGTTTTTCAGATCCACCAAGTCGTTTATATTATTCTCTAAGCTGTTTATTCTCGTTAGCATTTCCTCAAACCTTTTTTTCTATGTTCTTAGTTTCTTTGCATTGAGTTAGAACATGTTCTTTTAGCTCAGAGAAGTTTGTTATTACCCAGTCTGAAGCCTATTTCTGTCAATTCATCACACTCATTCTCCATCCAGCTTTGTTTCCTTGCTGATGAGGAGTTGTGATCCCTTGGAGGAGGTGAGACCTTATGGTTTTTCGTGTTTTCATCATTTATGCACTGGGTTCTTCCCATCTTTGTGGATTTATCTGCCTGTGGTCTTTGTTGGTGGTGACTTTCGGATGGGGTCTCTGAGTGAACATCCTCTTTGTTGATGATGAAGTGATTTCTTTCTGTTTTTTAGTTTACTTTCTAACAGTCATGCCCCTCTGCTGTAGGACTGCTTGGAGGTCTACTCCAGGCCCTGCTTGTTTGGGATCACCTGCAGTGGCTGTGGAACAGTAAGGGTTGCTGCCAGCTTCTTCTTCTGTTATCTTTGTCCCAGAAGGGTACCTGCCAGATGTCAGCCTGAGCTCTCCTTTATGAGGTGCCTCTTTTAAATATACAGGGGCCAGAGTGCTGCTTGAGGAATCAGTCCATCCCTTATCAGAGCTCAAGTGCTGTGCTGTGAGCTCCATTGCTCCTTTTAGAGCTGCTGGGCAGTGATATTTAAGTCTGCTGCTGCGGAACTCACAACCGCCCCTTTTCCCAGGTGCTCTGTCCCAGGAAGATGGGGCTTTATTTATAAGTCCCTGATGGGGGCTCCTGCCTTTTTTCAGAGATTCCTTCCCCAGCTAGGAGGGAGTCTAGTCACAGTCTGCCTGCTGAGCTGGCGCGGGCCCTGTCTAGCTGCTGTGTATACTTTCTCATGCTTTTGTTTACTCAGGTAAGTTTAGAACTGCCCTGGCAATGGTGAACACCCTTTTCCCTACTGAGCTGAACCTTCCTGGGTTGAGCTCAAATAGCTGTGCTGGCTGTGAAACTCTCAAGCCAGAGGATTTCAGTTTGCTGATCTTTGTGTGGGTGGGACCTGCCAAGCCAGATCACCTGGCTCCCTACCTTCAGCTCTTCTTGTTTCAGGGGAGGGAGAGGCCTAAACGGCCACCCAGATTTGTGCTGAAAGCCTGCAGCACTGGTTGAAATGGTGGCTCAGATTTGTGCTGTAGACCCGTGGCACTTGTCACCTGGTGGAAATCTCCTGGTCTGTGGGCTGTAAAGGCCATGGGAGAAGGGCAATATCTGAACTGGAGTGCCAGAGTGGCCAGTAAACATCCCTGATGGCCTCCATTGGGTGGGGGGGGGTCCTCTGGCCAGTTGCACTTCCTGAGTGTGGCAGCACCCCACCCTGCCTCGCTGTGCCCTCCTTGGGCTACACCCACTCTCCAACCAGTCCCATTGAGATGAACCTCATACCTTAGTTGGAAATGTGGAGATCATTCACCTTTTGTGTTGCTCTCACTGGGAACTATGATCTGGAGCTGTTTCTATTTGGCCATCTTGGTGGACTCCTCCCTATAATTTCTTTTTAAGGGAAAAGTAAGTTTATTTAATAAACATTTATTACATGTCTTTTCTTTTCTTAATTAAAAATAACTTTTAATAGACAGCATCTCACTCTGATGCCCAGGCTGGAGTGCAATGGGGTGATCATAGCTCAATGCAGCATTGAAATCCTGGGCACAAGTGATCCTTCTGCCTCTGCCTCCTGAGTAGCTGGAACTACAAGAATGTGCTACCATAACTGGTTAACTTTTTTAATCTTTTTTTTGTAGCAGTGGTGGTCTCAATATGTTTCCCAGGCTTGTCTTGAACTCCTGGGCTCAAGCAATCCTCCCACCTTCACCTCATCAAATACTCAGATTACAGGCATGAGCCACTATTCCTATATATTAACACATTTTTCTTCATTCTAGGCACTGCATTACATCTAGCTCATGTTGCCATTTAAATGAAATACAAAATGATGGGAATACATTCTGCAAAATTCATCAAGTGATTTTGTCACAGTGTGAACATCATAGTGTGTGCTTACACCCACCTAGATGGTACAGCCTACTACACATGTAGGCTATGTGGGATAGCCTATTGCTTGTAGACTACAAACGTGTATACTGTACTGAATACTGTAGGCAGTTATAACACAAAGGTAAGGATTTATGTATCTAAACATAAAGCTTGCAGGACTGGAAGTTGCTCTGGGTGAGTCAGTGAGTGGTGAGTGAATGTGAGGGGATAGGATATTACTGTAGAGTACTGCAGACTTTATAAATGTGGTACACTTAGGATACATTAATATTTTTTCCTTTTTAAATAATAATTAACCTTAGCTTACCATAAACTTTTTTACCCTCTTCTTTCATTCTTTTTCCTTTTATTCCTTCCCTCCTTCCTTCCTTCCCTCTCTCCCTCCCTCCCTCCTTCCTTCCTTCCTTCCTTCCTTCCTTCCTTCCTTCCTTCCTTCCTTCCTTCCTTCCTTCCTTCCTTCCTTCCTTTCTTTCTTTCTTTCTTTCTCTCTCTCTCTCTCTCTCTCTCTCTCTTTCATCTTTCTTTTTAGAGACAGGGTCTTACTCTGTCATACAGGCTGGAGTGCAGTGGTGTGATCATAGCTCATTGCAGCCTTAACCTCATGGGTTAAAGGGATCCTTCCACCTCAGCCTTCTGAGTAGCTGGGACTATAGGCACATGTCTCCATGCCCAGCTAATTTCTTTTTAATTTTTGTAGATATGACGTCTTCCTATGTTCCCCAGGCTGGTATTGAACTCCTGGCCTCAAGCAACCTTCCCTCAGCCTCTCAATGCTGGAATTACAGGTGTGAGCCACTGTGCCTGGCCTATGGTAACTTTTTTGCTTTCTAAACTTTTTAATGTTTTAAAAACTTTTGACGGTTTTTAGTAATAGTTTAAAACACAAACATATTTTGCAGCTCTGCAAAAATATTTTCCTTCCTTATATCCTTATTCTGTATGCTTTTTTCTATTTTAAAAATTCATTAAAAAAATTTTTTTATTGCATTTTAGGTTTTGGGGTACATGTGCAGAACGTGCAAGACAGTTGCATAGGTACACACATGGCAGTGTGTTTTGCTTCCTTTCTCCCCTTCACCCACATTTGTCATTTTTCCCCAGGCTATCCCTCCCCACCTCCCCCCCGCTGGCCCTCCTCATTTCCCCCCAATAGACCCCAGTGTTTAGTACTCCCCTCTCTGTGTCCATGTGTTCTCATTTTTCATCACCCTCCTATGAGTGAGAATATGCGGTATTTCATTTTCTGTTCTTGTGTCAGTTTGCTGAGAATGATATTCTCCAGATTCATCCATGTCCCTACAAACAACACGAACTCATCATTTCTGATTGCTGCATAATATTCCATGGTGTATATGTGCCACATTTTCCCAATCCAGTCTATCATCAATGGGCATTTGGGTTGGTTCCAGGTCTTTGCTATTGTAAACAGTGCTGCAGTGAACATTCGTGTGCATGTGTCCTTATAGTAGAACGATTTATAGTCCTTTGGATATATACCCAGTAATGGGATTGCTGGGTCAAATGGTATTTCTATTTCTAAGGCCTTGAGGAATCACCACACTGTCTTCCACAATGGTTGGACTAATTTACACTCCCACATCCTCTCCAGCATCTGTTGTCTCCAGATTTTTTTAATGATCGCCATTCTAACTGGCGTGAGATGGTATCTCAATGTGGTTTTGATTTGCATCTCTCTAATGACCAGTGATGATGAGCATTTTTTCATATGATTGTTGGCCTCATATATGTCTTCTTTCGTAAAGTGTCTGTTCATATCTTTTGCCCATTTTTGAATGGGCTTGTTTGTTTTTTTTCTGTAAATCTGTTTGAGTTCTTTGTAAATTCTGGATATCAGCCCTTTGTCAGATGGGTAAACTGCAAAAATGTTTTCCTATTCTGTTGGTTGCCGATTCACTCTAGTGACTGTTTCTTTTGCCATGCAGAAGCTGTGGAGTTTGATTAGGTCCCATTTGTCTATTTTGGCTTCTGTTGCCAATGCTTTTGGTGTTTTGTTCATGAAGTCCTTGCCTACTCCTATGTCCTGGATGGTTTTGCCTAGATTTCCTTCTAGGGTTTTTATGGTGCCAGGTCTTATGTTTAAGTCTTTAATCCATCTGGAGTTAATTTTAGTGTAAGGTGTCAGGAAGGGGTCCAGTTTCT
This sequence comes from Callithrix jacchus, assembly GCF_049354715.1. Taxonomy (NCBI): domain Eukaryota; kingdom Metazoa; phylum Chordata; class Mammalia; order Primates; family Cebidae; genus Callithrix; species Callithrix jacchus. Next base: position 49,502,820 of record NC_133504.1, read on the forward strand.
GCTTTCTGCACATGGCTAGCCAGTTTTCCCAACACCATTTATTCAACAGGGAATTCTTTCCCCATTGCCTGTTTTTTTCAGGTTTATCAAAGATTGTATGGTTGTAGATATGTTGTGTTGCCTCCGATGCCTCTGTTCTGTTCCATTGGTCTATATCTCTGTTTTGGTACCAGTACCATACTGTTTTGATTACTGTAGCCTTGTAGTATAGTTTGAAATCCGGTAGTGTGATGCCCCCCGCTGTGTTCTTTTTGCTTAGAATTGACTTGGCTATGCGGGCTCTCTTTTGGTTCCATATGAAGTTCATGGTGGCTTTTTCCAGTTCTGTGAAGAAAGTCAATGGTAGCTTGATGGGGATAGCGTTGATTTTGTAAATTACTTTGGGCAGTATAGCCATTTTCACGATATTAATTCTCCCTAACCATGAACATGGAATGTTTCTCCATCTGTTTGTGTCCTCTCTTATTACGTTGAGCAGTGTTTTGTAGTTTTCCTTGAAGAGGTCCCTTACATTCCTTGTGAGTTGTATTCCTAGGTATTTTATTCTTATTGTAGCAATTGTGAATGGCAGTTCGTTCTTGATTAGGCTTTCTTTAAGTCTGTTATTGGTATAGAGGAATGCTTGTGATTTTTGCACATTGATTTTATATCCTGAGACTTTGCTGAAGTTGCTTATCAGTTACAGAGGTTTTTGGGCTGAGGCAATGGGGTCTTCTAGGTATACTATCATGTCGTCTGCAAACAGAGACAATTTGGCTTCCACCTTTCCTATTTGAATACCCTTTATTTCTTTTTCTTGCTTGATTGCTCTGGCTAGAACTTCCAGTACTATATTGAATAGGAGTGTTGAAAGAGGGCATCCTTGTCTAGTGCTGGATTTCAAAGGGAATGCTTCCAGTTTTTGCCCATTCAGTATGATATTGGCTGTTGGTTTGTCGTAAATAGCTTTTATTATTTTGAGATACGTTCCATCGATACCGAGTTTATTGAGGGTTTCTAGCATAAAGGGCTGTTGAATTTTGTTGAATGCCTTCTCTGCATCAATTGAGATTATCATGTGGTTTTTGTTTTTGGTTCTGTTTATGTGGTGAATTACATTTATAGACTTGCGTATGTTGAACCAGCCTTGCATCCCCGGGATGAATCCTACTTGATCATGATGGATAAGTTTTTTGATTTGCTGTTGCAATCGGCTTGCCAATATTTTATTGAAGATTTTTGCATCTATGTTCATCATGGATATTGGCCTGAAGTTTTCTTTTCTTGTTGGGTCTCTGCCAGGTTTTGGTATCAGGATGATGTTGGTCTCATAAAATGATTGGGGAAGGATTCCCTCTTTTTGTATTATTTGGAATAGTTTCAGAAGGAATGGTACCAGCTCCTCTGTGTGTGTGTCTGGTAGAATTCGTCTGTGAACCCGTCTGGACCTGGGCTTTTTTTGTGTGGTAGGCTCTTAATTGCTGCCTCGACTTATGACCTTGTTATTGGTCTATTCATAGTTTCAGCTTCCTCCTGGTTTAGGCTTGGGAGGACACAGGAGTCCAGGAATTTATCCATTTCTTCCAGATTTACTAGTTTATGTGCATAGAGTTGTTTGTAATATTCTCTGATAATGGTTTGAATTTCTGTGAAGTCTGTGGTGATTTCCCCTTTATCATTTTTTATTGCATCTATTTGGTTGTTCTTTCTTTTCTTTTTTATCAATCTGGCTAGTGGTCTGTCTATTTTGTTGATCTTTTCAAAAAACCAGCTCTTGGATTCATTGATTTTTTTGACGGGTTTTTTGTGTCTCCATCTCCTTCATTTCAGCTCTGATCTTAGTTATTTCTTGTCTTCTGCTGGGTTTTGAGTTTTTTTTATCTTGCTCCTCTAGCTCTTTCAATTTTGACGATAGGGTGTCAGTTTTGGATCTCTTCATTCTCCTCATATGGGCATTTATTGCTATATATTTTCCTCTAGAGACTGCTTTCAATGTGCCCCAGAGATTCTGGCATGTTGTGTCTTCATTCTCATTGGTTTCGAAGAACTTTATTTCTGCCTTCATTTCATTGTTTATCCAGTCAACATTCAAGATCCAGTTGTTCAGTTTCCATGAAGCTGTGCCGTTCTGGGTTGGTTTCTGAATTCTGAGTTCTAACTTGATTGCACTATGGTCTGAGAGACTGTTTGTTATGATTTCAGTTGTTTTGCATTTGCTGAGGAGTGCGTTATTTCCAATTATGTGGTCAATTTTAGAGTAGGTGTGATGTGGTGCTGAGAAGAATGTATATTCTGTGGATTTGGGGTGGAGAGTTCTGTAAGTGTCTATCAGGTTTGCTTGTTCCAGGTCTGAGTTCAAGCCCTGGATATCCTTGTTGATTTTCTGTCTGGTTGATCTGTCTAATATTGACAGTGGAGTGTTAAAGTCTCCCACTATTATTGTGTGGGAGTCTAAGTCTCTTTGTAAGTCATTAAGAACTTGCCTTATGTATCTGGGTGCTCCTGTATTGGGTCCATATATGTTTAGGATCGTTAGCTCTTCTTGTTGTATCGATCCTTTTACCATTATGTAATGGCCTTCTTTGTCTCTTTTGATCTTTAAAGTCTATTTTATCAGAGATGAGAATTGCAACTCCTGCTTGTTTTTGCTCTCCATTTGCTTGGTAAATCTTCCTCCATCCCTTTATTTTGAGCGTTTGTGTATCCTTGCATGTGAGATGGGTTTCCTGGATACAGCACACTGATGGGTTTTGTTTTTTTATCCAGTTTGCCAGTCTGTGTCTTTTGATTGGTGCATTTAGTCCATTTACATTCAGGGTTAATATTGTTATGTGTGAATTTGATATTGCCATTTTGATGCTAAGTGGCTGTTTTGCCTGTTAGTTGATGTAGATTCTTCATTATGTTGATGCTCTTTAGCATTTAGTGTGATTTTGTAATGGCTGGTACTGGTTGTTCCTTTCTATGTGTAGTCCCTCTTTGAGGAGCTCTTGTAAAGCAGGCCTGGTGGTGACAAAATCTCTGCGTACTTGATTGTTCGCAATGGATTTTATTTTTTCTTCACTTACGAAGCTCACTTTGGCTGGATATGAAATTCTTGGTTGAAAATTGTTTTCTTTAAGGATGTTGAATATTGGCACCCACTCTCTTCTGGCTTGTAGAGTTTCTGCTGAGAGATCTGCTGTGAGTCTGATGGCCTTCCCTTTGTGGGTGACCCGACCTTTCTCTCTGGCTGCCCTTAGTATTTTCTCCTTTATTTCAACCCTGTTGAATCTGACAATTATGTGCCTTGTGGTTGCTCTTCTTGTGGAATATCTTTGTGGTGTTCTCTGTATTTCCTTAATTGGAGAGTTGGCCTGGCTTGCTACGTGGGGGAAATTTTCCTGGATAATATCCTGAAGAGTATTTTCCAGGTTGGATTCATTCCTTTCGTCTCCTTCTGGTACACCTATCAAATGTAGGTTAGGTCTCTTTACATAGTTTCACATTTCTTGGAGACTTTGTTTATTCCTTTTTGTGCTTTTTTCTCTAATCTTGGTTTCTCGTTTTATTTCATTGAGTTGATCTTCGACTTCTGATATTCTTTCTTCTGCTTGGTCAATTCGGCTGTTGAAACTTGTGCATGCTTCACGAAGTTCTCGTATTGTGTTTTTCAGCTCCTTCAATTGATTCATATTCCTCTCTAAGTTATCCATTCTTGTTATCATTTCCTCAAATCTTTTTTCAAGGTTCTTAGTTTCTTTGCATTGATTTAGAACATGTTCTTTTAGCTCACAGAAGTTTCTCATTACCCACCTTCTGAAGTCTAATTCCGTCATTTCATCACAGTCATTCTCTGTCTAGCTTTGTTCCCTTGCTGGTGAGGAGTTTTTGTCCTTTGTAGGAGGCGATGTGTTCTGGTTTCGGGTGTTTTCCTCCTTTTTGCACTGGTTTCTTCCCATCTTTGTGGATTTATCCACCTGTCGTCTCAGTAGTTGCTGACTTTTCGACTGGGTCTCTGAATGGAAGCCCAGATTGTTGATGATGAGGTCTTTCTGTTACTTCGTTTTCCTTCTATCAGTTTAGTCCCTCTGCTGTATGACTGCTGAGGTCCACTCCAGGCCCTGCTTGTCTGGGGTACACCTGTAGCAGCTGCAGAATGGTGAGGGATGCTACCAGTTTCTTCTTCTGCTATTTTTGTCCCAGATGGTGCCTGCCTAATGTCAGTCTGATCAGTCCTTTTTGAGGTGACTCTGGATATACAGGGGTCAGGGAGCTGCTTGAGGAGACAGTCTGTACTTTATAGGAGCTCAAGTGTTGAGCTGTGAGCTCAGTTGTTCACTCAGGGCGTTAGGCAAGTGTGTTTAATTCTGCTGCAGCACAACTCTTAGAACCCCTTTTTTTCCTCAGATGCTCTGTCTCAGGGGGGTTGCGACTTTCTTTATGAGTGTTTGTGGCACTATCCTGCCCAGGTAGGAGGCAGTCTAGTCACTATTTGCCTCCCGAGGCTCTGCCCTGCTGATGTGGCATGGGCCCTGTTGCTGCAGGCTCTGCCCTGCAGCCACGGGCTCTGCAGCAGGCTCCGCTTTGCTGCCACCAGCTCCGCCCTGCAGCGGAGTCTCTCTGTTATGGTGTGTTGCCTTGGCGATGGCAGGCTGCATCAGAAATGGGAGTGTACCTCCGTAGGGGTGGATCTCCTCGGTAATGGTGAACGCCCCTCCCCCATTGAGCTGCACCATTCTGGGTTCAGCTGTGCTTGCAGTGAAACTCTCCACTCGGAGCGTTTTGAGTTGCCGTTTTGTTTGTCCCTGTAGGGGTGAAACCTGCCTCGCCTGCTCACCTGGCTCCCTGCCTCAGAGCACCTTTCTTTCTTTTTTTTTTTTTAAGTTGAACAGATGGCTCTCTCCCAGGTGTTTTAGTCGCCCGCTGTTAGAGCACCAGGATCTGTGTGATTTCCCATGCAGCTAGCCACTGTGCTGGCTCAAACGCCACTTTTCAGGAATCTCCTGGTCTGGCTTACTGTCCAAGTCCCGTTTAATCAGATGGATATGCTAATCTGCCCTCCCAAATCTCAGATTGCCAGTTTAGTAGGGCACCCGGGCCCGTGTGTTTTGTACGGATTATTGGGGAGTGCCTGCACTGTGACGCCGGCCGAAGTGGCCACAACAGCCGAACCGGCTGCGCTTGCGTCCCGTGTCTTTCCTACACCTGGGACTTTCCCCGTTCTGTGGGCAAAAAAGATCCGTCTGGAAATGCGGCTTTGACTCACCCTCTGAGCATTTGCTGAGAACTGCGATCCCGAGTTGTTCCTACCGCGCCATCTTGAAAACCCCCCCTTTAAAAATTCTTTAGCTTTTTTTTTTTAACTTTTTAAATTTTTTGTTAAAAACTAAGTCATAAACACCCTTATTAACCTATACCTACACAGGGTCAGGATCACCAATATCACTGTCTTTCACCACCACTTCTTGCCTCAGGGGAAGGTCTTCAGGGCAATAACACATGTGGAACTGTCATCTCCTGTGATAACAAGTAAAAGGAGTGCACCCTAAAATGATGTTAAAAAATGTAGTTTAGTAAATACATAAACCTGTAACATAGTTGTTTATTATCCTTACCAAATATTGTGTAATGTACATAAATGTATGTTCTATATTTTCATATGACTAGCAGCATGGTAGGTTTGTTTATACCAGCATCACCATAAATACATGAGTAATGCATTATACTCTAGTGTGATTATTGCTACAACATCACTAGTCCATAGGAATTTTCAGCTGTATCATGATCTTATAGGACTACCATTGTATATGCAGTCCATTATTGACCAAAGCATTAATATGTGACATATGATTGTATTTGTGGAAAGCATAAGTGAATTGTACATAGAGTTGAGTCTCATTAGTTATGGTAGTTGTGGTCTGTAAAGTTGCTGAGAAGAGTGAATTACTGAATAGTGAACCATTGCTCCTAGGGGAAATACAAGGTTAGGTTCCTGTGAGCTTCTGGTCATAGCATTTTCATCAATCAATTAATACATAACTTTGTTTTATGTGTGTATGTATTCAAAGATACTTTGTCTAATATAGTACTGTTAATTTATTAACATTGAATTAATGGCCAATAGCACTATAATTTATGCCTAAGTGAGGCTTATCTGACACAAGCATATTCTCTGTAAGGTACATCACAGCCTTCTTGCACTGAGGAACACTAGACAGAACTTTGGCACTAGGAAGGGGCCATTTCACACAGCAAAATACCAACAGGAGTATAAAAATGTGAAAAATGTGACACTAAATAGATGATGAAAGGACACTTGTTTACAGTATGAGAGGTGACATGAGAAGTCAGTGTTGCCTTGTTCAGCCTTAGCTGGGAATATGCAGGTGGGATCTCACATATTTTTCTGTTCTATTTATATTTGTGAAATACCATCAAAGTATGGCAATTATTGATTTGGGGGTTACAAATACATTTTAGCAAGTAGGCAAAGCCATAAATATGGAATTCATGAAAAATGAAGATCAACTGTACTCTTCACCTGCACTGTGTGAAGTGTTATCCTTATATCACAAATTAAAAAAAAAATACAACAAATTCTGAGGGTCTAAGATGCTGTCAATTTGTGGGTTGGAGAAAAGGTAAACCATGCTCCTTTAATTCCAAAGGCAGTTCTTGCACCTTTGCACTTCATATCTTTATGCATTTGAGAAAGCTAAATTATTGACAGATTCTGGAGTCAGTCAGGTGCTGCTCTCCTTCCTTAGTAAAGTTGTTATAAGTGAGCCATCAACACTTAGATATTTGTCCCTAGATTGGCCTCAGATAGGGTTTAAAGTCTGTATAATAAATGCATCTCCTTCTGAAATGTATATTTTATTTCAAATAGTTCCAGTGCTTCGATCTTCTTATGGGAGCTACATGTCACTATCCTAGGAGAATGGTTATTGTATCATCCTTACTGATATGGCCCTTTTCATCTCAGAGGCTTTTTGCTAAAAAGTTTATTTCAGCTCATTTCAAAAGTATTCTGTCTTAGTCCATGATCTGTTGCTGTCACTGAATACCACAGATTGGAGAATTTATGAGAATAGAGGTTTGTTTAGCTCATGAATCTAGAGGCTAGGAAATCCAGGTAGAGGTGTTAGCATCTTGTGAGGGCATTCTTGATGCATCATATCATTGTAGGGGGCATCACATCATGTGAGGACATGAGTGTGCATGTCCGTTCTGGTCTTTCTTCCTCTTTTTGGAAAGCCACCAGTCCCATCATGGGGCACTCACTTTGATAACCTTATCTAATCCTAATTGCCCCCAAATGACCCACCTTTAATTAATATATAAATTTGGGGATTAAGCTTTCAACATATGAAGTTTGATGGGCACATTCAAATCATAGGATAAGCTATATTATTTAAGTAAATTTTGAAAATATAGATAAGCTCAAAGAATGAAATATAACTCATTCATAGTTCTTAACATCAAGAAATCATTATTATTAACACTGTGTGTGACTTCTTTCAATTTTTCTCTTTTTGTTTTCTATATGTGTATATTTTTGAATAGCTATAGGTACATATATTAGAAGTTGTAGTTATTCTCTGTATGATAGTTTTAGCTTTTTTATGTAAAATATATTTTGGAAATATTTAAATGCTATCATATAGGATATATCATAGGTTATTGACCTATTTATATTGCTTTCTATTTTTAGCTATTTCAAATATATTTTTAATTCCACATTGTTTAAGATGAATATTAGCACGTATTGCTAATTATTATATGGAAATAAAATTGTTGCATCCAAGTGTATGAACATTTTTCAAAGGGTTTTTAAGAGCATACAAAGAGTATATGAACTTAGCTTTCTCAAATGCAGCAAGATATAAAGTGCAAAGATGCAAACATTGCCTTTGGCATTAAAGAAGTGTGGTTTACCTTTTCTGCACCCCACTAACTATTGCTAGTTTTTAAAATCTAGTAGTAATTATTGCTAGAGCTCTTTTAGGAAGCTTATATCAATTTAGTTTCCTACAGGCTGTATCCAACTGCCTTCTTGCAAATAGGGTTCATTCTAGAAGTTTTAACTTAAATTACTTTCTTTTAGGCTTGTGATATGATTTGGCTGTGTCCCCACCGAAATCTCATTTTGAATTGTAGCTCCCATAATCCCCTCCCATATTGAGAGAGATTATCTCCCGCAAGATGGGAGGGGATTATGGGAGCTACAATTAATCATGAGGGCAGTTTCCTCCATGCTGTTCTTGTAGTAGTAAATAAGTCCCATGAGATCTGATGGTTTTATAAGGAGTGTCTCCTTTTGCTTGGTGCTCATTCTGTCTTTTCCCATCACCATATTAGACGTCCCTTTGCTCTTCCTTCATCTTCCACCATGACTGTGAGGCCTACCAGCCATGTGTAACTGAGAGTCCATTAAACCTCTTTCTTTTATAAATTACCCAGTCTCAGATATGTCTTTATTAGCAGCATGAGAACAATTATACAGCATGTAAATGCCTTTGCAGTCATATGAGCTTACAATTTTTTAAAAAAGATAAAGTCAGATTTAACTTATTTGAATGCTCTCTAACTGAAACATACTATTTAGTTCCAGTGTCCTCTGGTCATAAGCATCATGTGCCATGTGGTTATCTATACCCTAGAGTGAGAGGAGGAGGCATGGATGTGGGCATCTCAGGGAACAACCACAGATACAGGAAGAGGGCAGGAAAGATGAACCCATGAAGGAGACTGAGACAGCCAGAAAGATGCCCAGAGAAGCTGGGGAACATGTTGTCATGAGGATGAGACTGAGGCTGTTTCCATGAAGCTATGTGGACAATGGTGTGAGTGCTTCAGAAATTATTCAGAAAGTCAAATAAGACAACAGCTAAAAATGTCTATTTAATTGAGCAACAAAAGAGGACAGAAATCTGGATGACTGTGGGCTGAGGTGCATGCGTCAGAGACCTGTTTTTTGCATGTTCCTGTTTCTGTTTAGTTCCTGTCGGAATTTTTTGGAGTATGTGAGGGGAGTGAATGTACAAATAAGGATTATTCTCGAAATAGTTGGCACAGTTTGCTTCAGGCCACCTGCTTGGGGAAGCAACAATTCCATAAATGCAAAGAAGCAAATAATTGCAGATAGTATCTGTCTGCTTTTGAATGGCCATAAAAGGCCAATTCCAATTTTGTTCTAAAAATGGGGAAAAGTTTTTAACTGACCCATCATTGATGAGATATTTTAAAGATGAGTTTTCCCCCAGTCAGTAGCAGTGCAGCAGGAGGGAGCCAGCTATTCCAGCAATGAGTTGATGTTTAATTGGCAGTGTTTCATTTTAGTGCCACCCTTCACCTGACACCAACTGAAATGGCACTGTTTATTTCAGTGAGTGGCATGAATTTACTTTTGGGATTGAATCCTATTTTCACAAGTTAGAAAGAACTACAGGGAGTTGTGTGTTAACAACTACAGAGCAGAAATTGCTAAGGTTAGGAGCAACACATTGAATCCTGGTGTCCACTCAGATGCTTCCTGGAGTCAGAGACACTTCTGGGTGAAAGGAATGACACACTCTGAAGTGTCTCTTGAGACTAATCTGGGAAGAGCTGATTTAGATCTGAGAGAGTTTAGGGAGTTCTTTCCATTCTGAACTCCTTTTTTTCCACTTTGCCTAAGAAGAGAATGTGAGATGCTGGAACAATAGTAACAATACTGACGCTATTTATTAGTAGCTAATACTCACTGAGTAATTACTCCATTTAGGCTATGTGCAAAGCAATTAATTGACAAGGTTATGCAATCCAGTCTTCACCATGAGCTTTCTAAAATATGAAGCACTATGAACCATTTTAAAGATGAGCAAAGTGAGGTACAGAGCAGTTAAGTAACTTGCCTGAAGTCTCTCAGCTGGTAAGTTGAGAGTCGAACCTTGGCCCCTCTGGCTCTAGGCCCTACTCTCACCTATTGCTACTTCTTAGGTCTGTAATGTGCCTGGCACATAGGTGCTCACCAGATGTTAGTTTCCTTCTTTTCTGAGCAGTAGGTGGCCTGAGTGTCAGGCTTGTTATCTCTTGTCCAATGGGATGGCCACACATCAAGAATACAGCCTGCAGCCTGGTCAGCCTGGGCTGGAATGAAAGGCATGAGGAAGGCAAAGGTTGCAGAGCTCTCTGGACCCTCTAGGGGATTTGAGAACATTATATAACATTCTGAGTCATTCTTTGGTCATTTTTCAATATTTCTTTCTTACATTCTTAGCAGTGGCTCATTATTTTTATTATTAACTATTTTCTATTTATCTTTTCTCTTTTTTGTTTTTTAAGGCACAGGATCTTGCTCTGTCACCCAGGCTGGAGTTCAAAGGCATGGATCATAGCTCACTACAGCCATGAACTTCTGTGCTCTAGCAATGCTCCTGCCTCTGACTCTAGGGAGTAGCTGGGACTATAGGCATTCACCACCATGCCTGGCTAATTAAAAAAAAAAATTTTTTTTAATTAGAGACAGGGTCTTACTACTTTGCCCTGGTTAGTTTTGAATTCCTGGCCTCAAGGGATCCCTTCCTGGCCTCAGGGGATCCCAAGTGCTGGGATTATAGGCATTTACCACCATGCTTGACCTGCTACTAATTCTTTAAAAATATTTTTTAAAACCATGGTATTTCTTTACCAGTAGAAGTTTGTTTATTGTGGTTTGAGAGGTGGGGAGCCATTTGAAAGGAATGTTCTTTTTATCTGAAACCCTAAAATATGCTGTGAGGTTAATGGAGAGGAGATTCTTCCTATCAGTTGGGAGCTGAATTGGTTTGATTAGGGAGTCAGCTTTAAGTTGCAGAGGTGGAGAAGCTACTGACTCTTTTTCTCTAAATGAACAGGTGCTTATATAGAAAATAAAATTCTATTGCTGCTTACAGTGTTCTGAAGGTATGAGGGAAAATGGAGTGTTCAAAGAGGAAAGCTAAGGGTGATAGTTGCTTACCACCCAGGTCAGATTTTGCTTCTTAGGAAGGAGTTAGGTAGAGAGCTTCAGAGAGCTTTCAGAGCCAAGCCCTTAATGGACCGTCAAGGCAGCATGGCGTCCCCTACAGACCTCCAAGGGAGCAACAGGAAGCCACCTCAGGCTTTTCCTGGGTACTGACAATCAGGCCCTCCCTTGTGGGTCCAGCTAGGATAAGCAGTGCACCCTTACTGAAAGTAAAACTGCATTCAGGGGCAGCTATAATTTAACAATCCTTTTAAAACAAAAAGTGAAAAGCTCTTCTGTCTCTCTTCTCTCTCTCTCTCTCTCTCTCTCTCTCTCTCTCTCTCTCTCTCTCTCTGTCTCTCTCCATACACATATATTATTTTTATCTTAAACATTTTTAAAGAGACAGGGTATAGTGCGCCATAAATGCCAATGTATTTAAGTTGGTCAAATCTGTATATCTTCACTAAATTTTTCTACTTTTATCAATTATTGAAACCTAGGCAATCAAATCTCCAACTATGAATGTGATTTTAAAAAATTTCTTCCTTCGGTTCTGTCAATTTTTCATTCATTTATTTTGATGCTTTATTATTACAATGTACAACTTTAGGGTTGTCATTTTTTTTTGAGCTGGGGTTTGACTCTTGTTGCCAGGCTGGAGTGTAATGGTGTGATCTCAGCTTACTGCAACTTCCACCTCCTGGGTTCAAGGGATTCTCCTACCTCAGCCTTCCAAGTAGCTGGGATTACAGACATGTGCCACCATGTCCGGCCAATTTTGTATTTTTAGCAGAGATGGGGTTTCTCCATGTTGGTCAGGCTGGTCTCGAACTCCCAACCTCAGGTGATCTACCTGCCTTGGCCTCCCAAACTGCTGAGATTACAGGCATGAGCCACTGTGCCCAGTCAGGGTTGTCACATTTTTGTGTTTGGTAATACTCCTTTTTCAAAACCCTACTTTGTCTAATGTCATTATACCTACACCAACTCTCTTATTTGTAGTGCTTGCATTGTATATATTTTCTTGTCTTTTAATTTCAAACATTTTGTGTCTTTATATTTAATGTTACTTTTTAAAATAGCACATAGCCGGGTCATTCTCCCTTCTCTCTCATTTCATCCAGTCTAACACTCTTTGCCTTTTAATGGAGTTCATTTACATGATATTACAAGATTGGGTTGAAATCTATCAGGTTGCTACTTATTTCTTCTTTGTTCCTTTGTTCCTCTTTTCTTGTCTTCTTTTATGTTAACTGCAAATATTTTATTTTTCTATCAAACAGCATCAGTTTTTAGGAGTTAGAGACATGAAAAACCCTCCAAAAAAAAAAAATCAATGAATCCAGGAGCTGGTTTTTTGAAAAAAAAAAAAAAAAAAAAAATAACAAAATAGACCACTAGATAGACTAATAAAGAAGAAGAGGAAGAATCAAATAGACACAATAAAAACTAGTAAAGGGGATATCACCACTGACCCCACAGAAATACAAACTGCTATTAGAGAATACTACAAACACGTCTACACAAATAAACTAGAAAATCTAGAAGAAATGGATAAATTCATGGACTCATACACCCTACCAAGACTAAACCAGGAAGAAGTTGAATCCCTAAATAGATCATTTATATGCTCTGAAATTGAGGCAGTAATTAATAGCCTACCAACCAAAAAAAGCAAAGGACCAGATGGATTCACAGCTGAATTCTACCAGAAATACAAAGAGGAGCTGGTACCATTCCTTCTGAAATGATTCCAAACAATTGAAAAGGAAGAACTCCTCCCTAGCTCATTTTATGAAGATAGCATCATCTTGATATCAAAACCAGGAAGAAACACAACAAAGAGGGGCAGTTTACCCATCTGACAAAGGGCTGATATCCAGAATTTACAAAGAACTCAAACAGATTTACAAGAAAAAAAAAAAAACAGACAAGCCCATTCATAAGTGGGCAAAGGATATGAACAGACACTTTACAAAAGAAGACATACATGAGGCCAACAAACATATGAAAAAATGCTCATCATCACTGGTCATTAGAGAAATGCAAACCAAAACTACATTGAGATACCATCTCACGCCAGTTAGAATGGTGATCATTAAAAAATCTGGAGACAACAGATGCTGGAGAGGATGTGGAGAAATAGGAACACTTTTACACTGTTGGTGGGAGTGTAAATCAGTTCAACCATTGTGGAAGACAGTGTGGTGATTCCTCAAGGACCTAGAAATAGAAATTCCATTTGACCTGGCAATCCCATTACTGGGTATATATCCAAAGGATTATAAATCGTTCTACTATAAGGACACATGCACATGAATGTTCATTGCAGCACTGTTTACAATAGCAAAGACCTGGAACCAACCCAAATACCATCGATGATAGACTGGACAGGGAAAATGTGGCACATATACACGATGGAATATTATGCAGCAATCAAAAACAATGAGTTCGTGTCCTTTGTAGGGACATGGATGAACCTGGAGAACATCATTCTTAGCAAACTGACACAAGAACAGAAAATGAAATACCACATGTTCTCACTCATAGGTGGGTGTTGAACAATGAGAACACATGGACACAGGGAGGGGAGCACTACACACTGCGGTCTGTTGCGGGGAATAGGGGAGGGACAGTGGGGGGTGGGGAGTTGGGGAGAGATAGCATGGGGAGAAATGCCAGATATAGGTGATGGGGAGGAAGGCACTGCCACGTGTGTGCCTATGCAACTATCTTGCATGTTTTTCAAATGTACCCCAAACCTAAAATGCAATAAAAAAAGGCAGAGTCAACTGGACCTGGTAGCAAAAAAAACAACTTCAGGCCAATATCCCTGATGGACAATGATGCAAAATCCTCAATAAAATACTGGCAAACTGAATCCAGCAGTACATCAAAACCTTGTCCACCACAATCAAGTCAGTTTCATCTCTGGGATGCCAGAGTATTTCAACATATGCAAATCAGTAAACATAATCCATCACATAAACAGAAGCAAAGACAAAAACCACGTGATTATTTCAATAGATAAAGAAAAGGACTTTGTTAAAATTCAATATCCCTTCATGTTAAAGACTTTCAATAAACTAGGTATTGATGGAACATATCTCAAAATAATAAGAGCTATTTATGACAAACCCACAGCCAATATCATACTGAATGGGCAAAAGTTGGAAGCATTCCCTTTGAAAACTGGTACAAGATAAGGATGCCATCTCTCCCCACTCCTATTCAACATTGTATTGGAAGTTCTGGTCAGGGCAGTCAGGCAAGAGAGAAAAATAAAGCATATTTGAATAGAAGAAAGGAAGTCAAGTTGTCTCTGTTTGCAGATGGCATGGTTTTGTATTTAGAAAATCTCCCCTCATCTCAACCCCAAAACTTCTTGAACTGATAAGCCACTTCAGCAAAGTCTCAGGATACAAAATGAATGTGCAAAAATCACAAGCATTCCTATATGCCAACAATAGGCAAGAAGAGAGCCAAATCATAAATGAACTCCCATTCACAATTGCTACAAAAAGAATAAAATATCTAGGAATACAGCTAACAAGGGAGGTGAAGAACCTCTTCAAGGAGAACTACAAACCACTGCTCAAGGAAACAAGAGAGGACACAAACATATGGAAAAACATTCCATCTTCCTGGATAGGAAGAATCAATATTGTAAAAATGGCCATACTGCCCAAAGTAATTTATAGATTCCATGCTATTCTCATCAAACTACCATTGCTGTTCTTCACAGAATTAGAAAAAACTATTTAAAATTTCATATGGAATCAAAGAAGACCCCATATAGCCAACATAATCCTAAGCAAAAAGGACAAAGCTGGAGGCATCATGCTACCTGACTTCAAACTATACTACAAGGCTACAGTAACAAAAACAGCATGATACTGGTACCAAAACAGACATATAAACCAATGAAGCAGAACAGAGACTTCAGAAATAACACTACATGACCAATGAAGCAGAACAGAGACTTCAGAACTAACACTACATATCTATAGGCATCTGATATTCAACAAACCTGACAAAAACAAGCAATGGGGAAACAATCTCCTATTCAGTAAATGGTGTTGAGAAAACTGGCTAGTCACATGCAGAAAGCTGAAACTGGACCCTTTCCTTACACCTAATACAAAAAAATTAACTCAAAATTGATTAAGACTTAAATGTAAAACCCCAAATCATAAACATCCTAGAAGAAAACCTAGACAATACCATTCAGGACACAGGCATGGGCAAAGACTTCATGACAAAAATGCCCAAAGCAATGGCAACAAAAGCCAAAATTGTCAAATGGGATCTAATTAAACTAAAGAGCTTGTGCACAGCAAAAGGAACTATCATCAGAGTGAACAGGCAACCTACAGAATGAGAGAAAATTTTTGCAATCTCCCCATCTGATAAAGGTCTAATATCTGCAATTTACAAGGAACTTAAACCTACTTATAAGAAAAAAACAAACAATCCCATCAAAAAGTGGGTAAAGGATATGAATAGACAGTTCTCAAAAGGAGACATTTATGTGGCCAACAAACATATGAGAAAAAGCTCAACATCACTGATCATCAGAGAAATACAAATTAAAACCACAGTGAGATACCATCTCACGCCAGTCAGAATAGTAACTATTAAAAAGTCAGGAAACAATAGATGCTGGTGAGGATGTGGAGAAATAGCAACGCTTTTGTACTGTTGGTGGGAAGGTAAATTAGTTCAACCATTGTGGAAGATAGTATGGTGATTCCTCAAGGATCTAGAATCAGAAATAGCATTTGACCCATGAATCCCAGTACTGGGTATATATCCAAAGGATTACAAATCATTCTACTATCAAGACACATGCACATGTATGTCTACTGCAGCACTGTTCACAATAGCAAATACTTGGAACCAACCCAAATGCCCATCAATGATAAACTGGATAAGAAAAATGTGGCACATATACACCATTGAATAATATGCAGCCATAAAAAGAAATGAGATCATGTGCTTTGCAGGGATATGAATGAAGCTGGAAGCCATCATCCTCAGCAAACTAACACAGGAACAGAGAACCAAACACTGCATGTTCTCACTCATAAGTGGGAGTTAAACACTGAGAACACATGGAGAGAGAGAGGGGAACAACACACACCAGGGCCTGCTGGGAGGTGGGGGTTGAGGGCAAGGAACTTAGAGGAACAATAGGTGTAGCAAACCACCATGGCACATGTATACCTATGTAACAAACTTGCAGTTCTACACATGTATCCTGTTTTTTTGTTTGTTTTAGAAGAAATTAATTTAAAAAATAAGAAAAACAACTAAAAAAGTATAATTGGATAGTTTGTAGTACAAAGGATACATACTTGAGGTAATGAAGACCTCATTTACCCTGATGTGGTTATTATACATTGCATGCCTCTATCAAAATATTCCAAATGCCTCACAAGTATATTCACCTACTATGTATTCATAAAAATTAAAAATAAATTTTAAAATTTCAAATAAATATTTTAAAACTTCAGTTTTTGATACTATACTTCTTTATTATATTTAGAGTTTGCCATAATGATTAAAATGTCATTATCTTCTCACAGTCTCCCTTGAAATGATGTCAAAATTAAGTAATTATTATTCTCAAAACAGTATAAAGTGAGTGAAGATATCTGAAAAACATGTTACTAATAAAGGGCTTGTATTTAGTGTACTCAAAGAACTACAAATCAATAAGAAAAACAGAAACAATTTTGTATAAAAAGATTTGAAAAGATAATTTAAAAAAGTTTATATATCCAATAAACATCTAAAAAAGTGATTGCCTCATTAGTAATCAGGGAAATGCCAGTTAAAATCACAATGAGATAGTACTATATACCCAAAAGAGTGACAAAAAAACAAATACCAAATCCTTTCAAACAGAGCTGGTGGGTGCATACATAATCAGTACAACCATTTTGCAAGAATAAATTGACATCTTCTAAACTTGAGGCTATGGTGGTCTCTATGACTTAAAAATTCCACTTCTGTTGAAATGCATGCACACATGCTTCTAAACCTAAGTCCAAGAATGCTCACTGCAGCTTAATTTATTATACTCCCAACAAAGAACATTCCAAGTTTTCATTAACAGAGAACTGGACACATGAATAGCACATGTATATACAATGCGGCATTATTCATTAAAGAAAATGAAGGAGTTACAGGGATATCAGAAACAAATGATGCCAATACAATATTGAACCAAAGGATCCATTCTCACAAAAAATTACATATAGTGTGATACCATCTTTATAATGTTCAAGAAGAGGCAAAAGTAAACTGTGATGTTTAAGGATGTATGTGGATAATAAAACTATAAAGAAAAGCAAGGAAATAATTAATATAAAATCAGAAAAATGTTTCATTTAGGTTGAGTAGTGGGATTGATAGGGAATGGCATATATATATTTGTTTTATGCACTTTTCCCTATGTGTATTGTATTTTACAATATGAAAGTAAGACAAAACCCTTGGTTAGACTCTTCTCTGAAGACGGTGAAGCTTTTTTTTTTTTTTTTTGAGACAGAGTCTTGCTGTCACCAGGCTGGAATGCAGTGGCTTGATTTCGGCTCACTGCAACCTCCGCCTCCCAAGTTCAAGCGATTCTCCTGCCTCAGCCTCCTGAGTAACTGGGACTACAGGCATGTGCCACCATGCCCAGCTAATTTTTGTATTTTTAGTAGAGACAGGGTTTCACTATGTTGGCCAAGATGGTCTCTATATCTTGACCTCGTGATCCATCCTCCTCGGCCTCCAAGTGCTGAGATTACAGGTGTGAGCCACTGCGCCCGGCCCACAGTGACGCCTTTAACCACTATTGAGCAGACGCCTTACTTTGTAAACTCATGGTCAATGAACATAACATAGACTTACTAGTTTATCTTAAACAGATACATTTTGAAACCCAGGAACATGAAGGAAAATTGTAGGTTGATGAAAATGTTCTATATCTTGATCTGGGTGGTTACTAGGCTATATGTGCACATAAAAATTCATCAATCCATATGCTAAGATTCATGCTCTTTATGTGTATTATACATACTTTAAAATAAATTGGTATATTAAAAAGTAAAAATACAAATCTCCCTAGCCTAGAGCCAAAAGCAGTATCGATGTTTTGGACTCTAATTTTGCTTTCCAGTGTCCTCCTTTATGTAAATTTCCATACAAACATATATCAACTGACTCCTTTTTTAGTGGATATAGAAGGCACCACTGTAAAGGGGAAATGTATAGACCCGTTACAGGTTACATGTGGTGGAAATCTCATTATGGCCAGAACTAGGCCTCATTTGACATGTTGTTAGGCTATGCTTTTGCCAGCTAAAGCTTAAGAGTATTAGGAAATCAATTTAGGTTACCAAATTATCTTATTTCACCTGAATATTAGCTGACAGACAGGTAATGGCATTAGTCTCTAAATAGGGGCATGAGGCATGAGGCTGGAGAAATCCATTCTATAGAGGAACAATGCTAGATAATTAACGTTTGACTTCTTGCCCACAACGTAATGTATTTTAAATCCATATGCTGCCTAAATGTTCTTTGGTGAGGCAGTCTGTCAAATTTGCCTTTGTGATGACATTTAAATGGAAATGATATCTTTTACATTTACTTTAGTACAGTTATTACTCTTTGCATATGCTAGTCATTAAATCCTGAATGTTTTGCATTGTAAATAAAGAGAAATTTTAATTTTTACATGGTAATTTTATGTATGTGAACAGTCATTTTAGGTAAATGCTAAATACTTAAATTTTATGTATGCTATAATATTAATGATAATGGTTTTCAACAAAAATTACAGTTAGTTTTAAATAGGATGGCATGTTTTGGATGATTACATTTCTATATGTAGTATTCAGTAAAACAGAAATATTTTTGCTTCCATAAATTAAAAAAAAAATCAGACAGTCACTGTGAATGGCTTTTCCTTAGGTAACAGGGATATCTTGCTAGTTCAGTTTTCAGACACATTCATTACGTAACATGCTAATTTTCTTTGTCATTCTGACCACAGATATGGCTTACAATGGGCTCTTGCTATGGCCCAAAGATCTTTATTTTCCCCCTTAACTTCAGGTGTATTTGTCATGGACAGATACACACACACACACACGCACACACACACACACACACACACACAGAGAGAAAGAAAGAGAGTATGCAAATGAGAAATTTACAGAAATTAATTGAGATTAAATAGAACCAAAGAATGTGAACATGGGCCAAATGTAACATAAGTCTCAGCACATCTTACTCAAGAATGTTGGAAAATCTGTAACTTCATTGTGTGATTCATATTATCGTGATGGAGTTGCCATTAAATCTTTGAGGCTAATGAAACATGGACAACAATCCAAGTAGTCTGAGTGTGGGCATGTCCTCAGAAAGCAGGTTCTCCCTAAGAGAAGTTCAGAGGAGAAGCTGAGGTCAGCCTACTGTGAGCTGTGTAATTGGTTAATGTTCTAAGCTGAGTGCTGATCAGGGCATAGGCTTTGGGGGACAGTGAAAGTATTTCATGTGTAGATAAAATCTTTTTGACTGCAAAGCTTAGGGAGCAAGCTGTGATTTGTTGGAGTGTATTGTGAAGTTTCATCTTTATTTTCCTCAAAGTCACTGTGTGCTCACCTCTTTTCACCTCCCTCCCTCCCTCCCTCTCTCCTTCTTTCTTCCTTTCTTTGGAAACAGAGTGTTGCTCTGTCTCCCAGGCTGGAGTGTAGTGGTGCCTTCTTGGCTCACTGCAACCTCCACCTCCCGGGTTCAAGCGATTCTCTCCCTCAGCCTATCACGTAGCTGGGATCACAGGTGCATACCACTGTGCCTGGCTAATTATTTATTTATTTAGACAGGGGTTTTGCCATGTTGACCAGGCTGGTCTTAGACTCTTGACCTCAAGTGATCCACCCATCTCAGCCTCCCAAAGTGCTGGGATTACAGGCATGAGCCACCACGCCCAGCCTCACCTCTTTCTTTCTCAATGACTATTTGTGAAAAATACAGGGAGTCTCTAGGGTTTAGTAAAAGGATATATTTCTTATTTTGAAACAGTCAAAAATAGTCTTTTCCTAAAATTATTTTAATTGTTCCATTTAATTTTTCACCACTTGATCCAGAAATATTTAAGTGACAATGGTTTGCACAAAGCAACTTTTCTCAATTGTTAAAATTTTGAGTTTCAAGGATTTGATGTGTTTCTCAGACAGTATCTATTGAAAATTATTCCTTTGCACTATTTGAGGTATTATACTTTTGCCACCTTATATATTTAATTCAGATTGCAATCATTTGTCAACAGCATCCTTTGATTAATCTTTTGGGTGATGGGTGTAATTGAAATTTCTGAGGTCAATTCTTTGTACGCTTGAGTCACTTAACATTTTTTCTTTATTATTTACTCATTATTTTTATCAGGTAGCCCCTGAACCAGGATAGGTTTAGAAAGTCTCCCATTTGCTTATTTTTAATTGTCAAGTAAAAATTACATATTTTTACTGCATACAATCTAATGTTTTGAGATATGTATTCATTGTGAAATTACTAAATTGAGCTAATTAATATATGTATTACCTCACATGCTTATCATTTTTTTGTGTGGTGAGAACACTTAAAATCTGCTTTCTTAGCAATTTCCAAGAATACATTTCTTTGTTATTAATTGTAGTCACCATGTTCTACAATAGATTTCTTGAACTTATTCTTACTGAAATTTTGTACTCTTTGACCAATACCTATTCAACCCATCCCTTCCCCTCAGCCTCTGGTAACCACTGTTTACTCTCCACTTCTATGAGTGAGATCATGCAGTATTTGTCCTTCTGTGCCTAGCTTATTTCACTTAGCATAATGTTTCAGCTTCATCCATGTTGTCCGAAATGAAAACATTTCCTTCTTCTTTAATACTGGAGTCCCTTAACATTTAGTGAGTGCCCTCTGAGCATTTTAAACCTACCTAACTTAAATTTAGAAAGCTGGACAACCAAAAGACACTTGTTTTGAGTGGAACCAAAAGATTTCCTCACCTCAAAAATGAGTCTGTGGACTTTGTTCTCCTACCCTTTCTCCTCTCCAGTTTACAAGGCATGATTTTCTATGTTAACTGTGGTGGGAAGTTTTCTAGTGAACTTGATCTATGTAATTCGTAGAAAGTGCAAAGATAAAAAACAAAACAAAGCCAAAACACTCTTTCCCCATGGCAAAATCCTCCTCCAGGATTACCTCGTTTGTGAAACACTGCTTTATAAGGTATTGAGTTCAGAGTTCTCTGGGCATTAATCCAACACAGTGCACGGTATGATGGCCATGTTCCATGTGAGACATTTTAGTGGAATCTTCCTTATGGGAAGATAGCATGGGATGGTGTCAAGTACACAGGCCTTACTGTCTCTGTGACCTCAGACAAGTTACTCACCTGCTAAGGAGCCTCCATTTTGACATTGGTGTATTAATCAGTGTTCTCCAGAGAAACAGAACTAATAGGATACTTACAAGAGGAAATTTAGTATGGGAATTGATTCAAGTGATTGTGGGAGCCGAGAAGTCTCATGACCTACCATCTGCAGGCTGGAGGATGGGAAAGCCAGTTGTGTAATTCAGTCTGAGTTTGAAGGCCTGAGAACCAGGGAAGCCAATGATCTAACTCCAGGTCTGAAGGACTGACGACACCAGCATGTCTTAGCTCAAGAAAAGAGAATTTATTCTTCCTACACCTTTTTGTTCTGTTAGGATCTTTAATGACAATGATGTTCATACACATTTGGTAAAAGCAGATCTTCTTTACTCAGTCTACTGATTCAAATGCTAGTCTTTTCTGGAAACACCCTCACAGATACACACAGACATAAAGTTTTATCTGCTTTTTGGGCATCCCTTAGCCCAGCGAAGTTGACACATAAAATAACATTAACCATTGCAATTGGTAAAATGACAATAATACATTCCTGAGGGTTTTTGTGAGTTTAAACTAGATTATTTATGTGTAGTGTTCCATAAATAGGAACCACTTTTAAAAGGCTACTGTTAGTGTCATTCTATGGAAACTTAATTTAATTAATTGACAATATTACTGACTAAAATCTTGAGGTCTTTGGTAGGAAAAAATGGCTTTTTCTCTATGTTTTCTTTTTCTCATTCTAAGATATCATCTCTCTGCTCCTGTTTCATATACAAAATATTTCATATTTTTAAATTTTTAAGCAAATAAAATAATTTATTATATGTAATATATGTATTATAGTGGAGATGATAACTGCAACAAATATACTTTTATTTTTAATTTTTATTTCAGTAAGTTTTTGGGAACAGATGATGTTTGGATACATGAATAAGTTATTTAGCTGTGATTTCTGAGATTTTGGTGCACCCATCACCTGAGCAATGTACACTCTACTCATGTGTAGTCTTTCATCCTTCACCCACTTCCCACTTCACCTTTCCTCTGAGTCCCCAAAGTCCATTGTATCATTCCTATGCCTTTGTGTCCTCATAGATTATGAATGAGAACATATGATGTTTGGATTTCCATTTCCGAGTTGTTTAATACTTCACTTATAATAATGGTCTCCAATTCCATCCAGATTGCTGCAAATACCATTATTTCATTCCTTTTTATGGCTGAGTAGTATTCCATGGTGTGTGTGTGTGTGTGTGTGTGTGTGTATGTATGTGTGTGTGTGTGTGTGTGTGTATATATATATATATATATATATATATATATATCTCACTAGTTGATTGGTGGGGACTTGGGCTGGTTCCATAATTTTGCAATTGTGAATTGTACCACTATAAACATGCATGTGCAAGTATCTCTTCCATATAATGACTTCCTTTCCCCTGGGCAAATACACAGAAATGGGATTGCTGTATCAAATGGTAGATCTTCTTTTAATTCTTCAAGGAGTCTCCACACTGTTTTCCATACTGGTTGTACTAGTTCACATTCCCACTAACAGTGTAAAAGTGTTCCCTTTTCATCACTCCATGCCAACATCTGTTATGTTTTTTTTGTTTGTTTGTTTATGGCCATTCTTACAGGAGTGAGGTGGTATTGCATTGTGGTTTGGATTTGCATTTCCCTGATATTTAGTGATGTTGAGCATTTTTTCATGTTTATTAACCATTTGTATATCTTCTTTTGAGAATTGTCTATTCATATCTTTAGCCCTCATTTTGATAGGATTGTTTGTTTTTTCTTGCTGGTTTGTTTGAATTCCTTGTAGATTCTGGATATTAGTCTTTTGTTGGATGTATAGATTATGAAGATTTTCTCCCATTTTATGGGTTGTCTGTTTACTGATTATTTCTCTTGCTGTTCAGAAGCTTTTTAGTTAAATTAGGTCCCATCTATTCATCTTTGTTTTTGTTGTATTTGCTTTTGGGTTCTTGGTCATGAAGCCTTTGCCAAAGCCAATGTCTAGAAGGGGTTTTTCAATATCACCTTCTAGAATTTTTATGGTTTCAGGTCTTAGATTGATGTTTTTGATCCATTTTAAGTTGACTTGTTGTATACGGTGAGAGATGAGGATCCAGTTTTATTCTTTTACTTGTGGCTTGCCAATTATCCCAGCACCATTTGTTGAATAAGAGGTCCTTTCCCCACTTTATGTTTTTGCTTGCTTTGTCAACAATCAGTTGACTATAAGTATTTAGCTTTATTTCTGAGTTCCACTGGCCTGTTTGCCCTTTTATACAACTACCATGTTGTTTTGGTAACTGTGACCTTATAGTATAGTTTGAAGTCAGGTAATGTAATTTCTCCAGATTTTTTATTATTTCCTCATCTTGCTTTTACTATGTAGGCTCTTTTTTGGTTCCATATTAATTTTAGAATTGCTTTTTATAGTTCTGTGAAGAATGATGCTGGTATTTTGATGAGAATTGCATTGAATTTGTATGAAGCCAGTATCACTCTAATACCAAAATCAGGAAAGGACATAACAACAAAAAAAAAGAAAACTACAGATCAGTATCTCTAATGAACATGGATACAAGAATCCTCAACAAAATACTAGCTAACCAAATGCAACAGCATATCAAAAAGATAACCTACTATGATCAAGTGGATTTCATACCAGGGATGCAGAGATGGTTTACCATCCACAAGTCAATAAATGCTATACACCACATAAACAGAATTAAAAACAAAAATCACATGATCATCTCAATAGATGCAGGAAAAGCGTTGGACAAAATCCAGCATCTCTTTATGATTAAAACCCTCCACAAAGTAGACATAGACCTTATTACCTTAAGGTAATAAAAGCCATCTGTTACAAACTCACAGCCAACATTATACTGAATGGGGAAAAGTTGAAAGCATACCCCCTGATAACTGCAACAAGACAAGGATGCCCACTTTTACCACTTCTATTCAACTTAGTACTTAAAGTCCTAATCAGAGCAATCAGACAAGATAAAGAAGTAAAGGGCATCCAGAGGAAGTCAAACTGTCGCTGTTTGCTGGTCATATACCTGGAACACTCTAAAGAATCATCCAAAAATCTCCTAGAACTGGTAAATGAGCTCAGCAATGTAGGAATAAACTTAACCAAGGAGGTGAAAGACCTCGACAAGTAAAACTACAGAACACTGCTGAAAGAAATCGTAGACCACACAAACAAGTGGAAACCCATCCCATGCTCATGGATGGGTAGAATCAATATTGTGAAAATCACCATACTGCCAAAAGCAATCTACAAATTCAATACAAAATATTTCACATTTTAAATGTAATTGACTGGCATTCAGTTTTATTACTTCTAACCATGGTATCTAAAGATAAAAGTGATAATTATTTACACATAGTTTTCAGAAGAATGACATTTTAAAATCCCATCTTTTAGCTAGAAGTGATACAGGAGAATCGGGAAACATTTTTCTTTTTGGGCCTGGGGTTAATTTTTTCAATCAAATGTGTGAAGGTCTTCTTTCATTTGGAGAGATGATCACAGTTCTAAATGTTAAATTTATCAGATGAGCAATCAGTTAGAACAGCTGACACTTTATAGCAAAGGGAGCCTTTTCTCCATTTTTTGATAGCTTGTCATTTCTGTCTGAGACTTCAACAGAATGGCCTTTAAATGTTCGTATTTCTATCCACATTATATACATGATTACTTATGCATTCTCTGAAAAGATGGAGGCTTGTTCTCCAGCTCTCTCCTCTTTCCTTTCTGAACTCTCACCAGAATCATTTAAAATGTCCCATCCTAGCAATATCAGCTTCTTCTAGCCTGTACCTCAAAACCCTTCCAGTCTCCACCTTTTACCCAGTTCCAAAGCTGCCTCCATATTTTTTTGTGTTTGTTAAGGCAACACCACCTTTCTTTTTACCAAGTTCTGTCATAGTCAGTTTGTGCTGTTATAACAAATCAGTGTAGTCTGGGTGGCTTAATGACAAATGTTTATTTCTCACCATTCAGGAGGCTGGGAAGTTTGAAATCAGGGTGACAGCATGTAGGGTTCTGGTGAGGGTCCTCTTTCTGGTTTCCTGACATGGTTGAGAACTGGGGTGGGTAGTTGTATTAGTCTGTTCTCACACTGCTACAGAAAACTACCTAACACTAGATAATTTATGAAGAAAAGAGATTTAATCGATGGAAAGTTCCTCAGGCTGTATAGGAAGCATGGCTGGGGGCCTCAGGAAACTTACAATCATGGTGGAAAGCAAAAGGGAAGCAAGACACATCTTCCCATGGTGGAGCAGGAGAGAGACAGTGAAGAGGGAAATGCCATACACTTTTAAACCATCAGCTCTGATGAGAACTCACTCACTATCACAATGAGAACAGCAAGCGAGAAATCTGCTCCCATGATCCAATTACCTCTTGCCAGGCCTCTCCTCCAACACTGGGGATTACAATTTAACATGAGATTTGGGTGGGGACACAGAGCCAAATTATATCAGTGGTAGAAACAAACTCTCTCCTGTCTTTTTCTTTAAAGGCATTAATTTCATTCATGGAGCCCCCTCATGAGCCAGTTACCTCCCAAAGGTTCTGTCTCCAAATGCCATCACATTGGAGATTAGGGTTGAACATGTGTGTAGGGGAAACATAAACATTTGGTGTATAGTACATCCCATTTGTAAAATAGATCCTGCTCCTTCCCTTTGTATTTGCTGTTTCCTCTGGAAAGTTTACCATTTGCTTCCTGCCCTCAATTGCATTTATTCTAATCATCTTATTCAAGTGATTTCTCCATTGAATCGAAATCCCTGTAATAGTTAAAAGCCACCTCTCTTTTTTCCAGTACTTTCCATCATTGTAGTTTTGCCTGTAATTGTGGCTAGTGTATTTCTCCTCTGCACAGTAAGCACCTAGACAGCAAGAGCAGTAGTTGAATTTATCTCAGTGCCTGGCATGTAAAAGTCACTCAATAAATACTTGTTTTAAGAGTATAAGCTCAATGAGGGCAAAGGCAATGTTTACATTCTTCACATTTGTATATTCAATGTCTGATGCAATAAATATTTTTGGATGAATAAATTTCCAAAGCACTTGCCCATTTATTATCATATTTGAGCCTTCCAACACTCTCTGAGATAAAGATGTAAGTTAACTGCTCAAGTTTCCACCTTTATCACTTGGTAGAGTTTGATCTTGAACACAGTACTTCTCTAAATCTAGTCCTTATTTATTATCTTCTTCTCCATCAAAGGCAGTCAAATTCTGATTTTCTATATTTCAGCTCATTCTGACACTTTACTATTATTCCTAAGTACAAGTATTTTAGTTCTCCACTTAAAATTTATTCATTATAAAATGTGGGCTAAAGATCCCATATTTCATTAAGAAGTAATAGGTTTACATCACTCATCCTTGTTAAGTCAATATGCCTGTTACCACTAGACACACTCAGTGGAGTGTTCCCTTGAGCAGGTAAAGGCTTTGTGATACACATGGCAAAATATTGTCTGTATAATTTACCAAACCATATGGCCTTTCTTATGCTAACTCATTTTTCCTAAGACCATAGTTTTAGCTGGTTGCTCATCTGATGTTTAACATATGGAACTGCTGTGATCTTTCAGAATAAAGAAGGTCCTCACCCATCTGTCTGTGAAAATCACCTCCAGGCCCAGAGAGAAAAATGTTTCTAGATTTTTGCATCATGTCTAGATGTGAGAGAATGAGAATCTAGGCTTCAGGTTTTTTTTTTTTTAATTTACCAGGGAATATTAATACCTTTCCCACAGGATTATGTTGATAACTAAAATGAATAAAACGGAAAAGTAAAGTATGTGAGAATGCTTCCTGCTCATAAAATAGTTTATAAATATAAGCTATTATTTCATGGATAGATGTGGAGATTGGTTAAAATTTGCCTTCGGAGTAAATCTTATAAATTAGAAGATAATTTCAAACTTTTCCCAAATTTTGGTCTTTTTTCTCTCTCCCTTCCTCTGTATTGGTGTTATTATTTCCAATGCCTGCCTCTTAGCTTATTTCAAATAACTCTATAGCTCTGCCCGCTAAATTCTCTCTCCTCTCCTCTCGGATGTAGTCTGCTTTCTACTTCCAAGTAATTCTTCTTAGGCCTTTTGTGCTCTTTCCTTTGGATAAACCATAGTTCTGTTTGACAGATGTTTTAATTTTTATTTGTTTATGGTCTGGTTCCTTCGATAGAGTGTAAGTTCTCTGAGGGAATTATTTTTGTTCTTTTGTTCACTTTAGCACTAAAAATCATTCCCACACATACTAACAGGTCCTCGATCAGTATTTTGTTAACCAATTAATGAAACATTCACTGTCTTTCCTAGTCAAAGTGCTATCTTTATCCTTTATTTTGCCATAGCACATTATTTGTGCCTATTTTATAGTATATGTCATGTTCTAACAGTATAAAATTAATCTGTATATTGCTTATTTCTCCCACCAAGGTGGGTATCCAGAGCAGAGTTTTGTATGTGTTTAATAAATTTTTTATGAATTGGATCTGTACTCTTGGAGACATTTCATTATCCTTTCACTTTCTTCTACCGAACCACTATTGTCTCACATTCCAACTAATCACTTCTTAGACACTTAGTAGTTGAACTCTCACTGTTTGTGTGGACAGCCCATTCAGATATAGGTTTATTACATTTGTTCAAGCTTTCATATTTTTAAAGTTATTCTTCCTTTGGGCTTGAATGTTTATCTTACTAAGAAGCATGAAATATTGACATTGCCAGAACATTCTCAACTCTCAATAATGATTCCAGTTAAATTAAGAGAGTTCGAGGCTCCAAGTTTTAAGCCAACAGGTAGACTTGGATTAGTATCTAGTGGCACTCATTCAAAAAATATTGTTGGCCTACTCCAACAACGAGCACTGCAGAGACTAAAGAATGTTTCCAGGTTACTCCCTATAAATAGTTGTTGTATTTAGGTTGTGCACTGCACAAGGGTACCATATCATTAAGGGTTACATTCATATATATAGACATACTTATCCTATTAAACTTTTAGAATAGTTCTGTCCTAATTACTGACTCCTAAGAGAGATAATCTATATATTTGTTATGACAACTTTCTGGCTTGTGACAGTAAGGAGTTTGCTCTTCCAGAATCAGCACAGTGTGACAAATTTCCAACAGATAGATTTATTGTGTCTTATTATGACGGAGAAGATCTATATCGTTCTGCTTTACCTTTAAAAAGAAGGATTAGCTTAATAATAATAATAATAAAACCTTGTTGATACAATATCCTCAGTCTTTCAACAGGTAGCTTTTTCTTGATCTTGGTGAATATCTTAAAAAAAATCTCCCACTGGTTTTAGTACAGTGTCTTAGCTGGGTGTTTTATCCTATAGTTTATACCATCTGCTATGTGTTTCCTGGACTAGAATTGTACAACTAACTAACCAATTAATCTATACATGCTAGCATTATGATACAAATTACTATATAATGAGTCAGCTTCCATTAATGATCCAGAAAGTATATTTTAGATAGAAATAAATCAGAGATTACCATGTAACAACTTGTTAATTATGTTATAGCATTGGCTTTTTAACTATTTAAAATTTAGAGACATGTATATAATATTATTTGAAAATATTGCAAACTTCTGGAAAATATGCTGTATCTTCTCAGATGTTAAAACGAAAATTAAATAAGCTATCAGCATTAGAAAGGAAATAATTGTGAAAGTGGTAGAAAAAAAATTAAGAAAACCTGGCCAGGTGTGGTGGCTCATGCCTGTAATCCCAGCACTTTGAGTGACCAAGATGGGTGGATCATGAGGTCAGGAGTTCGAGACCAGACTGACCAACCTAGTGAAACCCCATCTAATACAAAAATTAGCAGGGCATGATGGCACATGCCTATAATCCCAGCTACTCAGGAGGCTGAGGCAGGAGAATTGCTTGAACCCAGGAGGTGGAGGTTGCAGTGAGCCAAGAAAGTGCCATTGCACTCCAGCCTGGGTGACAAGAGTGAAACTCCATCTCAAAAAAAAAAAAAAAAAAAAAGAAATTAAGAAAACTTTGGCTGGTTAAATAAGTTTTCTGGAGAAATAGGTGCAATGACAGAACAAAAGAAGAAAACGTTTCAGAGCTACACTATTCAGCAGAATATAGCATAGCTATGTCATTAATGAAGCAGGATGTGAATTTACCTTAGCTCTCTATGTCAACAGTAAATAAAAAATATAAAGAATAATTTGGAGATTCCACCAAGATGGCTGAATAGGAACAGCTTCAGTGCAGTTACCAGCTAGAGAGATGCAGAAGGCGAATGATCTCCGCATTTCCAACTGAGATACCAGGCTCATTTAAATGGAACTGGTTGAACAGTGGGTGTAGCCCAAGGAGGGCAAACTGAGGCAGGGTAGGGTGCTGTCTCACCCAAGGAATGCAACAGGCCAGAGGACTGGGGACTTTCTCCCTCCAGCACTACAGTTCAGATACTGTGCTTCTCCCATGGCCTTTGCAACCCACAGACCAGGAGATCTCCACTGGGCTGAAAAGCACCTCGAGTTACCAGCACAGATCTGAGTGGCAGCTCCAGCAGGTGCCCTGGGGATCTGGGTGGAAGTTTTGACTAGCACTGAGAGCGCCTGCAGGACAGAGCTACCCACTCCCCAGAAAGAGGGGGAGCTGAAAGCAGGGAGATAGGTGATATGACTTGGTGGGTCCCACCCCCACAAAGACCAACAAACTGGAGCCCTCTCACTTGAGAGTTTCTCAGCCAGCACATCAGTCCCAGTTCAACCCAGTACAGTTGAGCTTGGTAGGAGGAATGGTGTCCATCATTGTGGAGGCAGTTCTAATCTCACCTGTGTAAACAAATGCCAGAGGAAGCTAACACAGAAGCTGGACTGAGTCTGTGGTAGCCCAGCAGTGCCTCTGCAGGCAGACAAGGGACAGACTGCCTGCTCAAGTGGCTCCCTGAGACCTGTATAACCAAAAAAATGCTTCATACAGGAGAGCTCTAGATGACACCTGGCGGGTACCCTTCTGGGACAAAGCTACCAGAGGAAAGGTCAGGCAGAAAATCTTCCTGTTCTGCAGCTCCTGTGGGTGATTCCCAGGCAAGCAAGGTCTGGGGTATACCTCCAGCAGTCCTACAGTAGAGGATCCTGACTGTTAGAAGGAAAACTAAAAAACAAAAAGAAATAGCTTCAACATCAACAGAAAGGATGTCCACTGAGAGACCCCATCTGAAATCACCAACTTCAAAGATCAAAGGTATATAAATCCATGAAGATGGGAAGAAACCAGTGCAAAAAGGATGAAATTATCAAAGACCACTATACCTCTCCTCCTCCAAGGGAATCACAACTCCTCACCAGCAAGGGAACAAAACAGGATGGAGAATGAGTTTGTTGAATTGACAGAAGGAGGCTCCAGAAGGTGGGAAATAACAAACTTCTCTGAGCTAAAGGAACACATTCTAACCCAGTGCAAAGAAACTAAAAACCTTGAAAAAGGTTAGATAAAATGCTAACTAGAATAACCAGCTTAGAGAAGAACACAAATGACTTGATGGAGCTGAAAAACACAGCATGAGAGCTTCATGAAACGTACACAAGTTTCAATAGCTGAATCAATCAAGCAAAAGAAAGGATATCAGAGATTGAAGATCAACTCAATGACATAAAACAAGACGGCAAGATTAGAGAAAAAAGAGTGAAAAGAAATGAACAAAGTCTCCAAGAAATATGGGATTATGTGAAAAGACCTAAGCTACATTTGATCAGTGTACCTGAATGTGATGGAGAGAATGAATCCAAGCTGGAAATCACTCTTCAGGATATTATCCAGGAGAACTCCCTCAATCTAGCAAGGCAGGCCAATATTCAAATCCAGGAGATACAGAGAACACCACAAAGATATTTCTCAAGAAGAGCAACCCCGAGGCATGTAATCATCAGATTCACCAGGGTTGAAAGGAAGGAAAAATTGCTAAGGGCAGCCAAGAGAGAAAGGTCTGGTCACACACAAAGGGAAACCCATCAGACTCACAGCAGCTCTCTCAGCAGAAACTTTACAAGCCAGAAGAGAGTGGGGACCAGTATTCAACATCCTTAAGAAAAGAATTTTCAACCCAAAATTTCATATCCAGCCAAACTAAGCTTCATAAGTGAAGGAGAAATAAAATTTTTACAGACAAGCAATTGCTGAGAGATTTCATCACCACCAGACCTGCTCCTAAAGGATGCACTAAACATGAAAAGGAACAACCAGTACCAGCCACTGCAAAAATGTACCAAAATGTAAAGACCAACAATGCTATGAAGAAACTGCATCAACTAATGGGCAAAACAGTAGAATCAACTATGGGCAAAACAGCCAGTAACAAAACAGCAGAATCAGATTCACACATAATAATAATAATATTAATGTTAAATGTACATGGCCTAAATGCCCCAATCAAAAGACACAGACTGGCAAACTGGATAAAAAGCCAAGACCCATTGGTGAGCTGTATTCAGGAGACCCATCTCATGTGCAAAGACACACATAGACTCAAAATAAAGGATTGGAAGAAGATTTATCAAGCAAATGGAGAGCAAAACAAAGCAGGAGTTGCAATCCTAGTCTCTGATAAAACAGACGTTAAACCAACAAAGATCAAAAGAGACAAAAAAGGGCATTATATAATGGTAAAAAGATCAATACCATTGAGGCAAATATCCTAAATATATATGCACCCAATACAGGAGCATCTGGATAGATAAAACAAGTTCTTAATGACCTACAAAGAGACTTAGACCCCACACAGTAAAAGTGGGAGACTTTAACTCTCCACTGTCAATATTAGATGAGACAGAAACTCAACAAGGATATCCAGGACTTGAATGCAGATATGGACCAGTGGACCTAATAGATACCTACAGAGCTCTCTACCCCAA
Organism: Callithrix jacchus; assembly: GCF_049354715.1. Taxonomy (NCBI): domain Eukaryota; kingdom Metazoa; phylum Chordata; class Mammalia; order Primates; family Cebidae; genus Callithrix; species Callithrix jacchus. The sequence continues at coordinate 49,535,121 of NC_133504.1, forward strand.
ATCCACACAATATACATTCTTCTCAGAACCACATCATACTTCCTCTAAAATAGACTGCATGATTAGAAGTAAATCACTCAGCAAATGCAGAAGAATGGAAGTCATAACAAACAGTCTCTCAGACCACAGTGCAATCAAATTAGAACTCAGTATTAAGAAACTCACTCAAAACCACACAACTACATGGAAACTGAACAACTTGGTCCTGAATGATGACTGGATAAATGAATGATGAGATGAAGGCAGAAATAAAGATGTTCTTCAAAACCAATAAGAATGAAGACACAATGTACCAGAATCTCTGGGACACATTTAAAGCAGTGTCTAGAGGGAAATTTATAGCAATAAATGCCCACATGAGAAGTGAGGAAAGATATAAAATTGACACCCTATCATCAAAATTGAATGAGCTAGAGGAGTAACATCAAAAATATTCAAAAGCTAGCAAAAAATTCAAAAACTATCAGAAGACAAGAAATAACTAAGATCAGAGCAGAACTGAAGGAGATAGAGACACAAAAAACCCTTCAAAAAATTAATAAATCCAGAAACTGTTTTTTTAAAAGATCATCAAAAGACTGCTAGCCAGACTAATAAAAAAGAAAAGAGAGAAGAATTGAAGAGATGCAATAAAAAATGATAAAGGGGATATCACCACTGATTCCGCAGAAATACAAACTACCATCAGAAATTACTGCAAATAGGTCTGTACACATAAACCAGTAAATTTGGAAGAAATTGATAAAATCCTGGACACTTACACTCTCCCAAGCTTCCAACCAGTAATCCCTGAATAGACCAATAACAAGGTCTGAAGTTGAGGCACCAATCAATAGCCTACCAACCAAAAAAAGTCCAGGTCCAGACAGGTTCACAGCTGAATTCAACCTGATGTACAAAGAGGAGATGGTATAATCCTTCTGAAACTATTCCAAACAATACAAAAAGAGGGAATCCTCCCTAACTCATTTTATGAGACCAACATCATCCTGATATCAAAACATGGCAGAGACATAACTAAGAAGGAAAACTTCAGGCCAATATCCATGGTGAACATCGATACAAAAATCTTCAATATAATACTCAAAGCAACTCAAAGCAACAGCACAGATGAAGTAGGCTTCATCCTGGGGATGCAAGTCTGGTTCAACATACGCAAATCTATAAATGTAATCCATCACATAAACAGAATGAAAGACAAAAAACACATAATTATCTCAATAGATTCAGAGAAGGCCTTTGACAAAATTCAACAACCTTCATGCTAAAACCTCTTAATAAACTAAGTATCAATGGAATGTATCTCAAAATAATTAATGCTATTTATGACAAAACCACAGCCAATATCATACTGAATGGGCAAACACTGGAAGCACCCCCTTTGAAAAGTGGCACTAGACAAGGGTGCCCTCTCTCACCATTCCTATTCAACACAGTATTGGAAATTTTAGCCAGAGCAATCAGGCAAGGAAAAGAAATAAAGGTTATTCAATTAGGAAAAGAGGAAGTCAAATTGTCTCTATTTGCAGATGACATGTTGTATATTTAGAAGACCCCATTGTCTCAGCCCAAAATCTCCTTAAGATGATAAGCCACTTGAGCAAAGTCTCAGGATACAAAATCAATGTGCAAAAATCACAGGCATTTCTATTCAACAATAACAGAAAAACATAGAACTAAATCATGAGCAAACTCCCATCACAGTTGCACAAAGAGAATAAAATACCTAGGTATACAAGTAACGAAGGAGGGAAAGGACCTCTTCAAGGAGACTACAAACCACTGCTCAAGGAAATAAGAGAGGACACAAACAAATGGAAAAACATTCCATGCTCATGGTTAGGAAGAATCAATATCATGAAAATGGCCATACTGTCCAAAGTAATTTATGGACTCAATGCTATCCTCATCAAGCTACCATTGACCTTCTTTGCAGAACTTGAAAAAACCACCTTAAACTTCATGTGGAACCAAAATAGAGCCTGCATAGTCAAGACAATCCTAAACAGAAAGAACAAAGCTGGAGGCATTATGCTACCTGACTTCAATCTATACTACAAGGCTTCAGTAATCAAAACAGCATGGTACTTGTACCAAAACAGCATGGTACTCGTACCAAAACAGCATGGTACTGGTACCAAAACAGATATACAGACTGATGGAACAGAACAGAGGACTCGGAAACAAAGCCACACTTCTACAACCATCTTATCTTTGACAAACCTAACAAAAACAAGCAATGGGGAAAGGATTCCCTGTTTAATAAGTGGTGTTGGGATAACTGGCTAGCCATATGCAGAAAGCTGAAACTGGACCCCTTTCTTACACCTTACACTAAAATAAACTCCAGATGAATTAAAGATTTAAACATAAGACCTAACACCATAAAAACCCTAGAAGAAAACATAGGCAATACCATTCAGGACATAGGCATAAGCAAGGACTTCATGACTAAAATACCAAAAGCAATGGCAACAAAAGCCAAAATAGACAAATGGGATCTAATTAACCTTAAGAGTTTCTGCACAGCAAAAGAAACTAACATCAGAGTAAACCAGCAACCAACAGAATGGGAAAAAATGTTTGCAGTTTACTCATCTGACAAAGGGCTAATATCCAGAATCTGCAAAAAACTAAAACAGATTTACAACAAAAAAAAAACCCATTCATAAGTGGGCAAAGGATATGAACAGACACTTCTCAAAAGAAGGCATCAATGAGGCTAACAAACATACGAAAAATGCTCATCATCACAGGTCATTAGAGAAATGCAAATCAAAACCATGTTGAGATACCATCTCACGCCAGTTGAAATGGCTATCATTAAAAAATCTGGAGACAGCAGATGCTGGAGAGGATTTGGAGAAATAGGAACACTTTTACACTGCTGCTGGGAGCATAAATTAGTTCAACCATTGTGGAAGACAGTATGGCAATTCCTCAAGGATCTAGAAATAGAAATTCCATTTGACCCAGCAATCCCATTACTGGGTATATACCCAAAGGATTATAAATTGTTCTATTATAAAGACATGCACATGTATGTTCATTGCGGCACTATAGCAAAAACCTGGAACCAACCCAAATGCCCATCAATGATAGACTGGATAAAGAAAATGTGGCACATATACACCATGGAATACTATGCAGTCATAAAAAAGGTTGAGTTCATGTCCTTTGTAGGGACATGGATGAATTTAGAAACCATCATTCTCAGCAAATTGACACAAGAGCAGAAAACCAAATAACATATGTTCTCACTGATAGGCAGGTGTTGAAGGATGAGAACACATGGGCACAGGGAGGGGAACATCACACACTAGGGTCTCTTGGTGTGTGGAGGGGGTAGGGGAGGGATAGTGGGGGTGGGGAGATTGGGGAGGGATAGAGTGGGGAGAAATACCTGATGTAGGTGATGGGGGGATGGAGACAGCAAACCACCATGACAGGTGTTTACCTATGGAACAATCCTCAAAGATGTGCACATGTACCTTAGAACTTAAAGTACAATTAAATAAAGAAAAGAAAAAGAATAATTTGAAGGGGAAGTGCCACCGGCCCCCAGATTCATTCAACTGAGCATCCTTTTTGTTTGTTTTATCCAGATTCACAGCATCTAATTAGATTATCAGGCAAAATAATAGGACATTTTGTTGAAAATTATTCAATTCTTGTGAGAAAGTATAACATTTCAAAAGAAATTCTAGGTAAGAATATTTTGGAAATGATCACACACAAATTCTCCCTCATGTTGAAAAATGGTTAGATTATGATTCTACCTTGAAAGATTATTTTATCACTATAAATACTTTGGGGATAAAAAGATTCTCTAATGAATAAGGAAATGTGCACTAACTGTTAGCATTTATTACCTATTTCTTGGTATATATGATGAAAATGAAATGTATGTCAATAGTAATGTAAGTATCCTGCATTGAAATCTTATAAAAATTTTATAGCTCTTAATGCTAGCAGAGATTATATGAAAGAGAGAAAAATGTTGGCATTGATCTCCTAATATATGATTCTGTTTTTGGCAAGAATATGTCTAGCATTGAGAGGATTGCTCAAAAATATTTGAGAGCGATAATAATGATTTACTATATTTTGCAAAAATGATAGCAGAATGTTACAATATCATGGAAGATATTTGAAAAGAATACAAATACTGGCAACATAACATATTTTTTAAGGGTGGAACACAAGACTAAAATTGTGAAATTATGACAGAATCATTCAGGTTAAATTATTTGTAAAATATAATTTAATTATTTTATATACAACCCCTTATGTATGCCAAGTGGATGGGAATTATTATAAGATTTATGGATTATAGAAAAGCATATATTTCCATATATAAACTCTTGGGGTGGAATTTTGCCCAGTAAATTAAATAACTAAACAAGAATTATGTATATGTCTTGTGGACTAAACAACTTGAAAAGCAACCACATGTTCTCACTAATAAGTGAGAGCTAAACGCTGGGTACTCATGGACATAAAAATAGTCATAACAGAAACTGGGGACTACCAGGAAGAAGGCAGGGGAGTAAGGGTTGAAAAACTAATCACTGGGTACTATGCTCAGTACATGGGTGATGGGATTAGTAGTACCATAAACCTCAGCATTATGCAATATACTTAGGCCACTAACCTGCACATGTACCTTCTGATTCTAAAACGAAAGTTTTAAAAAAGACAAAATTTGTGGTGCCAAAAAATATTTTTATATTGCATTCTTAACAATAACTTTTTTCAGGTTTTAATAATAAAAAATATAAAATTGGTTTATGTTGTCATGAAACTTTTAAATTTATTTTTAATTGACAAAACCGTATCATGTACATGATGTTTTGAAATATGAATATACTGTGGAATGGCCAATGAACTAATTAACATACATATTACCTCATATACTTATTATTCATGATTTTCAAGAATTCAATATTATTAACCATAGTTGCATATTTCTCAAGGCTGATGTCCAGAATGGGATCAATTGTAATACCATCTTTGTCATTTCTGATTGTGCTTATTTGAATCTTCTTTCTCTCTCTTGCTGTTTTTTTTTTTTTTTTTTTGTATCTGGATGTCTACCTCTCTAGAAAAAGTAGGGAAATATTCTTGACTTATTCCCTCAAATATGTTTTCCAGGATGTTTACTTTTTCTCATTCTCTCTCAGGAATGCCAATAATATGTAGGTTTGGTCACTTTGCATAATCTCATATATTTTGAAGACTTTATTCATTTTTTAAAATTCTTTATTTTTTATTTTTGTCTGACTGGATTAGTTCAAAAGGCCTGCCTTCAACTTCTGAAATTCTTTCTTCTTCTTGATCTAGTCTATTAGTAAAGATTTCAATGGTATTTTGAAATTCCATAAGTGAATTTTTCAATTCCAGATGCTCTGATTGATTTCTTTTTAAGATATTTATCTCTTCCTTCAATTACTGGATTGTTTTGGAAGCTTCTTTATGTCGATTTTCAACCTTGTCTTGGATCTCACTGTGATTCCTTTGCAATCCATGCTTTGAATTCTTTACCTGTCATTTCTGAGTGTTTGTATTGGTTAGAGACCATTGCTGTAGAGATAGTGCGTTTCTTTGATGGTGTCACTACATTCATATTTTTCTTGGTGCCAGAATTTTCACACTGGTTTCTTCTCATCTGAAGACCCTGGCATTTCTAATGTTTATAAATATTTTCATGTAGGTAGGATTTTCCCTTTTTTTTTCTTTCCCCCAAATACGAATGTTGTTTTGTTTTTCTCTTTTTCCCTTTCTCCATCTCCACAGTGGGTGTGACTATAGAAAATGCTGGGTAGGGTCTTTTGGCTTTGCCTCTGTAGTCCTGTGCATTACTTTCAGTAGGTTTTATAATGGGCTGTGTGGCTCGACCTACAGCCCATAGATGGCATTTATATGTAAGAGCTGGCTGTGACCAATATGGCTGTATATGTACTTGATCTTTGTTTAATGGCAGAAGCTGTCTGTTGCCTCAGGAATGGGCTGATTCATGGAATGCACAGTGGTCTGAACTCCCAGTTTAGTTCTGTGGGGTGAGTGCCATGATGGGCAAGGCTGCACCAAGCAAGTTCTCCTACAGATCCCCTGATGGCAGGCATAAGCACTAGTGCTGAGGGAGAATCAAGAGGGTGGCCACCAAGCACCCAAAGGTGTGCCTATGCATGGAGCTGGGAAACCTCTTCAGCTCCAAGTTCTCTGCTTGTGGATCAGGGAGCGGCTTTATCTCTTAATCTAGGAAAGTGGATGCTTCAACTGCCTAGAGATCTGCCTGAGTGTGGAGTGAAGAGGGCCTTGCTGCACCGGGATCTCTGCACAGGATGGGTGGGGTGGGTTAGGCTGCTGATTCAGGTGAGTGAGTGCTCTAAAAATCTGAATTTCTGCCTAGGGGTAGAGTGGAGATTGTCTTTTAAGAACAAACTACTTTTGATTTTAACAAAACACTGGATTGTGTTTAAAATGTGTTTACTAAGTATAAAAAATTTAAAATCTTTGTCATACATGGGATGGAGAAGCCAGTTGATATCATTACATCTCTAAGAATTAAGTTAGAAGTGTATGCCATTGTCTTTTAGAAATTGTTGATGTTTTTAACACCTACTTAAATATGTGGAATATTGGCAATATACACCCATAAAGCATAATAATATGTACTAATTAATATACTAATAGCTAGATTATAATAATATCCAATGATATAATAATATAATACCAGTGTCACTCTTAATACATAATAATGATATAATACTATTATCATTTAAAAACATTTTTAATATTAAAAGACAATCATGGCCTTTTCAGAGTTCTAGATCAGGGGTTGGAAACTTTTTCTGTAAGTGGCCAGGTATTAAATATTTTAGGCTCTGTGGGCCATATGTCTCTCTTGCAATTTTTTAAGTCTGCCATTGTAGTGCAAAAATAGTCACAGACAATATATAAGCAAATGAATATGGCTATGTTCTAATAAAATTTTATTTATGTACACTGAAATTTAAACTTTATATAAGTTTCATGTCCTACAATATTATTCTTTTCAAAATGTAAAATCAATTTGTTAGCTATACAAAAACAGAAGGAGGGTCAGATTCAACTTGTGAGCCATTATTTGCTCACCACTATTGTAGGTTATGTATCAACTTGGAAGAATTGTAGAATGAATTACTGCAATTGCACAAAAATTTATGATTGAAATGAACTGGTATACATAGTAAGGAATACCATATTACATGGGATATCTTCATACAGCCTTAAATACTGCATACAGTTTCAAATACTTATCTGGTTCTCAGTTTATATTTAATTTTGTCAATATCAGTAACCTTTGGAAAGTGTTTTCTCAAATTGAAAATTTATTAAACATGACTTACGGACTAGCATATCATAAGATATGTAGTCTAACCTAGTGGTATTTCTATAGAATGTGACACAGTTACAAATAAATATTGAAATTGCTGTAATAAATTTATTTGCCAAGGAAACATGATACGTAATTATTTTATAACAAATTACTATATTGTAGTTAGCTAGTATCCTTAATTATTGTGATTATAATTTTGAATTTTATATTATTTTATGTTCAAATTTTAATTTATGAATTTCATAAAAAATAATTTTATGTTTGTTGCAGTTTTTATAATTGAGAAATAAATACAATACCAAAAAATTGTACATGAGAAAGAAATGCCTTTTTCTAATTTGTATGGAGGCTCTGAATGAATAAGTAGAAGCTGGTACTTGTTAACAACCGTGGAGATCCACATATGATAATTCTAAGGAAGAAGGAATACAAAGATGAGCAAGATGTGGCTCCTTCCTTTAAGGAGCTTTTAGCCTAGTGGAGGTTTTTGCAGTCTAAAGTTTATTGTATTGCAATGCTTCCCTGTTATTGTGCTTTTCAAGTTATGTGGCAGACACTTAATGCCCAGAATTTTACTTTAAAACAAAAACAGCAACGTAAAACTATTCTACTTTACAGCAAATAAACAAAAGAAGATGAAAAATGAAAACCTTTCAGTAAGCTGTTGTGTAGAAAATGTACACTGTATAAGTTTTTGATTGTTTATTCCACCTCATGTCTTTGACAACACACAGGTAGAGTCAATAAGCTTCACAGACCATGCTGGGTGAAATGGTTTGGCTGTGTTGCCACCCAAATCTCATCTTGAATTGCAGCTCCCATAAATTCCCATGTGTTGTGGGAGGGACCTGGCGGGAGACAATTGAATCATGGAAGCAGTTTTCCCCATATTGTTCTCATGGTAGTGAATAAATCTCATGAGATCTGATGGTTTTATAAAGGGAAACCCTCTTTCATTTGGCTTTCATTCTCTCTTGCCTGCTGTCCTGTAGGATGTTCCTTTCACTTTCTGCCATGATTGTGAGGCCGCCCCAGCCATGTGGAACTGTGAGTCCATTAAACATCTTCTTTTAAATAAATTACCCAGTTTTGCATATGTCTTTATCAGGAGTGTGAAAATGGACTAACACACTGGGATTAGCCTCATGTCTTAAAGACAAATATTAGTCAGGTTGACAACTTATTATTTTTGATAGGACCTGTCAGCTCTATAATCAACAAAAGCATAAACTTCAGGTCTGTAATTCTCAGCTCTATAATCTGACAGAACCTGTCAGCTCTGAATCAACAAAAATGTAAACTTCAGGTAAAAAAATAAATTCCTCCAAACCAAAGCTTACTAGCTTTCAGACAAAAATACAAAACCTTTAGGATTATACAAACACATTTTTTTAAAGAAATAAACTTTTAAACACATTCAGGCTATTTGAAGATAAAAGAACAGTTTTTTATGAGCAAATGATGAAAGTGCACGAAGAGCCTCAGGTATTTTGCAATAGCCATTTGGAGATCTCATTAAAATTTGAAAGCATCTTGAAGAGAACGACTTTAAAATAAGAAGGGTTGGCTGAGCTTGAGTGAGGTGAGTCACACCTGGAAGCAAGGAGCTGCTGGGGGTTCTTCCCCAGGTGGTGGCATATAGACTGATAGGAGTCAGTAGGTTACATCATCTCAATCCAGTTACTGATTTTTATTATAAGCCCTTTGAAAGCATACTCATGCTTTCATTTATAAAGGCACAAACCCAGTGCAATCAACCCTTTAAAAATCTTTCACATGGCTTCCACATATGCCTTAGATTTGAAAGCATTTTTATTCTGTCCCAGAATCAGAAGGTTAAATAGGTCAGTGATAGAATATCCAGTCTGATAATTATGTATTGACTTGTGGGATAACTTTTACCTCCATCTAAGGTAATTTCATTTTTATATAGTATCATGGACTTACTGAGATTTATAGGAGTAAAGACCAGGCTTTACTAAGTATCTTAAATGTTATTTGGCTTCTTTTCAATAGAAATAGCATAAGCTATCCTTAAAATAGGATCTTCGATAAAAATTCCAGGTAGTTGAAGATGAAGATGCTGAAATAAAACTAAGAGCAGGAATAAATAAAATGTAAAATGAACAAACCAACACGGAAGATCAAAGTTTGTTCTTCAAAAATAATGAATAAATTAAATAAATTACTGACATGATTTATTTAAAAACTTGTTTAATTGATAAAAAGAGTAAATATTAGTAAAATCATGAATACAAAAATGATCATTGATGACACAAACATTTTAAATGATGTCTGTATCTTTATTCTCAGTTGACATTAATACAATTGGTCGTCAAATTAAGTAATGAATTATAAAATTGATACAAGTAAACACAAGACTTAAGAAACATAAATTTACAGTTAAGAGAGGAAGAAATAGCAAAAGTTACTATGCAATTTAAAAATTGACAGTTCTTGAATGTTTACATAACTTTGAAATTCCAAATTTCTAAAATTTCTAAAAATACGTTCCTTGGAAGATATACTAAAAAATGTTAAGTAATTCACTTTATAAGGAAAATGCAGTTCTTAATTCAAATATGAAATGACTATCAAATTATAAATGTTAAAAAAGGACATTTATAGGCGAGTTAAAAAGTTATCCAGTAGATCAACAATACAATCAAATAGGGGTACTTCAGCAAAGTGGTGCTTCTATGTTGCAAAAATACCACTCATCAGATTAATATGAAAGAAAACAAAAGCCCACAAAGTAAGCTCAATAAATTCTGGGAAGGTATTCAATAAAATTTACCATTGATTAAAACTACTAAAGTATACAAGATAGTTCTTAATTGTCTACATGTAGAATAGAGAAATACTACATTCACTTTAGAAATTTGAAAATTATTTTCTTAAACTAGAAGTAGGATAAAGATATGCCTTATCATTGTTGCTATTTAAAATAACATTTGAAGTGGTGACAATGGCTATTTGATGTAAAAACAAAACCAGGTAATAAAAAGGATGAAAATAGTTTAGAAATAATTTTATTATAAAAATACATATAAATAAATTAGAAAAGTCAAAGAAATTTTGTAAATATCTAACACTATTAGAATTAACAAATTAATTTGCAAATTTTATAATATAAAGTCCCAAAACTATTGCATATAAATTACTATCTATTACTTATTTTCATATGTAAAGTTAAAAATATTAAGTATGTGGGTATTAATCTCAGGACCTAAAGGATTATTCAAAGAAAAACTGTAAGCCCCAAATGAGGAAAATAGAGTCTAAATGGATAGTTTAAAGGCCAGCTGGCTCAAGTGGCTTGTAGTCCTACCTCCTGAAACCCATTCACATATGACTTCAGACTTTCCTTATCTTTTAAATGGACTTTCCAGCAATATCAGCTTTTGATTCTTGGTTTCTGTTATAAATGGAAACTTTAGGATCTTATCTAAATAAAACTTTTTGGTAATTATAAGCAATGTTCTTATGTTTCTTTACTCTTTTCTCTGAAGAAAAATGGTAAGGATTTGACTCTAAATCAGTTCTACAGACTTTTTGGGTCATAGGCTACTGAAAGATGGTAATTTTTGTAAAGAAAAAGATTTTTGTGTGTGTGTGATGGTTAATTTTAGACATCAACTTGCCTAGATTAAGGAATACCTGGAGAACTGGTAAAGCATTACTTCTGAGAGTGTGTGTGTGATATTTCCAGAGGACACTGGAAGTTGGTGTACTTAGTGAGGAAGATCCATCCTCAATGTGGACAGGGAACATCCAATTGGTTTCAAACAGTAAAGGCAAAGACAGCTGATGTCCTCCCTATCTCTCTTCTGAAGCTGAGACACCCTTCTCCTGTCCTTGGACATCAGAAATCCAGGTTCTTACACCAGTGGCATTTCTCCTATCCTAGCCCCCTCTAGCTACTGTCACATGAGGGAAGGGAAAAAGATAAGAAACATTTGTGAAAGTCATAGCTTAAGGGCAGAGGCCCACTAAAAGGCTGTGATTTAATTTTAAGATTATAGATTACTTCTCCCTCATATCTTGCAACTATACCAGTATGATTCCAGAATAATAGCAGTGCATTGCTACGTAATGAGCTAAAAGACACAGACTCTGTTTGAGGAGGTGTTCTTAGAGGAAGCTCAAAGACAACAGGTAAAACAAAAAGGAACACTAGAAGAATTTGACACCTACAGCTAAAGAAAGCATTGCTCATAGCCCAGTTCCTAACCAAATAAACATAAAATACCATATTAAAGGCCTACTTATCTTTCCTGTTACCTGATACATCATGTCTGACTTCCAACAAAAAATTACAAGTCATACAAAAGGCAAGAAGAAAAACTGAAGAGACAAAGTAAGCATCCAAGCACCAGAATCAGACTCAGATATGGCAGAGATTTTGGAATTAATAGATGGAGACTTTTAAATTACTATGATTAGAATATCAAGGGTTCTAATGAAAAAAGCAGACAACAAGGCAAGAACAGATGGATAATATAAGCAAAGAGGTAAAAACACTGATAAAGAATTTTAAGAATGCTAGAAATACATGAAGATTTTCATTGTCTTATCAGTAGACTGGACACAGCCAAGAAAAGAATCAGTGAGCTGGAAGATAGGTCAATGGAAACTTTCTGAACTGAAATGCAAAGAGAAAAGACTGAAACAAACAAACAAACAAAAAGACCAGCCCCTACAAACAAAAAATAAACCGAACAGAGCATCCAAAAACTATGGGTCAATTTCAGAGGGTGTAACATATCTGTAATTGGAATACTGAAAAGAAGAAAGACACAATGGAGAAGAAGAAATATTTGAAGTAATAATAGCTGAGAATTTTCCAAAATTAATTAAACCACAAATCTAAGAATTAAACCTCAGAGAATGCCAATCAGGATAAATAAGAAAACACAACAGCAACAACACATAGGCTTATCATGTTCACATTATACAATTTCAAGACTTACCTCGAAGCTGTAGTGATCAAGACATAGCATAGTATTGAGTAAAGAATACACACAAATTTCAATGGAATAGAGTAGGGAGCCCAGAAATAGCCCCACAAAATACAGTTTACTTATTTTTGGTAAGGAGCAAAGAGAATTCAATGGAGAAAGGCTAGTGTTTTCAACTAATGGTGCTGGAACAACTGATTGTTCATATGCTAAATAAGTAAGTAATAAAATAACCTTGATATAGACTTTAGACTTTTCACAAAAATTTACTGAAAGTGGATCACAGACCAAAATATAAAATGTAAAAGAATAAATCTAAAAGAAAACATAGGAGAAAATCTAGGTGAGCTTGAGTTTAGTGAGAAGTTTTTAGATGTAACACCAGAAGCATAATTCATGAAAGAAAAATATTAGATGGATTGGATTTTATTAAAATTCAAATCATCATCTCTGTGAAAGACACTGTTAAGAGAATCAAAAGATAAGCCATGGGTGGGAAGAAATTATTAACAAAATACATATTTGATAAAGTACCTGTGTCCAAAATATACAAAGAACACTTAAAACTAAACAATAAAAACCAGACAACCCAATTAAAACATAGGCAAAACATCTGAACAGACCTTTAACTAAAGAAAATTATAGATGGCAAATAAGCATAAGAAAATACCATTTTTTTGTAATTAGAGAATTACAAATGAAAACAACAATTAAATACCATTGCACACCTATTAGAATGGCTAAAACCTCTCCAAACTGACAACACAAAGTGTTGATGAATATGCAGAGCAACAGGAACTCTTACTTATTGGTGGGAATGCAAAATGGTACAAAATGGTACAACCACTTTGGAAGACAGTTTGGCATTTTTAAACAAAGCTAAACTTAGTCTTAACCATGCAATCCAGCAATTATGCTCCTAGGTATTTACCCAACTGCTTCAAAATCTTATGTCCACAAAAAAACCTCCATGCAAATCTTTAGAGAATCTTTACTCATAGTTGCCAAAAAAACTCTTTATTGAGAGAATGAATAAACAAACTGTAGCATGTACAAACAATGGAATAATATTCAGTGATAACAAAATTAACAAACCACAAAAAACTTGAATTAATCTTAAATGCATATTACTAAGTGAAAGAAGCCAGTTGAAAAGACTGTATACTATGTGATTTTCACTATATATTCACTGGAAAATGCAAAACCATTGTGAAGGTAAGAAGATCAATGGTTGCTAATGGTATAGGGAAAGAGAGAGAAGGCTGAATGGCATAGGGGATTCTTATGGAAGTGAAACTATTCTGGATGATACTGTAACTGGGAATACATGACATTATACATTTTTCAAAACCCGCTGAATTTACAGTACAAATAATAAACTTTAATATAGAAAAATTAAAAATTTCTTTAGGATGCTGAGGAATCCCAGAATAGAATTATAGAATGTGATAAAACAATCTAATGGTATTATAAATATATGAAAAAAACCTCATTAAAAAGGTAGGGGGAGAATTTTCCAACCTAAGTTATCTTTGGAAATGAGTGCTGTATGTAAGACTAAAAGCAGAAGAAAGTATACATAAGTACTACACTCTAGTTGGTAAAGTCATTTCTTATGGGTCACTGGTTAAAAATTCTGATACTGCTATACATGTACACTGGAATTGGTCAATTATTTAAATGTATGGTTGGAGGAGTCAGGTTCTCACTGTTGGAGTAGGAGTACACTGATAAGGAGAAGAAGCTAGAATGATCCATGTGGTAATGGATTAGAGTTGGCAACATCAGTATGAACTCATGTTTAGCTTATTATTAATACAGATAGTTATGTTTAAGAATATTTGTTGCTATGTATATATGTGGATTTGTTTACATAGAAATATTTTCTTGCTCTGTCTGATGAGAGAACCCTGAAACAATGACATCCTAGAAGTAATGAACACATCTATTGCCCAGATCTTGGTTTCTAATACCATTCTCCAATAAAAGAAACTACAGCTCCTTACAGAAGTGGTTTGTTTTAGGGCTTGGGAAGGAAATCTACAAGATGAGCCTAAAGTATCTAGTAATGCCATGAATGAAAGAAGTGCTTAAATAGAACAAACAGACAAACAACCCACAGTGAAAGCAATATATTAACTGAGATATGTCAAAGGAGACAACTAAAAGAGCTCTCAATGGCCAAAGCTGGAATGATTTGAGACTAAGAAAAGTAGTATTGGATTATAAACCAAATGATAAAATAGATATCCATGAGTTCATGCTGACATAAATAAATAATTAAATAACTACATAAATGAAGGAGAAGAGGCAAATCCCCTGTAGAGAATAATTCCAAATAATTCATGTAATTACTCTGTCCTCAAAGAGGTGGAGATGAACTCCCCTCTTTAAGTGTAGGCTGTGCATGGTGACTTCCTTCCAAAAGGTACAATATAGAACGAGTTTCCTCCTTGCTGAGAGGAAACCTGAGAAACACTCCCTCATCCAGGTGAGCAAGGTCAACATCAATAGCAATAAGTCATTTCAATCAAATGTACCTTAATATGTGATTAAAATCGTGTTTTACCTCTGTGGTAAAACCTCTCCAGAACTTAAAATCCCAGTCTAATCATAAGAAAACAAACACTAGACAAATCCCAATTGAGTGATGGATTAGTCAGTTTGGGCTACCATAACAAAATACCATAGATTGGGTGGCTTAAACAACAGAAATGTATTTTCTCATGGTTCTAGAAGCTGGAGGTTCAAGATCAGGTTACCAGCATGGTTGGCTTCTGGCGAGGGCTTTCTTCCTTTCTTGCAGGTAGTCTTCTCACTGTGTCTGCACATGGTGGAAAGAGAGCTAGGACACCAACACTACAGGATTAGGACCCTACCCTTATGCCCTCATTTAACCTTTATTACCTCCTCACAGGCCATATTTCCAAATAAGTCACACTTGGGGGTTAGGCCTTCAACATATAAATTTTGGAAGGACACAGTTCAGTACACAGAAAGCACATTCTACAGAAAACCTGACTGATACTTCTCAAAAGTATCAATGTCATCAGAAACAAGATAAGTCTGAGAAACTGTCACAGTCAAGAGGAGCCTAAAGGGACATGATGACTCAATGTAGTGTGATGTACTGGACAGAATCCTGAACAGGAAGTAGCAGTTAGGGGAAAACAAAGGAGATCTGAAGACAGTATGGACTTTGGTAAATCATAGTGGATCAATAGTGATTTATTAATGCGACAAATGTGCCATATCAACATAGTATTTTAACAGAGGAAACCGTTTTCAGAGTATGTGGGAACTCTATGTGTCTTCGCAATTTTTCTGTAAATCTAAAACTGTTCTAAAAACAAAGTGGATTATAAAAATGATGTTATTGGATTAAAAAGAGAAAATGCAATTACAATGAGCTTTCAGAAATATTTACAAACCATTTTAAGAGAATGGAAGTTGACAGATCAGAAACACCATAACAATAGAGAATGGCAGGGTTATTGAAGGGACAAACTAAATACTGCAGGGACAACTGGGAATTGGTACAGAGAAGGACTAAATTGGTGACAAATGTATCACATATAACCATAAAGAATTCCAGATTTATCAAAAAGAGAAGCAATAAAAACCAAGAAGGACACTTATCCTAACTCACCTTAAGCATAACAGTCATGCGCCCCAAAATGATGTTTTGGTCAATGATGGACTGCATATACGATGGTGGTCCTGTAAGATTCTAAGACTGTATTTTTACTGTACCTTTTTTCTGTTTAGTTATGTTATGTACACAAATGCTTATCATTGTGTTATCATTGTCTATAATATTCAGTAGAGTAACATGCTGTACAGGTGCCTAGTAGCAATAGGCTACATTATAAAGCCTAGGTGTGTAGTAGGGTTTGTGTAAGTACTCTCTGTGATGTTTGCACGAGGATGAAGTCTCCTAACAATGCATTTCCTAAAAACATGTCCCTGTTGTTAAGCTACACATGACTGTATATCTGTCCTCTTCTTTTGCCTGAACTTGACATTCTACTTCTGTTTATATTTTCCCTTGACCTAATTTCCTAATTCTATTTTGACATTATTGTGTGTATATTGTGTGAATCCTCTGTAAGCTCTTTCTACTACTTTTTGGAATAAGATAAAACATTTACAATTGGAAAATAAATTCCCAACCATCGAAGAAACTGAAGATATCATCATAGATAAGGTAGAAGGTTCTGAGAAGTTTCTGCCTTTTTTTCCTGCCCTATTCTAAGTTCTTTTTTTTTTCTTAACAAAACATATAATAGCCCACACGGAGGTAAGAACTAGCGACTAATTCATCTCAAACTGGCCCAGACTAGTCTCAATTTGATCCACCTTCGAATTCTCAAGAGCTCTCTGGCCTCTGGTGGCCTCTAGCCCTTCTGGTTTTGCACTTTGATTGTCTGGCTTCTCTGGCTCAAACCATCTCACTAGGAGCAAAGCATCTCTCAGACTCCATGTTAGGGGCTGTGTGTGGGGCTCTCTGTCTGGTCTCTTCTGCCTGGCTTAAGGAATCCTGCCAGAGGACTGCCCCTGGAAGCTGTGATCCACTCTCCTAGGCTCTGTCTGCATCCCTGGGTTTGGGTCTCAGCTTTAAATACATAAAGCTAAAAAATTTCTGTATAGTAAATAATAATGAAACAGAAATTTAAAGAAAACAACAGAATGACAAAATTTGTTCCAAAAATAAGTATGCTAGCTGGGTGCAGTGGCTCATACCTATAATCCTAGTACTTTGTGAGGCTGAAGTGGGGAGATCACGTGAGGCCAGAGGCCAGCCTGGGCAACATAGTGACACCCATCTCTACAAAAAAATTAAAAATAAGCTGGGGTGTGATGGTGCATGCCTCCTGCAGTCCCAGGTACTCAGGAGGCTGAGGCAGGAGTATTGCTTGAGTGCAGGAGTTTGAGGCTGCAGTGAGCTATGATGGCACCACCACACTTCAGCCTGGGCAACAGAGTGAGACTCTGTCTCTAAAAATAAAAATATCTCAGGCCTGTAATCCCAGCACTTTGGGAAGCTGAGGTGGGCGGATCACAAGGTCAAGAGATCGAGACCATCCTGGCCAACATGGTGAAACCCTGTCTCCATTAAAAATACAAAAATTAGCTGGGCATGGTGGCGTGCGCCTGTAGTTCCAGCTACTTGGGAGGCTGAGGCATGAGAATTGCTTGAACCCAGGAGGTGGAGGTTGCAGTGAGCTGAGATCGTACCACTGCATTCCAGCCTGGCACCTGGTGATGGAGTGAGACTCTGTCTCAAAAAAAAAAATATATATATATATATATATATATGCTATGCATAAGAACACAATACAAAATAAAAAGTTACAGACATGTTACATAAATGTTTATATGTGTATCATTCCAGTACTAAGAACTATTTTAATATTGAGATGAGACAGTATGTGTACTCACCAGAAAATTGAGAGAAAACATCAGCATGTGATAAAATGCATTTGCTTTCCTCAAGATGAGGGTTTGTATTTTGAAACAGCATTTAGGCAACATTTTATACCTATTTAAAGACCATCACTGAACAATTTTAGTAAAACACAATGGCAGTAGGCTTTGGTGAAGGCACAATTGTACAGAGTGGCCGGCAGTGTAAATTGCTATAGTCCTTTGGAGAGTAGGCTGGAAAAATTTATACACTTACACACAATATTTACTGCTGTTCCTCCATTTTGATGTGGTCTCAGTTCTGTTACTCTACCCATGGCCGTGATGTTCTGACTGGGCTCTAAGGAGTTCTAGAGGAAATGGGGGGGTAAAGTTAGGGTTTATTTAGTATTTTTCTGTTTGCAACAGCTTGTGTGTGAGTGTGTGTGTGTGTGTGTGTTTTAGTCAGGCTCTCAATTAAAATTTGCTTAAAGAAAGGTTTAAGGTGGGTCGTGGTGGCTCGCACCTGTAATCCCAGCACTTGGGAGGCTGAGGCGGGCAGATCACCTGAGGTTTGGAGTTTAAGACCAGCCTGACCATCATAGAGAAACCCCATCTTTACTAAAAATACAAAATGAGTGGGGTGTGGTGGTGCATGCCTGTAATCCCAGCTACTCAGGAGGCTAAGGCAGGACAATCACTAGAACCAGGGAGGCGGTGGTTGTGGTGAGCCAGGATCACACTATTGCACTCCAGCCTGGGCAACAAGAACAAAACTCCATCAAAAAGAAAAATAAAAGGTTTAGAATAATCTGACATTTAGTTGAAGCCTGTGCTCTCTGAAGGTATGCCTAAGGAGAAAAATGTAAATTATATGGAGATACTAAGATTTAAGTAACTTAGATTAAAGTAGTGGAAAATAGAATACAACTCTGAATGCAAAAATAAAATGCAAACAGCAATAGCATCACGAAGGAGCACCACATAACTATTCTATGACACATGACAGTCAAGCATGGGGCCTATTTAGGTATGAAGAAATATTAAATAAGATGAAGACAAAGCGGAATACAAAACAGAACCCTTGTATGATACAATGACATAAAAATGTACTTATGCATGTACAGTGACAGAATTTGGAAGATAATTTAGAGAAATATAAATAGAGTGTAATGTTCTTTAGTTCCCTTTTTCTATAAAAATATTTAAGTGCACATTAAAAAATTATTCTGTACCTATATAGGAGAATAAGGATTATTTGGATTAAACTTACTTAGATGAATGAGTCCTTTAAAATTATCATAATTGATTCATGTGTAAGTATAATATACATGCTTTTGTAAATTTCTATAAAATTAATAAATGGCCTCTCAGCATGTTGGTTGAATGAGCTTACTATTCTAAACCAGGTTCTCCAGACATTTGCAAGCATATGTTTGTGTACTCAGATGCATAAACAACAAAATGATGGATCATTTTTCACGTGGGAGTGTTTTAGCACTTCAAAGTCAACATCCAAAGAAATACACAAATGTATATGCAGCTGGGGAACTGTCTTATTTTTCTTTCCCATTCCAGTAATGATATTTTAATTCTTAGCTTTTGTCTGGATTGGGTTGTTGATTCTAGCATTGTCTTGATGAACAATGATTTTAAAGTCTCCAGAAGGGCTTGCAAGGTGCAAGTTAATCTGACATTTGAAAATGATGAGATGTAGTGGAAGAACAAAACCCTCAAGATAAAATATATCTTGAGGGGGTCATTAGGGAAAGTTCGGAGAAGGTGGAGCCTGAGGTAAGGGCAAGGGCATTTTTAAACTGAAAGAGGCTAAAAACTGCAAAAGGACAAGATGATTTGACAAGTGTCCAGGCTGAGAGACTAATCTAGATTCCTTCATGGAAAGAAGCAAATATAGTCTGAGGACTTCATTGCCACATCCAGGAGAGCACTCTGACGCAGAAGGGAAGAATTAGGCAAGAGCTGCTGGCAGACACTGAACTCTGGGTTGAAAAGGAAGAGAAAAATGTTCATTCATTCATTTACTTTCTACCTCTGTGATCCATGGCCAGTTACTTAACTTCTTTCTGCCTTGGTTTTCCCATTTGTAAGTGGGCCAGATGACTGCATCTACCTCCCAGGGTTGTTGAAGGATCAAAAGAGACTGCACATGCCAGGCAGAATATGTTCTCAATCAGTGTTAGCTATTGTTATTATTGGCAGCAGTGGGGACTGCCAGACTTCTCTGAAGACTGGAAAATACCACCATAAAGTTGACATCTCTCCAGATAATCTGGGGTACAGAAAATCTCAGAGCCCGAGTGAGTGCTACATTTCTACATATTAGGGCATCCAAGAGATATGCAAATAACAAAACTGTTTAACTGACTTGCAGGGGGTGCAGATACTGAGGTGCGAAGTCAGGCTGCAGGCTTATGTCACTGTGTAGCATTTGAAAATGTTTTTTGTGTTTTGATCGTGGTTCTCACCCCAATGACTTGCTATACAAATGGACACAAAGCACAATGCTGGTCATTAGATCAACTGATGTGTTGTTTTCCTAATGCTTGGAAAACTACTTCTATGCAGGAGCTGAGCAATCCTTTCTTTCTTGACTTCAGAAAGAAAGTATATTTATTCAGAAGTCTAGCAAGTAAGATAAGTGGCATGGCATCATGTGTACAGAAATATAGAAAGTTCAATCTCTTCTCTCTACTCTGCTAGTCTGAGCCCCATTCTCTCTTATTGGAACACCATGGGCATCTCGCATTGTACTGGTTTCCTGGCATCCGTCATTGCCTGCCTCAAACTTTACCTAAAGCAATATCTAATTATACTTAAAATAATATAAGGCAGTATAAGCAAAACAAATCAAGATATATGTCCAAACGTAAAAAATTCTCAAAAAAAAGAGACACTTCAAATGAAAAATTAATTTTTGGCTGACAGTTTTAACTTTATCCCTGTTCCTGCCCACATCCTAATCTTGGCAAATGAATTTGATGATTGGAGGCTAAATAGTCAGACCAGTGGTCAAGGCATTGGCTAAGTGCCTTGTTTATTTCTCTCTTCTTTTCTTGTTACCGTCTTTATCTAGAGTTCTCTGCATGGCAGTGTGAAGACCCTCCTTAATTTGGTGTTGAGTAATCTCTTCACCCATATTTCTCATGGTTTCATTATTCCTTTTTCCATGCTGTATGCTCCAGATAAACTTAAAAAAGTATCATTTTTCTTGTTTACACAGAAATGTCTGCCTCTATGCCTTTTTTCCCTCCACTTCTAGGAATATCCAGCTCTTCTGTGTCATCCTGAAATATCCAAACATGAATGATCCAACATCTCTCACCTCCTCCATGGAGCCTTCAGCACACTAACTCCTCACCCTTCCCCAAGCTAAGAGTAGTAACTGCTCTCCTCTTGACTTCCTAGGGCAACACACTCAGCTTGTGGCATTGGCCACTTTCTTATGTGTGCTTTATTTCTTTATGTTCATCTATTCTCCCTCAGCACTTGGTTAAGCAATCTGAGGGTAAGGGCCATACTTTGATTATCAAGATTCAATAAATCACTAAACCTTCACCCACTGGAATGATGATTTATACTTACTGTACAAGATAGTGTGAGCTATAGAATAACACAGATTTTATGGTTGAGGAGAAATGCATCTCATACTGATTTTATTAAGGTACATAAGGACAAAATAATAGGTATTTCAATTTCAATTTTCAATTCATAGTTTTTCTTTATTCAGAAGAAGATTGGGAAGCTGCAGCATGCCCCATACTTCTGCTATTAACTTGTTGCATAATCTTGGGTAAATGATAATAAGAGCTAAAAGATATTCAGTGGTATAGAAAATAGAATGACTTCTCTCCACTCTGTTGGTCTGGGGACCATCCTCCCTTACTGGATCACTGTGAGCACCTCCCACTGTGCAGCTGTTCCGGTTGGCTCCACCATTCCTGCCTATGAGCTATCACTCTAACACAGGAGCTGGCAGATCAGATCCTGTCACCCTGCTCAGGTCCCTGCAATGGCTCCCTGTTTTGCTCTAAGTAAAATTCAAGGTCCTGCTCATGTCTTCAAGACTCTTCTTCCCCTGTCTGGTGCCCTGTTCCCATTCCCCTTTGACCTCATCTCCTGCTACTTTTTCTTCACTTGGCTCCATCCACATCAGCTTTCTGGCTCTTTCCCAAACAGCCCATGCACATGGACACCTTAGAGCCTCTGAGTTACCTATTCCTCTGCCTACAAATGCTCTTCCCAAATATTTCAATTGTTGGTCCCTTAGCTCCTTCAAATCTTTGTTCAAATGTTGCCTTCTCACCAGGTCTTTTCTTGATCAATGTATTTAAAATTTGCAGGCACTACTTGCTTCCTCTTGCCAGCAATCTGATATCCCTTTCCCTGACCTTTTTATTCCATAGCATGCGTCACTGGCCATTTTTCAGTGTACTATATCATTCACTTAGTATTATGTTGATTGTTTCTTGTCTGTCTCTCCCCATTAATTTCTACTAAGTTCCATGAGGGCAAAGATACTTTATATTCACTGATAAATCCCAACTGCTTACAGCTGTGCCTGATGCATAGAAGACATCCTCAATATCTGTCGGATGAAAGGAAGAATGCTCATAATATGCCAGGCATTGCTAATCGCTTCCTAGTCCTTTTACCATTTAAACTTCACAGCAACACTCTGATGTAAATATTTTTACAACCCCCATTTGAAGTTGAGGGAGCAGAAGTTTATAGGGGTTAAAATGCTCAAGGTCATATAATTAATTAGTCAGGGACAAAACCAGGACATGAATTAAGTAGATCTAATTTCAGACAACGTGTCTTAACCACCCTCCTATTACATTTCTTACTTAGCAGGGCTGGGCCTCAGGCTCATCTGCTTATTTTAATCAACATTATGTGTGCAACATTATGCATCCATAGATTTAGGAGTCAAAAAGCTCTAAAATTTAGTAATGAAAAACAGTATTTTTCATGTTGCTTTGCCTTCCTGCCTTTCTGCAGAAGCAAATACTCCTAGGTCATTTTTGATTTTTGCATTTTCTTCCATATTTCTAAATAATATCTCACTGTTTATTTATTCATTTGTTTGTTTTTGAGGCAGAGTCTCTGTCTGTCACCTGGGCTGGAGTGCAGTGGTGTGATCTAGGTGGCTCATTGCAACCTCTCCTGGGTTCAAGCGATTCGCCTGCCTGAGCTTCCTGAGTAGCTGGGATTACAAGTGTGTGACACCATGCCCAGCTAATTTTTGTCTTTTTAGTAGAGACAAGGTTTCACCATGTTGGCCAGGCTAGTTTTGAACTCCTGACCTCAAGTGGTCTGCCCACCTTGGCCTCCCAAAGGGCTGGGATTTCAGGTGTGGGCCACCGTGACCGGCCCCCATATCTCACTATTTCTATTCCTTGATTTTTTTTCCTCCAGTTGTAGACATTATCTATTGACTTCCCACATGGAAGATGATGATTTCAACTCTCTTTCCTTCTCTTTCTGCTCAACACACACACACACACACACACAGACACACACACACACACACACACACACTCACTCATCCCAAATATCTCACTATCCTTCTTCCTATTCCCCTGACCTCTTGTAACTTTGGTAGATCAGTAGAAAGGTTTGTTATTGTTACCTCTGTATTTTATTCACAGATAAATCATTCACATGTATATATTTTTTTCCTTCCCCATATAACTTTCTGTATTCCCTGGGGTTGTCTTATTTTAAATTTGCTTATTTATAATTGTAATTATCACTGTTTGAGCCTGAAGGCCTTTGTCACTTTAGTAAAACTTTTTGAGCCTTTGAATATCTGAAAATAGCTGTATTTTGCTTTGACACTTGAATAATGGTGTGGCTGTTTATAGAAACTTAGGTTGAAAATAATTTTACTTCAGAATTTTGAAGGCATTACTCTATTAATTTTTAATTTACTGTTGTTTCTGTGTCTTTAGATGCTATTTTACTTTCTGGTTCCCCTGAATACGATTTTACCCCCTCTCTCTAGAACTGTGTTTACTCTTCCCTTTACCCTTGGGGGTCTGAAATTTCTCAGTGGTGTGCCTGGGTGTGACTCTCTTTTCATCCATCTTGGCATTCTGACCAATGTCCTTCAGTTCTAGGAAATTCTCTTAAATTTTTAAATCAATGATTTCCTCCCTCAATGTTTTTTGTCCTCTTTTTCATGAGACTTGTTCAAATATTATATTCTCTTTACCGGTCCTCTGGTTTTCTTTTTTTTTCTCTTGTATTTTTCATCTTTTTTTCATTTTTCTCTACTTTCAGAGATTTCCACAATTTTCTCTGCCAATCTTTCAATTGAGTTTTCAATTTCTAAACAGGTCAGAACACAGGTTCTTCTACTCATCTGGGAAAGAAGTTCAGAATCTTGTCTAACAGCAAGTGAACTAGTGGCTTCCTGAAGGAAGTGTTTGGACCACAGTGTCCAGCTTTAAGGTGGGTACATAGCAGGTTCACGATAAAACACAAAGAGGATGCTGGCCACAAGAGCAGGGCAAAGGCCAAGTAAATATAAATGAAACTAAAAGCCAGAGCAGGTCTAGGAATAAGATTACCTAGAAGATAAGTCTACCTGAGATACTCAGTTGATTTCTCCTGGTTAATGTTGATATTGCATCCAGATCCTGAGGGTTGATGGCGTGGGGGTCAACCTAGATAGGGGGTCAATGGCCCTGACTTTAAATAGAAGAGACTGGTGGATCCTTAGGATATTAAATTCTCTTACACAGACATGACACTTTGGAATCAGGCACTGCGGATTAAAGTCTGCACTGAAGCCCCTCCAGTTTCAGAGGCATTGGTGGATAAACTCTGACTACTGAACATCTCTATTTTCCAAGTTGTTTTGAGTTTTATTTTTCCACTTATTTCTAATAGAATATAGTGGCATGCTGAAATCATAAAGTTTGTCTGCCAATAAAATGTCACAGGTCTGTAGACTCCAAGGAAGTAGCTAGGTAAATATTTACATGTACAATTGAATTCTCTAAGTGTCCTGTGTCCCTGATCTTTGTGGATGCTGTAACTACTTGCTAACAGATAATTTAGTATGTTGCAGAGATGTGAAAACAGGCAGATGCTTAGTTTCTAAGAGGGAGCCTCGCTGCTGGGATTGCTGCCAGTTCTGCGCCTGATGGGTCATGTCTCAACCTCTGGATTTCAGTCCCATGTCTAGCTCTTATTTTTCTCCCCCACTTTCTGAAAGCCTTAGGGATTTGGACTGCTTCCATTCCTTGGTTCTTTTCCTCCTAGGACTGACTGCTGAGTAAAATGCTATCTTCTCATCTCCCTCTTTACTTGCTGTCACCCAAAATAAGTGCTCAGGCTCTTTTTATTTAAGGATTTGTGGCTCTCTCTTCTTGTCTTGGGAATCAGCCTGTCCAGCCAATTTGTAAAAAACTCAGTAGCTCACTTCTAGTTAGAAGATTAATAAGCAGCATGTGGATTCATGTTTGCTAAGTGAACAAAAGTATTTATAAAATTGATAATTATTACATGATTCCAAAGCTTTTTCACAGAGGCTTCCTACCAGTCAGGTGTTACACCTTTCCCTAAAATCTTGTCTTGAGCCCCTGAAAATCTGGTTGTTACTCTGGTCCATGTCTTCCTGTCCTTTTGAGTTTGTTGGTAACACTTTCTCCAAAGTAGTGTTTTTGAAATTTGAGTCTGCAAAAGCATCACCCGGAGAGCTGGTAGAACCACAGATTCCTGGGCCCTACTCCAGAGACCTGAATTTAGAGAGTCTGAGATGCTATGGATATGGTTGGGCCAAGGAGCACTCTTTGAATAGCACTAGACTGGACCATGAAGAAGAGTGGCTGTCACATGTGACAGACCTGGGCTCCTTCAGCAATGTTCTTTCTAAGCTGTAGTTTGGGCCCAATATTCCTGAAGTTCACATGGTTTCAGTGGAGTCTGTTTGTGGTACAACTCTTCTCTCCAGTACAGCCAGGCTTCCAATTCCCTTAGCCAAGAGGAAGGAAAGGAACTATTCCTTACAGAGGATATAATCTATGCACGTGATGGGCTGGGTACATTTATGTATTTACTTCACTGAATGCTCACAAAAACCTAATGGAGGGGATGACATAATTTCATAGAGAAGTTCAGTAACTTACCCAGTATCATCAAGGAACCCAGTATTCATCAGGGAACCTAAGCTCTGTGCTTATCACTGAAAAGTGCATCTCTCCTGCCTCAAAGAGTGCTTGCCTGGTGTTGAACCTTCCTAAAAGGCTCACTATCATTTCTGAGAAACATTTCCAATGACAGCAATAGCTGATGTGCCCAAAACCTAAGGAACAACCAAACTTTTCCTTATTCAGACAAAGAGCTCTGCTTTCCTCCCAGAGTCTCTATGACTCACAGTTGACCTCTGCCCTCATGAATGTGCTCTGTAGAATTACAGATCAGCAATCTTGGAAATAGCTCATAACAAAAAGTAGTTAGATAGTTTCTGCCAATGGAAGGATATCATTTTCTAATGGGCCTGAAGAGAAAGTAGGTCAGATCTCTGGAAAATCAAGAAAATGGTCTAATGAAATGTAGCATACTTTATTTCATCCTTGCAATTCTTGAAAAAATTTCCTTTATAGTAGATGACCATTTAAGGACAATGTATATTTTTATATGAAATATAAGTGCGTGTAATTAGGATTCTTATTTTAGTATCAGAGAGTAATTACTGGGGGAGAAATCCAAGATGGCCGATTAGGAGCAGCTCAGGATTGCAGCTCCCAGTGAAAGTGCGGAGGGTGAGTGTCCACTGCATTTTCAGATGGATTATTATTGTCCACAGACCAGGAGATTCCCAGGCGGAGGAGCCCCACAGGTCACCAGCATAGCAGGTTTGGTGGCAGTGGCTGGTTTGGCTGCGACGGTTCTCCATACAAAACACGGATCCTGGCGCTGTTTTAGCTGGCAATTGGAGCTCCTGGGAGACAGAATCGCCCATTCATCTGATTAAAAAGGGGACTGAAACAGGGAGCCAGGCCAGGAGATTCCTGGGCAAAAAAGCACCACGAATCTCAGCGTGGCTGTTTCAGCCAGTGCAGTGGGTCACTGCATGGGAAATCACGTAGATCCCAGTGCCTTTTCAACAGGTGACTAGAACACCTGGGAGAGAGTTGATCGTTCAACTAAAAAAAAAAAGGGCTCTGAGGCAGGGAGCCAGGTGATCAGGCTTGGCTGGTCCCACCCCAACAACAACAAAAAAACCCCCAGGAATTGGAAACGGTCTGGATTGAGAGTTTTACAGCAAGCACAGTTGAACCTGGGATGGTCCAGCTCTGTGGGGGAGGGGCATCCACCATTACCAAGGCACTCCACCACTAGGAGGTAGTTTCCCATTGCTGAGGCAGCCTGCCATTGCCGAAGCCTGCCATTACAGAGACAGTCTGCCATTATGGAGGTGGGCAACCATTGCTGAGGCAGCTCTAACTACACCTGTATAAACAGAACTGCAGGGAAGTTCACATGGCAGCTGGGTGGAGGCCACAGCAGCTCAGCAAAGCCTCTGCAGGCAGACAGTGACTAGGATGCCACCTCGCTGGGCAGGGCAACCCTGAACAAAGCAAGCAGCACAACAGAAAATCATAAATAAAGCCCTAACTTCCCAGGACAGAGCACCTGGGAAAAAAGGGGGATTTATGAGTTCTGCTGCAGCAGACTTAAACGTACCTGCCCAGTGGCTCTGAATGAACAATGGAGTTCACAGCTTAGCACTTGAGCTCCTATCAAGGACAGACTGCCTTGTCAAGCAGCTCCCTGACCCCTGTATATCCAAAGAGTCACCTCATAAAGGAGAGCTCAGACTGACATCTGGCGGGTATCCTTCTGGGACAAAGATAGCAGAAGAAGAAATTGGTAGTAACCCTTACTGTTCTGCAGCCGCTGAAGGTGATCCCCAGGCAAGCAGGGCCTGGAGTGGACCGCAGCAGTCCTAAAGCAGAGGGACCAGACTGTTAGAAGGAAAACTAAGAAACAGAAAGAAATAACTTTATCATCATCAAACTGGACATCCACTCAGAGACCCAATCTGAAAGTCAGCAACTACAAAGATGACAGGTGGATAAATCCATGAAGATGGGAAGAAACCAGCACCAAAAGGATGAAAACACCCAAAACCAGAATGCCTCTCCACCTACAAGGGATCACAACTCCTCACCAGCAAAGGAACAAGGCTGGATGGAGAATGAGTGTGATGAATTGACAGAATCAGGCTTCAGAAGGTGGGTAATAAGAAACTTCTGTGAGCTAAAAGAACATCTTCTAACCCAATGCAAAGAAACTAAGAACATTGAAAAAAGATTTGATGAAATGCTAATGAGAATTAACAACTTAGAGGGGAATATAAGTGAATTGATGGAGCTGAAAAACACAACATGAGAACTTGGCGAGGCATACACAAGTTTCAACAGCTGAATTGAACAAGCAGAAGAAAGGATATCACAGTTCAAAGATCAACTCAATGAAATAAAATGAGAAAGCAAGATACAAGAAAAAAGGGTAAAAAGGAATGAACAAAGTCTCCAAGAAATATGGGACTATGTGAAAGGACCTAATCTACGTTTGATAGGTGTACCTGAATGTGACAGAGAGAATGAATCCAAGCTGGAAAATACTCTTCAGGATATTATCCAGGAAAACTTCCACAACTTAGCAAGGCAGGCCAATATTCAAGTCCAGGAAATACACAGAACACCACAAAGATATTTGTCACGAAGAGCAATACCAAGGCACATAATCGTCAGATTCAGCAGAGTTGAAATGAAGGAGAAAATGCTAAGGGCAACCAGAGAGAAAAGTTTGGTTACCCACAAAGGGAAGCCCATCAGACTCACAGCAGATCTCTCAGGAGAAACCTACAAGCCAGAAGAGAGTGGGGCCAATATTCAACATCCTTAAAGAAAAGAACTTTCAACCTAGAATTTCATATCCAGCCAAATTAAGCTTCATAAGTGAAGGAAAAATAAAATCCTTTGTGAACAATCAAAAACTCAGAGATTTCATCACCACCAAGCCTGCTTTACAAGAGCTCCTGAAAGAGGCTCTAAACATAGAAAGGAACAACCACTACCAGCCACTCCAAAAACATACCAAATGGTAGAGAGCATGACCACAATGAAGAAACTGCATCAACTAATGGGCAAAACAGCCAGCTAGCATTAAAAGGGCAGGATCAAATTCACACATAACAATATTAACCCTAAATGTAAATGGGCTAAATGTCTCAATCAAAAGACACAGACTAGCAAATTGGATAAAAATTCAAAACCCACAGTGTGCTGTATCCAGGAAACTCATCTCACATGCAAGCATACACAAAGGCTCAAAATAAAGATATGGATGAAGATTTACCAAGCAAATGGAGAGCAAAGAAAAGTAGGAGTTGCAATTCTTGTCTCTAATAAAATAGCCTTTAAACCAACAAAGATCAAAAGAGACAAAGAAGTACATTACATAATGGTAAAAGGATCAATGCAACAAGAAGAGCTAACAATCCTAAATATATACACACCCAATACAGGAGCACCCAGATACTAAGGCAAGTTCTTAATGACTTACAAAGAGATCTAGACTCCCACACAATACTATTGGGAGAGTTTAACACCCCATTGTCAATATTAGACAGATCAATGAGACAGAAAATTAACAAGGATATCCAGAACTTGAACTCAGACCTGTATCAAGCAAACCTAATAGACATTTACAGAACTCTTCACTCCAAATCTACAGAATATACAGTCTACTCAGCACCACATCACACCTACTCTAAAATTGACTACATAATTGGAAGTAAATCACTCTTCAGCAAGGGCAAAAGAACGGAAATCATAACAAACAGTCTCTCAGACCACAGTGCAATCAAGTTAGAACTCAGAATTCAGAAACTAACTCAGAACTGCACAGCTTCATGGAAACTGAAAAACTGGCTCTTGAATGTTGACTGGATAAACAATGAAATGAAGGCAGAAATAAAGATGTTCTTTGAAACCAACAAGAATGAAGACACAACATACCAGAATCTCTGGAACACATATAAAGCAGCATCTAGAGGAAAATATATAGCAATAAATGCCCAGATGAGATACAAGGAGAGATCTAAAATTGACACTGTATCATCAAAATTGAAAGAGCTAGAGGAGCAAGATCAAAAAAACTCAAAACCTAGCAGAAGACAAGAAATAACTAAGATCAGAGCAGAACTGAAGGAGATAGAGACACAAAAACCCTTCAAAAAATCAATCAAACCAGGAGCTGGTTTTTCCAAAAGATCAACAACATAGACAGACAACTAGCCAGATTAATAAAAAAGAAAAGAATAACCAAATAGATGCAATAAAAAACAATAAAGGGGATATCACCAGAGATTCCACAGAAATGCAAACAATTAGAGATTATTACAAACAGTTCTATGCACATAAACTAGTAAACCTGGAAGAAATGGATAAATTCCTGGACACTTGCATTCTTCCAGGCCTAAACCAGGAAGAAGTTGAAACCCTGAATAGACCAATAACAAGGTCTGAGGTTGAGGCAGCAATTAAGAGCTTACCACCCAAAAAAAGCCCAGGTCCAGATGGATTCACAGCCAAATTCTACAAGACATACAAAGAAGAGCTGGTACCATTCCTTCTGAAACTATTCCAAACAATCCAAAAAGAGGGAATCCTTCCTGGATCATTTTATGAGACCAACATCATCCTGATAGCAAAACCCAGCAGAGACTCAGCAAGGAAAGAAAACTTCAGGCCAATATCCCTGATGAACATAGATGCAAAAAATCTTCAATAAAATATTGGCAAACCGATTGCAACAGCACATCAAAAAGCTTATCCACCATGATCAAGTAGGATTTATCCCAGGAATGCAAGGCTAGTTCAACATACACAAGTCTATAAACATAACTCACCACATAAATAGAACCAAAGACCACATGATTATCTCAATTGATGCAGAGAAGGCCTTTGACAAAATTCAACAGTGCTTTATGCTAAAACCCTCAATGAACTAGGTATTGATGGAACATACCTCAAAATAATAAAAGCGGTATTGAAGGAATGTATCTCAAAATAATAAAAGCTATTTACGACAAACCAACAGCCAATATACTGAATGGACAAAAACTGGAAGCATTCCCTTTGAAATCTGGCACTAGACAACCATGCCCTCTTTCACCACTCCTATTCAATATCGTACTGGAAGTTCTAGCCAGAGCAATTAGGCAAGAAAAAGAAATAAAGGGTATTCAAATAGAAAAGGAGGAAGTCAAATTGTCTGTATTTGCAGACGATATGATTGTATATCTAGAAGACCCCATTGTCACAGCCCAAAATCTCCTGAAACTGATAAGTAACATCAGTAAAGTCTCAGGATACAAAATCAATGTGCAAAAATCACAAGCATTCCTGTACACCAATAACAGACTTAAAGAGAACCAACGAACTTAAAGAGAAGCCAAATCAAGAACGAACTGCCATTCACAATTGCTACAAAGAGAATAAAATACCTAGGAATACAACTAACAAGGAACATAAAGGACCTCTTCAAGGAGAACTACAAACCACTGCTCAACAAAATAAGAGAGGACACAAACAGATGGAGAAACAATCCATGTTCATGGTTACGAAAAATCAATACCGTGAAAATGGCCATACTGCTTAAAGTAATTTACAGATTCAACACTATCCCCATCAAGCTACCAATGACCTTCTTCACAGAACTGGAAAAAAAGCACCTTAAACTTCATATGGAACGAAAAGAGAGCCTGCATAGCCAAGTCAATTCTAAGCAAAAAGAACACAGCAGGAGGCATCACACTACCGGACTTCAAACTGTACTACAAGGCTACAGTAATCAAAACAGCATGGCACTGATACCAAAACAGAGCTATAGACCAATGGAACAGAACAGAGGCATCGGAGGCAACACAATGCATCTGCAACCATCCGATCTTTGACAAACCTGACAAAAACAAGCAATAGGGAAAGGATTCCCTGTTTAATAAATGGTGTTGAGAAAACTGGCTAGCCATGTGCAGAGAGCAGAAACTGGACCCCTTCCTGACACCTTACACTGAAATTAACTCCATATGGATTAAAGACTTAAACATAAGACCTAACACCATAAAAACCCTAGAAGAAAATCTAGGCAAAACCATTCAGGACATAGGCGTAGGCAAGGACTTCATGACCAAAACACCAAAAGCATTGGCAACAAAAGCCAAAATAGACATATGAGACCTAACCAAACTCCACAGCTTCTGCACAGCAAAAGAAACAGTCATTAGAGTGAATCAGCAACCAACAGAATGAGAAAATATTTTTGCAGTCTACCCATCTGACAAAGGGCTGATATCCAGAATCTACAAAGAACTAAAACAGATTGACAAGAAAAAAACAAGCCCATTCAAAAGTGGGTGAAGGATATGAACAGACACTTTACTAAAGAAGACATACCTGAGGCCAACAAACATATGAAAAAATGCTCATCATTACTGGTCATTAGAGAAATGCAAATCAAAACCACATTGAGATACCATCTCACGCCAGTTAGAATGGCGATCATTAAAAAATCTGGAGAGAACAGCTGCTGGAGAGAATGTGGAGAAATAGGAACACTTTTACACTCCTGGTTGGAGTGCAAATTAGTTCAACATTGTGGAAGACAGTGTGGTGATTCCTCAAGGACCTAGAAACAGAAATTCCATTTGACCCAGCAATCCCATTACTGGGTATATATCCAAAGGACTATAAATCTTTCTACTGTAAGGACACATGCACACGAATGTTCATGGCAGCACAGTTTACAATAGCAAAGACCTGGAACCAACTCAAATGCCCATCGATGATAGACTGGACAGGGAAAATGTGGCACATATACAGCATGGAATATTATGCAGCCATCAAAAGTGATGAGTTTGTGTCCTTTGTAGGGACATGGATGAACCTGGAAACCATCATTTTCAGCAAACTGACACAAGAACAGACAATGAAACACCGCATATTCTCACTCATAGATGGGTGTTGAACAATGAGTACACATGGACACAGGGAGGGGAGCATCACACACTGGGGTCTGTCGGGGGGAAATATGGGAGGGACAGCAGGGGATGGGGAGTTGGGGAGAGATACCATGGGGAGAAATGCCAGATATAGGTGATGGGATGGAAGGCAGGAAATCACACTGCCATGTGTGTACCTCTGCAACAATTCTGCATGTTCTTCACATGTACCCCCAAACCTAAAATGCCATAAAAAAGAAAATAAATAAAATTTTTAAAAAGTGACTAATAACCAAATGTAAGAGATTATGGTAACTGTTTAAGGCTGGCATGGATTGTTCATATCCTAATACAGTAAGCTTTAGGCTCTCATTTTCCAGGCACTGAGTGTGGAATTGTTGGGATTTCTATTTCCCTGCTTCCTTAGCTGCCAGCAGGGCTGTGCTACTTTTGATTCAGGAAGGCATGTCATATTCTGTACAGTATCTCTGTTTCAACCATTGCAGGGAGCCTGAATAAAGATGCTATTTGGTCCTCTTATTTCTCTTCATCCCTTCCAAATCCATTTTTTTCACCTTCCCAGTATTTTTGAACCATGGGTAAGTTTTAGAAGATTCCTATCATCATAAATTATTGGCACATCCTGAAGTAAAAGAGGGACCATTTTCTGAAGTCTGATGACCTCGGTTCTTCTATTCCTGGTTTTGCCATATATTTAGCTATGGGAACTAGGGCAAGTCACTTCTATTCACTGGCTCTTTATTTTGTTTTCTGTAAGATTAGGGAGTTTTATTAAATTATTTTAAGATTTAAAGTTCCAAGAAACTAGAATTGCTATAAAGAAATTTAATCTTCATTTTGAATAAACCATCCAGTAAAACTGCGACAACTTCCAGCTAAATTTCTAAAAGAATTTTTCTTAGACTTTTAGCAGCTCATGGACCCTTTAAACTTAAAAACAACAAAAAAAACCTTTTTGGTAATTAACGGAAGTGTTCTGGCCTGTCCCTTAATTATTAAGTGTTTGGGCAGAATAATGGAATGATGGACAAATTGATTCTTATATTTCTCACTTGAAAAACATTGCTTTTTGGTCTGTGAAAATTTGCCATTTGCCAGTGGTGATAAAAAAATATCAGTGCTTTCAAGCAATTTCAAGTCAAAATTTAAAGTATCAGAGAGTCAGACCACAGGACAACTCAGTGACTCAGCAGTGACTTTCAGCACTGTTTCCCACCGAGATTCTGCTGATGAAGGCAAATAGAGCACTGAATGTGGGGTGGAGAAAATTGGGAAAAGCCAAAGAACCCAAGGAAACCACATGTCTGACTTCTATCTTTCCATGAGATCGTATAAGAGCTTGGGACTTTTTCTTTTTCTAAGCCATTCCAAACATGGACGTTGAATAAACAATCTCTATACAAAGAAGTGCTTCCAGGGCCTACATGAATATCATGGGCAAATGGGGACATCCCTCATACTGGGGGACCAGAGAGTACTGCTGTGAACTCCTTGCATTCTGTTCCATCTCCCTGTAACATCTATTTTGATCAGGGGCAGGGTGTCTCACCAAATGGAAAACCATATACTATGTAGGTCAGTTTAATGCCTAAGAAGCTTTTGGGTGTTCCTTCGTGTAGGTCTCCATATGTTTCCTAGCATCTCATTGAGATGCAAATGACTGTCACAAGATCAAGCCAAGTTTTCTTTGCTTGAAGAGCCTGGCCTGTGGTCCGTCAGAGCCCCCACCTTGGTTTTAAACTAGAATTTCTGGGAGGAGACTGACACTCTGCTTGACGGAGTCTGGGAGTGTGCTAATCAAGGATGCCAAAATGTGTCCAGGTGTTAGACTTTGTATGAGATCCAGGAGGCAGGGTCAGTGACCAATGTCCCCATGGACATTCGACTAGAGGACTGGATATTACTTTAAGGAGTGCCAGAAGTTCAAAGCAAAGTTAGTGAATTGATGGGGAAGCACTCCTCCAAGTCCATGGGAAGAAAGCAAAGAGAAAAACAGAAATTCATCAAATATCAGGCTGAAGCAAAGGTGATTCATCTTAAGGCTCTTTCTCACTTCAATTTTATTGACACATCCATATATTGAGCAGCTCTAGGAAACAACCTCTGAGAGGATATTTTTAAAAAAGAGTTACGGGGATAATATAGTTAGGCTTTGTGTTCCCATCCAAATCTCATCTTTAACTGTAGTTCCCATAATCCTCATGTGTTATGGGAGGTACCTGGTGGAAGGTAATTGAATCATGAGGGTGGTTACCTCTATGCTGTCCTTATGGTAGTGAGTGAGTCTCACAAGATCTGATGGTTTTATAAGGGGCTTCCTCCTTTGCTTGGCATTTCTCTCTCATGCAGCCATGTGAGGAAGGACATGTTTGCCTCCCCTTCCACCATCATTGTTAAGTTTCCTGGGGCCTCCCCAGCCATCTGAAACTGTGAGTCAGTTAAACCTCTTTTCTTTATAAATTACCAAGTCTCAGGTATTTCTTCATAGCAGCGTTAGAACAGACTAATACGGGAGACATAATTCATACACCATACATATCACCCATTTAAAGTATATAATTCAATGATTTTTATTATATTCATGGAATTGTTCACTATTGCTAAAGTCTAAGTTTAGAATATTTTATCACTCAAAAAAGATACCTCATATCCATTAGCAGTCACTTTCTATTGTCCTCTATTTTTCCCATCTTCCACCCCCAGCCCTTGTCAACTACTAATTTGCTTTTTTGCTTCTGTAGATTTACGTAGTCTGGACATTTCATATAAATAGAAATATGCAACATGTGGTCTCTTGTGACTGGCTTCTTTCACTGATGGGGTTGTTGAAATTCTATTTTCTTTACAAGATCTACTTCCCTGTTAAAACTATTCTGTGGGTGTGTTATGACTGAATTTAGACTACTCTTACCAAGTATGAAATAAGTACATATATTGAAGTATCCTGATTAAGAAAATGTTGTCGTTAATTAACAGTTACATGGATCTCCAGTTAAAAAAAATAAAATATAGTACATGCAACATTAAAACTAATTTGACCTTCTTTTGATAGTTCATGCTGTGAAAAGCCCCAATATAATTATGATTAAACATACGTGCTATGGTTGAGCATTGTAGGTGTATAAAATAGAGACAATAGGTCTAGGGTGTGTGGTCCTATTACCTATTCTAAAGAGTAGAAAAACAATGCAACAGCAACAACAACAACAACAACAAAAACCAAATTCTCTGATCTCCATCTGTTTATTTGTTTTGTCTCTCTCTTTTTTTTTGAAACAGAGTTTTGCTCTTGTTACCCAGGCTGGAGTGCAATGGCACGATCTCAGCTCACCGCAACCTCCGTCTCCTGGGTTCAAGCAATTCTCCTGCCTCAGCCTCCCGAGTAGCTGGGACTATAGCCATGCACAGCATGCCCAGCTAATTTTTTGTATTTTTAGTAGAGACGGGGTTTCACCATGTTGACCAGGACGGTCTCGATCTCTTGACCTCATGATCCACCTGCCTCGGCCTCCCAAAGTGCTGGGATTGTCTCTTTTTTTTTTTTACTGAGGTAAAATGTAAAACAAAAAAATTAGTAAAACCTGAACTTTTTTTCTTTTGGAGACAGAGTCTCGCTCTGTTGCCAGGCTGGAGTGCAGTGGCATGATCTCGGCTCACTGCAACCTCTGCCTCCTGGGTTCAAGTAATTCTCCTGCCTCAGCCTCCCAAGTAGCTGGGACTACAGGTGCACGCCACCACGCCCAGCTAATTTTTGTATTTTTAGTAGACAGGGTTTCACCATGTTGGCCAGGATGGGCTCAATCTCTTGACCTCATGATCTGCCCACCTCAACCTCCCAAAGTGTTGGGATTACAGGCGTGAGCCACCGTGCCCTGCCAAACCTGAACTGTTTTTTACTGTTTATATTCCAGAAAGACAGGTGTTATGCTAAATTAGGGAAGGGAATCTGATAATGACTTGTAAAAGAAGAGACATAAATATTGGCCTATCAATAGGATCTTTGGGCATGGATTTTTTGGAGTTGGGTGGATCCTACTTCTGCATTCATCTGCCTTCTCAAGCAGAACATCTTTCTTTTTGAAATAAGCATGAAAGGGAAGGTGAGACTGGCAATTGTGCTTCACACGAATTATTCAGCATGGCTTACCCCATGCAAGTTAGTACATGTTCAAGAAAACAAATATACAATCCAACAAAATTAATCTTGTTCTGGCAAAAAATGTTTACCACATAAATTAAAGCAATTAATGAGTTTCTAGCTAAAGGAAACACCACCCTAAAAAAGTGAAGTAACAGGATAGTGATGGGACATTTCACACCAGAATGATACTGAGAGATGTTTTGGTACCAGAATGTATAAATGAGAAGCTAGAAATGGTGGGAAAGTCGTTGTCTCATGGGACCAATCTCATTTGTATAAGTCATAAGTTTCTCAATTATGCCTTTCATTCCTTTACATCCTTGAGAGATAAATCATAGCTTTGTAGTTAACAAGAGCAGCTGGACTTCTGTGACTAAGGGGTCAGCTTTCAGGAAACGTTGACTGTCATTTCCTGCAGAGAGAAGAGTGGCTTATGGGGTGAATCTTCTTTTTTACATACATTTGCTAAAATGCTGCCTGCACATACATTTTGCAAGATTATCATGAGAAATATTTAAAGTGACATTTTGGTTATTCTGCAGCTTCTGGCCATGAACCTTTGCATATTATCCTCTCCTTCCGACAACTGCCTAGGGTGAGCTGCTTGACACAGAGGAAGAATAAGAACAAGTTCACAATGGGTCAAGAATGACAATATAATCTGAAACATATTTCTCTTTAATTTTGTTAGCTAAATTTCCTAAAAGGCTTTTTAGTTTCTTTCTTTTTCTTTTTCTTTTTTTTATGAACAGTGCTTATAACTTGACTGTTATTGTTCAGGAGAAAATATTTTATTTTTTTTAAATGGAAGATTTAGCTGTGTCACATTTTTCACAATTTCAGTAATGCTGAAACAGAAAATGTCTGCTCTGAACTCTCTGGAATTCTTAAGCCACTGTGTTTTCTGTGTCTACTTTGTTCGCATTACCATATACAAGTCAGCTGCCAGATGCTGACTTGCCCAGGGTCCTGGGAACATACCCCTTGTGTTTTGATCTCTTTATTAACTGCTTATACAATTTCCTTTCAAACTCGAGTTTAATGAACCTTTCTCTTTCCTGGGTTTATTATATCCTTTCCCCCGTTCCCCAACTATTCTTGTCCTTCACTCAGACTGCTTATCTAGCTGGAATTTGTTTGATTTCTCTTTCCCCTCCCCCTGTCCTATGGGAAAACTCAAGGCTAGGTTTCCTTAAACATTTATGACCTTAGTTTATGCTTTGGAGTCCCTTTGTATTATTCAGGCGTGACCCACCACACATCTTTTAAACATGATTTGCTTTGAGTGCCCTAACATTGAGGATGCAACATACTCTTTAGATTGTAGGACCATGAATTACACTCAAGATGCAGAACAAAGGAATTGACATATGTACCATTCCTTCCATGCGTAAAGTCTAAGGGAAAAAAGAATCAGGATATTCCAGGTGAAGGCTATACCCCAACAGTGAATGTGATTGGATTATAATTCACATCATTGTAGTTAACACCATCCCACAGTTTTCAATCCAGAGAAGAATAGGAGGGGAGGAAAAAGTGAAAGAAAAGGAGAAGCAAGGGAAAACAGCTCACGGTGCTTGCTACTGAAATATCATATAAACTTCATTTTGGGGTTTAATCAATAACTCCTAAGATACCCTGTGCCTTTTATATTACAAATTTCATTCCTAGGTATTTAGGAGCATATTGTGCTTATTTCGTTACATATCTTAGTTTTCTTTAAAACTGCTGATACTCATTCTCTTGGATTATGTACTGCTTTTTAAGATTGATCACAATTTATCTTGGCAGTGGTAGGAAGCTCTTGTTACCGGCTCAATTTTTTTTTTTTTTAAGCAATGAAAGCAATGAAGAATGAGCCTGTAATGCTGCTGAGTATTTTAGGGCTGTGGTGGGGAATGAAGAGTTTATAAAAGGCTAGTTAGCTCTAGACATGCAGAGTGCAGAGGCGGGAAAAGGGAAGAAAGTTTCCTATTTCATAGAGAAATTTTGGACAAAGTTTGAACAGGGAATAAGAAAAAATACCCAAATGTAATTTTATAGCCAACTTCCCATGTCTTCATGTCTGCAGGATAACTTAAGATCTTTTTATTATACTTCCCTTGCAATTCAGTTTGCTGATGTTCCAAGAGAAATAGGAGGAGGGCTGGGAAAATTCCTTTTGATGGTTGGAATATACAAGGTTTATTATTATGCCTTTTAAAATTGCTGTTCATTTACACAATAGTGATTATCCATTATACTTTTGATGACCTTATTTGGGGAATGAACCATAAGATCACAAGGAGAATTTCTGCTAAACCAGGCGTGTTCATGACAGAGCCTCCTGGTAAGCAGTTCTGTTCACAGTTGACTATCAGATGGGCATATTCTTGTGGTGTAAACTTCCTGAGTTAGAATTACCTTCCCTGCCACTTCTCTGCCCCATGAGACAGGGCAAGATGGCAGTGGGTAGAGAGAATTAAAAATCAATTGTTTTGTCCCATTGGAAGTGAGTAAATGAGGACAAGCATAAAAATTAGCAAAGTGCACATACGGCACCTTCTCTCTTGCATGCTACTCTCACTCACGTCTTGCTGCTCTCAGATTCTGGCACCCCTCTGCTTCCTCTAACCATGGTTTTAGTGCACTGAGGGGATCCTCTGGCATGTTTCCCTGCCACCCTACGATAAAGCTCTCAGACCTACCTTAACTTTGTAGTCTCCACATTGATGATGACTGCGTGTTTCTTTTTTCTTTTTTTGAGCTGGAGTTTCATTCTTGTTACCCAGGCTGGAGTGCAATGGCGCTATCTTGGGTCACTGCAACCTCCACTTCCTGGGTTCAAGCAATTCTCCTGCCTCAGCCTCCCGAGTAGCTGGGACTACAGGCGTGCACCACCATGTCCAGCTAATGTTTGTATTTTTAGTAGAGACGGGGTTTCACCGTGTTGACCAGAATGGTCTCGATCTCTTGACCTCGTGATTCACCCACCTCGGCCTCCCAACGTGCTGGGATTACAGGCATGAGCCACCGCACCTGGCCAACTGTGTGTTTCTAAGGACCAATCAGCATGCAAACAGCAACAAATAAAAATGTCCATGTTGGTAGCTAAAGATAGATTGAAGCCATGTGGAGACAGAATTTAATGAAAGTCTACTTTTTAACTGTGAGAATCCCCTGACTTCATTTTCTATTCTGTTCCCAACACACTGGCAGGAGAGTGGGGGAGAGATCTGTGGGCACTGAATGGTTACCTCCCTGCCATGTTCCTACTAAGCATCCTACAGTGGAGCCTGTCACTTGGGAAACCACGCACACAGAGCTTCCAGTAACGGTTTTGGTGGCAGACCTTTCAATATGAAGGTTGTGATGTGAAGGCAGAAACAAAAAAAAAAAAAAAAAAAAAAAACTCAGAGGACAAAGTTTAGTGCAGGGATCCCCAAAATTGTAAAAGAAACAGGATGGGGAGGTGGAGGAGAGAAAGAGAATACTATCCTTAGAAAGAGAAGGCAATTTATATACATAAAACAAAAAAACAAAAATAGTCTTATAAAAAACATTTGTTAAAGGACTAAAAACATTCATTAAGGAATGAAACTCATGAGAAATAAAAATATTATAGCACATATAAACATTTCAATCGAAGATTTAAAAGGTAAGTTTGATGATGTCTGCTTTTTTAGTTTAGTTTTTTTTTTTTTTTTTAAAGAGACAAGATCTGGCTGTATTGCCCAGGCTGGCCTTGAACTCCTGGGCTCCAGTAATCCTCATGCTTTGACCTCCCAAGCAGCTGGGACTTACAGGTATGAGCCACCAAACCTGTCAGTTTGAGGACTTGTAGGAGGTAGATCAAAAGTCAGGAGTGAAAAATGGGAGAGAAATATAAGAAAATTAGAAGGTAACAGAATTTTAATATCCAAATAATGGTACTTCAATGCCAAAAAAACTTCTGAACTGAAAGACGTGAGTTTTTAGATGCAAAAGGGCACTGAGTACTTAATACAATGATTGGAAAATAGACTTGTTCCAGGTCTTGTTGAATTTCATGATATTTCAGAAATATGGAAACAAAGAGGACATCTTAAAATGTCACATAGAGAAAACAACAGAATTACGTCACGTACAGGGATCCAAACTAAGAACGTGATCCAGCCTGGCAAATGCTAAATGGGAAACTAGAAGGCACTGGTGCAATGTTTCAAATTTCAGAGAAGAATGATTTCCAGTTTAGAAATCTATACTTTATGAGATGACCAAACCAGTGTGAAATTAAGTTAAAGATATTTCAAGCAGAAAAGCTCTCTTCATTATTTTTAGATCTCCCACGCACTCTTCTCAGTAAGCTATTGAAGAATGTACCCTACAAAACAAGGAATTAAATCAAGAAAGAGGAAGACAGGGGATCCTGGACATCAGGGATTCAGAATGAGAAAGAGAAGGGAAATCCCGCAGGCCCAGGGCATCATGTACAGTATAATGGCGGCCTTGGGAAAAATATTTCCAGGAAAAAAAATGGAACTGATACATAAATATGACAGTTTTGCCCATGTAGAAAATTGAATGGAAAGTTATCAAAGAGTATGGGAAGATTTAGGCAGGGCCTCAAAGAAAGAAATGCAGGCAATAAAGAAGCTATTTATTGTAAGAATAAGACAAAATTATTTTTAAAAGGGAATGCTAAGGTGTGAATGTGTGTTTCCCTGACAAATTTATATGCTGAAATTCTCACCCCCAAGGTGATAGTATAGAAGGTGAAGTCTTTGGGCATGGGGGTAGAGCCCTTATAAATGAGATTAGTGCCCTTATAAAAGAGGCTAAAGAGAGACCCTTGTCCCTTGCACAATGTGAGGTTATAGTGAAAAGAGCTCTCTGTGAACGAGGAGGCAGGCCCTCACCAGACACCCAATCTGCCAGCAGCTTGCTCTTGGACTTTTAATCCTCCAGAACTGTGAGAAATAAATTTCCGTTGTTTATAAATTACCCAGTTTATGGTATTTTGTTATAGCAGTGCCAATGAAGGGAAATACAATCGTAATACGCTACTTGACTCAGTGATGAATCATAGTGACAGTCATAAAAAAACATGATATATTGATTTATTCAGAAGTAATAAAACTGTGTTCCGAGATTAGGAAGGAAAATCACTTGTATGAAGCATGGTTTAAGGAGCTAAATTTACATT
This sequence comes from Callithrix jacchus, assembly GCF_049354715.1. Classification (NCBI taxonomy): domain Eukaryota; kingdom Metazoa; phylum Chordata; class Mammalia; order Primates; family Cebidae; genus Callithrix; species Callithrix jacchus. The sequence continues at coordinate 49,577,241 of NC_133504.1, forward strand.
ACCTATAGTAGGAAAAAAATAGATATTATATAAAATAGGGAAAAATTTAGAAATGTAAAGGCAAATACTTTAAGAAACAACTAAAATAGTAAAATGTGGCTGCTTCACAGGAATGGAAATAGTACTGGAGAGGGATGGGGAAGAGGATTGATGACTTTTCATGATAAAAACTACAGTTGTGTAGCAACTGTGAGCAGGGCTGAAGGGTGAGACGCTGTGGAGAAATCTCGTCTGAAAGTTTGAGCTGGAAGGTTTAGAAACTGTATCTGAGCTGCCTTAGTCCACAGACATTTCTGGTGCCCACAATACTGCAGGCGCATTGGTCATCTAATAGTAGAGTTTGTGGTCATCTGCAGGAATCTTGGAGATGTTATCAGTTTAGATAGTAGGCAGGAAGGGAGCAATAAACATTGCTATCCTAGAGGCCTGTACCCTGAAGATGCCCATTGGCAGGCAACAATGTGGTAGATGGGACTTAATCATTTGTGACTGGACAAGGGGACAGGGAGGATCTCAAATTCTTTCTTTGTCTCTTCCTTTCCCTTCCCTTTCCTCTCCTCACCCTCCTCCTGCCTTCCTGCTCTTTCTCTCTCTCTTTCCTTCTTCTTTTTTCTCTCTCTTTCTTCTTTCTTTCCTCTCTTTTTCTTTTCTTTTCTCCTTCTCTCCCTTCCTTCTTTCCTTCTTCTCTTTACTTCTTCTTTACTTCTCTCCCTCTCTTTTTTCCTGAATGAGTTCGATCTATTGATCAATCATCTATCCAACCTATTCTGAAAGAGAATGAATATACATGTATACATACTGAAAGAATAAAAGTGTAAATATGTATTACTATCAGACACTGTGGTGAATTAGATCCTTCCCTAAAGACCTTTTAGGAATTTCTCCCAAGGGCTCTACATGTGTCACTCCTGATGAGGTCCGTGGGCTGGCAGTATCAGTATTCTCCTAGGAGCTCGTTTGAAATGTGCAGGCCCCAGTCAGACCTACTTAACTAAAGTCTCCGGGGATGGGCTTAGGAATCCACATTTTGACAAGTTTTTTTGGGTGATTTTGCTTCATGCTGAAATGTGAGAAGCACATTTCATGACTTCTGTGACAGGAGGAAGAAATATCACAGCATCTTCTCTTTTGTGTTTGCTCACTGACTTCACCAATTTAGTTTCTGGGCCTTCATTATGCAGAACTGGGTAATGAAAAGGATGAAGACGAGCTTGAGTGATTAAGGTTGGGACAAATAGTTCCTCAGAATGGAAAATATTAAGAGAATGAAGGACATGAAAGAAAAAACTAGAGCAGGCCAGGTTTCAGAGAAAATTCTGTGAAGTTGTGGAGACAGAAGGGAAGCTGGGGACAGTTGCAGTATCTGGTTTTCTGGATTTTTGAGAGCAAAAAGAGGTTTTGAAGTGCATTGAGAATGAAATCTCCCAGTGACATTTTGTGAATGTTTACTGCAAAGATTTCAATATCTTTTCAATTTTTCTTTTTGATTGATGTTGGATGGATGTTCATCTGGATGTGGCATCCTGTCAAGGCTAGAGTGCAAGAGTGCATCTCTCTGTGGCGACTGTGAAGATCTGGGCACCAAGATATGCCTGTTTCATATTATGCAGTGGTGGTTGTTTTGATTGACAACAATGTCAGTCAAATATTTAATGATGGGCATATATTCTGAAAAATGTGTCATTAGGTGATTTTGTCATTGTGGGAACATTATAGTGTGTACTTCCACAAACCAAGATGGTATAGCCTACTACACACCCAGGCTATATGGTATAGCCTATTACTTCTAGGCTACAAACCTGTGCAACATGTTACTATAGTGGATACTGTAGTATTCAGTATAAGAAAAAAATTATAGGCAATTACAACACAATGGTAAATATTTATGTATCGAATTATCTCTAGACATAAAAAGGATACAGTAAAAATGGTATAAATGATAAAAAGTGGTACACCTCTATAGGGCACTTACCACGAATGGAGCTTGCAGCAGGACTGGAAGTTGCTCTGGGTGAGTCAGCGAGTGGGTGGGGAGTGAATGTGAAGGCTCCAGACTGTACAATACTGTAGACATCACAAACATTGTGCTCACAGCTCCACTACATTTATAAAAGATATTTTTCTTACTTTGATATTAGCCTCAGCTTACTATAAATTTTTTCTTTATAAACTTTCAAAATCTTAAAAAACTTTTTGCCTCCTGTTATAACACTTAGCTTAAAGTGCAAGCCCATTTTACAGCTGTACAAACTACTTTTTTTTCTTGTCATCTATGATGGTTAATATTCGGCCAGGTGCGGTGGTTCACGCCTGTAATCCCAGCACTTTGGGAGGCCGAGGTGGGCAGATCACAAGGTCGAGAACATCCTGGTCAACATGGTGAAACTCTGTCTCTACTAAAAATACAAAAAAATTAGCTGGGCATGGTGGTGCAGGCCTGTAGTCCCAGCTACTCAGGAGGATGAGGCAGGAGAATTGCTTGAACCCGGGAGGCGGAGATTGCAGTGAGCCGAGATCATGCCACTGTACTACAGCCTGGGTGACAGTGTGGGACTCTGTCTCCAAAAAAAAAAAAAAAAAAAGATTGAGTGTCAACTTGGTTGGATTGAAGGATGCAAATATTGTTCCTGGGTGTGTCTGTGATGGTGTTGCCAAAGGAGATCAACGTTTGAGTCAGAGGACTGGGGAGGCCCATCTACCCTCAATCTGGGTGGGCACAGTCTAATCAACTGCCGGCATGGCTGGAATAAAAGCTGGCAGAAGAATGTGGAAAGTCTAGACTGGCTTAGTTTTCTAGCCTCCATCATTCTCCCATGCCGGATGCTTCCTGCCCTCAAACATTGGACTCCAGGTTCTTCAGCTCTGGAACTCGGACTGGCCCTCCTTTTTCCTCAGCTTGCAGACAGCCTATGGTGGGACCTCACTTTCTGATTGTGTGAGTCAATACTTCTTAATAAACTCCCCTTTATATGTAAATCTATTCTATTAGTTCTATCCCTCTAGATTGTGGTGATGCTAGTGTAAACAAACCTACTGTGTTGCCAGTCACATAAAAGTCTAGCACATACAATTACAGACCCCATATAGTACTGGGTAATGATCATAAATTATTATGTTACTGGTTTATGTATTTACTATACATTTTATCATTATTTTAGGTATACTCCTTCTGCTTGTTAAAAAAATTAGTTAACTGTAAAACAGCCTCAGGCAGGTCTTTCAGGAAGTATTCCAGAAGAAGGCACTGTTATCATAGGAGATGACAGCTCGATGTGTGTTACTGCCCCTGAGGACCTTCCTGAGGGACAAGATGTGGAGGTGGAAGACAGTGATATTAATGATTCTGACCCTGAGTAGGCCTAGGGTAATAGGGGTGTTTGTGTTGTTGTTTTTAACAACAAAAAATTTTAATAGAAAAAGGCAGATAGGATAAGGATATTGTATTAGTCAGGGTTCTCTACAAGTGAGTAATGCGTTGCACTATGTTAGGATGGCTATGATGTCACTCGGTGATAGGAATTTTCAGCTGTAATAACTTTACAGGTCCATCGTCATATATGTGGTCCATCAAGGACTGAAAATCTGTTATGCGGCACATGACTGTATTTGTTTTTTGGTTGTGGTTCCTGGGCAGATCTTTAGAGAGATTACTGTTTGGTTAGAGGATTGTGTCAAATGGACAAAAGAGGAAATAGCTGATCCTTTGTCTCATCATGGTCACTGCTGATTTAAGAGTCACAAAACTATCAATATACCTTATACAAATTTTTCATTTCTCATCCAACAGCATGGTTTCCTAATTTTTACTCTCTCTTTTTAATTTTTTCTGGTGCTGTCCATGCTTCTGTGGACGTGCCTTGGATCTTGTTAAACCCAGAAATGGCATCACTTCTATAATCTCAAATCTACTTCATTTTTTATCTTCTTAGCTCATTTACTCAAGAATATTCTCTGCAAGACATCTGTCTGTCAGCAAGTCTTGTTGGTTCTTCCTTCAAGTCATGTACTCAACCCAGCCACTGCTCACTATCTTTACTGTTAACACACTTCCTCAGGCCACTGTCATGTCTGGTTTATAAATAACTTGGCTTTCCACACATTACTTTTCACTGCAGCCAAATTAATTTTTCTTTTTTTATTGTACTTTAAGTTCTGGGGTACACATGTAGATCTTGCAGGCCTATTGCATAGGTACACACATGCTATGGTGGTTTTCTGTTTCCATCACCTGTCACCTACATCAGGCATTTCTCCTAGTGTTATCCCTCCCTGACCTCCCGGCCCCCTACTCTCTCCCTCCAGTACCCCATCCCCCAACAGACCCCTAGTGTCTGATGTTCCCCTCCCTGTGCCCATGTGTTCTCATTGTTAAACACCCACCTGTGAGTGAGAATATATGGTGTTTGGTTTTTCTGTTCTTGTGTCAGTTTGATGAGAATGATGGTTTCCAGCTTCATCCTTGTCCCTACAAAGGACACAAACTCATAATTTTTGATGACTGCATAATATTCCATGCTGTATATGTGCCACATTTTCCTTGTCCAGTCTATCATGGATGGGCACTTGGGTTGGTTCCAGGTCTTTGCTATGGTAAACATACATGTGCATGTGTCTTTATAATAGAACAATTTATAATCCCTTGGGTATATACCCAGGGATAATGGGATTGCTGGGTCAAATGGAATTTCTATTTCTAGGTCCTTGAGGAATTGCCACACTGTCTTCCACAATGGTTGAACTAATTTACACCCCACCAACAGTGTAAAAGTGTTCATATTTCTCCACATCCTCTCCAGCATTTGTTTTCTCCAGATTTTTTAATGATCACCATTCTAACTGGCATGAGATGGTATCTCAATGTGGTTTTGATTTGCATTTCTCTAATGACCAGTGATGACGAGCATTTTTTCATATGTTTGTTGGCCTCATAAATGTCTTCTTTTGAAAAGTGTCTGTTTATATCCTTTGCCCACTTTTGAATGGGTTCGTTTGGTTTTTTCTTGTAAATCTGTTTTAGTTCTTTGTAGATTCTGGATATTAGCCCTTTGTCAGATGGGTAGATTGCAAAAGTTTTTTCCCATTCTGTTGGTTATCAGTTCAGGCTAATGATTGTTTCTTTTGCTGTACAGCAGCTCTTAAGGTTAATTAGATCCCATTTGTCTATTTTGGCTTTTGTTGCCATTGTTTTTGGTGTTTTAGTCATGAAGTCCTTGCCTATGCCTATGTCCTGAATGGTATTGCCTAAGTATTCTTCTAGGGTTTTTATGGTGTTAGGTCTTATGTTTAAATCTTTAATCCATCTAGAGTTGATTTTAGTGTAAAGTGTCAGGAAGGGGTCTAGTTTCAGCTTCTGCACATGGCTAGCCAGTTTGCCCAACACCATTTATTAAACAGTTCTTTAATTGATTGTTTTTGTCAGGTTTGTCAAAGATCAGATGGTTGTAGATGTGTGGTGTTGCTTCTGAGGCCTCTGTTCTGTTCCACTGGTCGTTATCACTGTTTTGGTACCAGCACCAAGCTGTTTTGATTACTTTAGCCTTGTAGTATAGTTTGAAGTCAGGTAGCATGATGCCTCCAGCTTTGTTCTTTTTGCTTGGGATTGTCTTGGCTATGTGGGCTCTCTTGTGGTTCCATATGAAGTTTAAAGTGGTTTTTCAAGTTCTGTGAAGAGGGTCAATGGTAACTTGATGGGGTTAGCATTGAATCTATAAATTACTTTGGGCAGTATGGCCATTTTCATGATATTGATTCTTCCTAACCATGAGCATGGAATATTTTTCCATCTGTTTGTGTCCCCTCTTATTTACTTGAGCGGTGGTTTGTAGTTCTCCTTGAAGAGGTGCTTTACATCCTTTGTTAGTAGTATTCCTAGGTATTTTATTCTTTTTGTAGCAATCGTGAATGGGAATTCGCTCATGATTTGGCTCTCTGTCTCTTATTGGTGTATAGGAATGCTTGTGATTTTTGCACATTGATTTTGTGTCCTGAGACTTTGCTTAAGTTGCTTATCAGCTTAGGGAGATTTGGGGCTGAGACAATGGGGTCTTCTAAATATACAATCATGTCATCTGCAAATAGGGACAATTTGACTTCCTCTTTTCCTAATTTAATACCTTTTATTTCTTTTTGTTCGCTGATTGCTCTGGCTGGAACTTCCAATACTGTATTGAATGGGAGTAGTGAGAGAAGGCATCCTTGCCTAGCTCCAGTTTTCAAGGGGAATGCTTCCAGTTTTTGCCCATTCAATATGATATTGTCTGTGGGTTTGTCATAAATAGCTTTAATTATTTTGAGATACGTTCCATCAATACCTAGTTTATTGAGGAGTTTTAGCATAAAGTACTGTTGAATTTTGTCAAAGGCCTTCTCTGCATCTATTGCGACAATCATGTGGTTTTTGTTGGTCCTGTTTATATGATGGATTACATTTATAGATTTGCATATGTTGAACCAGCCTTGCATCCCTGGGATGAAGCCTACTTGATCGTGATGGATAAGCTTTTTGATGTGCTGTTGCATTATGGTTTGCCAGTATTCTATTGGAGATTTTTGCATCTATGTTCATCATGGATATTGGCCTGAAGTTTTTTTTTATTTGTGTCTCTGCCAGATTTTCGTATCAGGATGATGTTGGTCTCATAAAATGAGTTAGGGAGGATTTCCTCTTTTTGTATTGTTTGGAATAGTTTCAGAAGAAATGGTACCAGCTCCTCTTTGTACATTGGGTAGAATTTAATTGTGAACCTATCTGGACCTGAACTTTTTTTGGTTGGTAGGCATAATTGCTGCCACAACTTCAGACCATGTTATTGGTCTATTCAGGGTTTCAATGTTTTCCTGGTTTAATCTTGGGAGGGTGCAAGTGTCCAGGAATTTATCCATTTTTTCCAGATTTACTGGTTTATGTGCATACAGTTGTTTGTAATAATCTCTGATGGTATTTTTTATTTCTGTGGAATCAGTGGTGATATCCCCTTTATTGTTTTTCATTGCATCTATTTGATTCTTCTCTCGTTTCCTTTTTATTAGTCTGGCTTGTGGTCTGTGTATTTTGTTGATCTTTTAAAAAAAAACAGCTCCTGGATTTATTGATTTTTTTGAAGGTTTTTTTTTTTTTTTTTTTTTTTTTTTTTTTGCGTGTATATCTATCTTCTGCAGTTCTGCTCTGACCTTAGTTATTTCTTGTCTTCAGCTAGCTTTTGAGTTTTTGATCTTGCTCCTCTAGCTCTCACAATTTTGATGACAGGGTGTCGATTTTACATCTTTCCTCACTTCTCATGCGGGCATTTATTGCTATAAATTTCCCTCTAGACACTGCTTTAAATGTATCCCAGAGATTCTGATACATTGTGTCTTCATTCTCACTGGTTTCAAAGAACATCTTTATTTCTGCCTTTATTTCATTGTTTACCCAGTCGTCATTCAGGACCAGGTTGTTCAGTTTTCATGTAATTGTGTGGTTTTGAGTATGTTTGTTAATCCTAAATTCTAATTTGATTGCACTGTGGTCTGAGAGACTGTTATGATTTCCATTCTTTTGCATTTGCTGAGGAGTGATTTACTTCCAATTATGAGGTCAGTTTTAGAATAAGTGTGATGTAGTGCTGAGAAGAACGTATATTATATGGATTTGGGTGGAGAGTTCTGTAGATGTCTATTAGGTCCACTGGTCCAGATCTTCATTCAAGTTCAGGATATCCTTGTTGATTTTCTGTCTCATTGATCTGTCTGATATTGACAGCAGAGTGTTGAAGTTTCCCACTATTATTGTGTGGGAGTCTGAGTCTCTTTATAGGTCATTTATAACTTGCTTTATATATCTGGGTGCTCCTGTATTGGGTGCATATATATTTAGGATAGTTAGCTCTTCTTGTTACCTTGATCCTTTTGCCATTATGTAATGCACTTCTTTGTCTTTTTTGATCTTTGTTTGTTTAAAGTCCATTTTATCAGAGACTAGGATTGCAACCCCAGCTTTTTTTTTTTTTTTTTGCTGTCCATTTGCTTGATAAATCTTCTTCCATCCCTTCATTTTGAGTCTATTTGTATCTTTGCATGTGAGATGAGGCTCCTGAATACACATACTGATGGGTCTTGGATTTTTATCCAGTTTGAAGGTCTGTGTCTTTTGATTGGGGCATTTAGGCCATTTACATTTAACATTAATATGATTATGTGTGCATCTGATCCTGCCATTTTGTTACTGGCTAGTTTTTTTGCCTGTTAGTTGACACAGTTTCTTCATTGTGTCATTGGTCTTTATCATTTGGTATATTTTTGCAGTGGCTGGTATTGGTTGATTCTTTCCATGTTTAGTGCTTCTTTCAGGAGCTCTTGTAAGGCAGGTCTGGTGGCAATGAAATCTCTCCTTCATTTTATTTCTCCTTCATTTATGAAGCTTAGTTTGACTGGATATGAGATTCTGTGTTGAAAATTCTTTTCTTTAAGGATGTTAAATATTGGCCACAACTCTCTTCTGGCTTGTAGGGTTTCTGCAGAGCAATCTGCTATGAATCTGATGGGCTTCCCTTTGTGGGTGACCCAATCTTTCTCTCTGGCTTCCCTTAACATTTTTTCTTCATTTCAGCCCTGGTGAATGGAATGATTATGTGACTTGGGGTTGCTCTTTGGTGAGGAGTATCTTTGTGGTGTTCTCTGTATTCCTAGATTTGAATGTTGGCTTGCCTTGCTAGGTTGGGGAAGTTCTCCTGGATAATATCCTGAAGAATGTTTTCCAGTTTGGATTCATTCTCCCTGTCACATTCAGTACACCAATCAAGTGTAGATTAGGTCTTTTCACATAATCCCATATTTCTTGGAAGCTTTGCTCATTTCTTTTCACTCTTTTTTCTCTAATCTTGCCTTCTTGTTTTATTTCATTGAGCTGATCTTCAATCTCTGATATCCTTGCTTCTACTTGATCGATTTGGTATTGAAACTTGTGTATGCTTTGCGAAGTTCTCGTGCTCTTTTTCAGCTCCATCAAGTTATTTATGTTCTTCTCTAAGCTGGTTATTCTCGTTAGCATTTAGTCTAACCTTTTTTCAAGGTTCTTTGAGTTGGGTTAAATCGTGTTCCTTTAGTTCAGAGAAGTTTGTTATTACCCACCTTCTGAAGCCTGCTTCTGTCAATTCATCCAACTCATTCTCCACCCTGTTTTGTTCCCTTGCTGGTGAGGAGTTGTGATCCCTTGAAGAAGGAGAGGCATTCTGGTCTTTGATGAATTCATCCTTTATGCACTGGTTTCTTCCCATCTTTGTGGGTTTATCTACCTTTGATCTTTGAAATTGGTGATTTTAGATGGGGTGTCTGAGTGCATGTCCTTTCTGTTCATGTTGAAGTTATTCCTTTCTATTATTTATTTTTCCTTCTAACAGGTCCCTCTGCTGTAGGACTGCTGGAGGTCCACTCCAGACCTTGCTTGCCTGGGAATCACCTGCTGGAGCTTCAGAGCAGTGAGAATTGCTGCCTGATCTTTCCTCTAGTAGCTTTGTCCCAGAAAGTTACCCACCAGGTGTCAGCCTGATCTCTCCTATATGAGGCATTTTTGTCATGCAGGGAGCCTCTTGAGGAGGCAGTCTGTCTCTTGTCTGCCATCAGAGGCGCTGTTGAGCTGCTTTGGACTCAGCCTGGCTGCTGTGTAGGCTTCCTCTGGCTTTTGTTTACGCAGGTGAGATTAGACCTGCCTTTGCAATGGTGGACGCCTTTTCTTCCCATGAAGCTCTATCATCTTGGGTCAAGCTTGGACTGATGTGCTGGCTGCAAAACTCTCAAGCAAGAGGGCTTCAGTTTGCTGGTCTTTGTGGAATGGGAGTGGGACCTGCCAAGCTGTATCACCTGTCTCCCTGCTTTCACCTCTCCCTCTTCCTGGGGGGCAGGTAGACCCGTCCTGCAGGTGCTCTTGTCACTAGTCAAAATTTCTGCCCAGTTCTGTGCTGACAACTCATGGCACCAGCCAGAGCTGTCACTCAGATCTGTGCTGGTAACTCATGGTGCTTTTCAGCCCAGCAGTGTTCTCCTGGACTGTGGGTTGCAACGGCCATGGGAGAAGTGCAGTGTCTGAACTGGAGTGCCAAGGGGTGATGTCCCCCCTCTTCCATCCAGTTGCACTTCCTGGGTAGCACGCCCTGCCATGGTTCTCCCTCCTTGGGCTATACCCACTGTCCAGCCAATCCCATTAAAATAAACCTGGTACCACAGTTGGAAATGCAGATATCAGTTGCCTTCTGCATCTCTCTCACTGGGAACTGCCCTCTGGAGCTGTTCCTATTCGGCCTTTTTGCAGTCCTAAAGTAATTTTTATAATGTAACTTAGATATTTTTACAACCCTATTTAAAAACTTCCCATAGTTTCCAAAGCTATTGGAATTAATCTAAAGCCCTTACTATGGAGCCTATAAAGCCATACCTGATTTGATACTCGGTTTCTTCTCTATCTTCTAGCCCCTTTGCCCACTATGCTTAATAATCCCATTTTAATTTTTCACCTGCATTCCAGGCCCATCTATCCAACTATGTACTTTACATGTATACTTTGATGTCTCACAAGCATCTCAAACTTAACCCGCCTACACACACACACACACACACACACACACGCACACCCCTTGTGACTTTACCACGCACCTAATTTTTCAAAGCAGAATTAGGTGTCACCCTTGTTTTTCTTCTCTGTGAGGCGTATCGTTTTTATTTCAAAAAAAACCTTGAAGTCATCCCTTTCCCCCAGTTTCATTTCAAATGCTCTAGTTAAAGTCACCTTCATCACTGGCTTGGACTAACAGATTAGACATATTTTTTGGTCTCCCCATTTCTACATTGCAACAGTCCACATAAGTCTTATCTTCAATATCAGTGATAGCATGCCCTTCAGCATGTATGCTTTGTCAATTTGTGTACATTAAAAGAATAACATGCTTTTGTGTAAGTTGAGGGGTGTTGTCCATCTGGTGAGAATACAGGTCAAGCTTTGGAAATTTCTTAAGAAAATGTCTAACTTGCCAATTATACTTTTGGCATCCAAAATATGCAGTTATAGCATAGCATCTGTATTAGTCCATTTTTGTGCTGCTGATACATATCTGAGAGTGGGTAATTTATAAAGAAAAAGGGTTTAATGGACTTACAGTTCCACATGACTGGGGATGCCTCACAATCATGGTGGAAGGCAAGGAGGAGCAAGTCATATCATACATGGATGGCAGCAGGCAAAGACAGAAAGGTTGTGCAGAGAAACTCCGCTTTATAAAACCATCAGCTCTCATCAGACTTATTCACTATCAGGAGAACAGCCTAGGAAAGACCTGCCCCTGTGATTCAATTACCTCGTACTGGGTCCTTCCCAAAACACGTGGGAATTCAAGATGAGATCTAAGTGGTGACACAGCCAAACCACATCATTCTGCTCCAGGCCCCTCCCAAATCTCATGTCCACACATTTCAAAATCAATCATGCCTCACCAACAGTCCCCCAAAGTCTTAACTCATTTCAGCATTAACTCAAAAGTTCACAGTCTTTTTTGTCTCATCTGAGACAAGGCAAGTCTCTTCTGCCTATGAGTCTGTAAAATCAAAAGCAATCTAGTTACTTACTAAATACACTGGGGCACAGATATTGGGCAAATACAGGCATTCCAAATGGAGAAATTGGCCAAAACAAAGGGGTTACAGGCCCCATGCAAATCTGAAATACAGCAAGGCAGTCAAATCTTAAAGCTCTAGAATGATCTCCTTTGACTCCATGTCTCACATCCAGGTCATGCTCATGCAAGAGGTGGGTTCCGATGGTCTTGGGCAGCTCTACCCCTGTGGCTTTGTAGGGTACAGCCTCCCTTCTGGCTGCTTTCACAGGCTGGCATTGAGCATCTGTGGCTTTTCCAGGTGAATGGTGCAAGCTGTCAGACCCATTCTGGGGTCTGGAGGATGGTGGCCCCCTCTTCTGACAGCTCCAGTAGGCAGTCCCACAGTAAGAAGTCTGTGTGACTGACCCCATATTTCCCTTCACACCACCCTAGCAGAGGTTATCCATGAGTGCGCCACCCCTGCAGCAAACTTCTGCTTGGGTATCTAGAATTTCCATACATCCTCTCAAATCTAGGTGGAGGTTCCCAAACTTCATTCTTGACTTTTGTGCACTCATAGGCTCAACACCATGTGTAAGCTGCCAAGGCGTGGGGCTTGCACCCTGTGAAGCCACAGCTCAAGCTCTACATTGGCCCCTTTCAGCTCCAGCCAGAGCAGCTGGGACACAGGGCATCAAGTCCCTAGGCTGCACACAGCATGGGGACCCTGGACCTGGCCCATAAAAATATTTTTTTTCCTCGTAAACCTCTGATGGGAGCCTATGATGGGAGCGGCTGTGGCAAAGGTTTCTTACATGCCTTGGAGATATTTTTTTCATTGTCTTGGTGATTAACATTCAGCTCCTGGTTACTAATGCAAATTTCTGCAGCTGGCTTGAATTTCTCCTTAGAAAATAGGTTTTTCTTTTCTAACACATTGTCAGGCTGCAAATTTTCCAAACATTTATGCTCTTTTCCCCTTTTAAAACTGAGCACCCAAGTCACATCTTGAATGATTTGCTGCTTAGAAATTCCTTCCACCAGATACCCTAAATCATCCTTCTCAAGTTCAAAGTTCCAGAAATCTCTAAGGCAGAGGCAAAATGCCACAGTCTCTGCTAAAACATAACAAGAGTCACCTTTGCTCCAGTTCCCAACAAGCTCCTCATCTCCATCTGAGACTACCTCAGCCTGGATTTCATTGTCTATATCATTATCAGCATTCTGGTCAAAGCCATTAAAAAGTCCCTAGGGAATTTTAAACTTTCCCATGTTTTCCTGTCTTATTCTGAGTCCTCCAAACTCTTTCAACCTCAGTACCAAATATGCTTCCACATTTTTTGATATCTTTTCAGCAGCACTCCACTCCTGGTACCAGTTTACTACATTAGTCCATTTTCATGCTGCTGATGAAAGACATCACCAAGACTGGGTAATATATACAGGAAAAATAGTTTAATGGACTTACAGTTCCACATGGCTGGGAATGCCTCACAATCATGGTAGAAGGCAAGGAGGAGCAAGTCACATCTCACATGGATGGCAGCAGGCAAAGACAGATAGCTTGTGCGGAGAAACTCTCCCTTATAAAACCATCATATCTCATGAGACTTATTCACTGTCATGAGAACAGCACAAGAAAGACCTGTCCAAGGTTCAATTACCTCCCACTGGGTCCCTCCCAAAACATGTGGGAATTCAAGAAGAAATTTGGGTGCGGACACCACCAAACCATATCAGCTTCCATATTTCTTCCAAATTCGAAGATTAAGCCTAATAATGCATAGTTTGATGATTACAACTCAGGACTATCCTGGAAAAGTCAGGCCAAATGTTAGGAACATATACTCTGTGTTTGGAAAACTCTGCCCCTACCGTGAAAGCTCTCTTTCCCTCCCCCGCAAAGAAGCTCCCTTATCTCTCACTCTACATACCGCCCTAGCCTTCCCGCCCAGCTGCAGCCACCTCCCGCCCAGCTTCTGCCTCATCAGCACTCCCCAGCTTCCCACCGCCCAGCTTCCTGCCACCCAGCTTCCCGCTCAGCGGTTCAAACTGACCAACCATTGCCCACCACCTCGGCTCTCTCAGCTTCCCCACCCCCCAGCCCTTCAGCCTCCTATAAAACAACCCTGCCCCTCTGAGCGGCGCGGCCATTCTCCTCTTCCTCCCGGCTGGTCCGCCCGGAGGCTCTTTCCTCTCAATAAAGCCTGAACTTAAAGATTTTCTTCTAACCTGCGGTCCGGTTCTTTTCCAAACGAGCTCGGTCCTCCCGCAGAGGGTAGGTCGTACACTCTGCAGTAGGAGGCAGAAAATACCTGGGCTATTGCTAGGAAATCTTTTCTTTAACTAAAACCTTTATCTTTCTAAAAGTCAGAAGAGCAGGTATTGTAAAAAAAAAAAAAAAAAAAAAGGAAGTTTACCTTTTTTATTCTACCCAAGAAGTAAAAAAAAAATGGAGCTACGTAAAATCTTCATCTCCCTTTTCTCAGAACTCCTTAAAGAACTTAGGGAAATGTGGTGTGAGCAACCATAGTGTCCGACCTACTCTCTGCGGGAAGACTGGGCTCACTGGGAAAGAAACCGGACTGCAGGTTAGAGGAAATTCCTTAAGTTCAGGCTTTATTGAGAGGAAAGAGCCTCCGGGCGGACCAGCCGGGAGGAAGAGGAGAATGGCTGCGCCGCTCAGAGGGGCAGGGTTGTTTTATAGGAGGCTGAAGGGCTGGTGGGTGGGGAAGCTGAAAGCCGAGGTGGTGGGCAACTGTTGGTCAGTTTGAACTGCTGGGCGGCGGGAAGCTGGGCGGCGGGGAGGGCTAGGGCCGGTATGTAAAGTGAGAGATAAGGGAGCCTCTTTGTTGGGGAGGGAAAGAGAGAGAGAGAGAGATTTCGCGGTAGGGGCAGAGTTTTCCAAACATTCCCGACTCCTTAAAGAAAAGAAAAAGAGGGGGTCAGGGGCATCGGTTGTCTCTCTGGCTACTTCCTGCTGACAAGGGTCGATGGGGGGTTCTGAAGAGGTCTCTTTTCTTAAGGAGCCTGGATGTTCGGGGAGAGGTCCGCTTCTAGCACTCGTTCAGGGTAGGGTTGGAGCAGCATCTGGTGGATGGTGACTCGAGTCAGTTCTTGAAAGCGCCGCTGTAGGAACTGGAGAAAGCAAGGAGCAATAAGTAAGATTAGGCAAACGGCTACTAGGGGCCCAAGCAATGGGGACAAGAGGGTATACATAGAGGAAGACCACCACGCCGTGGCTTCAGCCGAGAACTTCTGACTCTGCAGGTTAGTTTTGAGTTTCTGGAGGCTCTCGATTCGGGTTTCTACTAGGCCGGATTCATTGATGTAGTAACAGCACTCTTCTTGTAGGAAGATACAGGTCCCTCCTCATTCAGCAGTGAGCAGGTCTAGGGCTCTCCGGTTCTGCAAGGCAACTTGGGCAACTGAGGTGATCTGTCGTTGGAGTGATGCTAAAGACTCAGTAGAGTCATCAATAGCGGCTTGGAATTGTGAGGTCAGTCGGGCTATAGCCAGGTGAGAGTGGACTAGTGCCCCTCCTCCTAATCCTGCTGCAAGTGCTGAACCAGCAAGGGAGACTCCAACGGCAATGGGTAGGAAGGCAGCTCGTCGGGTGCGGTGATGGGGAGTTTGCAGCATCTGGAATTCGGCTGGGGAATATATAGTGAGTTGAGGGACTAGGGTTACTGGGAGGCATAAAAGAGATGAGGAAAGACCGATGTAGAGAGTTTTTGTTAAGGTCTTGTTACACCAGAAAAACGTTCCTCGTGGGGCTGTTATATTAGTGGTTACCCATATAGTTCTGTTACAGCTAGGGAAGTTTTGGCCTAGGGAATAGCACACAGGTAGCTGTTCAAAATCAGGTGGAGTGTAGAGATCAACTTCCTTGATGGGGGAGAAGGAAGAAGTTGAGGCTGAAAGGTTGAGAGGAATGGGGTAGGGGACTGCAATGAAGGGAGTCTGTCCTAAGAAGGCACACATGAGGCATGAGGTTAGGTCAGTTAATCCTGAGAGGTTAGCTAACTTGATTCCTTCTTGGAGAAAGGTTAACCAGGAAAACGGAGGCGAATGTGGTTGCAGTTGGTCATTCAGAGATTTTTCTTGTAGGCTAATGTCAGAGTGGACTTGGTGGACTGTATGTACGTATGCCCACCAGATGTACAGGTGGGAAGAGGGATATTTGGTATCTATGTGGTCATACATGGCAGCTTTCTGGGGGCTTTTCCACTGGTTGTCCCAGGGGTCAGGTATGAGAAGGGAATACCGTGTAGAACCTATAATGGTGTTTCCTTCTCCATCTACATCTGGGATGATTTTGAGCTGAGATCGGGCAGGTACTGTGGACTCGATAGCTATATGTAGTCGACATCTCATCCAAGCACATCCCATGCAGGAGCGCCAAGGAGCATTATTGCATGCTCCTGATGGTTGGTCATGGTTGAAGCACATGAGAGGTATATCAGTATGGACGTTGCGGAATTTGGTGAAGTTCAGATATATGGCACTTTGGCATCCGGCAGCGGGGCAGTCGGAAGTTGCAAGAAGATGGTTGTGGCTGTATGGGGGGGTATTACAAATGAAGGTGGTTTTGGTATAGTTTTCAGTTAGGAAGAATCTCCATCTGTAGGGGGTGTGGCTGCTAGGCCCTGGTAAGTTTGACAGATAAAGGGCCAGTAGGAACAGCCTTCCAGCATAAGGAGGGTCCATGAGGGGCCTTTTTTACCCGAGAGAGGTGAACCCAAGATGGGATTTCAGCAATTCTTATAGCTGATGGAGTGGTAAGGAGCACTGTGTATGGTCCTTCCCACTTGGGGGCGAGGGGCTTTGGGGAGAGGGACCTGATAAGGACTGAGTCTCCGGGGGAGACTTTCTGTGTATTTTCAGATGGCTGGGTGGGTTGGGGAAGAGAAGCGTTGGCGTGTTCTCAGAGAAGGCTGCGAAGGAGAGTAAAGTAGGGGAGGTAGCTGTCTAGAGGAGTGGTCTCTGGCGGTGGGGGAGTTGAAAGTAGGAAGGGGCGACCATACAGCAGCTCGAATGGGCTAAGCTGTGATGGGCCCCGGGGGCTTGCTCTCAACCTGGTGAGGGCAATAGGAAGCAAGGTTACCCAGGATTGGCGGAGCTCAAGCATGAGCTTAGTCAAGATGCTCCTTTATTAGGCCATTGGCCCGTTCCACCTTACCAGAGGACTGAGGATGATAGGCGGCGTGTAGCTTCCACTGAATTCCTAGAGAGGTAGAAACAGCATTAGTGACTTTGGAGATAAAGGCTGGGCCGTTGTCTGACTGTATGGTGGCTGGGAGTCCAAAGTGTGGGATGATGTCTTGAATGAGATGAGTGGCTACTGTCCCGGCAGACTCAGAGGCTGTGGGGTAAGCTTCAATCCAGCCTGAAAAAGTGTCAACAATGGTTAGCAGATACCGGTACTGTTTGTGCTTTGGCATATGGGTGAAATCAATTTGCCAGTCTTGGCCAGGTAGGAACCCGCGTAGCTGATGAAGCTGGCGCCGGGGATGACAGGAACCCTGGGAATTAGTTTTCGCGCAGACAGTACATGAGGACTGGACTTCCTGTATGGTACTGAGGAGATGGTGAGGGTGAAAAAGTGGGTTGAGGAATTGGTATAAGGCTTTAGGCCCAATGTGGAGTGAATTGTGGATGTCTTGGATTATCTGGTACTTTTGCTTTTCGGGGGGGATGAGGAGGTTATGCTTGAAGGCCCAGTCGTCCTTGAACCGTACCCCAGGGGTAGACTGGAGGGTCTGGAGTTCCGAGGCAGAGTATTGAGGGCTAGGAGAAAAAGGCTGTGTGGGCTGGTGGTGGGGAAGGTTATGACAGCCTTCAGCTTTGAAAGGATGTCTCGCCCCAGAAGGGGAACTGGGCAGGTGGGGATTACTAAAAAGAGTGGGTAAATGGAGGAGAGTTATATGAGCACATGAGTGGTGGGGTTTGGTAGGGGATACTTGGGGTCCCATCGATTCCCATGACTAAGACCTGGGAAGGGTTGAGATGGCCAGAATAAGAAGGAAGTGTGGAGTAGGTAGCCCCCATGTCTTGTGACCCTAGGCTCGGCGAGGGTAACCGGAGTCGGAAAGCCAGGGCCCCGCTAGTCGTCTAGCAGCCCTAGTAGACTGGGGAACGGAGCTCCCTCAGAGGTCGGCTCCTGGCAAGCAGGCTCCTCCCTACTGAGGGTGACTGCCGGCTGCGTAACGCCAGTGTGTCTGTTTTGAGGAACCGGCACCCTGGGGAAGCTGGGGCAGTCTGACTTCCAGTGTCCCGGGAGGTGGCAGATAGGGCAAGGCTTAGTTGGTGGCCATGGTTGTGGACAGGCTCGGGACCAGTGTCCTTCCTTTCCACATTTGAAACATGCCCCTGGAGGGGCATGGGTTTTGGTCTTGGGCTTCTGGTTCCCTGCCGGCCTTAGAGCTGCCACTAGGGCTTGGGTCTGGAGGGCAGCCTTCTGCTTCATGCGAGTTTGGCGGGCAGCCTCAGCCGCATCTTCCCTGGCATTGAATACTTTAAAGGCCATTTTTACCAGGTCTTGGATGGGAGTCTCTGGCCCCTCTTCTGCTTTCTTTAGTTTCTTTCTTATGTCAGGTGCTGATTGGGAGATAAAATGGGAGGCTAATACAGTGGCCCCGTTTTGGGAGGCTGGATCTAGTCGAGTATACCGGACTAGGGCTTCTTATGCTTGAGTGAGGTATTGGAATTCTTTAATATAGGTGAATGGGTCGGCTGAGAAGGATCCTAAACGTCTCTCAATTTGGGACAGGTCTTGGAGTGAGAAAGGAACATGGACCCTGACTAAACCTTCTGCGCCTGCTACTTCTCGGAGTGGGGCCAGGATAGCTGGCTGGTGAGAGCGGGTGTGGGCCGCCACCGGAGAGGCAAGAGGAAGTGCGGCCTCTGAGGGAGGGGGCTCGGAGGGAGTAGAGGGAGAGCGAGGCATGGCCTCTGAGGTAGGAGGTGCAGAGGGAGTGGGGGAAGGGCGTGCCGTTGATGGCGACTGGTTGCTGAGATTGGCAGGAGAGGACAGATGTTCAGGCAGATCCTCCGGATTTACGAGGGGTTTGAGCTAAGAGGATTTGGTAGGTGGAGCAGGAAGAACATAGGTTGGGGTGGGTACGGAGGTCCCAAAAAGCCTGAATGTAAGGAATTTCATTGTCCTTGCCCGCACGGTGACAAAAATCGTCGAGATCTCGGAGGGTGTTGAAATCAAAAGTGCCAGTCGGGGGCCAATGTGACCGGTTACTGAGTTTGTATTGGGGCCAAGCCACCTGAGACAGGAAGATAAGCTTTTTCTTTCTGAGGGTTTGGGAATATCCTAATTTGGTAAAATTCGCAGCAAGCACCCAAGGGGGTTGCTCAGAGTTATTTTGGACTCCGAATTTCACATGGCAGGCGCAGCTACAGACTCTCCGGCGCGGATGGGCAGATGCAACGAAAAGGCGTCCCTGTTCGCTGCAAATTCCCTGGAGTACAATTAAGTACGGAAAGGGAAGCGGTCAGAGGGGCGTCCCCCATCTGGCGGCTGTCCCTCGGAAGGCTCCTGGAGCCGGAACGGAAGACTACCTTGGCTTGGCCGAGACTAGGCAAGGAGTCCGTGTGGAACGCTGGAGAGGGAGCAACTGCACCGTGCCATAGGAAGAGGAGACGGGAAGCGGGGGAAGGCAAAGCAAGAAAAACTTGGCTTACCTTAATCGGAACATGGAGGTGGCAGGGCCATTGTTGGGTAGGTCGGGGAGGGGGGCCGTGGCCAGGCCAATGGCCCCAGCTCCCGGGTTTCGGCACCATTTGTCCGACCTACCCTCTGTGGGAAGACTGGGCTCATTGGGAAAGAAACTGGACCGCAGGTTAGAGGAAATTCCTTAAGTTCAGGCTTTATTGAAAGGAAAGAGCCTCCGGGCGGACCAGCTGGGAGGAAGAGGAGAATGGCCGCGCTGCTCAGAGGGGCAGGGTTGTTTTATAGGAGGCTGAAGGGCTGGGGGGTGGGGAAGCCGAAAGCCGAGGTGGTGGGCAACTGTTGGTCAGTTTGAACTGCTGGGCGGCGGGAAGCCGGGCGGCGGGGAGGGCTAGGGCCGGTATGTAAAGTGAGAGATAAGGGAGCCTCTTTGTTGGGGAGGGAAAGAGAGAGAGAGAGAGCTTTCGCGGTAGGGGCAGAGTTTTCCAAACACATAGTTCCCTAGATTACTCCATTTTTTTCTGTTATTAAATAAGGAAATTTTATACCTTGAATCTTTTTTTTTTTTGAGACGGAGTTTTGCTGTTGTTACCCAGGCTGGAGTGCAATGGCATGATCTTGGCTCACCGCAACCTCCGCCTCCTGGGTTCAGGCAATTCTCCTGCCTCAGCCTCCTGAGTAGCTGGGACTACAGGCACACGCCACCATGCCTAGCTAATTTTTTGTATTTTTAGTAGAGACGGGGTTTCACCATGTTGACCAGGATGGTCTCGATTTCTTGACCTCGTGATCCACCTGCCTTGGCCTCCCAAAGTGCTGGAATTACAGGCTTGAGCCACCACGCCCGGCACCCTATACCTTGAATCTTATATCAACAGTTGCTATATAAAAATCACTCTAAAGCTCAATGGCTTAAAACAACCATTTATTTAGCTCACAGTTCTGGTGGTTACCAGTTTTGGTTGTTTGGAGCTGGGCAGTTCCTCTGCTGGCCTCTGCTGGGATTGCTCATGCAACTACCATTATCTGGTGTCTCGACTGGGTGGGATGGCCTAAAGAAGCTTTCTTCAGTTGTCTGGCAGGTGATGCTGACTGTCAGCTGGGCTTCTCTGCAAGGGTGGTTTTTATCCTCAAGAGGTCTGGTCTGTGCTTTTATCCATAAAAAGGCTAGCCTGGGCTTGGGTGTGAGAGCAGAAGCTGCAAGGCCTCTTGAAGCCCAGGCTAGAAAGTCAAACAAAGTCACTTCAGTTGGCCAAAGCTGGCCACAGAGATAGCTCAAATTCAAGGGGAAGAGAAATATACTCTACCACTTGATGAGGGAGTGATGAAATCACATTGCCAAGAGTTAGCATGCAGGGATGAAAAGAATTGAGGCCATTATTGCTAGCAATCTATACAACTTGATTACTTTACCCCTTTAGAGAAATAATTTCTCTGGGTTATTAAACTGTTGCAAAAGTAATTGAGGTTTTGGTATTACTTTCAATGGCAAAACCACAATTACTTTCATACCAAAATAATACTTCATATATGTATATCTGTATATATGGATATGTATGTGTATATGTACATGGATTACATGCTGTAACTAAGAAATGTACATGTATTCACAAATAGGATACTTGTGTATAAATAAATGGTTTACTAATTTGTAGGTATGTATTAGTGAACCTACAAACATTTGGACAGGAGTTGTTTGTGGTTGTCTATTATGTTGTCTAAATGCATTTTTAAAAGGATCCATGCAATAAATGCATAAATATGTCTTAGAAGATGTGTAACTCTTAAATAAATAATATGATTCTTATGTTCAGATAAGCAATGCATAATTCATCACTAGCCCTTATTTTGGCATCTAGAAAGCTCAGAGTTAAATCTAATGTCATCGTCCATTCTTGATATCTTAGATATAATTGTCTTTCACTTAGAATCAGTTTCCTATTTCAATTATTAACTTCCTTATTGTGTATTTGTATTTATTATGAGCTACTTTACTCATTTTTGAAATGAGATGAAATATAATCAAAACATTAAAAACTATAACCATGTGCCCATTGTAGTATCAGATGGATTTTCATCTTAGAGAATAATGATAATGCGCTCTAGAAACACTGGAGAACCAAATGTTGAGATCATTTCACTTTGGTAGTATTTTTAGTCTTAGCTTATGCAATAAAAACATTCAAATAGTGGAGAAGAGTGCCCTAGAGAGCTACTGGGCTCAAATGCTTATAGTTTAATGCATTCTGTTTCTCCCACTTCACAATCAATCATCTAGGAGAGCCATGATGATTCATCCTTAAAAAACAGTCATTGATTTTATATCTTCATTTTCAATCTGCTCTCCAATTCACCTGTTTCTTCTTTCTTCTAATTCAGAAAGGAGTCTTCATGGAGAAACAAATAATTTGGTTATTGGCCAATATCAGATTATTATCTCACATGTGAGAGGTATCTTAAATAAAGCTACCTTTTCCTCTTTTGATTCTTGTCATTATTTTCAGTAAGTTTCTGAATTATAAACTCCCAGTTTATACCATGCATCATATTTTTCTTTGATTTCCTTTTCTCTGCAAAAGAATCCAAATATATTTCTCCACAAAACAGTTGCATTTGTCTTGCCCTTTTTAGATTAGGAGTGCAAATCATTCAAATGGGTATGGAGGCTACACCATTTTAGCTGTTTTTTTTTTTTTTTTCAAACTGTTCACTGGAATAAAGTCTCTTTCCTCCACATTTTATCTATTTAATTATTCAATCACACTTCACTGATTCAGGGATGGCTTATCTGGCAAACTCTACCACCCAGGGCACAGTCACCAACCTGTAAGTAGGCAAAGAATTGCCAGGAAAGTGTTATATCACATTCAAGTTGTCAATTTTAAAAGACACGGAAAGATTTCCACCAAAATTGTTACTGTTAATATTCTTATTAGTTTCTGTGCTTTAAGGAGTTAAGTGCTATTACTGGGGAAATTAATTGGTTGCAGGACTCATTCATCATTCTTTCACCAGTTTTATGGAGTGGGCACTACACACCAGGTGCTGACTAGGAGCTGGATCCTCCATAGTGATGAACAAAACGAACACCACTGCCATCCTGGTGGAGCTTGCAGGATTGCAGTGGAGATGCACAATCACTAAGAAAAAAAAAGAAGTAGAACGTGGGGTATAATGCAGAACCCTGAGTGGGAGTGAGGAAGTAGAGAGCACGATGATTTATTTAATTAGGTAGAGCCAGAAGCCCCCAAAGAGGATGGAGGCAGGAATGTGGAAAGGGAAGGAAGGGTGCAATAGCAGAAACAACGGCCAAAGGATTTGAGGTAGGAAAGAGATTGGCAATGCAGAGGTGCTGCAAGGAGGCCGGTGTGATCTGAATATGGGTTAGAGGGAGAACACAATGACTTGGGATTGAGGAAGAAATTGTTGGCTCATGGAGGACTGTGCAGACCACAGTAAGGAGTTTGTATTTTATTCAAAGTTTCATAGGAAGCCTTTGAAGGATTTCAAGCGTAGTCACTGGGTAACCAGGTTGAAGTGTTTTGTTGCTCTTTGCATTTGGTTATAGTTGCAAATAAATACATAAATGATGTAGGAATGCTTCTGCAAATGTGTGGTGTGCGGAAATGAATACACATTTTAAGGGCCCTAAATCTTAAAACAATTGAGGGAGGGTTCTATAGGAAAAACGACTCAAAACTACAAATATAAAATGAAGAACAGAATTGTCTTGGGAGGGCAGAGCTCGAGCTTCATCATGTCACGATATATCTGCTAAGGTTTCTGGTATTGTGGAAAGGGTTGTATTGATATTTCTGGCTTTAGATGGAAACCAAAGTCAATTTTTAAATCTGAGAACTGCCTGAAGCACTCTCTCCACCATTCATCAGAAGCTCTGAGCGTTTTGTCCTTTCTCTTTCTTAACCTTTCTTGTATCTCACTATTCAATGCCCCCTGACTCAGAGAGCCTAGGTTAAACACTCGTTTTTGTTTTGGCACTTGCCTTAGAATTGATTTGGAGGTTTTCTGTTTGTTTCATCCTTCCACACAAGTGTATATATCCTTTGTAGCAACGTACCTCAGAGGGTTAGCATGAGTGCATCTGAAACGGTATGGGACTGGGAGATGAGATGGAAGAAACATGCTGAGAGTTTTGCATGTTCACATTTTAGAGATTCCCTTGTTCAGGAAAAAAAAAATGCTGGAAATATTCCAGGAGACTGTTACAGTGGTATTCCAAAGCTTCACTTTTTTAAGATCAAAGACCCTGGAATGTTTAAGCTACTTTATTGAGTTGGAATCTCTTTTTGTTCAACATTCCTATCTCCATTGAAATCTCATCGAACACGTTGTGTATCTCTTACCCTACCTGTGAAGCCGTTTTCCATAGGAAATGGTGTCTATCCTGTGAATTGCATTCTCTAAAGAAATAATGCTTTGCTCTTTGTGAAACGAAGAGAAAGATGAGCTGCCTAATTTGTTCCATTCCCAGGGCTTTGGAACAGAAGTTGAAATGAGTGAAAATAATTGAGTCTGTAGGCCTGGTCTGCAGATACGAAAAATGTCTGGAAACTGCTGAGTATGGATGGCTTTAATTTATTCTGTGGATTGTAGCCCATGATCTGCCTGTTTGTCGTTAACTTTCATAAAAAAGAAAGAAATGCAGAGAGCAAAAGCTTTCAGAATGACTGTAGTTGGAAGGAACCAGTACTTGAAGCTCTGCAATTGTTATTTATATTGAACAATAGGGTATTGTTCTGGAGGAGTGAGAGGAAGAGGAGGAGGACAGAACCTGGGAGAGTCAGACTGACATCCTCATTAGTGGGATCTCAAATGGTTTATAGCCATTGAATGACTTCCTTCCCTCATTAGCAGGTGAGCCTGCGGATGCTGTGGAATGACCAAAGCTAAGACTTAGTGTGAGTAATAGGAGGTCCTAAGAACATAGCTTCTCCCTCTACACTGAGAATATTGTCTCTAGATTTTCTGCACGTGACTCAAAAGCCAACATGTTTGATATTGGCTAAAGCATGACAAACTTTCCTTTCTTTTGTTTCGACTCCAATACTTATGGTTCATTAAATGATTATAATAGGGCTGTCTGGGAAAATACCACATGGGTATAAGTGGAGAATATCCTTTAACATACCTTTCTTCATTTCTGGGTTTTCACATTTTTCTTTAATTGCACAGGCCTGTGCTACTGAGAACTATAATCCCAGGCTCCTCGCAAGGCGGTTGAGTTTGACATCCTGGATGACTTATAGCAACACTGAGTCATCAGGCCTTTGGCTCTCATGTCTTCTAAATAGGAAGTAGGAGAAAGCAGTTCCTGCTTTCATCCCATAGAGAGGATGGAAGGTTTTTCATGTCTCATTATCATACCCTTAATCTCCCTCCTCCCCTTTTAAAAGGTAGTATTGAAACCATCTGGGTTGCTTTGAAGTAAGTTTATTTTACTAAATTAAACTTTCTCGGATTGTGCCTTTAGAAAACATACTATGCATGTAACATTTGATTAATTCTGGCACAAGTACACCTGTGTTTATAAATCTGACAATTTAGTTTGTGGACAAAGAAAGCTAGAGTCAGAAATTTGTGCCAAATTAAGTCTACTGGTAGGCTGCTCCGTTTTTTTATTTTTCTTTTTGATATTATTTTGGATTAAATGTTTCCTTGTGTGGATAAATATCTTTGGTTTTCAGGATTAGGTTATTTAAAGAGACAGTGTAGTACACTAATAAAAGCATAGAACTTAGAGCCAGGTTTAAATTGTAGGTCTACAACTTTACTGTATAACCTTAGGAAACTTGCTTTGCTTCCCTGGGCCCCATTAATCTCAACTGTTAAATGATGATTGTGGTGACCAGTTTCCAAGATGGCCTTTGATTCCTTCCTCTTGGTCTGCAGGCCTGTGTGTAGTCTCCTCTCATGTTCATTAGGCCTCACTTGTATAACCAATGGGTTATTGTAAAAATGAGGATGTGAGACTTCTGAGGTTATATAATCCAAACCATGTGGCTTTTTTCTTGCCGTTTCTCTTACATTGCTCAGTGTGGGAGAAATCAGCAGCCATGTTGTAAGGATAGTCAAGCAGCATGAGGAATGGCCCACATAGTAGAAACTAAGGTTTCCTGCCAACAACGAGCAGGAATGAGCCATCTTGGAAGCACAGCTTCCAGTTTCAGCGATGTGTTCAGATGTCTGCAACTCTGGCTGTTGTCTTGATTGCAACCATGTAAGATACCTTGAGTCAGAACCTCCCAATTATGTGCCTCCCAAATTCCTGACCTACAGGAAGTAAATGAAATAATGAGTGTTTCTTGTTGTTTTGAACTGTTGAGTATAACTAATATAATTATAATGACTTCACCCCCTCCTGTGATTGTTAGGAGGATTAAATGTGGCCGTGTAAGGGCTTTGCATAGAATCTAGCACATGATAAGTGTTATTCAGAGATAAAAGCATTATTTACAGATGGAGCTTGACGCCAGAGGACCAGCTCTTCTCTCCAGCACCTGTACTCCAAATGCTTTCTCTGGGTTCTGCATTTAGGGGCTGAGTAATTCCAGATTTACTCCAGAATGGTAAATGGGTGGCATGCCTAGTATGTCCTTTCTCCTTCCCCACATTGTCTTATCCCACTTCTTAATTTCAGCCTTGCTCTTGCAACCAGCTTCAGGGTAGTATTGGTCTGATTAATACTTGCTTCAGCTGCACCAGGAATCTCTTGCTCAATTCTGGGCTTCTCTATTGCTGTCTTGGGGCACATCGGCATGGACCGATTTCATCATTTGGATGCATGTGCGAACCTGGACTTGCAGTGGAGTTGCCACTAGGACCCACTGGGAAATGGGAGGTGGTGGATAAATACTCCTCTTTTCCATCCCTTGCCTGGATGATTCTAAGGCACCTTCTATGTGGCTCCTTGTAGTGACCCTAGTGGGCTGGAGACCTGCTGCCCACAGCAGAGATCTGCTCAATAGTGCCCCTCAGAATAGGCTTTCCCTCCTAATGTCTTACTCTTCCTACCCGCTTCTCTTGTTCCTTGGGTTTACAGATGAAAACAGACTACCTGCATGTCAGCCCTGCACGTCTCTGGTTCTGCTTCTTGGAGGTTAACTTAGGCTGAGACGTGTGGCTCTATTAAGAATCCACCAAGTGTTGTATGCTTAACGTAAGTTCACAAAACCATTAACATGATACTGGATTTGTCCCTTTCAATGGTTTTCCACTGTTCTGTGGATAACATCTCAAACATCTTACTTACATGGTGGTAGGGGCTTCCCCAAGCTGAGACCTGCTCATATCTCCATTCTCCTCTTCAAACTTTCTGCCCATCTCTTCTCTACCTTAGTCTTACTGGGCTTGGTCTGATTCTTTTCACATGACATGCTGTTTCTTTCAGCATGCTCTTTGGATCAAGAGCATGCTGTTTCTTCTTACTGTGCTTGACAAATTGTCAGTTGTTGTTTAGGTCTCAACCTAAATATCATCTCCCCAGGCTGGCCCTGCAAATGTCACTTTATTCCTCTATCAAATTGAATGTCTCTTTTCTTGATACCTATCGCACTTGGGTTTTCTTAATGTTTATGTTTCTGTCCTGAGTGTAAACTTTATGAGGGCAGGCACTGTAACTATCCTGTTTTCTGTTGCTTAATGCTTGGCTTAGATAACATTTTAATAAATATGTATTAAAAGTAAGAAATAATTTACCCGGGCAAAATTTCACCTGGCTGATAATTTTTTGTGTGTTCTTAAATACCTTAATCTATCACTTTAAAACATGAACAGTATCCAAAAGGGTCTCCTTGAGCTGCTAAAACAAGACATCACTTTAATAACATAAACAATAAATTTGTTGTTAGTAAAAGGATTTATATTTTTCATTAGCTTACAAAAAGACAGAGACAAAAGCAAAGGCAAAGGCAAAAAGGCAAAAAGGCAGTATCATAGAATCACATCAACTGACGAACTTCCCAGTATTGAGTACAGTATTAAGTTATAATAAGTTTACAAAATTTGACTGACAGACAGCTTTTAGAGATCATCTCTATTGGATAGAGTCTACCCTTGCATGCTTAGGTAAAATTTGTAGTTTCAATTCTTGTAATATAAGCTCTACTTAAATAGAAAGTACTTTTAGCTTCCAAATAAGCAGGAAGAGAACTCTATTGATGGTTTAACAGAAAACAGGGGGTACCCATCCTAGACACTCTACTAGCCATTTGAGACAGCAAAATTATTCAAATGGCTATATCAGGGATTCTTCTTGTATATTTAAAGATGGAAAGTCTTTTATAGCTGGCATCATGCATCAAAAAACATTAAGATGAAGTTTAGGGACACCCTGTGTTAACTGGCATTAAGTAGTCTAAATATATAAACCAATACTGAAAATCTGAAATTCCACCAGAATTATATTATGGTATAGACAAGAAACCTCTGAATTAATGCTGCCCTTAAACAAGTTTCATTGATGAATATGTTTGCAAATGGAAGTCAACTCTGTGGTAGGTCAGTAATTAGAAAGATACCTCCCTTGATAGTTTACAGGCCACTGTGAACTAAGTTTATTATGTCTTCATGATTATAAAGATCACATGATGTGCAAGACAGCATTCATTCATTTAACAAATATTTGTTATTGAGTGCCTACTATGTTCCAGGCACTTCTCTAGGCCTATTAAATGCAGCAAGAACACAATATATCTTAGCATGTTCTCTTTAAGAACAAATTTTGCCATGGCAAAGGGCTGTGCAAAACCTCATTAAGAGGAAGTGACTGATATCGTTGAGAATTAGTGTTGGTCTGGCTACAGGAAATTGTGAACAGATTGCCCATGGTGTTTGCTGAAGCAGTAAGAGCTTCAAAAACGGGAAGCAGTGTCACGTATTTGATCCGGATCCAGCTGTTACCACAGTTTACTTGAAGGCTTGAAATGCTCTTTTTCTCTAAGGAAATTGGGATGCATTGAACTAGGCTAACTGAACTCACTTCTCACTCAGCCACAGGTGTTCTCTTTGGTGGAGCTGACCTCTCTCTTCTTTTCTCTTCCTAGGATCAGGGGAGACTTAGCCAGGCATAGTGAGTTGTTGCTAAAGACCGGAGAATAATTATGTACAGAGTTGACAAAGGCTATTAGCAGTCTTGGAAATTAAGGAAAAACCACATTTCAATCTAGATTGAATAAGGCAAGATACATTAAAAATTAATTTTGGGGGCCGAGTGCGGTGGCTCATGCCTGTAATCCCAGCACTTTGGGAGGCCAAGGCAGGCAGATCACGAGGTCAAAAGATCGAGACCATCCTGGCCAACATGGTGAAACCCTGTCTCTACTAACAATACAAAAATTAGCTGGGCGTGGTGGCACACCTGTTTTTCCAGCTATTCGGGGGGCTGAGGCAGGAGAATTGCTGGAACCCGGGAGGCAGAGGTTGCAGTGAGTCGAGATAGCGCCACTGCATTCCAGCCTGGCCCCTGGTGATAGAGCAAAACCGTCTCAAAAAAAAAAAAATTAATTTCTGGGACAAAATGGAAGGGATTTCTGTTGGGAACCAGCCCAACACTGTACATGGGTGCCCTTAGTCCCGGGGGTGATGAGGAATTGAGGAAAGGAAATAAAGGCAGAGAAACAAAAGTAGAATTTAGAGCATGGGTCCAGGGGACCAACTCATGCTTGGAAAACACTGGCCGTGAGCTCTGAGCTCCAAACACTTTTATTATGTGTATAATCTCATTGATCTTATGGGCGTGGGAGGGGAGGGTGAAGGGGTAGTTGGGGGGTGGAGAGGGGGAAGAACACTTGAGATCCTTCTAAGACATGCTAAACTAGTACTCTGAGTTTACCACGGAGTGTTATCAGGGTGCAGCTGCATCAGACGTATAGCAGATGAGGAGCCACTTGGTCTGACCACACCCAATGCATCAAGGGCCTTTTATCTCCTGAGTATTGAGGACTTAGAGCAATTAAAATCACTCCATAGTCTGAGAACATAGGCAGAGCCTGAGGTGTTCCGTGGTCTCTGCCCTACAAGGTTTTTCTCCTTCTTGTCAGTTCCCATCTGCAAAGACCCTCCTGGATCTTGTGAGTGGAGGTCACCTCCCTTCTCAGCGATCTTTGCAAAAGCCCTCTTTCTGAGGCCCTCATACAGTCTCCATGTTGACAAGGCATTCGTGGGACCAGAGCAGTATTCCCTGCTCTGCAACCACCCCGAGGTGTTCCCTGATATTACTGTGCTCTTGGACGGTCTTTATCTTAGGCCTCCTGTTGCCACTTGATTTCTATTTAACTGCACCAATAATATAGTTTAGTTCGGTGTATAAACTTCAGTGTACTCTGAGCCAAGCAAGGTTATAATTATTTAGCTAGAATTAACATAGATCTCCCCCTGGCCATTTTGACCTACAGATTTTGGATGTGCAATCTGTCAGGCCTTCATGTGCAAGCCTGGACCCAGAAAGTCTGAGGTCCTGCCTACCTCGGCTGATTGCCCCCACACCCCACCTGCTTTCGCTATTATCCCTGATTGCTCAGCGAGGCTTCCACTGATATTAAGCTTCTCTCCCTAAGCTGCCATCTTAACTGTTATTATGATAATGTGAATATTCCTCACCCCACCCTGCCATCTTAACTGTTCTTGCTCTGTGAATATCCCTCTGCCCCACCCTGCCATCTTAACTATCCTTCAGCCTTACCCCACCCACCACTGTAACTGAACTAATGGTAATGTTTATTCCTTACCCCTACCTCTACCAATGTAACTAATATTACTCTGTAACTTTCCACTGCCCACCCCAAACCTATAAAACCAACTCCTATCCCACTGCCCTTCCCTGATGCCTTTTTCATCCTCAGCCCACCTGCACCCAGGTGAATAAACAGCCATGTTTCTCACACAAAGCGTGTTTGGAAGATCTCTTTATTAAATGCATTTAATATTAGGTACTATTGGACGTGAATAACACAATCTAGATTAGCGGTTCTAAAGCTTGGATGGGCATCTATAACACCTGCTAAACTCACTAGATTGTAGGTGTTTCAACCCAACCACTGTGATTCCGATGCATACAGGTTTGAGAAACATGCACTCAGGTGTTAAAATCCATTTGGTGATGAACTCTCCACCATACTTTCTCAAGGATTTCTAGAGTCACTGGGTGAGACAACAATTTTTTTTTATGATGCCTGGATTCCTAATTTCTAAAAATCTGTATAACAGATAAAAGCAAAAATAATCATAAAATTATAACATGGTAAATTCTTGCTGGTTAGTAGATTATATTAACCAAGGAGGTCATATATGACTACAGGGACTGTGGTTCAATCCTAGATCAAGTATTCCTTTGTTTAATTGGGAAACACTATAAAATTTGTCTTTTTATTGTTTTCCAAGCACTATAATTTAGAGTCTTGGCTTGAACCTTTGCATCATTGACTGTGGAGATAGAGATCTTTAAAACTTAAAGGAGTTTTTACTTAAAATATATACCAACAGTGTATGAAGTCAAATGCATCAACTAACAGTGGGGGAGGCTGAACTGCATTAATGGGGCTGTTACTGCTGTTTGGTAAAGAATGACTTGAAGACTGAAATGCAAAGACAGTCTTGTGAGTTTTGTTTTCTCTCCTTTGAGTGTTACTCAATTTAATGTATCTCCTGACAAAAACCAAATCCCTTTAAGAATGCTAGATTTCATAAACCCTTGGTTAGCCACGTTTGCAAAGATGTCTTTCTGAAAGATGGTAGGAACCATTTTTCCTTTGATGTTTTCTCTCAGCATTCTGAATTTGATACGTGAAGTGTATTTTGTGCAGCACATCAATCTTTGCTAAAATTCTTTAAGTTTTTCTTTACAAAAACCAGCAGAGATTTACCAGAGTAAATTATGAAACATTGCTGCAGTTGACTCTAACAAACTGGAATTGCAAACAAAATGAATGTACAATACAAAAAATAAAATTTAGTGGGCATTGTTTTCCATATAGTTTAACCTGAAGGAAAAGTGAAACTAAGTTATAAATTAAGTTGTGTATTGTCTAACAGAATGAGGTTTTGAAGTAGTAATAGAATTTAGAAACTCTCCCAATTCTTGTCTAAAGCAAAAATCATCTCTTCTTTTTGCTGTATTCCCTTGAATCAGAAGCCTGTGCTTGGCAGCTGCTCTAAGTCACTCTTTTCTTTATTGCAGTGTTTGACACTATAATACCTTAAAGTGGGTGTTGCTTATCTTGGGAGTGGTGGTAAATGTTAAATGAATGTGGGAAGGAATTATAGATGTTTAACAACTGTTTGCAAAGGTTCCAGGGTTCTTGGGAGGGAACAGGAAATATTAATTTTATTCTAGTTCCCAAAGCCAAAAAGAAGGGGGAAAAAAAGCTTCTTAATCTGTTTGGATTACCTCTAAGGAGATGAGTAATGAGTGAAATTTAGGATTAATATACAAGAAGAGCGCCTAAGAGACTGTCTAGACTACAGGCCATCTTTGTCTTTCACAGAATTCCTCCCGAATTTTTTTTTAGAGAAAAAGTTCTCTGCCATATTTTAAACACTTTGAAGAAAAGGGAATTAAGGAACTGAATAATCAGCCTAGTATCTAATAGACTTCATCATCAAAATAATGTTCTTTGATTTGTTTTAACATCTCTGATGGCAATTTGTATTTCCTTAGGATGTGTACATTCAGCTATATTACAATTGGATTTATATAGTTTATTTTTCTGACTATTTAAAGACATTTGGTCAAAAGTCATTTTTAATTCTAAACCTTTGCAAAATCACTATTCCATGTTTTAACATTTCAAGGCCTATGTTAATTTAGCTATGGTATTTCTCTAAGTCATCAAGAGAGACATCCCTTTCTATTGCATTGATATATTTTAAACTACTATTGGGAATTTTTCTTAGCAATATGATTTTATGTCTTCTGTATATTAGGGTAGTTATGAAAAATGTAAACACATAATTCAGCTATGATGGCGCTGTTAGTGAGGGATGAATCCTCTGTATATTCCCCCAACTCCCGTGCTACTTGAAGAAACAAAAATAATGAAAAAATGTTGTTTATGTAATGTCGATAAATAATATAAATGAATATACTGCAGACCCTGCAATTTCATAATATGAGCAATTATGAAAACTTTCTTATGGATATACTGGGACTGGAAACTGACTGCAGTACCTTTTCCTTGTGACTCCCTCTCTGCAGGGAATGGCTCACTCATCTCACTGCATTGCAGCACTTTGGGACGGTAGAATTTGGCCTCCGCCCAGTTGGCCCCTTACCTCCTGCTACTCTGGAAGCCATTCCTGCTGTTGTAGAAAATCAGATTTTCCTTGGTGAGCATTTTTGCCTGGCTGTAAAGTAGGCGGGACTTCTCCTGGGAATAAACATTTGTTTTAAGTTGCTTGCCAGAAGGGATGCATGCTTCCTTTGGCTGTCAGATCTTCACCCAGGCACAGGGTGAGGCCTTTCTTTGGAACTCTTGTTTGCCCCTATTCTGCAGAGGTGCCTGGTGGTCGGGAGGTTCCTGGCTGCTGTTCCTCTTTGCTATAATATTTGATTTACAAGTAATGCAACCCCCACCCGCACTCCTTGATGAAAGCTTTATGTTCTTTACATAAAAAAATTTAAATTGCTTCAATTCTAAATCTTCTGAAAAGAAATTAATTTTTCGGCCAGGTGTGGTGGCTCATGCCTATCATCCCAGCATTTTGGGAGGCAGAGGTGGGCGGATCACCTGAGGTCAGGAGTTCCAGACCAGCCTGGCCAACATGGTGAAACCCTGTTTTTATGAAAATACAAAAATCAGTTGGGCATAATGGCGGACACCTGTAATCCCAGCTACTCAGGAAGCAGAGGCAGAAGAATCGCTTGAACCTGGGAGGCGGAGGCTGCAGTGATCCCAGATTGTGCCACCACGTTCCAGCCTGGGGGACAGAGCGAGACTCTGTCTCAAAAAAAAAGAAAAAGAAATTAATTTTTAAATTAAAAAAATTTAAATTGCTTAGCTATTGAACACATGAAATACTCTCCTGTGGAAAATGGCTTTGTAAATTCCAGTATATACACATTTGTTGAACAATACACAACCATGAAAAATACAGTTTGTAGCAACGTGGAAAAATGCTTATGTTAAATGAAAAAAGCAGGATGTAAAATTGTATATGAGTTATTCTCACAACTAAGTGAAAAATGAGCCCTGGTTCCTTCTAAAAAGTGTATGCCTAGAAAAAGTCTGAAAGGAAAATTACTAAATTATGGTTGACAAGGAGTGGTAAAACCATTGATAATTTCTGTTTTTCTACCTTGTTTTCAAATTTGTTATAGATACAGTATTACTTTAATAGCATAAATAAAAATTCAATACTTTCCCTTTTAAATGAAGCAAACAAATACTTATCAGATTCCCTTTTGCTTTCCCATAGCTTGAAATAACAATCCTCCTTCTCTAAGTGACGGTGGATGGAAGAAATAGACAGGAAAAGCGGTATGTTAGTAAAGGTAACGGTTTCATTTATCTAATTTCACCAGAAGCATATGAGTAGTACTTATGTAATGAACAACTGAAAAATTGAAATGATTTGGTGGAAATATAGCTGTAACTTCCTACTTTAAGTGATTTACCTTCCAATCTTGGCTAGGACAACAGAAGATATGGTTTTTAAATAAAGCTTTTCCTTGATGTAAACATAGAAGAGTTATTGAATACTTTGAGTTGCTCTATTTTACCAGTGATCATTAGGTTACCTAGTGTAAATTCCCTGGTTCAGAGGCATAGAAATTGAGACTTTGCAAGCAGAACGATTTGCCACCATGAACAGCAGTGCCCCAGGTCTAGAAGGCACATCTCTGGATGAAGAGTTCCTTTCTCACTATGACTTTGAGTCTCCCAAAAGCTAATGAAATCCAAAGTCTTCTTTGGTCTGGAACAGTTTTAGTTCTGCATTGCTGTTTCATCTGACATGCAAAGCATAAGAGCCAAAGAATATGAGAACAGTTTTCCATGTCCATTCTGCCAAAACTAACATGTATTGGCAGTTGAACCACCAAAGCAATTTGGAAGTTTTCAGCACAGGAGCAAGAGCCTCTCTCCAACATAAATCACAGGAACGGCATGATTGTAGACAATGACCATGCGCAGTTTGCTCTGGGGATTGGGAAGTGAAATTGTAGAAGGATATTGCCAAATTGCGAATGTCCATACACAGCTTAAAAAAAAAAAAAAAGAGGCCTTGTGGGCAATAGCTCCCCAATTTTATGTGCTTTCTTCTTCTCTTAGAGCTAAGGAACGGAATGGGCATGTATTCATACTTCTATTTTTTGTTTGTTTTACAGCAGTATTTTAGTGGTGCTCTGTTCGTTACTGCTTCAGAAAAATAATTCTTTGTTACAGAATAATTAGTTTGGCTAGTTGGAAAGATGTTTGAATTTTCTGACACTTTAGAAGATGGAGAATGAGAAGAGTATTTCATGAGGGAAATGTGACATACTTCACAGTGCCCTGTGTTTGGGAGTTTCTTGGTAGAATACTTAACCTTGAGATGTATGCAATTGATGCCAAGACTATATTAATGGTTGTAATGGTGTATATTTCTATGTTCTTATCTTAAACAATGCTCTCTGCGTTTATGCCCTTGTGGAAACTTTGTAAATTAAAATAAAGTGAAGTATTTTTCCCACATCATCTTTACAAACATTGGAACATCCACAAACTTACAAAATGCTTTTCAGGTATGTTGTATCATGCATTTTCTACAACACCTCATTAGGGGTATATATCATTATTTGTATTTTAGAGATGAGGTGGTACTACTTGCAAACGCAGCTAAAAATTGGCAGCATACTGTGGTCTTCCCGTCGCCTCTGATCTCAAATTCAATGTCCTTTCCATTATGATTCATGACCCCTCTGCTATAGGGCACCCGTCCCACTTTTGGGATAATAATTCACTAAAAATTCTATGCTTTGTGTAACTTAAATTCTTCTGAAATTGTACTTCATTGCTTGTGTGAGATTCAATAATCTATATCTTTCTCAGTGAGGGAAGCAGTAATGGAACAATGTTAACAATAAATTTAGAAGTGTCTATTGTGATTGTGTGTTTTTTTTTTTTTGGTAGTATAAGTGCATTTTGCTGTGTTTAAACCTTGCAAACAATTATAAAATGCTGGTTAAATCCAAATAATAATTTGCTTTAGAAATATCTATTTTTTTTTATCATTCAATGAATTAAAAAATATGCATGTGTAAGCACAGACTTAGTGATACAGAATAGTGGCATTTTAAAATCAGGTTTTTAAATGTGCAGGCCTGGATAACATTTTGGGCATCAGAGAAAAAGGCATTGGTATTAAAAGAAAGTGTTGTACTTGTTCATTAGGAGTTTTCATAGGAGAGTCCACTGCTTTTCTTCTTGATAATATGCTTTAGACTGTGTTGTGGGTCAGGAGTTGCTGGCTGTTTCATGATAGTGCTTTTTTTTTTTTTTTTTAACTCCAGCCTTGTGAAACTGACATCAATGAAAAAATATGATGTTGTTTATCCACCTTGTACTATACTGTTCTTCAACAACATCTTTTAATGCCTTTGCTCATTTAAAAATATTCTGGAAAACCTGGACATAGAAGAGTGAGTGACTTGCTGAGATTTTATGATTAATAAGTGGGTTAATCTGGACTTGAATAAAATGTGTCTGGTTACAAAGCCACACACTCCACTTAACCACTAAGCCATTATAATATGTGCTATGTATGTGTGCACGTGTGTGTGTGTGACACAGAGAGAGAGAGACAGAGGGAGAGAAAGAGAAAGAGAGACATGTAAGACATGGTCTTCTTTCTCCTGATCATTCTCTTCCAGAAATATTCTAATCACCAAAAAGGCCACGCATTGGGACTTATACAGCCTTCTGTATGAACTCAAATGTTGCCCAGACATATATCTTCATTATTCCCTAATGTCAAGAAAATATGGCTTAGTAGCATTTCAGTGGGAGAAGAGAGACATGTGTAAGTGGGAATAATTACTTTTTCTGGCAAGGAGACATTTTCTTAGTAAACTTTATTTCCTGACCTGTGACAAATACTTTAATCTTCACTTTTTAAAAACTTGAAGGATATAATGATTTAAAATGACTTTTGTATGCTTAAATTTTTTTGGAAACAATTTTCAGCAAGGTAGAGTGATCTTTCCTTTCTGCAAAGATCTTAGTGCTAAGTGTCATGGAAAGAAGGTGATATGAAACAATAATCTGAGTTATCACCCTACGTCTGGTTCAGGACAAAAGAAAGAAGAAAATTAGACCTACACTAATGTGACCCTTTTTTTTGATTAGTGTGATTCACAGATCGGTACTGCTAAACAGACTTGATAGCAGTTTGTGACCAGAAAGAAAAATTGAGTGTTCAGAAACTCTCAGAATAGTTGAAAAAAACTTAACAGTGTAATGTCACGTCTGTTGAATCTAATGATAAAAGCAATGGAGTTTATATTTTTAATATATTTTACTTTTCTTTTTCTGCTAATTCATGCCTATTTTCTTTCATAAAAATATCTGCATATTTCACTTATTATAGGCAATTGTAACACAATGATAAGTATTGATATTAGCTAAGCATATGTAAACATAGAAAAGATAAAGTAAAGTACAGTCTAAAGGATAAAATATGGTACACCTGTGTAGCGCATTTATCAGGAATGGAGCTTACAGGACTGGAGTAACGTTTTAGCCCTCAGAAAAATGGCATTAGTATTGAAAGGAGTTTTAGAAACCCACACTAATCATTCAGAGTCAGAATAATCAATATCACTGTCCACATCTCCACATCTTGCCCCACTGGAAGGTCCGTAACCACGTGGAAATATCATCTCCCATGACAACAGTGCCTTCTTCTGGAATACCACCTGAAGGACTTGCCTGAGGCTGTTTTACAGTTAACTTTTTAAAAGAAGGCGTATACTCTAAAAAAAAAACAGATAAAAAGTAAAAGTGCAGTAAATACATAAAACATAGTCATTATCAAGTGTTAGATACTGTACATAATTGTTTGTACAACACTTTCATATGACTGACAGCAAAGTAGGTTTATTTACACCAGCATCACCACGAACACTTGGTAATGTGTTGCACTGTGATGTTGTAATAGCTACAAAGTCACTAGGCGATGGAAATTTTTCAGCTCTATTGCAATCTTAAGGGACCATTTTTATAGTATCTTGTCTGTCATTGACTGAAATGTCGTTATATGGCACGTGACTGCACCAATTAAAAACATGTAAATTATAGCATTAGCTATTTTCAACCCTTGGTCAATCAGGTGATAAGGATCTGAAGAATTCTGGAGATTTGCAGGATAATGGAGGCAAATTTTGCTTAATCCCAAGTGGGAATTTTTGCCAAAAAATTAAAAGGGGGAAAGTAGCCTAACAGTTGAATACCTTAATAAGATATTGTGAGGATATCCTTGCTCAGTCTGTCATACAGGAATTACTGTATATATATCCATTCATTCATTCATTCATTATTGAACACCTACTATGTACCCAGGACCATTCTCTGGGTATTGAGTTATACTTCAAGGATAATATAAGGGGTTGTATGTATGTTTTCACTAAGTTCTAAATTTTCTCAGATATACTTAGAACTGATTTAAATCCAAGCCCTTTGAGTTCTTTGATGTAACCCCTGAAGAACTCAGGCCCGCTGAGCTCATTTGCAGAATATTCTTAGCTGACCTGACTTCAACTCTGCTTTCTCTGTTTTCCTGGCCCCATTAGCTGTCATCTCAGTTTTTTTTAGCTCCTAGTTTTGGAATGGACCTAGAAGATAACAAGTAGAACAAGACAATGGGAATAGCAGAGCATGAAAGCTAAATCTGAACACAACTGCCGAGACAGCTCCCATCACAAAAACCTATTTGGCTTTAAGCAAGGAGGTATGGTAGATATGATACCCTTGATGACATAGTGGCCTAGATGAGCAAAAAGTGCTTTTAGCATAAGGTTAGCAAAGTGTGCGTAACATAGATATTGAACAATCAAGGTGTTATTGCTTGAATCAGCCATTTTCTCTCTGGAGGGAGAAAACAAGATTGCAGAGAAATTCTCTTTTGAATCCTATTTGGTAAAGTCTAACCTCTGACATTCCATTGTGTGATTTTTGGGACTTCAAATGTCTTTACAAAATAACACAATCTTTTCTTTTCTTTTGACTTTCTTTTATTTAATTTATCTTGATTTATCATTAACAGGCTTGTGTTACCATAAAAGAGAAAGTTTCTATCATTGATGTCATTCATGGTGCTAAGTTGTAAAGTCGTCTGTTTTGTCGATAGATGTCCAGACAGCATTGAAGGGCAAAAGCCCAATCATTCAATCTCCATCAGCATTTAGGCTGGGTTCATAAGCAAGAACACATGTATTGATTGGAACAGTTAGATACTTCTTTAGCATGGTTTGCAGAGTTCTTGATTTTTCTCAATATGGGAGAAACTGGGAAGGTCAAGAGAAAATAAGCGCAAGTCAAAGAGAGACTTGTAAAATAAACAGCAACATCTGGCAAATGACTTCCTCTCATGGACATAGGAGGGACTCTTAGGTCAGTGAAGGAGAAATGTTTTTCTTGGCAGAGTGTTAGCTTAATATCCATTGGATCTGAGAATAAACCTTACTTAGGTTTATAATATTTCTCTTGTTGATAGTGTGGGGTTTAAGGCCTGATGCTCACAACAGCAAACATTTATTTGGCCCTTCTTAAGAATCATTAGGTTTACTTTGAAGTATTTTCAAAAGATATTTAAACGGTAAAGACCTCATAATTCTTCGTTATCTAAATTTTTGTTTTTATCTTCTTAGTGAACTATATTATTTACATTGGCAATGTCTAGTACTGCATTTCTTTTTGCTCAATTAATGAAAAGATTACCAAATTCTAGCAATTGACCATATCTCTCCAAACACACCACTTTGGTAGAAACCCTGTGCGATTATTCTTGATGCATAGTTATTCATAGTAAATTATTAATAAGATATTAATCTGTAACAACTTACAATATGTTATTCTATATCTTGTACTGAGTCTATAAAGGGTACTTTTAGGCCTTTTCTTAACAAGATAGACTTTTTAAAAATTGTTTTAACAGACTTAACGAAAATAATGTGTTGTTATATTAAGAAAATAAAATAAAACAGAAGTTCATAAAATAGAAAAGTCCAGAGTCTTTCACCCAGGCCATAGCAGTGACAATTTTTTGACTTTGTATAATAAAAAAATAAATAATGAAAAATTATTTTCAGATGATAGTCACTATTTTTAAGTTAATATAAAGATAGTAAAGCTTTTAAGTTCTAATATGAGAGTTTTCAAATTTATTGCTTCTCAGTGCAATAGGGATTGAGAACATGTTTTCTTTGTTATGGGGAAGAGAATGAGATGCTGGTATATTTCTCCAGAGGGGAAAGTGATGTAGAATGTCCACTTCATTTCCCATCTTACTTCCCTTCCTTCATTTCTCAGTTATTGCCATTTATTAAAACCAGATGGAAGCAAAGTGATTTAAACATGGGATAATTCAATTTTATGCTATGTTATGTTATGAGAAATGCAGATGTCCCAGCTTCAGGATATTTGTGACAATGTTGTTTTTTTAGGTGCAGGCCATTCACATGCTGAAATGATCTGTCTTGCTAAAGCCATGTGTTCTGGACTAATGACTCTCAAAAACACTCATGGACTTTAGGTGGAGATGTAAGTTTGTGACTTACAAGAGAAAGTGAAAATTTCTGGGATTTCTAAAGGGGAAGGTTGTTTAAGTAACGGTTATCTGAATGGCAGGCCTATCAGGAACTAAGCTGTTTGTAGAAGACTTCCCAGAAACACTGTAAGAGTGAGAAAACTGCTTAAATGAACCCTTAGAAGTAAATATTATAATATTTATTTGTAAAAAGTATTATAATAAATTTATTTATAAATAAATATTAATTTTGTTATAATATTTATTTATAAATAAATAAACTGCTTAGGTAAACCCTTAAATTAGTTCCCCCCATTCCACCCCATGTTGTTTTTAGAAAAATCAGCAAGCAGAATATAATTGGCTTCTTGAATGCAGTGCAATGGAATTTAGAGAAGGGAGAGGCTAATCTCTCATAGTCTCTCTACCTGGAGGCATTTGACGTTTGACACAATGACCAACTTTTGAGTTGTTGACTTAGGTGGTGGTGGAAGGCGTAAAAGAGCATCCCGTGAAGAGGCAATCATGTTCAACTGTCACTTATTTTTCAAACGGCGTGAGACCCTGTTTCTGTATCTTTCCAGAGCTTCAGACTCACATGGCCATTTTCCATTAGGTATGTCACAAGGAACTTGTATTTATTTGTTGTGACACTTTGGAACAGATAGTTATTCAAGGAAATTTATCACAGAGATCAGGGCTCTCTAACCTGAAAGGGGAAGGAATGTAACCTGAAAGAGGAGGTCATGGGCATCAATGTTTGGTTGGTAGTCTGAGACTCTCTGCCTTGTCTCTGCTTCTTCTTTCAGTTTGTAGATTGTACCTTCTTTGCTCTCCTGTGAATGTGACTACCAGTTTATGGCTTCGCCATTGCTCATAAGTGTATATATATTATAGGTCCAGCTACATGAAGAGACTGAGTTAGTTCTATTGGTCTTTAATCTTCCAACAAAGGGTCACAGAGTCAAAATAATTTATACCATCATCACAACCACTGAACTACGGCATTGAACAAAATAATTAGTGAAAAAATATGCAGACAGTAGGACAAAGGAGACAGAGGCGAGGCCAGTGACAAAGGAGAGGTTGGAGGAAACTGCATTTTGTCTAAAAGATCAGCATGTACTTTGGCAGTGATTTCATTCTTGCCCAATGAACATGGACGAGGAACCTGGAAATGTTGCTTCAATCACATGGTGGGTTCTAGGAAGATCAACCCTCAAGGAGCAGGACTGACCTGCCTGGAACCAACACACACCCTGGAGGCAGGGTTGGCAAAGGCAGGATAGGGTTCTGTTTCTGAAGGCTCTGAATTCTGGATCATTTTCTGAGCTGCACATGGAAAGGAGTAATGCAGACCAGTAGGCATCAGAGAGATTGCATAAAATAAAAACTTTGCTCTAGGAACGTTTACTGGGGTCCAAGGATGGAGAACAACTGCTAATAAAAGTGAACTAAGTAACATTTTTACTTATTTATTTATTTATTTATTTTTTTGAGACGGAGTTTCGCTCTTGTTACCCAGGCTGGAGTGCAATGGCGCGATCTTGACTCACTGCAACCTCCGCCTCCTGGGTTCAGGCAATTCTCCTGCCTCAGCCTCCCGAGTAGCTGGGATTACAGGCACGCGCCACCATGCCCAGCTAATTTTTTTGTATTTTTAGTAGAGACAAGGTTTCACCACGTTGACCAGGATGGTCTCGATCTGTTGACCTCGTGATCCACCCGCCTCGGCCTCCCAAAGTGCTGGGATTACAGGCTTGAGCCACCGCGCCCGGCCCATTTTTTTTTGAGACGGAGTTTCGCGCTTGTTACCCAGGCTGGAGTGCAATGGCGCGATCTTTGCTCATTGCAACCTCTGCCTCCTGGGTTCAGGCAATTCTCCTGCCTCAGCTTCCCAAGTAGCCGGGACCACAGGCATGCGCCACCATGCCCAGCCAACCTTCTGCATATTTTTTAGTAGAGACGTGGTTTCACCGTGTTGACCAGGATGGTCTCGATCTCCTGACCTCGTGATCAACCCGCCTCGGCCTCCCAAAGTGCTGGGATCACAGGGTTGAGGCCCGGCCCATTTTTAAGAACAGATGTGCCCCAGAGCTCCAGACATAACTCAGCCTGCAAGCTCATAAAAAGAGAGTCTGGGATCTGGGAACTGGGGTGAGGGTGGATGAGGAGCATCCTCTGAGTAGGTAGTAAAGGTTTCTGACTTTATGAGAGTATCATAAGTGAGCTGAGAAAAATGTGTGAGATCTGTATATTTATATAATATATGCATTTCAGTCAAAGCCAGGATATGGAGAATCTGTGAAAATTACTTCCTCAGTCAATTAACATGCAATGTGGCAAGAATATTAACTACAACGTGAATCTAATTTCTTGCTGATTTGCATATAACCGGGAGACAGTTTCTTCTACATAAATACAGTAGTACAACCAGAAAACAGATAATCAGCAGTAAACTGTGGAGAGAAAAGCCTTATTTTAAATGCAAATACCTGTTTATATTTTTCTTAAGAAAATAAAAGTGCAACCAAAGTCATGTGTTTTGAATAATTTCCCATGTTCCTTCCCTATCTCCACCTATAGTTTGGTTTCTGTTTCATTTCAGAAGGAGATGCTATTAAGCGTCTGGTAGAAAAGTCTGCTTGCATTTCCTATCTATTGAAGAGACTGTTCCCTCGGTTGTTTTGTTTCTGGCCTCCATACTGGCTGTTAACACAACACCACAATGCCTCCTTCCCTCTAAAACTTGAAGGCTCCCAGTTGGATCCCGTAACCTCCAGTAAGCCTTCTTCAAGTTTTCTAATACCCGGAGGTAGACTATTGTCTTCCTGAATGCTTTTTGCCGTTATAATCATCACTGCATACTTTAGTGTTAATGTTAATTTTTATTTAGGTGTATTAGGTAAGCTGTTCTTTCTCTTCAGGAAGGCTATTAGACTCCAAATCCTGTGCTCTTCTATGCTGAGCTTGATCATCTTTTGGAGAATATTGTCTTTTCTCTTGTCTCAGAAAAATGTGACATCTCTCCTTGGACCTTGCTTTGCTTTTCAAGAACCCAGTTCCCTATCCTCAGGTCCCTTCCTGAATAGCCTCATGGGTCCTCATGTTGCATTTCTTTTCTTTTCTGTTTTTTGTTGTTGTTGAGATAGAGTCTCGCTATGTTGCCCAGGCTGGAGTGCAGTGGCATGATCTTGGCCCATGTAACCTCTGCATCCCAGATTCAAGCAATTTTTAGTAGAGATGGGGTTTCACCGTGTTAGCTAAGATGGTCTTGATCTCCTGACCTCATGATCCACCTGCCCTAGCCTCCCAAAGTGCTGGAATCACAGGTGTGAGCCACCATGCCTGGCCCTCACATTGCATTTCTAATGCCAGCCTTATGGAATCCTGCCCAAGATTTCCATTATATTTCTCAACTGCCTGCCCCTTCGACTCTCTCTCCCAGTCACTCCACCTGCTTGGATGCACAGCATTTTATTTATTTATTTTATTATTTTTACTTCTTCTACTTTTATTTTACATTCAAGAGTACATGTGCAGGTTTATTGCCTGATTATATTGCTTGATAATGAGGTTTAGGGTGCAGATGATCCCATCATCCAGGTACTGAGCTTAGTACCCATTAGTTTTTCATATCTTGTCTCTCTTCCTCCTTCCCTCCCTCCCTCCTGTAGTTGTCTCCAGTTTCTATTGTTGCCATCTTTCTGTCCATGAATGCCCAATGTTTAGCTCCTACTTATAAGTGAGAAGAACATGCAGGCTTTGGTTTTCTGTTCCTGCATTAGTTCACTTAGGATAATTGCCTCCAGCTGCAACCATGTTGCTGCAAAGGAATTTTTTTTTTTTTTTTGTGGCTGGATAGTATTCCATGGTGTATATGTACATTTTCGTTATCCAATCTACCATTGATGGACACCTAGGTTGCTTCCATATCTTTGCTATTGTGAATAGTGCACAGCCTTTTAGCGTTCACACTAGATTATTCTCACAGCCAAGTTTTCTAGACCTCTGGTCTTCCCTGATCTAGCACTTCCTGCCACCTATATTTCATCTTTTAATGATTGTTTAATATCCTGCCCTATATTGTAGGTATTTGAGTCTATGCCTCATTTCTGCTGCAATATTCAATCTAACATTTATGGCCACTATGTAAGAAAAACACTTTCGTCCTAATTTTCTAAGTGATGAAACAGAAGCTTTAATAAAGAGTGGTGTATCCAAAGCCAACCCATAAGTGGTAAGGGAATAATTCAAATCTAGGTCTTCTTTCCCTTCTATTACAGAAAATGAGAACATATCTCACCACCAAAGTAATGCAATTGGAATGCAGAAAATCCTTGTAATTGATGAATACTTAAGAGTTGCTTTGACAACGTTTCAGCTTTTTAAAGTAATGTTATTAAGATGAAAATATAATTCTAGTTACCATTTTGATACTTCCAGGAAATTAATTTCAAAGTGGATAAACTGAACATACTGAAATAGGAAACTCAGTTCTTATTATTTATATTTTTTATTTTGTCTATTTGAAGAGACGTAAACTACCTGTATTTTCAATTTTTCCCTGGGAGAATACTAATTAAAGACAGTATTGTGGAAAAAGGGCTCTATGACATATAGAACCCACATTTTGGGGGGCTATTCAAAGCTAATTTTCTCTCTCTTTCTTTCTTGCCTGCTTCCTTCCTTCCCTCCCTCCCTCCCTCCCTTCTTTCCTTCCTTCCCTCCTTCCTTCATCTCTGTTTCTTTTCTTTTCTTTCTTTTAGATGGAGTTTCGCTCTTGTTGCCCAAGCTTGAGT
Organism: Callithrix jacchus; assembly: GCF_049354715.1. Lineage (NCBI taxonomy): Eukaryota > Metazoa > Chordata > Mammalia > Primates > Cebidae > Callithrix > Callithrix jacchus. The sequence goes on from NC_133504.1 coordinate 49,622,021, forward strand.
ACAACGGCACAATCTTGGCTCACTGCAATCTCTGCCTCCCAGGTTCAAGCAATTCTCCTGCTTCAGCCTCCCGAGTAGCTGGGATTACAGGCATGTGCCACCACGCTCAGCTAATTTTTTTGTAGTTTTGGTAGAGAAGGGGTTTCTTCCATGTTGGTCAGGCTGGTCTTGAGCTCCAGACCTCAGGTGATCCGCCTGCCTTGGCCTCCCAAAGTGCTAGGATTAAAGGCATGAGCCACTGCACCTAGCCTAGAGCTAATTTTCTAAGGAATTATTATCTTCTACTGAAAGTTCAAACGTACCTCCTCATTGTTATTTTTCATGCAGTTGTAACCTAAATGTACAAACCTAAGTTCCCTGTCATCTGCAGTTATCATGATAATCAATGTGAACTTAAATGAGAGCATATATAAATACTATATGTAAATAAAAGGTTATTCAAATATTGTATGTTGGTCTCTCCATAGCATTACTGTGGCTTTACATGTGTTTAGAAAATTTGTTACAGTTGTTAAATCTGTGATCAATATATCTGTGGGCAAAACACACAAATGCAAACTTATATTACAAGGTAATAAAAGAGGCATGCTAAATTTGGGTTTCTCAGGGGAGAATTTACAGATTTGATAAGGTATATAGAAGATTATCATAAAATATGAATGGAAAATGATTATAATAAAACAACCCACACATTATTTATATTTAAGTGTATAGCTAGTACTAAAACAAATATAAACATAAGAAGATATTGAATGTTTACAATCTCTTTTAGCTCTGAAAATGTTATTAATAAGCCAGGCATGGTGTCGCATGTCTGTAGTCCGAGCTACTCAGGAGACTGAGGTGGGAGGATCACTTTTGCCTAGGAGTTCGAGGCTGCAGTGAGCTATAATCACACTACTGTGCTCCAGCCTGGGTGCCAGAGTGAGACCCTGTCTCATAAAGTAAAAAATTCTTAACAGTAATGAATATTTGACACCAAGCTTTGTATAAAGAAGATGGAGAAGGAATAGCCAGAGAGAGGGATAGAGCAAAAGCCAAAGGAGTGAGTCTGTGTAGAGCCAAGAAAAAAAGTATTTTAGGAGAAAAAGACTTTGAAACAGAATGTTTTTGTAAAGGAAAGAACGAGTTATTTACCAAGGAGGCTAGGAGGTGATGCAGATCAGGAAAATTCTGTTTACCTTTTGATGGAAAAAACTGAACATGTGTAAAAGTCAATGGTAAGAATCCATTCAATGGAGGTGGCGAGGCGGGGATTGAGGACTAAAGAGAGAAAAGATATAATCTATTGTTCCTGAGATTCCTGAGAAGGTGGATGGGGATAGCATTCAAAGCATAATGGAGGGATTGGCTTTATACCATCCTGAAGTCAATTTTGTCACTGTCACAGGAAGGAAGAATGAGGCTAGTTGTGGAGATATTTGTATATGAGTAATGTAATGTATTGTTATGGAATTGGTAAAAATGTTACTGAAATATGACAGACCACAGAATCTAAATTTGATAAGGAGAGATGTGAAGGGAGTTAAAAAATTAAAAGGGCTGATAGATTGGAATAAAGTAGAAAGGTCAATGAAGTTGTGGATGGCTCAAATGGCCATCTCAAGCAAACTGGAAGAGAGGTTATAGCCAGAGAGTGGGGTGCTTAAACCAGTGCCTTTGGGACAGGAACTGTTCCAGATGATGACAAGGTTTAAGGTGTAACACAGGAAATATGAGGTAATGTGAGGCTTTGGAGAAAGTTATTGTAAACAAGGTGGTTAAGAAACTGAGAAGCTGAGTTGTTAGATTGACCATGTGGTTGTCGTGGTTCCCCAAAGAGATGACAATGGCTTGGAGAGAAAAAGTGGCGAAGTCCGATGGATGGAAGGGGGTGGATGAAAGATTTGAAGCCAAGAGGGACAGGCAGCAGGAGAAAGCTGTAGGTTCAAATGCCACAACCCCAATAGAACAGGGTATTTTACTAGAAAGAAGGACAGAGGCAGAGAAGGAAGACAGCAACTTCACTTCCTTACTCTGATGTCCTTGGGTATGAAAGAATAAGTAGTAATTACTACACAAGTTTACATAGAAATTTCTATCTTCAGGGGAAAGCAGGTATGGTAAGGAGTTTGGGGAAACACTTGAGCAGATTGTAGACAATTTGTTGACCTGGAATCAGTAATTCTAGAGGGCACAGCAGGAAAGTTTGGGGGAGGGAAGCTCTGGGGAAGAACATACAGATATTATGCACTGAGGGTATGTTGGAACAGTTGCTTCTCAAATTACAATCTGTATCCAAATGTGCCTGTTAAAACACAGACTGTTATTCAGTAAGTCTGGGCTGAGGACTGAGGTCCTGCATTTCTAACAAGCTCCTAGGTAATGCCAGGGCTGTTGGTCCCAGGCCACAACTTGCTCAAGGGATTAGAGGACACAATTGTTTTATTTGATGGAGGGGAATGGAAATATACTTTTTGTGTTGACTGATGAAAGTTAGTATAATATTAATTAATGTTTATCTAACTTACTATATGCCAGAGGCTTTTTAATGTACACTATATATATTAACTCATAATCCTTTGAGGTAGGTACTGTTATTAGTGAAACTGATACACTTGCTTAAGGATACCCAGATAGTACAGGCAGAGTCAGGCTTTCAACCTAGGCAACAGTGACCCAAGCTGACATGCTTTGCAATTCATGAAAGGCATAGAAGTTTAATTTCAAGAGTCTAAATGAGGAGAGCAAGCACTGGGTCTGTTAGCCAAAGATCTAATCTCTTCTGGTAGGTACCTGAGAAATTTTGAGTGTATGCGTATAGTATTTCATTGTCATAAAAATCCTATATGGGGTATAATCCCTTTGATGGACATTAGCAATAATTTTTTTCCCACTTTTCCATTAACTTCCATTTCCATAGATATGTGAATATGGTTCTGAATTTAAATGATTAGCCATAAATATTTATATACTAGCTAAATGAAGGCATTTGTTCATTGGTTTTCCACAGAATAGGCTTGTGTTTGGAAGTACGATGGTGGTAAAACACCTCAGTTCTCTTACACTCCACTGTGTTCCAGTTGGATAAACAATGACCCTTATCCATCATTTGGTTATCCCTAGCACCAGTTGGTGGGCGTATCCTTCTGTACTTATAAAATCTTTCATAATCTTCTTGAAGAGCTTGGGGACACTCAGAAGGGCTCTAGAAACTAAAATAGTATTAATAACAGCTGGAATATACTATCTCCATCCACATCTAGTTGGCAAGCTAATCACATTCTTTTGGCAAACTGATTACATTCTTTCCAGTTTAGCTTTCACTAGATTTTTTCCTAAGGGAATCTACAAAGAGAGTATGGAGTAGAAACAGGCTTTATCTTTCATGAAGAACAACTCTATTATTTTCTTCTTTTCAAGACATTCATTCATTTACAAAGGTGAACTTGCCTAAGGCAGGGGATTCAAGTGAGGATTGAAACTCAGTACAGTGAAACAGACCATCCCTTAAGTCATACAATATTTAGGTAGAAATTTTTTTATTGTTGGTCTTATACCTAAAGGTAAAGGACTTGGAGGGGTTTCAAAGCCTTATATTTTATTATTAAATAATCTGGTTTCAGATTTCTGCCTGAAAATGTATAGATTAAAAAGATAGTTGTCCAAGAATTGTTAAAAAACAAAGCTATTGGTATCAGTATAAAGTTTTAGATCAGTCACATTAGTAAAATCAAATTCTGTAAAGAGTAAGTGAAGTGCAAGATGAAGATTAGGTAGAAAATTCTTTGGAAAGTGCCCTTGCCCTGAGTCTGGTCACTTTCTGCCTGGAGTAGAATGTCAAACACCTCGTTGTCTGCTTGAATGGAAATGCTTAATGCAATAAAAGAGTTTTAAGGGATATGAAATATTGTATATCCATTTAGTCAGCAGTGTTTTGATGTGAAGAGTGTGCAATTGTGTTAATATCAAAACTCAAACTAATTTTTTGTTTATTTAAAAGATAGCTTGATGACTTCTGTCTTCTCTGGGCACCATTATCTTTTGCTTGGAAAAATCTAACAGCCTCTTAACTCAGTTTTTAAAGTTCTGTGTGATTTTGGTCTTGTAGTCATATTGTGATTTTGATCAAAATCAGCATATGAGTTTGGTCATATAACATGACTTTATTTCAAAAAGTGCACATTTGGCTAGAAGAATTGATCCTTCTAGAAATAATTACTATGAAAAAGCATGATTTTGAATATATTGGACCTTCAAATTGAAATGTCTTGTCAATCCATAATATCTGTGATATTAATCACAAATAAAATAATCAATAATTGTTGTGGTCAACTAACCAGCTAGAGTCTGCATCTTATCATTTCATGGGTTAAACTACAAATACTGTCTCAATATCTGGGATGCAGACCATGCTTTAAGCTATTGCCCTAAAGTATATGGCCCAATTTGGTAGATCACCTTTAATTTGTAGAGCTTTTGTTTTTTTTAAAAACCGAAGACATTCTTTGCTTATCTTAATTTACCTGACATTCACTAAGGAATAAAGCTGATAACACATATGATTTCATAGAAAAGTAATATGGGGGCTGGGTGTGGCAGTTCATGCCTGTAATCCCAGCACTTTGGGAGGTTGAGGTGAGTGGATTACAAGATCATGAGTCTGAGACCAGCCTGGCCAATATGGTGAAACACCGTCTCTACTAAAAATACAAACATTTTCTGGGTGTGGTGGCATGCGCCTGTAATCCCAGCTACTCAGGAGGCTGAGGCTGGAGAATTGCTTGAACCCAGGAGGTGGAGGTTGTGCCGAGATCAAGTCACTGCACTTGAGCCTGGGCGACAGAGTGAGGCTCCATCTCAAATAATAATAATAATAATAATAATAATAATAATAATAAATAGTAATATGGACTGAATATCCAGTCATAGAGAAGCACCACAGAAATTATATGGATATAATGCATCCATATAAAACTCTTAAAAGTTTTTTTTTTCCTCACTCCTCTTAAATGTAAGTTAAATCAGTAGGCTCATATGTCCACATCTTGGTTAAAATTCTTTGTTAAAGTTGCAGCCAGTCATAGGTGACTGCAATACCTCAATTCTTATTTCAGAGTTCCTGAAAGATTGTTCCCTACAAGAAAAAATCTGCTGACAGACTATAAGCACAAAAGGACAGTCTTTAGAACTTACACATAGTTAAAATAAATGAAAGACAGAAAGAAAAAAATAAATGCAGCTAAAATATTTATCTAATTGTTCAGTCATGCATATTAAATGGATTCTTGATCAACTCTCTTAAGTATTCTCTGAAACTTCATGCTTCAGTCAAAAAGAATACGTAATTCCTTGCTTCTTGCAAAGGTAAAATTATTATTGGAAACTTTCCTGAAGAGTTTTTTTTTTTTTTTGAGAACTGTTCACATTTCTTTCCTTTTGCATTTGTTTAAGGTAGGAACGGGTGGATGAGGAGAAATAGAGATCAAGGTTGGATGAGTCGCAGCTTAACCTTGTTATATATATATAAGGCAGAGGAGTTGAGTCTCCACTGCACTTCCTGCTATCAATGACCTGGAGGCATTTCTCTGTCTAGTCATCATCCCATAACAGCTCCTTTCTTGCCAGGTCATTAAGATTCCCTGAAAGTCTCTGTGACAAGCTTTGCCTCTCAGGAACTCAAGATTAATTCTTTAGGGAGAGTTTGGGAATTCCTTGTTATCAAATTGATCTGTGAGAATTTTTCTTACTGCTATCAGGAGTGCAGGGTTGCTGTAGAGTGAGTCAAGCTGACAAACATATGCATGGATACACATCTTCAACTCATCCTCTCTAGCCTTTCTCTTTCCCTTCTAGCTTATTTACCTACATGGTTAATTATCTCTCTAGAAGGTTAGTTTCTATTAAGAAAAATACAGTTCATTTCAATATTAGACAAGGGCTAGTGCTGTGGTTTGGAGTAATATATCAATTTGATTTGGATAAAGTTGGTGTTACCCTAAGGTGGTTTTTCTATTAGACCTCTAGAAATCTTCTTAATTGACTAGCATTATCTTTAAATTTTTTCCATACCTCACCTTGATTACTGGAGATAACCTTGAATGGGTAAATGTGATCTTACACAAAGCCACTTCACCTTCCTGAGCTTGGCTACTCTATCTGTATGATAAAAAACTTGGATTAGATGATGGTTAAGGTGATTCCAGCTGCCTGGGCTTCATACTATAAGATGTGCTGTAAACCCCATACTCACATTCATTATGGGATTTTTCAACATGACAACATATAGGCTGGTCTTGCATTTCAGCCCATGTATCAGCCACAGTATGCTAAAATAAATAAGTGTGACCTCTGAGATATATTTGTTGGTAAAGATCAGATAGTTTACTAACTGTGCCTCAGAATTCTCTAACTTCTACTTAACATTGATGTTTATGATGAAAGACAGAGAGAAGGATGGATACAAAGAGGATGATTCTTACAAGTTCTGTGACACTGTTAGGTTAAAATTGTAATTATTTTTGTGATAATCATCATTACACATTAAGTGCCTATTTGCTTATGGCATTGTCCTAGGTAAAACATATTGGTAGGGAGAGGCCAGGATCTAGATGACTTAGTTCAGATCTTGATGACTTCTATGCTAAACTGTAAGAAGGTTTGGTTCAGTGAAGGGAGTAGGGAGCATACCACATCAATCAAAATGCAAAAGGTGTTGGCCTTACACTAAAATTAACTCCAGATGGATTAAAGATTTAAACATAAGACCTAGCAACATAAACACCCTAGAAGAAAACCTAGTCAGTACCATTCAGGACATAGGCATAGGCAAGGACTTCATGACTAAAACACCAAAAGCAATGGCAACAAAAGCCAAAATAGTCAAATGGGATCTAATTAAACTTAAGAGCTTCTGCACAGCAAAAGAAACAATAATTAGAGTGAACCAGCAACCAACAGAATGGGAAAAAATTTTTGCAATCTACTCATCTGACAAAGGGCTAATATCCAGAATCTGCAAAGAACTAAAGCATATTTATAAGACAAAAACAAACAAACCCATTCAAAAGTGGGTGAAGGATATGAACAGACACTTTTCCAAAGAAGACATTTATGAGATGAAAAAAAGCTCATCATCACTGGTCATTAGAGAAATGCAAATCAAAACCACATTGAGACACCATCTCATGCCAGTTAGAATCATTAAAAAATCACTGATCATTAAAAAATCTGGAGACCACAGATGCTGGAGAGGATGTGGAGAAATAGGAACACTTTTACACTATTGTAGGAGTGTAAATTAGTTCAACCATTGTGGAAGACAGTGTGACAATTCCTTAAGGATCTAGAAATAGAAATTCAATTTGACCTAGCAATTCCATTACTGGGTATATATCCAAAGCATTATAATTCATTCTATTATAAAGACACATGCACATGTATGTTCATTTTGGCACTGTTTGCAATAGCAAAGACCTGGAACCAACCCAAATGCCCATCAATGATAGACTGGACAAAGAAAATATGGCACATATACACCATGGAATACTATGCAACCATAAAAAAGGATGAAGGGACATGGATGAATCTGGAAACCATCATTCTCAGCAAACTGACATAAGAACAGAAAACCAAACACCACATGTTCTCATTCATAGGCAGGTGTTGAACAATGAGAACACATGGGCACAGGGTGGGGAATATCACACACTGGGGTCTATTGAGGGGTAGGGGGCTAGGGGAGGGACAATAGCAGTGCAGGAAGGTTGGGGAGGAAAAACACTGGGAGAAATGCCTGATGTAGGTAACGGGCAGATGGAGACCTCAAACCACCATGGCATGTGTGTACATATGCAACAGTCCTGCAAGATCTACACATGTACCCCGGAACTTAAAAGTACAATATAAAAAAAGGTGGTGGAATTGGTCTAAGAAGAAAGAAGATTTAAAAAAGAATGGAACCAAAAGAGTATAGACTTACTCTGTGCATTGTGAAAAAAATACATGTTGAAAATGATATAGGAAATAGCACTTATTTATGAATAGCAATTACAGGCTGTCTCAGGTAATCATTATTAGTTTGGGACTGCTTCCACCAATGAGTCAAGAGGAAATATTAAAATAGAAGGCAATATTCCAATAGCATTTCCAGATCCTTTATCTTCTATTAAATAAATTGGAGGAAGCTAATGGGGCCCACTAGCCCTGTGAGAAGGGTGCAGATATCCTACACTAATAACAATGGACATCAACCTAGTGTGGGAAAGGCGGAGGGGAAATCAGTCACTTTTTGGAGATGAATTAACTCCTTTAGGCTTTAGGTACCATTCAGTACATACATTTCAAGCTAATTAGTACCTTTGGGTCTAAGTCTTAATGAAGGCCAAAAGGGGAATGGTTTGTTCTCCAGACATCAAGAACACAAGGCCCATTATTATTGTTTATAATAAAGTACTGTACTTACCAGCACCTTTCATACTAGCTCAAAGGGTTTTTTCTCCCCTTTCCAAACATTCCCTCTAACCCTAGCATTATCACTAGGATTAAGTGGCAAAAACATGACATCATTATCTCCATTTCTGAGAGAAAAGGACTAATCCAGGGAGGTAGCAATTTTCTCAGGTCATGGTGAAACAGAAAGGGAAAAGGGACAAGAAATCAGGACTCTTGGCTTTCCTTCTTAGGCTAAAAATATCTTAGCTGATGAAAGGATGACAGGAATTGACTGCAAAAATCAGCAATGCTTTTGCATCTCCCTTTCACTCCCTTCTTACCCCCTGGACTTTTATTTGATGGAAGAGCCATGGGGAGTTTCACCTTTCCCTAAGATGATTGAAGGTGTCACAGGTCCACTGGGTATTAACATTATTCTTTTTTAAAGTGTTGTAAATTCACCCTCCTATAACACTTTAAAACATTAAAAAATAATCTGACAATACATTCTGGAAGCAAATCCACTTGAGAAAGAGAGCCTTAACAGGGAATCTGTTCTCTAAGTATTGAATAAGACAAAGATCCGTTTCAGCAATGGGATATCATGGAGATCATTAGAACAAGAGAACACTCAAGAACCTGGATGCACATTGAGTAGGCAAGTGACCTCTAACCCATGTCATTTTGTGCCTTATTCTCTCTATAGATCTTTGGGTTTTCCTCTCCAGTTTTCAAACAAAGACTTCATTCCTTCAATAATAGGATTTGTCTGAGAGCTGATCTGTAGTTTAAAAATAGAAGACTATAACTTCCATGACAAATTGTTCACTAACGGACCCCCAGGGAAGGTGGGGTTCACTGAAACAATTTTAGGTTTCCTATACTTACAAAGACATTTGCAATTTCAGGGACTAGGAGCTGATTCATCATAGCTGGGGTAGTTAGGTATGATTGAAGAACCACTCTTTGGACAGAAATAAATCTATTCCTCTTTTTGTTTTTTCTGTGTATGTTACTACTACTGAGTAATATTGAGTCTTTGTTTAAATATATGATGTATCAATATAGATTAAGAACATAGGCTCTGAAGATCTTAAAATCTGTGTAACCTTAGACATTTAACCTCACTAAGTCTCAGTTTTCTCTTTTGTGAAGTGGGGTAATAATCGTACCACATAGCAGTAAGTAACAGAATGCATTGAAAGTGCTTCACACAGTGCCTGACCCATAGTAAGAGGTCAATGAATATTGGATATTATCATTAACCCCTTGTACACCCAACTTATAAGGGACATAATTAAGATTTAAAGGCATGTTGAATGGTGCTTGAAAGGAGCCACACATTTCAATGTTTCACCCAATTCCTTTGCCAACTTTGAAGGAAGAAGGTTTCCAGCAGATCCATAAAATCCTTCTTTCTCTGGTTTATCTCCAGGGATTTTAAAGTCTACAGTTTTCTGCTCAGATGTTTCTTCTTCTCAAAAAGGATTTAATCATATCTTGGACAGTTATTTGGCCCACTGTAGTCTCAAGTCCTCGAGTTACCCCATATAATCAGAGAATAATTTCAATGTGTTAATGATTTCTTTTGGAAATAAGTCACGGAACTTTGCCTATTCCACTGCAGTAATTCTATACTTTGCCTCAATATTAGAATCATCTAAAGATGATTCTCAAAAATTCTGATGCCCAGGCTGCACTTCAAACAATGCAACAAAATTTCTGGAGGTTGGACTAGGCTTCACTCTTAAAGCTTCCTGGGTGTTTCTGTATGTGGCAAAGGTTGAAACCCACTCTGGTGTTAGCCCTACACTTTAGCAAGCATCAGAAGAATGAGAAGTCTGGTGATTCCAGGAAGTCACTCTCAGAAATTCCATATACAGTAGGTCTATGTTAAGTTTTAGAGTTTTACATTATTATTGCTATACTTTAAGTTCTAGGGTACATGTGCAGAGTGTGCAGGTTTGTTACATAGATATACACATGCCATGGTGATTTGCTGCATCCATCACCCCGTCATCTACATTAGGTATTTTTAATAAGCACATTCTCAATCCCCACACCCACCCCACCCTGTGAATCTGGCTGAGTGGTCTTAGGACCATCCATTGGGAAACATTAGTGTCCACTAGCAATCTTCTTAGTCATCCCATTTTTTAAAATTTATAAGGTTCTAAACCAGAGTAAAAGCCTCACCCACAATGTATATTGCTCAGTCTTTTCCAGGTACCCATATAAGGAACTTCAGTTGGTTTCAGATGTGTGGTCAATTTTAAATTAGTATCTCACAGTTTTGGGGCTGGCTTCTTGTGAACCACTGTGAAGCTACCTTAATTCACCAGACAAGAGGCAAGAAGCTGCTGCTTGACTTCTGGAGAGGCACCTGGGACTGAGGCTGCTTGCAAAGCTGGATTTACCCCAGGGTTCAACCCATTCTTTGACTAATTGTATTAAACTTAAAAAAATTAAACTTTCATTGCAGCACTGTTTACAATAGCAAAGACCTGGAATCAACCCAAATGCCCATTGATAATAGACTGGATTGGAAAAATGTGGCACATATACACCATGGAATATTATGAAGCAATCAGAAATGATGAGTTCGTGTCGTTTGTAGGGACATGGATGAATCTGGAGAACATCATCCTCAGCAAACTGACACAAGAACAGAAAATGAAACACCGCATATTCTCACTCATAGGTGGGTGATGAAAAATGAGAACACATGGACACAGAAAGGGGAGTACTAAACACTGGGGTCTATTGGGGGTAAAAGGGGAGGGCCAGTGGGAGGGGGAGGTGGGGAGGGATAGCCTGGGGAGAAATGCCAAATGTGGGTGAAGGGGAGAAGAAAAGCAAAGCACACTGCCATGTGTGTACCTACGCAACTGTCTTGCATGCTCTGCTCATGTACCCCAAAACCTATAATCCAATAAAAAAAATAAATAAAAAATAAATAAAAAGAACAATAAAAAAAAAATTAAACTTTAAAAATAATCTTTCACCACAATTATCTTTTAGTTTTCAACCATTCATTGACATTTCTATAACTTTACCGTGATTTCATTAAATGAAAGCCTTTCTGACTGGATCTCATGTGATGCTGTTACATTTTATGTTAGATTTCCTGTTTGCTTTGTAATAAAATACAACTAAAATGTACACGTTTGATTTTTCTCAAGTCCCCTTTCAGCCTCTTGGGCTTGACATTTCTGGGAGATGCTCCACGCCTTTCCCTCTTGTGAAATCTGAGCCGTAAGCACACTCCATGTTTAACCCCTGCTGCCAGACTCCAGTATAAAATTCTTCTTGGGAAAGGCCAATGGGGTATGACTTTTAAAAATCTTCCTTTCATTAAGTTTCAAACCAAATATACTAAAACGTTTTGAAAATTGAAAAAAAGCACCCCAAACCTCCCCCCCTCCAAATTTGTAGAACCTTTAGAATTTTAGGGAAAAATGATTATGATATTCACTAAACAGCAACAAATATACAATGGTGCATGTCAGCTTTCTATGGAGTTAGGGTATTCACTCACGTGGCAACGTGGTGATATTATGAGCCCTTTGGATACAATCAACCTTATAATTTATGGCCTGTGGGACTAAGATTTTGTAATCTGAAAATGGTAAGGCAAATTTGAGAATAGCCATTCCAGCCCTTTATCCTTGACTCTGAGAATAGCTTACCTCTGGTTTCTTACACAGCTGCTCTCATCTCTACTGTTCACAGTATGAGTGCTGTGCCAGTACTCTCAAGTGCCTAGGGCAGAGGTGCCCTAGAAACCAGCCTCAAGCCCCAGAGGTAATATGTAATTCTGGAATAAAAATATTCCTGGTGACCTATGGGCCCAGGACCAAGTGAAATGTGCTCCACTGAATTAAGATGGGGCTTAGTAGGCCGGGTGTGGTGGCTCACACCTATAATCCCAGCACTTTGGGAGGCTGAGGCGGGTGGATCACGACGTCAAGAGATCAAGACCATCCTGGTCAACACAGTGAAACCCCGTCTCTGCTAAAAATACAAAAATTAGCTGGGCATGGTGGTGCGCGCCTGTAGTCCCAGCTACTTGGGAGGCTGAGGCAGGAGAATTGCTTGAACCCAGGAGGCAGAGGTTGCGGTGAGCCGAGATCGTGCCATTGCACTCCAGTCTGGGTAACAACAGCGAAACTCCGTCTCAAAAAAAAAAAAAAAAAAGGATTGGGCTTAGTCACTAAAAGGAAAACTCAACTTTGCCCCACATATATTGCATTACTAAATAGCTGTTCAGTGTGAGGACTTAGCTGGAGGGACACTTATGCATCCATTTGTTCAAAATCAGCATTTGTAATTTTCAATATGAAGTTGGGCTATGAAATGTAATTATCTTTCCTATGCATCCATTCATTCAACAAACATTTAACATCACTTATGCAATGCTAAGTTCCATTTGGGCATTAGGATACAGCAGTGAACAAAAATACCTATCCTCATGGACATTCCATTCTAGTGAAAAGGTATGACAATATGCAAAATAAAAACTAAAAAGTGAATTATATACTATATAAGTGCCATACAGAAAAATAAAACAGTCAAAAAGAAGATGATAGAGGAGAGAATGCTGTTGCAATTTCAAAAATAGAAATGAAGAAGCCCTAACTGAGAAAATGACAATTGAGTTAAGGTCCCAAGAGAGGAGAGAGAGTTATGTGGGTATTTGGAAAGAGCAGTCCATGTAGAGGGAAGACTATGTGCAAAGGTCCTGAGGCAGGAGAGTGCCAAGCCAGTCAGAAGCAAGGGGCCTGAAGCTTTAGGGCTGGGTGAAATCTACCACTGGTTGGGGTTGACCAAGTGGACTTAACCACTAAATTGAAATGCTTACTCACTAGGCTTATAAATAGAGAACCCTACTAACCTCATCTCCCTCTGCTCCTGCTTCCCTCCTCTTTCTCTCTCTTTCCAAGATTTATTCATGGTGCCATCTTCTCTTTAAAGTTTTCCTTTTCTTTCCATCGAGGAGACTAGAGAGATTCCAAATTACATGGTTATGTCCTCCAAGGAAACATTCCAGAAGGTGACCTTATAACCTTATATGAAGAGACTTCTAGCCACACAAGTACCACATAGGAAAGATAGTTATGATTTGTAGCCAACTTCATATTGAAAATTACAAATGCTGATTTTCTAAAGAAAACTGGTCTGAATATTCTGGCCTGGTGAGAAAAGGGATTAAGCTGGTTTGGACACCTCTAGGAGGTGTGGGAAGCAAAACACGGGCCTTGGCATCAAACAGGAGTTTAGATTTCAGTGATGAAATTTTCTGAACGTGTTTTCATCACTACATGTTTTCAGAGGGTTAAATATGTTCAAATATCTTATTCATAACTGGTGGTCAACACATCGTAAGCTTACCTTTTTTACATGTTTGGTTATAAACAGTAAAAGGAGTCCAGGGAAGGCAGAAAAGAGAAGAGAATGGAGCAAAGGGATTTCTTTCAGGAAAACAAAGAAGAGTATATTTGTAGAAGGAAGGCAAGAAGCCGGTGGAGATTTAAAGGTGAAAGGCCATGCCCTTTCACTTTCATACATCCCTGCAGGGAAGGCTGCAGATAGGACCCTGTTGTCATCACATCCTCATAAAGCAGGCTCTGTGCCTCCCAGCTTGTGAGATGGTCATGAATAGACTTCGGCTGGAGGGACAGGGGCCACAGAGAAACTGGTGGCCCGTATTTATAAATAATTATCTTCTGGGTGAGGACCCAGTTGCTGATAACAACCATGGGGTTAACTGATGTGATTTATGGCCTGTAAACGTGACCTGTCATGAAAAATAATTAGTCTACGTCAACTTTGGTGAAGAGGATACTATCAGGCTCCTTTGAACTTTGATGACTGTGGAAAGATGTCCCCAAATCTCTTAAACACATTTATAATGCCTGACACATAGGAGATGTTCAATTGATGGCTCTTGGCCGTTATGATAATTTTGGTAACATAAGTAGTATTGATTTTTATTTTAAATCTGGTAGAATATTAATTAATTTAAGAATCAAGTATTACCACATGAAGGTAAAATTATCACAGTTGGCAATAGCAAAATGGAAAACAATAATTCATTTCAGTAGTTATAGATTAAGGAGAAAAGAACTTGGACGACATCAAACACACTGACAAAGTTTTGTGTGGACGAAAGAATGACATTAGCCTCAAAAGCAACTGGAGACTTCCTTTGATTCTAGTTTCTCAAAATAAAATGTAACTTTTTAACTTATCTTCTGGTGTTTTGCCCCTCCCAACCTACACTGTTTAAAACTGTAATTTAGCATTTTCTATGTGAAATAAAAAGCAGCTGACTTTCATAATAGATGAAATGATTGCATAATTACATACACATGGAAATGGAAATAGAATCCAGAACAAGAAATACAGCTATTGTACTTGAGAACTGTGCATCCCTTAAAAGCCAGCCACAAGGTGCTGACCTCCCCATCTTTGGTTGAGGACAACATGGTACTTACAGGGAATAATAAATAAATAAAGGAAGTCTGGGAAAATCATTCATACTTTTCTTTCTGTACTCTCAAATTCACGTACTGAGTACAAAATCCTGTTGTGTAATTTTATTGCTTCTTACTATGAGCTACATGCTTTGATATATTTCCCACATCGAACATATACAACCCCAGGTGAAAAGTATTATTTATCCCCATTTACAGATTAGAATATATATATATATTCTAATTCGTATTCTTATAGCACCATGCATAGCACCAGATATAGGATTTGAATCTCTGTCCATGTGACTAAACATAGATGTTCCCACTTTGCCATTTTGTTGGCATGCCTGAGATGTGTTTTCTTCTCTTCCTACTTGGTTTTTACCCACCATCTTTTCCTTCCCACTAATATGCTTTACCTTCCATTTTACCGTAGCCTACTTTTGCCATCTACTGCCTCTGTACCTCCTCTATAAAGATGTCTAGAGGACAGAACAGTTGTTGACAAAAGACACTGTTGTGTGGAAAATTCTCTAGGTTAGTAGAAAGTGTGGTCCTTGGGCCAGCAGTGTGAGCATCATCTGGGAACTTGTTAGATAATCCTTCAAATTTAGGAACTAAACTTGACAATGAAAGTTGTTTATGAATATTAATGGCTAACTAGTTTGGTTCCATGGAAAGCACCGAGGAGGTCATATAAAATGAAAATCAGAAATTTTAAGAAATTGCATGAGACCGTAGCACTTTTCTATTTATTCCCATAAATATTTATATTTCATATTAATGAATTTGATCTGCTTCGATGTTTTTTAGTAGCTTATTTTAAAGGAGACGTGTTTTTCATCTGTGATTCCCTGTAACTACTGTAGGATGCTCATCACAACTTAGAACTCCTTTCTGAGCACATTGTCATGATGAAAACCTGCAGAGAGATTTACTAGTGTACAATATGAATCTTCATGCTAATGGGGAAAAAAGTATTTTCTAGCCTGGAGTGAATATCTTTGGAAGTGTTTTCATAGCTGTCCTCTGCAAATAAGCTTAGGGTGGGCCTGTTACTGTCTAATCCTGCAAAAAAGGAGGGCTGTTAACAGCGGCCACTTCCTGACATGTACAGGGGACAGAAGGCTGTGGACAGTCCCATGTCCCATCATGGCCTTGAAAGATGATGTTAAACTGAGAAGTAATTTTAGCTGCCTGACTGCGTCTCATTTGTGCATGGTTAAAGGGCAAATTTCATACCATTAGGACCTGGAATTCATTGCAAATACCCCTCGTTTTGTCTCAACTCATGCAGACACTATAGAAACATACTGCAGGAAAGCAAATTTCTTTTTGTTTTAAAGTTATTTAAGACAGCTTAAAATTTGCAGCTTGGAAAAACTTGAAAGTTTGTATTCTCTTTTAAGAGAACATGAACTTCTGGCTTTTCTTTCTGGAAGAAATAAAAGATGGAAAAACCTGATTTCAGTCTTTGCCATAGGTTTAATTACTTTGGAGCCTTCTGCACTCTTGGCCTGTTTGGTAATCCACATTTGAGTCAACTGAAGAGTAGGTAAGTACACTAGCAGTTTCAAATGAGTTCGAAGAACAGAATTGCGAAGTATTTGTTCTATATAGATCTTTATTTAAGCTGTGTGAAACCTTGATGTGTGTAGCATTATCATTATGTAAAATAACAGATGCAATGTAAAATGGCTTTTTAAAAATTATACTTTAAGTTCTGGGGCACATGTGCAGAATGTGCAAGTTTGTTAGATAGGTGTATATATACCATGATGGTTTACTGCACCCATCAACCCATCATCCACATTAGGTATTTTTCCTAATGCTATCCCTACCCCCCATAGGCCCTGGAATGTGATGTTCCTCTCCCTGTGTCCATGTGTTCTCATTGTTCAGTTACCACTTATGCGTGAGAACATGTGGTGTTTGGTTTTCTGTTCCTGTGTTAGTATGCTGAGAATAATGGTTTCCAGCTTCATTCATGCCCCTGCAAAGGACATGAACTCATCCCTTTTTATGGCTGTATAGTATTCCATGGTGTATATGTGCCATATTTTCCTTATCCAGTTTATCATTGATGGGCATTTGGATTGGTTCCAAGTCTGCAATAAACATACATGTGCATGTGTCTTCCTAGTAGAATGATGTATAATCCTTTAGGTATATATCCAATCATGGGAGTGCTGGGTCAGATGGCATTTCTGGTTCTAGATCCTTGAGGAATCACCACACTGTCTTCCACAATGGTTGAACTAATTTACACTCCCACCAACTGTGTAGAAGTCTTCCAATTTCTCCACATCCTCTCCAGCATCTGTTGTTTCCTGACTTTTTAATGATCACCATTCAAACTGGTGTGAGATGGTATCTCAATGTGGTTTTGATTTGCATTTCTCTAATGACCAGTGATGATGAGCTTTTTTTCATATGTTTGTTGGCTGCATAAATGCCTTCTTTTGAGAAGTGTCTGTTCATATCCTTTGCCCACTTTTTGATGGGGTTTTTGTCTTTTTCTTACAAACTTAAGTTCTTTGTAGATTCTGGATATTAGCCCTTTGTGAGATGGAAAGATTGCAAAATTTTTTTCCCATTCTATAGGTTGCTTGTTCACTCTGATGGTAGTTTCCTTTGCTGTGCAGAAGCTCTTTAGTTTAATTAGATCCCTTTTGTCTATTTTGGCTTTTGCTGCCATTGCTTGGTGTTTTGTTTTTGAAAACTAAATCTAATTCTCTGTGGATATTCTACAAACATTCTGGGTGGATTATCAAACATGATGGTGAACTGTTCTATGCTCTGGAAGAATACTGTTCTTTTATGTCTTTCTGTGTGTTTTTCTTGTCTACTCTACCAAAGTCTAATCACAGCAATAAAGCAGTGTGTATGTATGGTAGATCAATTATCTTACTAACTGGTATACTAAACCGGGTTTGATGGCTCACACCTATAATCCCAACACTTTGGGAGATCAAGGCAGGCAGATCACATGAGGCCAAAAGTTTGAGACCAGTCTGCGAACCCTGTCCCTATTAAAGATACAAAAATTAGCTGGGCGTGGTGGTATGCACCTGTAATTCCATCTACTTGAGAGGCTGAGGCTTGAGAATTGCTTGAACTGGGGTTGCAGAGGTTGAAAGTGAGCTGAGATGGTGACACTGCACTGCAGCCTGGGTGATAGAGCAAGAGTCTGTCTCAAAAAAAAAAAAAACAAAAAACAAAAAACAAAGGGCACACCAAATGCATACTTAAAGCAATTTATTCCAAATAAGAAAAATACTATTTACAGGGCTGGATTTGAGCTTCCTTGGATGAAAAAAGGTCTATCTAGCAATTTAAAAACAACCCAGTAAGTGAGAATACAAAACCTTACACTGGTAAATCAATGAATGAATTAGGGTCAACTGGCAAATATTTTAAAAAGTACATAGATTTTTCCGCAGCTAAAAATCCTTCTACTGGTAATGTGTGTTTGCAAATCAGGTTTTCTGCTTTAGGTTAGTTGCCCCTTCCTTTTTGACTTTGTGGTCCTCAGAGATCTAAGCTTTCCAGTTGATTTGTCCTAAAACTCTCTTCAATAGTTTTCTCTTTAGAGTATGTAACAAATATTAACCAACTATGAATAAAGAGCCAAGACATTGAAAATAGAAAAAAAAAAAGAAAAAAAAAGATCCAAGACATTGTTCTGGATTAGTATTTATATGTGCGGCAAGAGAAATTAAAGAAAGCATCCATAAATATCCACATAAAATGGAAATGAGTTAAATCCAGGCCATTACTAGATTTTCTTTTTGGTGTGCACATTGAATTACATTTTATAATGGCTTATGCAACATTAGATAATCAGAATGCCCACACATTCACACTAGGGGCTCTCAGAGGAGCCTAAAGGAAAGTTCCACCTCAGACATCCAAAAGTGAAGCCTCTAGTCAATGATCTTCATTTGTAATCAGGGAGTTTCCAGTAATCTCCTAGTGTCTTATTAAATGTGAATAGACAATCATGAGCCACTGTCCACAGAATGCAATATTCCCTCCCAGAAACAGCAAGCAAAAAATAAACAAATGAAATAAACCCAGAAGAAACACAGATAATTCAGAAAAAAAGAAGAAAACATTACAAATTCAGGGATGAACAGGGATCATTGTGGTCATAAAACAATAAAAAGATGCTATGCTATGAAAAGTAGAAATTAGAAAAAGAGAAGGTTTGCAAGTTTGATATATGATTGCTGAAAGAGAGAATTGAGTAAGTGGTTGGAGAACAGTCAGTAAGACCTCCTGGGCCGGGAGCAGTGGCTCACGCCTGTAATCCCAGCACTTTGGGAGGCTAAGGCAGGCGAATCACAAGTTCAGGAGATGAAGACCATCCTGGCCAACATGGTGAAACCCCGTCTCTACTAAAAATACAAAAATTAGCTGGGCATGGTGGCACATGCCTGTAATCCCAGCTACTCAGGAGGCTGAGGCAGGAGAGTTGCTTGAACCCAGGAGGTGGTTGCAGTGAGCCAGGATTGTGCCACTGCACTCCAGCCTGACGCCCGGTGATAGAGCGAGACTCTATCTCAAAAAAAAAAACAGAAAAAAACAATAAGACCTTCTGAGAGTGAAACACAAAGGGAGATTGGTTATAGTAGGAAAATACGAAAGACTAGAGTTTCTCCCTGATGCCTCAAATATGAATTAAAAGAGTTCCATAAGTAAGGAACAGATAAAACAATAGGAGAAAAATAACCACAAAGTAACAAAAGAATATTTCCTAAACAGATGGAAATGGACCCCGGTGACTGCCCAGTAACATAATTAAAAAGGACCCACCCAAAAGCACTTAATTATAGACCAGGATACACAGGAAGATGCTAAATATTTCTGGGGAGAAAAAATAAAATTGAATCACCAATAAAGGTTTAAGCCTCAGAATAGCATTCTCTTTATAGCTTCATACTAGAAGAAATGAAGTATTTCACAATTTTGAGTGAAAATGATTTCCTAATTACAATGTCACATCTAGTCATATTATCAGTAAAAATTTAGGCAACGTGAAGACATTTGCACACATGTGAGGATTCAGGCACTCATGTATTATTTGAGAGCCTCTTCTGAATGTGCTTCATAACAGCCATGAAATAAATCAAGATGAAACATCATTTCCAAGAAACAGTGATTCTGACTCAGAAGAATAACGCTTGGGATGACCCCTCTACAGCAGGCATTAGTTCAGATTGGATCAGCAGGATTAGGAACTTCAGGAAAGAGATGGTCTGGAAATAAAGGGACTTGTCAGAATGTATGATGTATCAGGTGAGAACAACTCAATGGTAGACTAGGATGGAGAACTTGAAAATAAAGATATGATTTTTGAACTTACAAAGATCAAGAAATAAGGCAACTTAAATTCAGGAAAAGAGCTACAAGAAGTATAAGAAAAAAATGTAGTTCTTTTATAAAATACTTCGGTATTACTTGGTTCTGTAGCGAATGATACTTATTTACATGGGAAAATTTGCAAATTAGTATTAATTTAACAAAAAATAGTGATGTAATGATATTAGTAGGATGGAAATGAGAGATCAGTGGTGTAAGAGCACTTGGTTTTATTCTATGATAATAGCAAGTCAATATTAATGCCTGAAACTGATTATTTGAGAGCTAGTCATATAATTAGTTCTATAGAAAAAAAGGAGATAACTTCTAGAAAAAATAGCTAAAGCAGTTAACAGTGACGGATGGTAGGGAGTGAAATTGAGAGTTGGGTGGGTCAGGATCTGCTATTTTTCATTATAAGAGCAACCCTATATATTGGTCTGTCTGTGACAGTTCTGGTTTATGTGCCATATCTCATACCTTGTTTGCTCTAATATTTATGCCAGAGTGTCCCAGTTTGTATAATAAATCATACTGTCACCTTAATTATAAACATTTTGGTTCAACTTGATTTTTTAAAAAGATATACGTATTTCTTTGTTATAAATTAAAATATAAAGGTTAAAAATTTAAAAAGGCATAATGGCTTGTGATTTCTTTGCTTGGAGAGATTAATAAACACTGAGAAGCATGCCTGATGTTGCTTGGAAAGGTCTGGAAGAGGGATGGCCAATGCTGGCCTGGGATTTCCATTGCCTTCTTTGTCCTAATGTGAGAGTTACACAAATATATCATAAAAAAAACCTTCTCGGCCTGGAGCGGTGGCTCACGCCTGTAATCCCAGGACTTTGGGAGGCTGAGGTGGGCAGATTACGAGGTCAAGAGATTGAGACCATTCTGGCCAACATGGTGAAACCCCGTCTCTACTAAAAACACAAAAGTTTCCCGGGCGTGGTGGCACATACCCTGTGGTCCCAGCTACTCGGGAGGCTGAGGCGGAAGAATCGCTTGAACCCAGGAGGTGGAGGTTGCAGTGAGCCGAGATTGGGCCACTGCACACCAGCCTGGAGACAGAGCAAGACTCCGTCTCAAAAACAAACAAACAAACAAACAAACAGACAAAATTTCTCATCAAATGACCGACAGGAACAGACCCCTGGGTCAAATGAGCACTATATCAGGAAGGCAGGCAACAGTTGGAAAACATGCAGAATTAGGAACGCTGGGAATATCAGAATAAATCCTGGTACAGAAAAATGACTGCTATATTGACAGTAGAAAAACCTTATTTATGCGTGATTTGAACTTTGTTTGGAGTTAATAGGCAGAAACCTAAATCATTTTAACTTGGAGTATAACATGGCACATGCTGAGATGACCAGAAGGAGTAGTGTAAGAAGGAAACTAGTGCTCTCTTCTTCTCCATGCACAGGTCCTTGAGTACTATAGTTAGCATGTTTATCATTAGGAATGCCTGTATCCCAAATCAACCTGCAAAGCTAATTTTCCCTGGGGTGGGCAAGTTAGGGTAGAGTGGAGGAAGTGGTGATGAGTGGGGATGTTCTGGTAGTTCAGCCTAACCTTTGCTTGAAATCAGCAATGGATATCATGGCAGCCTCAAATTCTGTAGGATATTTCTTTATAAAGCTGGATTGGACTAAGTCAACCAGACACTATTTTCTTCTGCTTTGGAAATGATAATATACTTTAGATGTACTTGCACTTATTCAATTTGTAATTAAGATCCCTTTTTTTTCTTAATAATCAAATGCTTAAAGAAAGAGAAAGACCTAAAGCCATCTAGCCCCAATCTCTAATAAGAAAGCAAACATTTTTGGAATGTGTGAACACTGGACTGAAATATCATAACACTTATGGGAAAAAATAAAGAAAATTTGGAAAATTTATCCAAGCTTTTCCTTTTATATGCTAAAATTTATGAACTTACATACACGAAACTTCTCTATTGATTTATTGTTTATTATGTGTTAGGTGTTTAAATATATTTGCCACATGAACCACACAGAAGAATCCTATGAAATAAGCATCATTATACATAGTTTCAGTTGAGAAAATGTCTTGGGTTATATATTTTGCATCAGAGAGCATCACACATGGGATTTGAACATGTGTCTATGTGATTGAGAAGCTAGTGTTCTTCCCACTTCATCACTTTGGTGGGGCATGCCTGAGATGTTTACTCTTTCTTCCTATTTGGTCTCTCCCTACCATGTATTCTTTCTCATTGATGTCCTCTGCCTTCCATTTGACTCCAGTCTACATATGGCATCTCCTGCTCCAGCATCTCTTTTATAAAGATTTCTAGAAATCAGCAATTTTTCAGAAAAACAAAATGAAACAAAACAAAACAAAACAAAAAAACAACAACAAAAAAACTCTGTCATGTAGAAAGTAGAGTGTGGTGGTAGAACAAGCTGCCTTGCCATCACCTGAGAACTTGGTAGAAATGGAAATGCCTAAGCCTTACACAAGATCTACTAAATCAGAAATGCTGTGGGTGGGGCCCAGGTGCAACCTATATTTTAACAAGCCCTCAAGTTAATTCTGAAACAGGCTAATATTTGAGAACCACTGCTCTAGGGCAATGCCATTCCATGAGTGGTCCAAGGACCAGCATCATCAGCATTATGTGAGATGTCTGTAGAAACGCAGTTTCCTCACTCTCACCCCAGATCTACTGTATTAGAATTTGTGGCAGGGTATTAAGAATCCAGGGTCCATGATTCTGTGTTTTATTAAGCCTTCCAGGTGATTCTTATGCAGGCTAACATTTTCAGGGCACAGCTGCAGGAATTATCTTTCCCTCTTTATTACAAGAGGAGCATTCAGAGTTGAAACTCCTTCATCTACTTTCCTCTCACAGGAGACTCTTATTCACTCCAGGAGTAGTGCCTAATTCACATAGTACCTAGTTACACCAAAGAACTGTATTATGAGCAATAGTTTTGTAATTCATCTAAGAGGCTAAACTAATCATAGAAAGGTGTTTCTGGTTTACCAACGTGAGACTTGATTTTTTGGTATTCTTTTTCTTTCCTTACGTTGCCTGCCTCTGGAAGCTCTTCCGATCTTCCCTTCATATCCTGTCCTTCATCCAGGTGTATGCACTCAAAGCATGCTGGGCAATAAGTGATTAAAGCCCTTTCACTAGTAGTAAAAGGGCTTCTTTCGTGTCTGCTTCTCTCATACGCTATAAATTTCGTGCTTTTGTTTACTTTAAGAGAGTAAATATTCCCCAGATTTCCTAGAATCGTTAGAGCTAAAAGGAAACTTGAAGGTTGTCCATGTCCTGACCCTTCTGATGCAAGGTATGCTGAGTTTTCACGGATAGGAACTGTCTGAAGGTGAGAAGCCATGTTTAGATGGGCTCAGCACTCGCACTCGTAAGGCTGACCCTGGCTGCAATGGTCTTGAATTCTATCTGGTTCAAAATGTAGGTCATAACCTTGCAGAGTGATTTGACACCCTAGCCTCCTGAGACCTATGCGAAGGAGCTGCATTAGAAGGTAAGTGGTCCGCGTTCCAGCATGGGCCACATCTGAACCAGTTATGCATGGAAAGGCATGGGGATGAGGCGTCTGCTTTATTTACTTTTCCTGTTTGCTGTGGGTAGTGAGTTTTTATGGAGCTGGAAGAGCCTTATAAAACCTCTATACTGAATTTTCCCCCTTGAGGAAATTGAGATCTACGTAGTTTTTTTTCCATTAACATATAAATTTTTTCATTAACATTTAAATTACTCCGTTTAGATTCTGAACTCCTTGAGGGAAGGAATGATACTTTCATTTTATGATTTGTGAAGACCAGGAAAGTGCTTGATATACAGTAGGTATACCATAAATATTTGAGTGAACAATTTACCTAAGCCTGACAATGATTAAGCCTGAATGATAACAAAGGTTTTCTAGCTTTCTGTGCAGTGGCTTTCTACTTGAAGCATATAGGACTATAGATACTAA
The DNA here is from genome assembly GCF_049354715.1 of Callithrix jacchus. Classification (NCBI taxonomy): domain Eukaryota; kingdom Metazoa; phylum Chordata; class Mammalia; order Primates; family Cebidae; genus Callithrix; species Callithrix jacchus. The sequence continues at coordinate 49,646,253 of NC_133504.1, forward strand.
AATTGTACAAAATTGATGTAATTCATGCTGCTGTTTACTCATAATTAATGCTAATGTTTGTATAGAGAAGGCTCTTCTGACCTTGGTCCAGACTGATCATCAAGGTAATGGCAGGTTAAGGAAGATCGAAGGCTTTCGCAGCATGGATGGCAAAGATTTTCTCTCTCCAACTCTCCCCTATCTCAAAAGCACAAGCAAACTTACATTGACAGTGGTTCCCAAACATTTCCAGTTAATATACCACTGAATAGAAATAAAGCCGTTTAAAACCACACTGCTTTTTTGAGTGGACAGGTATTTTTGTTTAAACAGTACATTTGTTTTTAACAATGGAAGTCTAATTCTTGTATAGGAACTATATATTATGTGAGAGGACTGATCTATGCAAAGAATGGGCTGTATCAAGATATTGCATGTGACAACTCATCTTTTGGATTCACGTGTATCTAGAATTTTTGTGTGCTTGTACTGAGCTGCTGCAGCCACTGACCTCACAAGGGAAGAATATGACAGTGTCTTGCCTTATGACTGTACTGTGTACCTTTTATCTTTTAACCTGTGCTGAATGTGAGACCCTGCATGGCCCACTAAGTAGCCACGCATGTGCAACCCAGGGATTCAAGGAAATCAATGTCAGTGGGCAAAAACTGTGATAATGAGTGATGGGTAATTTGTTCTTTCTCACCTTGGATGGATTGTTCTGAGATAGTTTATACAGCCACTTAGAAGATGGTTACAGAGCTAGAATGATCCAAGGGGCTGTATAACTGACTTGCATTTTATTTCCCTCCTTCTTTGACTTGTTTCCCCTTTCCCGCACTCCTGTCTCCCTTGGCTTGTACACCTTAACAAAGTCGCACATAAGCCTTTGCCCGAGATTCTGCTTAGAGGGAAACTCAGACTAAGGCAGAAAGCAATTAATAAAATGATAGGTCAGAGCTTATAATTATTTTTCCAATTTTATTTTAAATGTTATTTTGTAATTTATCAAATTTTACCATGATTGAGAAAAGTAAGATAAAGATATACAAAGTTATGAGTTGGCTTTAATTTAGCTGGTATTATTCTTTTGAAATGGAATAATTGTCACAAGTTTTTATTCTGTACTTAGTATTGGCCCAACAATTGTTTTCCTCCAATGATTGTATTTCCTTCTTAAGTATAGTGTTTAGCATTTTGAGTTTGAGTGTCTGGCAGGGAGCAGGTAGGTGTTGAGGCTTTCACAAACGATTTTGTGGGGAGAGAGTGCTAATAGTTTTCTATATGAATTGCACTGTTCAGTGAATAATCACTGTCTGACTCTGCATCTGTGATCACCTTTGTTTTTAAAAAAGCCACCTTTCTCTTTAAGCACGTCCATGTCAGTCTCCCTGTCTTTACTCTGGGATGCTTATATCAGCATTGAAAGAAGACCAGAGATAATCTTTATGCTATGAGTAACCTCTGTGGAAGCCATATATTGTCACCTGGAACACGAGTGTATGCTTGACTTGGTTTCTTTTGTGGTTACTAAGGTTCTTTATGAATTTGCTTGTTTGCTTTTTTTCTCTTTGCTCAGTAACTAATATCAGTGTGAACCTCTGTCTGCTGACAAACTTTTCTGTGGGCAGCTAGAACTAAGATTTCATATAGTACAACTGCCACTACTGTGATATTTGAGAAGAATAAGGTATCAGGAGGTAGTATGAATATGCTTTATATTATCTCCTCTTTACAAAATTAATAAATACTCATTATGCAAAATGAGAAAAATCCAAAAAATAGAAGGAAATATCAGCCATAGTTCTATTATCCAGAAAAGAATCACTCTCAGCATGTGGTCGTATTTTGTTTGAATCACTTTGCTGAGCAAAATAATGATAATAATAATTATTATCATTATTTTGTATTTTTAGTAGAGATGGGGTTTCGCCATGTTGGCCAGGCTGATCTCAAACTCCTGACCTCAAGTGATTCACCTACCTTGGCCTGCCAATGTGTTGGGATTACAGGCATGAGCCACCACGACCAGCCCAAGTTTCTATATAACTATTAGCACACAAAATAAAATCTATTCATGTTTTTCGAGAACATATTTTCTGATTTGAAAACAAATACAGCAAATTTGGAAAATAAGACATTAATAAAAAAGGAAAAGTTACTGTGACCCATATCGCTTGAAATAATCACTATCAACATGTAATTTATCTCTTTTTAATGTTCTGTATGCAAGCAAAACATCCCCTCAAAAATAAGCATTTCTTTTTTTTTAAGGCAAAGAGTTTTTATTAGTTTTCTTTTTACTTTTTTTTTAAAATATACTTTCAGTTCTGGGATGCATGTACAGAACGTGCAGGTTTGTTACATAGTTATATACGTGCCAAGGTGGTTTGCTGCACCCATCAACTGGTCATCTACTAGGAATTTCTTAATGCTATCCCTCCCCTAGTCCCCCACCTACTGAGAGGCCCTGGTGTGGGTTGTTCCCCTCTCTGTATCCATGTGTTCTCATTGTTCAAATCCCACTTATTAGTGAAAATGTGGTGTTTGGTTTTCAGTTCCTGTGTCAGTTTGCTGAGAATAATGGTTTCCAGCTTCATCCATGTCCCTGCAAAGGACATGAACTCATCCTTTTTAATGGTTGCATAGTATTTTATGGTGTATATATGCCACATTTTCTTTATCCAGTCTATCATTGATGGGCATTTGGGTTGATTTCAAGTCTTTGCTATTGTGAACAGTGCTGCAATAAACATATGTGTGCATGTGTCTTCATAGTAGAATGATATATAATCCTGTTGGTATATACCCAGTAATAGGATTGCTCGGTCAAATGGAATTTCTATTTCTAGGTCCTTGAGGAATCACCACACTGTCTTCCACAATGGTTGAACTAATTTATACTCCCACCAACAGCGTAAAAATGTTCCTATTTTCCCACATCCTCTCCAGCATCTGTTGTTTCCTGACCTTTTAATGATCGCTATTCTAACTGGCATGAGTTGCTATCTCATTGTGGTTTTGATTTACATTTCTCTAATGACCAGTGATGAGCTTTTCTCATGTTTGTTGCCTGCATAAATGTCTTCATTTGAGAAGTCTCTTCATATCCTTTGCCCATTTTTGATGAGGTTGTTTTTTTCTTGTAAATTTGTTTAAGTTCTTTGTAAATTCTGGATATTAGCCCTTTGTCAGAAAGATTGCAAAATTTTTCTCTCATTCTGTAGGTTGCCTGTTTAGTCTGATGATAGTTTCTTTTGCTGTGCAAAAGCTCTTTAGTTTAATTAGATCCCATTTGTCAATTTTTGCTTTTGTTGCCATTGCTTTTGGTGTTTTAGTTGTGAAGTCTCCTCCCATGCCTATGTCCTGAATGGTATTGCCTAGGTTATCTTCTAGGGTTTCTATGGTTTCAGCTCTTATGTTTAAGTCTTTAATCCATTTTGAGGTAATTTTTGTATAAGGTGTAAGGAAGGGGTCCAGTTTAAGTTTTCTGCATATGGCTAGCCAGTTTTCTTACCACCATTTATTTTTTTATTATTTTTTTTGAGACGGAGTTTTGCTCTGGTTACCTAGGCTGGAGTGCAATGGTGCGATCTCAGCTCACCGCAACCTCCGCCTCCTGGGTTCAGGCAATTCTGCCTCAGCCTCCTGAGTAGCTGGTATAACAGGCATGCGCCACCATGCCCAGCTAATTTTTTGTATTTTTAGTAGAGACGGGGTTTCACCATGTTGACCAGGTTGGTCTCGATCTCTTGACCTCGTGATCCACCCGCCTCAGCCTCCCAAAGTGCTGGGATTACCACCATTTATTAAATAGAGAATCTTTTTCCCATTACTTGCTTTTGTCAGGTTTGTCAAAGATTAGATGGTTGTAGATGTGTGGTGTTATTTCTGAGGCCTCTGTTCTGTTCCATTTGTGTATATATCTGTTTTGGTACCAGTACCATGCTGTTTTGGTTATGATAGCTAGCCTTTAATATAGTTTGAAGTCAGGTACCATGATGCCTCCAGCTTTGTTCTTTTTGCTTAGGATTGTCATGGCTATAGAGGTTCCTTTTTGGTTCCATATAAAATTTAAAATAGTTTTTCCCCATTCTGTGAAGAAAGTCAATGGTAGCTTGATGGGGACAGCACTGAATCTTTAAATTACTTAGGGCAGTGTGGACATTATCACAATATTGATTCTTCCTAACCATGAGCATGGAATGTTTTTCCATTTGTTTGCGTCCTTTCTTATTTCCTTGAGCAGTGGTTTGTAGTTATCCTTGAAGAGGTCCTTCACATCCCTTGTAAGTTGTATTCCTAGGCATTTTATTCTCTTTGTGGCAATTGTGAATGGGAGTTCACTCATTATTTGCTCTCTGTTTACCTATTATTGGTATATAGGAATGCTTGTGATTTTTGCATATTGATTTTGAGTTCTGAGACTTTGCTAAAGTTTCATATCAGATTATAGAGATTTTGGGCTGAGATGATGGGGTTTTCTAAATATACAATCATGTCATCAGAAAAGAGAGACAATTTGACTTTCTCTCTTCCTATTTGAATACCCTTTATATCTTTCTCTTTCCTGATTGCCCTGGCCAGAACTTCTAATACTATGTTTAATAGGAGTGGTGAGAGAGGGCATATTTGTCTTGTGCTGGTTTTCAAAGGGAACGCTTCCAGCTTTTGCCCATTCAGTATGATATTGGCTGTGGTTCTCTCATAAATAGCTCTTATTATTTTGAGATACGTCCTATCAATACCTAGTTTATTGAGTTTTTAGCATGAAGGGGTATTTAATTTTATCAAAGGCCTTTTCTACATCTATTGAGATAATCGTATGATTTTTGTCATTGGTTCTCATTATGTGATGGATTACATTTATTGATTTGCATATGTTGAACCAGAGTTGCATTCCAGGGAGGAAGCCAACTTAATCATGGTGGATAATCTTTTTGATGTGTTGCTGGATTTGGTTTGCCTGTATTTTATTCAAGATTTTTACATCAATGGTCATCATCAATATTGGCCTGAAGTTTTCTTTTTTAGTTGAGTCTCTGCCAGGTTTTGGTATCAGATTGATGCTGGCCTCATAAAACGAGTTCGGAGGATTCCCTCTTTTTCTATTTGGAATAGTTTCAGAAGGATGGTACCAGCTCCTCTTTGTACCTCTGGTAGAATGTGGCTGTGAATCTGTCTAGTCCTGGGCTTTTTTTGGTTGGTAGGCTATTAATTACTGCCTCAACTTCAGAACTTGTTATTGGTCTATTAAGGGATTTGACTTCTTCCTGGTTTAGACTTGGGAGGGTGTATATGTTCAGGAATTTATCTATTTCTTTTAGATTTTCTAGTTTATTTGTGTAGAAGTGTTTATAGCATTATCTGATGGTAGTTTGTATTTTTGTAGGATCAGTGGTGATATCCCCTTTACCATTTTTTATTGTGTCTATTTTATTCTTCTCTTTTCTTATTCATTAGTTGGCTACTGGTCTTTCTATTTCATTATGTTTCAAAAAACCAGCTCCTGGATTCATTGATTTTTTTTTGAAGGATTTTTCGTGTCTCTATCTCCTTCAGCTCTGCTCTGATCTTATTTATTTTTTGTCTTCTGCTAGCTTTTGAATTTGTTTACTGTTGCTTCTCTAGTTATTTTAATTGTAATGTTAAGGCGTCCATTTTAGATATTTCCCACTTTCTCCTGTGGGCATTTAGTGTTATAAATTTCCCTCTAAACATTGCTTTAGCTGTGTCCCAGAGATTCTGATATGTTGCATCTTTGTTCTCATTGGTTTCAACCAACTTATTTATTTCTGCCTTAATTTTGTTATTTACCTGGTAGTCATTCAGGAGTAGGTTGTTCAGTTTCCATGTAGTTGTACAGTTCTGAGTGAGTTTCTTAATCCTGAGTTCTAATTTTATTGCACTGTGGTCTGAAAGACTGTTTGTTATGATTTCTATTCTTTTGCATTTGCTGAGGAGAGTTTTACTTCCAATTATGTGGCCAATTTTAGAATAAGTGGGATGTGGTGCTGATAAGAATGTATATTGTGTGGATTTTGGGTGGAGAGTTCTGTAGATATCTGTTAGGTCCACTTGGTCCAGATCTGCATTCATGTCCTTAATATCATTGCTAATTTTCTGTCTTATTGATCTAATATTGACAATGAGGTATTAAAGTCTCCCACGATTATTGTCTGGGAGTCTAAGTCTCTTTGTAAGTCTCTAAGAACTTGCTTTATGAATCTAGGTGCTCCTGTATTGGGTGCATATATATTTAGGATAGTTAGCTTTTCTTGTTGCATTGATCCTTTGCCATTATGTAATGCATTTCTTTGTGTTTTTTTAAACTTTGTTGGTTTAAAGTCATTTATCAGAGACTAGGTTTACAACCCCTGCTATTTTGGGAGAGTTCCATTTGCTTGGTAAACCTTCCTCTATCTCTTTATTTTGAGCCTATGTGTGTCTTTGCATGTGAGATGGGTCTTCTAAATACAGCACAACTATGGCTCTTGACTCTATCCAGTTTGCCAATCTGTATCTTTTAATTGGGGCATTAAGGTCCTTTACATTTAAGGTTAATATAGTTATGTGTGAATTTGATCCTGTCATTACGATACTAGCTGGTTATTTTGTCTGTTAGTTGAGGCAGTTTTTTCATAGTGTCAATGGTCTTTACAATTTGATATGTTTTTGCAGTAGGTGGTGCCAGTTTTTCCTTTCCATATTTAGTGCTTCCATCAGGAGCTTTTGTAAGGCAGAACTGGTCATGACAAAATCTCTCAGCATTGGCTTGTCCATAAGGATTTTATCTATCCTTTGCTTATGAAGCTTAGTTTGGCTGGATATAAAATTCTGGGTTGAAAATTCTTTTTTAAAACAATGTTGAATATTGGCCCCCACTCTCTTCTGTCTTATAAGATTTCTGCAGAAAGATCCACTGTGAGTCTGATGGGCTTCCCTTTGTGGGTAACCCAACCTTTCTTTCTGGCTGCCCTTAACATTTTTTTCTTCATTTTAACCTTGGTGAATTTGGCAATTGTGTGTCTTGGGGTTGCTCTTCTTGAGGAGTATCTTTGTGGTATTCTCTGTAGTTCCTGAATTTGATGTTGGCCTGTTTTGCTAGATTGGGGAAGTTCTCCTGGATAATATCCTGAAGAGTGGTTTTCAACTTGGTTTTATTCTCCCTGTCACTTTCAGGTACACTGATCAAATGTAGATTTGGTCTTTTCACGTAATCTCATGTTTCTTGGAGGCTTTGTTTGTTCTTTTTTATTTTTCTCTAATCTTGTCTTCATGCTTTATTTCATTAAGTTAATCTTCAATCTCTGATATTCTTTCTTCAGTTTGATCAATTCAGCTTTTGATACTTGTGTATGCTTCACGAAGTTCTCGTGCTGTGTTTTTCAGGTCCATTGGGTCATTTATGTCCTTCTCTAACCTGGTTATTCTAGTCAGCAATTCCTGTAACCTTTTTTCAAGGTTCTTAGCTTTCTTGCATTGAGTTAGAACATGCCCTTTTAGCTCAAAGGAGTTTGTTATTACCCACCTTTTGAAGCCTACTTCTGTCAATTTGACAAACTTATTCTCCATACAGTTTTGTTCCATTGCTGGCAAGGAGTTGTGATCCTTTGGAGGAGGAGAGGCATTCTGGTTTTTGGAATTTTCAGCCTTTTTGTACTTTTTTTTCTCATCTTGGTGGATTTATCTACCTTTGGTCTTTGATGTTGGTGATCTTCCAGTGGGGTTTTTGTGTGGATGTCCTTTTTGTTGATGTTGTTGCTATTCCTTTCTGTTTATTAGTTTTCCTTCTAACAGGCCCTTCTGCTGCAGGTTTGCTAGAGTTTGCTGGAGGTTAATTCCAGACACTTTTTGCCTGGGTATCACCAGCAGAGGCTGTAGAACAGCAAAGATTGCTGCCTGTTCCTTCTTCTGGAGGATTTGTCCCAGAGGGGTACCCGACAGATGCCAGCTGGAGTTCTCCTGAATGGGGTGTCAGTTGACCCCTGCTGGGAGGTGTCTCCCACTCAGGAGGCACTGGGGTCAGGAACCCACTTGGGGAGGCAGCCTGTTCCTTAGCAGAGCTTGAGCTCTGTTCTTTGAGATCTGCTGCTCTCTTCAGAGCCAGAAAGTGGGAACATTTAAGTCTGCTGAAGCTGCACCCATAGCTGCCTTTCTCCCCTGGTGCTCTGTCTTAGGGAGATGGGAGTTTTATCTATAAGCCTCTGACTGGGACTGCTGCCTTTGTTTCAGAGATGCCCTGCCTGGAGAGGAGGAATCTTGAGAGGCAGTCTGTCTACAGTGGCTTTGCTGTGCTGTGGTGGGCTCTGCCCAGTTTGAACTTCCTGGCAGCTTTGTTTACACTGTCAGGGGACAACCACCTACTCAAGCCTCAGTAATGGTGGATGCCCCTCCCCTCACCGAGTTTTAGGGTCCCAGGACAATGTCAGACTGCTGTGCTGGCTGTGAGAATGCCAAGCCAGTGGATCTTAGCTTGCTGGGCTCTGTGGGGTGAGATTACTAAGCCAGACCACTTGGCTCCCTGGCTTCAGCTCCCTTTCTAGGGGAGTGAATGGTTCCATCTTGCTGGCATTCCAGGTGCCACTGGGGTATGAAAAAAAACCACAAAAACTCCTGCAGCTAGCTCAGTGTCTGCTCAAACGGCTGACCAGTTTTGTGCTTGAAACCCAGGACCCTGGTGGCGTAGGTACCCAAGGGAATCTCCTGGTCTGCGGGTTGTGAAGACCATGGGAAAAGTGTAGTATCTGGGCTGGAGAAGCATGTGCTGCATGCTTTTCCTAACCATGCACCATTTCTCACAGCACAGTGTCTCACAGCTTCCTTTGGCTAAGCCTGATCCCTTGCGCTGCCCGGGTGAGGTGACACCCCACCCTGCTTCAGCTTGCTGTCCATGCCCTTCAGCTTGCACCCACTCTCTAACCAGTCCATTGAGATGAGCCAGGTACCTCAGTTGGAAATGCATAAACCACTCGCCTTTTGCATTGACCTCTCTGGGAGCTGCAGACTGGAGCTGTTTCTATTCAGCCATCTTGGCAGCCACCTCCCCAAAATAAGCATTTCTTAAAAGTTCTAGCAGTACTCTGGAAAGAAATAAAGAGTTTATAAGATAACTTCTGTCAATCTGAATTATCTAAACATTGATAAAATAAACTTAATTTACATTTACTTTTCATAAATATCAAGTTGTAAAGGCAAGTTATAATCAAACTACTATTTGAAACAATTATATCTCATAACTCCTGAATATTGGCCAAAGCAAATAAAAGATCAGACAGAATGTCTGGCAATTTCCAGAAAGAGAATACATTATTTTAAGTTCCTCAAATGAAACTTGAGTTACTATTGGACTCCAGATGATTTAAAGTCTGAATTACTAATAAAGTAGTCAAGCTTGTTGATATTGAAGAACTAGAAATAGAAACACTACTACACTACAGGACAAATAGACAGACTTACTGACAGATACACAAACACATATACATTCCTGTACAGACTGAAGACACAACTAGTTTAAAGTGAATGAAAAATCTGTTAAACTAGCAGGTCTTATGTACACTTGAATGTGTACTTTGGTTTTAAGTAAGCCATTCTAATTTTCTTGTGGTTGTTGATTCCTTAAAAGGTAATATATTTGACTTTTTAGTAGTATGCAGACTTTTGCTTATCTTGCATTTCCTGGCAGGGTTCCAGGCTAGGGTAATACTTTTCATTAATTTGGCAATCCTAAATCTTTAGTTATCATATGGTTCCTTTAGGCATTTGTAATCACATTTTCCACTGGAAGGGAGTCTAATATTACAACATTGCATCTTTGTTAAGATCTTCTAGTTAACATGATTGTGAGCTGCAGGGGTAGAAATATTAGTTAAGTGTTCAGTAAGAGTGTTATTGCAGGCTTTACATTTGATTATAAAGACATACAAAGATATAGTTTCTTAAATTAAATTTTTAACATTTTGAGATAATTGTAGATTCACATAGAATTATAGAATTACTATGGAGAGATTCATTTACCTAATACACTTTACCTAGTTTTCCCCAGTGGTAACATCTTACAATAGATCTTACAATACGTCTTACAAGTGTATTAAAAACACTTATACTGACATTTATATAATGCACCAATTTTATTCAGATTTCCTCAGTTTTACTTGGATGCATTTGTGTGTATTTTATCACAATATAATACATACACTATACAGTATGTAGTGTATATAGTGATGTTTTATCACATGTGGGTTTACCTATTTGCTACTACCAACACATTAAAGATGCGGAATGGTTAGGTCACCACAGGGATCCCTCATATTGCTGCATGCTTTTTCTAACCATGCCCACCTCCCTTCTACCTGCACTCTCATCCCTAACCCCTTGCAACCATGTCTGTTCTCTATTTCTAAAATTTTGTCATTTCAAGCATGTTATGAGAATGGAATCATACAGCTTGCAACTCTTTGGAATTCACTTTTTTTTTAACTTCAAGTTTCCTTGAGATTCATCCAAATTGTGTGCTTCAATAGCTTGCTTTTTTTGTATTGTATGTATTGTATTGTATGTAATATTCAATGTTATGAATGTACTACTGTTTGTTTTACCATTCATTTATTGAAAGCCATCTGTTCTTTTTTCCCCCAGTTTTTCACTTTTTGAATATAACTGCTAAGAATATTAGTGTATAGGTTTTGGTGTGAGCATGCAGTTTCATTTTTTTTGGGATAAATGCTCAATAGTACAATTGCTTGGTCATATGGTAATTGCATGTTTAATTTTATTATTAAATTTGAAGTGAGTTTCTTGTAAATACCATGTAGATGGTGTGTGTGTGTGTGTGTGTGTGTGTGTGTGTGTGTATGTATTTAATATACTTTGCTAATTTCTGCCTTTGAAAATGGTGTAATTAGACTATTTCCATTTAAGGTAATTATTGACAAGTTAGATTTAAGTCTGTAATTTAATTATTTGTTTTCTGTTGGTTTTTCTTTTCTATTTTCTTGCTTTCCTGTGAGTTGCTTAACATTTTTTTGTTTCTGTCTTGAGTCATTTATGTTGTTCTTGAGTGTCTCTCTTTTAGTAGTCTTCTTTGTGGTTTCATATTTTAATTGTAATGTGACTTATGTAATCATTATTATCAACATTTAGTATTTTATGTGACTTATGTGATCACTAGTATAAACATTTTCCACTTTGTGTGAAGCATGGAAACTTTATTAACTTTTAGATCCATTTATACCTTCCCATTTTTTTACCTTCTATTTGAGATGGAGTTTTGCTCTGTCAACCAGGCTGGAGTGCAGTGTCTGATCTTAACTCACTGCAACCTCCATCTCCCAGATTCAAGTGATTCTCCTGTCTCAGCCTCCCGAGTAGCTGGGACTGCAGGTGCATGCCACCACTTCTGGCCAGTTTTTGTTTTTTTTAGTAGAGATGGGGTTTTACCATTTTGGCCAGATTGGTCTTGAACTCCTGACCTCAACTGCTCCTCCTACCTCGGCCTCCCAAAGTGCTGGGATTATAGGCTTGAGCTGCCGTGCCTGGCCTTACCTTCCCAACTTATAAAGATTATTGTTTTACATATCACATGGTGTAGATAAAATTCTTTGATACTACTCTAAAAGGTGGAGCGTAATTCCCATCCTATTCTATTTGGCTGTACTTAGTGCCAAATAGAATAAAGTGGGAGTGATGATATGCAACTTCAGAGACTAGGCTTACAGGACACCACTCTTTCTCTCTTGGAATTCATACTCTAGAAGAAACCGGCTGTCATTTTGTGAGCAGCCATATGGAGATGCCCATGTGGTGAGAAACAGACTTCCTACAAAGAGTCGTAAGTGTAAGCCATCCTGGAAGTGAATCCTCCAGCCTCAGTCCAACTTTTTTTTTTTTTTTGAGATGGAGTCTTATTCTTTTCGCTCAGGCTGGAGTGCAGTGCCTCCTGGATTCAAGTGATCCTCCTGCCTTAGCCTCCCAAGTAGCGGGGATTACAGGTACCCACCACCATGCCTGGCTAATTTTTGTATTTTCAGTAGAGACAGGGCTTTGCCATGTTGGTGAGGTTTGTCTCGAACTCCTGACCTCAGGTGATCCGCTCATCTTGGCCTCCCAAAATGCTCTTCCAATAGAGGAAGAGCTGCCAACAAAGAGATGGAGAACGGTTCCACAGCAAACATTCAGTTTGCTTAACAGTTGCTTAACAGTTATTCTTTAAAGAAACAGTTTTCAAACTTGATATAGCTTTGACTGACATCTTGACTGGAACCTTATGAGACAACCTGAGACGTAAAAACCCTGATAAACTGCTCTTGGATTTCTCACCCCAGAAACTACATAATATGTGTTTGTTGTCTTAAGCCGCTGTATTTCATTGTATTTGTTATGCAACAATATATAACTAATAAAATATCAACTATGTAGGAAGGTACGTGAAATATACTAGAAAATCAGGAGAATATTTTTAACTTTATTGAAAAAATCCTACAGACTACTTTTGCTTTTACAATTACAACAGCGCTTTGGACATAAAACAATTAATATCAGGCCAAGAGATAGAGGATGAATTGCCTAACCGGGGACGGATGTTCTTGTTTTTTCTAACTGGAGTAGAGAATAATCTAGGGCATGGGTTCTTCTATTTCTCCATCTTTGCCTCCCACACATTCCTTTGCCTCTTCCCCCCCGCCCCCCGCTGAGGCTGTTGGTTGTGTGATACCTTTTGTGAGGTTTGTTTCCAATGACAGACCTTGATCACATATAGAAGCATTCCCAAAACTATTTACCATGAAAAGCAAAAACAAAAAACAAACAAAAAAAACCTTAGCCAATGCTCAGCATTCGTAATGATTTAATGTTAGAATTTCAGATCAGCTGGCATATTTTTCAGTATATTATTTGCTCCAATTCATTTATACAAAATAAAGGAGAGATTCTGATTCATAATGTAAACCTAAACCAGAATTAATCACTCATTGTCAACTATTTGGTTTCCACACTCAACTACCCTATCCTTATTTTGTAATTATCTTTAATAACTATTTTCTGATTTTAGTCTTCAAATCTTATATCACATGTTTATGTACAGCTAAACACTAGAGTGCTAGAACAATTACTGGGTGGTTTGGACTATTTTATAAAGGTGCTTGTTGGAAAAGTATGACAATCTAGTGGGAATTGGGAGATGGGGCATTTGTATTGAGGTTCTACATTAGAAAAGTAATAAGAGATTACAGGGGTGGTGGTGGTGGCCTAGGTTCTCCTCCCTCCCAGCCGCTTATTGCCACTGCCACTGAAAGCAGTGTTTTGCTGTGGAAAGGTTCTCCATCTCTTTATTGGCAGCTCTTTCTCTATCAGCTGCTTAACAGTTATTCTTTAAAGCAACAGTTCTCAAACTTTAATACATCAGAATCATTTGGAACTATGGTTAAGGCAGATTTCTGAACCCACCCCTAGAGTTATTGATCTAGTAGGTCTATGGTGAAACCTGAGCATTTGCGCTGCCAAGTTCCTAGGTCATGCTGATGCGGCTGTTCTCTGGAGAGCACCAAGAACTGCGGCCCTGAAGTTGAGATCCTGAGGATATGGTGAGGCCAGGATCCAAGACAGCAATAGATATCTCAAAGTGCTTTGCATGAGGCAGTAGCAGGAATGTATTTCTGCTCTTGAGAAACAGGAAATGAAGAGAGAGAAGGAAGAGAAGTGGAGTGAGCAAGATGGCCTGAGGCTGAGGGGTCAGATAAACAACAAGGCAATTAATGAAATGCACCTGGGAGAGAGATCCCTGCAAATCTTTAAAGAATCCCTCCTCCATATCTGGACAAATCTTAAAATACACCAGATTTACTCATTTCCTTGTAAAGTGTGTGTGTGTGTGTGTGTGTGTGTGAGAGAGAGAGAGAGATAGAGAGAGAGAGAGAGACAGAGAGACAGAGACAGACAGAGACAGAATGTGCACGTGCCTGTGTGAGGAAATTAAGACAGATGCTGAGTTTGCTACGGGGTGATGTGACTCAGAGCAGAGGCAGCTCCTGTGAGATGTGGAGATGGTCAGCAGACTGAAGAAGCAGTAGGCTATAGCCAGAGGTGATCTGTAACCTATCAGTCCCTACACCTCGTCCTTCAGTGGAATTTATAGTTATCTTGGAGAAGGATTTGGGCCTGCACAGGACATGAAAATGGAGGCTTGAATCAATCACACCTTGTACTCTGGGGGCCAGAGGGGTCTCAGCTAACATTTGGGTTACTTTTCCTTATGGTTCTCATCTACTTTGTGTTTATTCTTAAGTCTTTACATCTGGTAAGCAGATGGCAACACACTTCTTCAAATCACAACCCTGAGAGGCTCCTGTCTTCTCCTCCTGAATTATTTGGGTACTATGTAACAGTTCCTTGCCACAGGTAATATTTATTCTGACTCCCAGGTGAAGCTTGGATATTCTTAAGACCCTGGGAAGGTGGGGTGGGTACCCCAACTCCCCTGTATTTGAGAGAGACCAGGAGGACAGCACCTTGACACTTCTGTGCTGACTGGGGAATGAGGGATGTCATGGGGACCCATGAGCATCAGGCCTGCAAAGTCCTGTCACCATCTCTGTTGCAAATTCATCTTGTTATCCTCGTTCTCCATGGAAGTTAGTGAGCCTGTGAGGGGAGGGAAGGAAGAAATGCCTACCTTGGGATTTAAGGCCAATGAGCCTGTCTCCTGTCCCCTCTCCCTCTGTTGCCCCTGTGGTCTCCATGCTGATGCATTGCTCTATGAGTTTATTTGTCATTTCCAGCCTTGACTGGTTCAGAATGTTTTTAAGCCTCAGAACAAAAAACAACTAGTTAAAGGATTTCATTTAAAGCTAATGATATACTTCAATATGTTGCTAATTAGAGACATAGAACTTGTTTCTTTCTTTTTTGGAGATGGAGTCTTGCTCTGTTGCCCAGGCTGGAGCGCAGTGACGTGATCTCGGCTCACTGCAGTCTCTGCCTCCCAGGTTCAAATGATTCTCCTGCCTCAGCCTCCCGAGTAGCTGGGACTACAGGCATGCACCACCACGCCCAGCTAAAGTTTTGTATTTTAGTAGAGATGAGGTTTCACCATGTCTAGGCTAGGATGGTCTCGATCTTCTGACCTTGTTATCCGACCGCCTCAGCCTCCCAAAGTGCTGGGATTACAGGCATGAGCTGCTGTGCCCAGTTGCTTATTGTTTCTTAACATCTTGTTCACCAAGAGGACATTAACTTATGAAAAGTTGGAGAGATTAAGCATGGAAACCTTTGATGGCAGCGATGGTGATAGTGGTGGTGAATCAGACCAATCTTGCCTTCAGGAATCCTACATAGAGTCCGATAGAGACCAGCTCATAGAGACTAGTTGAACTACTGATGGAGTTTCATAAACTGAGTTCCTGCTCAAGGTAAAAAGTCTTTCCCAAGCACTGAAAATTTATGTCAGAAATGGAGCCTTGGCAAATTCGAGAAAATGGAGAGTGCCTTACAAGAGCTGCTGGAGCAAAGCATTCTTTTTCCTGCTCCTGGCAGGAATGAATTTCAGCATTTCTTTTTTTTCCCTACCCTGCTGATTTTCATATGGCTTCTCTTTACTCTCTCTGAGACTACCTTTTCAGCATGGTTATGCCTGTTCTCTACCCACAAAAGAGCAGACATGTGAGCACTGGGTTCCACAGTTACTGTCAGTGCTGGGCATCATACCAACACCAACAGGATCCCCATCTGGGTTCTTCCCAGAGGGTATGTAGTATTGATTCAACAGACAATAAACAATAGAGAACAAGGATAATGGCCATTGGAGTTGCAAAAGAAGTGCCTGTTTTCATTATTTATGCTTTCTGGCACTCCCTTATAGCTCCTTTATTAAGACATTGGTAGACTGAAACAAAGGATTCTTGGAAGAAATAATTATTTAAAAAATGATGAAAAGCATTTCTACTAATTCTGTAAACTTGCTAAAATAATAAATTATTGGAAGAATATTGGTAGCTTACAGGATTGGTGGAAGAACCAAACCACTGAGACTGGGGAAGGGCAGAACATAGAGGCCTTGTCTTTATTCAGGATTTCGAATTCCTAGACGAAAGAATTTGATTAGACCAGACAGAATGTGTTGTGTCTGCTTTGGTTCTAACCATCCATATTGTCAAGAGATCGGACAGGGAGCATAGCTGCTGTGATTTGGAGAATCCTGGTGAGTGGGGAGCCTCTTGCAATGTGTATGTGCTGTATTGGTCAATTATAATTTTAATCAAGTTAGAGGCTATTCAGTGGAATGTGCCTAAACTTATTTTATTGCCATGCATTATCTTGCTTGAAATATGAATAGTCTGTTACTAAAGTAGGGAAAAAAAAAAACCAAAAAACAAAGCATCCTCTAGGCAAGAATGGTAGTTCTTAAACTGTGGTTTCCAGACCTTCAGCATGGACATGATCAAGAACTTGTTGGAAATGCAAATTATTTTTCCCACTCCAAATCTAGTGAATTCCTGGTGGGCACAAAAAGAATGCTTGAACAAATACTTTAGGTGATTCTGATACATGCAAAAAATTTGATATGTATGAATTACCTGGGGATATAGTTACAATACATATTCATATTTAGCAGGCCTGGGGTCAGGCTGATACTCTACATTTCTAACAAACTTCCAGGTTATCTTATTGCTGCGAATGCAGGGACAGACATGAGAAGCAAAAATAGAAATATTGAAGGAGAAAACTTATATCACTATTTCAAACTGTTGAAATTCTGTAGAGAAAGAGCAATGAAAACCATAAAACCCTATATAAATAAATTATTATTGTTGCTGTTGGATGATACTAGTTTTCATAAATCTTCCGAACATTGTGTATTTTGGAGGTAGAGGGGACTCTTATCATCAACTTGCAGGTCTGAAGACAGGATTGGTTATAAAGTTTATGTAGCAAGTCACCTTTAAGTCAAGTATATGATTTTTGCCCCATGTGTCTTAATCTCAACATATAATAGCATGTAGCAAGAGTGGTATTTATATCTCCAGCTATCCTTGGTCTTGTACATGATAGAAATAACATGTTCCACATTATTTAAAAATTATAACTCAAAGCTTAAGGCTAATGAAGTTGCCAAGCTATGACCTAAAAGAAGGGGAGAGCCTGGCCAGAGGGCTCAAGTTACTGATTACAACTTGTTGGGTCTTTCCTGGCCCAGATTGATCCTATCTAGTGTTTTTAGTCTCTGGCTATCTGGTGAATAATCATGAAAGCTTTTGAGCATCTGGTTCAATTTCCGGCAATTTGCTATTAGTGACACTAAAATCTGATTGCAGTGGTTTGGCACTGACTTAATGGGAGTGGGGAAAGATTATCTAGCTGGGTTTATGAACCTTGCTAGCTAGGGGTCTCTTAGATTATGTTTGCCAATATTTTCATGTCAGTTTCATTGCTATCATTATTAGATGACTGTGCTTCTTTGAGTTTTTGCTTTTTAAGATTATAGATGTTTTCATTTCACCTAATGAATTAAAAAAACATTTAAGAGGACCTCCTCCAAACCAAAATCTCTTAATAGATAAGGTTAACATTAATGTATATAAAAAAAATCTCTCCTTATAACTAAAATTAAAACAAGAACAAAGACTTGCTGGCAAAGTAATTTCTATTGTATTCCTTAAAGAGGTCAAATAAGCCTGAGAATAAACACAAACCAGGAAACATTATTTAGTCTTTCAAAAATTCTCATAAAGCTTAGTAAGAAAGAGAATTAAATTATTAGTAGTTGAGCAGTTCTCCCTTTCTATACAGTCCTTGTCTGCAATCATGAAATGAAGAGCAGGGCTATATAGGCATTTTTCTGGAGAAAGAAACACTGATATTGTGACATCCAAGGATTTATTTCTGATAGGTGTCCAAGTTAACATTTTTATAAATAGTCTGAATGGATAATTTTACATAGTTAAATGGCAGATAATGACTAGGATAATAAGATGAGAGAAACTAACAGCTGTTTCAAACTTGAGCTTAAGGTATAATTGCATCTTGGTTGAGTTCCTAATATCAGTGTCTGATCTCTCAGCTTGCAGGTTGGAAGCCTTGATTGCCTTTTAATTAAGAGAAAATTTCCAGGAAAATGGCTTTCTTAACTTGAGAAAGGCTAAGGATAAGAGAATGAGTATACTTAATTTTTTTTATTGAGGTATATTTGACACAAAGATTTAAGGCATTCAATTTGATAATTGAGCATACAATACATTGTAAAATAATTAGCACAAACTAGTTAACATGGCAATCACTTTAGTTAGTTACCACTGAAAAGCGTGTGTGTGTGTGTGTGTGTGTGTGTGTGTGTGTGTGTGTGTGACAAAAATACTTAACATCCCCCCCTTGGAAAATTTCAAATATACAATAAACTATTGTTAATTATACTCATATTGTTGCACATTTTATCTCCAGAACATATTCTTCCAGCATAAATGAAACTTTGTACCCCTTAACCAACATCTCCCCTTTTTTTTCCTTTCCGTCACCCCTGGCAAACACTATTCTACTCTCTGTTTCTATGACTTCAACTCTTTTAGATACCCTCTTTTTAAGGCTAAATAGTATTTTGTTGTGTGTGGTATGTTTGTGTGTGTGGGTGTATAGCCCCTACATTTTCCTTTATCCAGTCATTATTTTCATATTTTGACTGTAGTAAATAATGCTAAAATTAACATGGGATGCAGGTTATATCTTGGAGAGCCATATTTCATTTACTTTGGATGTATACATAATAGATTACTGGATCTTTTTAGTTTTTGAGGAAACTCCTACTGTTTTCCATAATGGTTGTACCAATTTACATTCCCAGCAACATTATATAGGAGTTTCCTTTTTTCCACGTCTGTTCCAACACTTGCTATTTCTGATCTTTCTGATAATAGCCATTCTAACAGATGTGAAGTGATGACTCATTATAGTTTTGATTTGAATTTCCTTGATGATTAGTGACGTTGAGCACCTTTTCATAAACTTGTTTGCCATTTGTATGTTTTCTTTTGAGAAATGTCTACTTAGATCCTTTGCTCATTTTTGAAACAGGATTGCCACAGGATGTTTTTCATTACTGAGTTGTGTGAGTTTCTTATATATATTGGACATTAACCCCTTATCCTTTTAGCAGTTTTACAGTTTCAAGTCTTACATTCAAGTCTTCAATCCATTTTGAGTTGATTTTTGTATAGGTGTGAGATAAGGGTCTAATTTCATCCTCCTGTATGTGAATATCTAGTTTTCCCAGCATCAGTTATTGAGGGGACTGTCCTTTCCACAGTTTGTGTTTATAGCACTCTTGTCAAAGATCAGTTGATTGTAGATGTGAGGACTTATTTCTGGGCTTTCTGCTCTGTTCCATTGGTCTATATGTCTGTTTTTATGCAGGTACTATACTGTAGCTTTGTAAAATAATTTGAAATTAGGAAGTGTGATGCCTCCAGGTTTGTTCCTCTTACTCAAGATTGCTTTGTCTATTGGGGGTATTTTGTGGTTACATATGAATTTTAGAATTTTTTTTCTATTTTTATAAAGAATCCCATTAGGACTTTGATAAAGATTACAGTACTGTGAATTGCTTTGAGTAGGATGAACATTTAAAGACATTAATTACTCCAGTCCATGAACACAAGATGTTTTCCCATCTATCTGTGTCTTTCTTACTTTCATAAATGTTTTATAGTTTTTAGTGAACATAACTTTGACCTCTTTGTTAAGTTTATTGCTAAGTGTTTTATACTTTTGGCTGCTATTGTTAATGGATTATTTTCTTAATTTTCTTTTCAGATAGTTCATTGTTGCAAACAAAAATGCAATTGATGTTTTTATGTTGATATTTTACCTTGCAATTTCACTGAACTCATTTATAGTTCTAATAGTTATATTTTTTGCTCTTTTTGAGCCTTTAAGATTTCCCATGTGTATAAATATGTCATTTGCAAAGAGACAGTTTTACTTCTTTTCCAATTTGGATACCTTTTTATTTCTTTTTCTTGCCTTATTGCCATGGATAAGATTTTCAATACTATGTTGTAAAGAAGTGGCAAGAGTGGGTATCCTTCGCTTGTACCAGATCTTAGAAGGAAAACTCCTTCCATTGATTATATTTACTTTGGGCTTTTCTTATACGGCCCTTATTGTGTTTAGATAAGATTCATCTGTACTATTGTGTTCAGAGTTTAAAGAATGAATGGATGATGAACTTTGTCAAATGGGTTTTTTTTCTTTTATTGAGATGATCATATATATTTTTTTCTCTCATTTCCTTTTGAGAAATCCTTGGCTTGTACCAGATCTTAGAGGGAAAGCTTTTAGTTTCCCTCCATTGATTATAATATTTACTTTGGGCTTTTCCTATATGGCCTTTATTGTGTTTAGATAAGATTCATCTGTAGCTATTTTGTTGAGAGTTTTAAGAATGAATGGATGATGAACTTTGTCCAATGGATGTTTTTTTCTTCTATTGAGATGATCATGTGTTTTTTTTTTCTCATTTTCTTAATATGTTGTTTCATGTTGATTCGTTTGCATATATCGAACCATTCTGGTATCCCTTTGTTAAATCCTACTTGGTCATGGTGTAGGATTCTTTCAATGTGTTGTTACATTTGGTTTGCTAGAAAAATTGGCCTGCAGTTTTGTTTAGTTTTGTTTTATTCTTGTAGTGTCTTTTCTTGGTTTTGGTATCTGGGTGAAGCGGACCTTATTAAATGAATTTGGAAGAGTTTACTTTTTTCTATCTTTTTGGAAATTTAACAAGTATTGGTATTAATTCTTCTCAAATGTTTGACAGAATTGACATATGAAGCCATCAGATCTTAGGCTTTGTTGGAAGGTTTTTGATTACTGAGTCAATCTCCTAATTTATTATTTAGGCTTTCTATTCAGGTTTGATAGCTTGTGTCATTCTGGGAATTTATTCTTCTAGATTACCCAGTTTGTTGGCATCGGATTGTTCCTAATACTCCCTTATAATCTTTTTTTATTTTTGAGGCATCCATTGTATCTTCTCTTATTTCTGATTTAATTTACTGTATGTTTTCTTTTTCTTATTTTAGCTAAGGATTTGTAAATTTTAGTTGTCTTGTCATAAAAAAAACTTGTAGTTTTTTTATTATATTATATTTTGTTCTGTATTTGATTTATTTTTTCTCCGATCTTCATTATATCCTTCTTTCTGCTAACTTTAGACTTGTTTTTTTTTCTTTTTCTAGTTCCTTGTTGTATAAAATTAGATGTTTATTAGAGATCTTTCTTCTTTATTAATGTAGGCATTTATTGCTATAAACTTCTCTCTTACTAGTGCTTTTACTACATCCCATAGGTTTTGGTATGTTGTGTTTTCATTTGTCTCAAGACACTTTTTAATATCCCTTTTGAGTTTTGTTTTGGCCCAATGGTTGTTTAAGGTTGTGTTGTTTAGTTTTCACATGTTTGTAAATTTTCCTGATTTCTTGGTGCTATTGATATCTAGTTTCATTCCATTGTGGTTGAAAAAGATACTTGAAATCATTTAGATTTTCTTAAATTTATTATGAATTGTTTTTTCCATGTAACATGTGATCTATGCTGGAAAATGTTTCATGTGTACTGTTGATGGTTAATACTGTCAACTTGATTGGATCGAAGGATACAAAGTACTGATCCTGGGCATGTTTGTGAGGGTGTTGTCAAAGGAGATTACTATTTGAGTCAGTGGGCTGGGAAAGGCAGATCCACCCCTAATCTGGGTAGGCATGATCGAATCAGCTGCCATCGCAGCTGGAATATAAAAGCAGGCAGAAAAATGTAAAAGGAGAGGCTGGCCTAACCTCCCAGTTTATGTCTTTCTCCCGTGCTGGATGCTTCCTGCCGTCAAACATGAGAGTCCAAGTTCTTCAATTTTGGAACTAGGACTAGCTTTCCTTGCTCCTCAGCCTGCAGGTAGCCTATTGTGGGAACTTGTGATCATGTGAATTAGTACTTAATAAACTCCCATATATACATATTCCATTAGTTCTGTCCCTCTAGAGGATGATGACTAATACATTTACTTAAGAAAACTATAAATATAATTTTTTTCAGCTAGTGAGTGATAAATTTTCTAATTGTCAGTTGTATCCATTTGGTTGATAGTGTTGTTCAAGTCAGCTATTTCTTTGTTGATTAAAGTCTCCTACTATTACTATACTGCTATCGAATTCTACCTTCATATTTGTTAATATTTGCTTTATATATTTAGTTCAATATTGATTTTGTATATATTTATAATGATTATAACTTTCTGATGAATTGACTTTTTTATCATTATATAATGTCACTCTTTATCTCTAGAGACTGTTTTAGACTTAGTCAATTTGGTCCGATATAATCACCTCTGCTTTCTTTTGGTTACCATTTGCAAGAAATATGTTTTTCTATCCCTTACTTTTAGCCTATGTGTGGCATTAATGCTGAAATGAATGTCTTGTAGACAGCATATTGATGCATCTTGAGTTTTTAAAATCTACTTAGCACCTCTATGCCTTTTGATTGGTAAGTTTAATCCATTTACATTTAAGGTAATTATTGATAAGAGTTATTGACATTTTGTCAATTATTTTCTGTTTGTTATGCAATTGTTTTGTCTCTCTCTCTTTCTATTGCTGCCTTTCTGTAGTGATTATATTTGATTTATTTCTCTTTCTCATTTGTGTTTCTGCTGTCCTCATTTGTTACTTAATGATTTTTTTGCAGTAATTTGTGTTGTTTTCTTTTTATCTTTTGGTATATGTATTATGGATATTTTTGTTTGTTTTGCTTGAGGCTTGTGTAATGTATCTTGCAGTTATAACCTTCTATTATAAATTGATAATAACTGAAATTCAATTGCACATAGAAACTCTAAACTTTTACTCCTCCTTTACACACATTTTACAGTCTTGTAGTTAGTTTTCTTCTTTTTCTATTATGTGTTATTAATAAATTTTATTTATTAATATTAGGTACATAAAAATAATTTAGGCACCTCCTTTATAGTATTAAATTAATGATTAATGTTGATATGTCTATGCTTTTATATGCTTTCACATTTTCACTTAAATTTGAACATTTTGTTCAAATGCTCCCTTAAGCATTTCTTGTCTGCTGATGACAAATTTACTCAATTTCTATTTGCCTGAAAAAAACATTTTCTCTCTTTTATATTTATGGGATAATTTTTCTGGATATAATATTCCTGGTTGGCAGGGTTTTTTTTCTTTCTTTCTTTCTTTTAGTACTTTGAATATGTCATCCACCCTCTCCTGGCCTGCAAGATTTCTGATGAGAAATACTGATAGCCATATGAAGATTCTCTTGTATATGAGAAATTGCTTTTGTTCTTGCTGTTTTCAAAATTCTCTTTACCTGACTTTTGACAATTTGATTATAAAATGTCTTAGTATAGACTTTGGGGTTATCATGTTTGAGGATCTTTGAGCTTCATAAATCAGGGTGTCCATTTTCCTCCCAAGATTTGGAAAGTTTTCAGCCATTATTTCTTTAAATAAACATTCTGTTCTTTCTGTAGTTTTTCTTTTTTGCAATCCCATAATGCATATAATGGTTTACTTGATGACATTCCATAAATCTTGTATGCTTTCGTACTCTTTTTCATTTTTTTCTTTTTATTCTGTGGCAGGATAATTTCAAATGGCCTCTGAAACCATAGATTTATCTGCTTGATTGAATCTACTATTGAAGTTCTTTATTGCATATTTTATGTCATCCATTATACACTTTAGCTCCAGAATTTGTATTTGGTTCATTTTCAATATTTATATCTCTTTGTTAAACTTCTTATTTCATTCATATATTGTTTTCCTGAGATTGATGAGCTATTTGTCTTCTGTTTTAGCTTGCTGACCATTTTTTTGGTCAGGCAATTTGCATATCTCCACTTAGTGAAATCAGTTACTGGAAAATTATTGTGTTGTGTCACTTTTTGAAAATATTTTTGTTTGTTTCTTATGACCTTGCATTGATGTCTCTACTTTTGAGGGTGCAGTCACCTCTTCCAGACTTTATATAGACTGGGAAAAGGCCTTCACCTATGTGTGGGTGTGAAGGCACTGGCTAGGTGGATTGTGGTGGTTCTGGTTCTGCAGGGGAGAATGCAGTAGTGTTTCTGGTCTTGGAGAAGGCACAGTAGTGAAGTCTCCATGGAATTTCTTCAGCTGAGGTTAGTGTTAGCAAAGACTGCAGGAGTCCTCTGTAGCTAAGGCTGCAAGTGTCTACAGTGGCAATGGGCTATTGGTAGTGAAGTCTATTGATATCCACCTAGTCTCTCTTATTCTTTCAGGGGGTAGTCATGGCTAAAGAGATTACTCTTGGCACTTGGTCTAGCACATGTGACCACATGCACTGGTGGCAGCATCTGGTTTATGTTTGGGGCATAGATACATTTAACATAGTGGTAGGGGTGGTATCCAAGGTATAAGAACACACCAAGTATTCATGAGAGCATACTAAATGGGGTCTGGGGCTTGGAAATGTATGAGTATGGCATTTGGGACAGAAGTAGAAATGTACTTGCTACAGTGGTGGCACCAGTGTGCATGGTGCAGGTGATCTGAGTGGCCCTGGATCTGAAGTCTAGGACATGTGTGCAGTGTGGGAAGGTATAGCAACTCTGAGGAGAAGGGGGTTGAGTGGGGCACAGCAGTGGTGGCTCTAGCCCTCAGGATGAGCCTTAGGAGTGGGATTTGGCTTCATATGGGGTGGGGAGCAGCAACAGCAGCTTTGGCAGGGGAGGAGGTGCATCAGTGCTCCTTCTCTGGTGGGGATACAACAATAGCTTCTTTTGTAGTGGGGATGCAATGGTGGCTCCTTTTGAAATGGGGGGCTGTGATGGCACTTCCAGTGGGGGAGATGCTACAGCTGCTCCTTGGTGGGGGAAGTGCAGTAACATGGATTCTGTCAAACTGGGTCTTGTGTTGATGAAGGGTGTGAGGGACCTTGGTGGTGAAAGATGCAGGGTGTCAATAGTGACAATGAGGGCTGTTGTGGTCTTACTGCTCTTCTTTCCCACAATGTATGGTAGGGGGTGAGGCCAAGGGGATCCCTCTTGACATCAAGCCATGCCTGACAGAGGGATAAAGTAACACAGGCATACCGCTTATTATGCTTTTTCATGTAGCCACTTTCAGTCTCTTTGAACCACAGGATTCCTGCAGCTTCTTTATCATATTCCAGAGTTCTCCCACAGCTATTCTTTCCGGCCTGTAGTTTTTATTAATTGTTTTTACTGGGGGAGGACAAACATCAGGGCTTCCTAATTGGTCATCCCACTCATATAACTCCAGTGGGAGAAATCAGGTATGGTTCTTATAAAGACTTTTTTTTCCTGATTATAAAATCTATAGATGTTTATTATAGGAAACCTAGAACATATAAAAATGCTCAAATTAAAAAACAAATTTTTTCATTCCAATCTCACCGTTGTTAACATTTTCATGTTCTTTGAGTGTTACTATCCGTAAATGCAGTAAAATTTTAATAATCTTGCATTAATACCTTTATATATTTAAGTGTATTTTCTGGTTCAATACATATGCTAAAATTATTTAGTAGGTATTTTATACTTACTCTCTGTAAAGATATAAGAGCTTGGATTCCCATCAAGTTAGATATCAGGGTGCCATTTTTCCACATTTTTATCATCACAATATATCATTGACTAAAATAATTGGCAGCATTTGTAGGAGAAAAATGATATTCTGTTATAATTGGTATTTATATGACCTCTTTTGAGGGTGAATGAATACAATGACATTTGTATTCACTGAACTATATCTTTTTATGCTTGAATCTTAGTGAATAATGCAGAACCTGGCATTAGTAGCTATATTACCTCATTTTGCTTTTTTTTATATGTTACAATTCTAAGAATGAGATTATTTATCTGGTTGGAAAGTTTTATTAATTTACTAAGGATAGCAAATTATCTCGTGGATAGGACTCAACATAGTTGTGTGTGAGGTGCAAGCAGAGGCTGGGAAAGCTGAGGAGGGGTGAAAACTTAAGCTAATACTTAAAAAGGAAAGTTCATCTGGGCTAAAGGGAAGTTGAAATAATAAGGGAAAATGTTTCACAATGAGGGGAGACCAAGTGCAAGATTCTAAAGGTAGTAGAATGCAGTGTCTAGATACAGTACATGGTTTCATGCACGTGAAGGATCGAGAGTATTTAAGCTGTGCAGGGAAACACTAATCAGATCATAATGGATTTATTTTTCTGAAGAGTTTGAACTTTATCTAGAGGATAATTTGATAATATATATTAAAATCTTCAAACTGTGTATTGCCTCAAATTACACAATGAAAAATGTATATAAAGAAGTAGAGATGTAACAAAAATAGTCTTTATATCATTCATTATAACAGTAAAAGCTGGACACAGCTTAAATATCCAATTATAAAAAAATCAATAAAATAAATTATGCTCATTCTATGAAATTATACTTGTTAGGAAAAGCACACTTTGGAGGAATCTTATTAGACAATATTTTTTTCATATAATCTTAAGGGAACATATTATATGTAAAATATGGTCCCAGATTTTAAAAAATAAATGATTTGAAAGTGCTGATCATTTAGTGTCATTTCTGAAATGTACAAAGAAAATATACCTTCTTCATTTTCTATTGCTACTTTCATATTGTTCTTGAGCCCCTTTATCTAGCAGATGTTCAATGTGTGGGTGTACATGTATCTTACTTAAACTGGCCAATTAAATACAATTTATTCTCTTCTAGTTAAAAAGAGGCTCCTTTGTTTTTAAACAGTCTTATTTGGACAAATCTTCAACCTTTTCACAGTTCTCGTTCAGCCCTTTTTGCTCCCCCATTTGACTTCCAGGTATAATGGAGCAGGTAAGACTTCCGGCTGGCTATGGAGGGAAGCTTTAGGTATGTTTGCCAGTGTCCCTTGGTGGTTCTCTGAGTAAGTTACTTTCAACCTGTTGTTGATAGATATTATTCCACTTGTCTTTGACATTGCCTCTTTCTCATCATTACTGAGGTGCTTGTTCCTACCTGGTCTTTGGGCCTGTGATGCCATCTGCTACTTGTGAACTCCATTCTTGCTTCTGCCTTAATATCCTGACCCTCAGAGGCATCTATATCCTGTTTCCATGCCTCTTGTTTTGGCATCAGCCTTTCCCCTTGGATGGGAATATTTTAAAAACCTGAATTTCCTTTATACCACATACAACCTGGGAGGTATATTTGATACACTTTTCTCTGATTCCGTTGCACTGCTGTTGTTGTATCATCTTGAATGTGGTTTCAGGTTAAACGCAAGGCTTCGGAGGGAATTTGCAGCCTCCACCAGACAACACCGGGATGAGTGGAACACTAGCTTGGATGCTCTATTATCCTTTGATATTAATGTGAATGTCTCTGCAGTGCATTTCCCACATCCCTTGAAAGTCTGGAATTTAATCTGCTCACTGTATCCCTTTCATAAATTCCTCTTTCTTTCTTCCAGAAGTGGAAGTATTTTTCTTTCATTTTCTTTTCCATTCTGGCTGGGAATATTTCTATATTATGTTATTTTTCAGGACGTTTTGATGGGAAACATGCAGGGAATCCTGATTTATTAAAAATCTCTTTTAACAATTTCCTTTATAGCAGTTATCATGTGTCAGATACTATTTAAACACTTCACAAATACTAAATCATTTGGTTTCCCCAAAATTCATATACTGAAATCCTAACCCTCAATGTGATAATATTAGTAGATATTGGGGCCTTTGGGACGTAATTAGGTTATGAGGGTGGAGACATCATGAATGGGATTTGTATTCTTATAAGAAGACACACAAAAGCTTGCTATCTGTCTCGTCTCTCCATCATATAAAAAGACATAATGAGAAGACAGCTGTCTATAAATCAGGAAGTGCGCCTTTCCCAGACACTAGGTTGGCTGGCATGCAGATCTTGGACTTCTTAGCCTTCAGAGCTGTGATAAATAAATGTTTACTGTTTAAGCCACCAGTCTATGATAATTCGTTATAGCAGCCAAATGAAAAACACATCCCCATGGTTGAAACTGCAAAAAGGAAAGTTGAGATCCAGAGAATCCAGAAAGTTCTAATAAATATTAACCCCAAAAGAAAGGGACTGCGCACAGGAGTAGAAACTCTGTCAGACAAAAAGCCCAACTAGGAGAGGGCTTTTTAAGCCCCTGTGCATGTATGAGTGCAGGGAGACTTTGAGAAGCTTGAAAATGCTATAAATTCGAGCCCTATAGGGTACCTGATCACCAATCTTTATGCTATAAATTTGAGCCCTGTGAATTCTTTTAACTAATCAGCTGAAGTTTTCTTTTAAGATGAAGCCTCATATTGAGGAATAACTTCAGGAAGTAAAATCCACATTGACAGCAGGACAGAGCCACTAAGGGGGAAAAAATTTCAGATATGAAGATGAGAAGAGAAAAGAAAGCAGATTTTGGAAATTATTGTCTCCATATTTAAAATTATTCAGTTGTTGGTATAGAACTATGAGCCCTATAATCATGAAACTAAGAAATATCTTCTGGTTTATCCTGCTCACCTACAGAACAGGCTCCTCTTAGAAGCACAGAAAAATGTGTTGTGTTTGCACATGAATGACATTAAAAGATTGTGATTAAGTTCTGTACAAAGTTATTATAAGGAAAAAATTGAGTAAAGCAACATCTCCAAGTATATTGAAGCTAAAAACTGTAACCATAATATTTAAAATAAATTTTTAGTAGGTTAGGATATCAGCAAGATGGCAGAATACGATTTTAAACACTCATCCCCCTGCAGAAACATCAGTCTGAACAACTATCCATGTACAAAAATATCTTCACAAGAGCTAAGGAAAACAGTTGAGAGATTACAGTACCTGGATGTAGCACAGAAATAAGAAAAGATACACTGAAGAGGGTAGGAAGGACAGTTTTTCATTTCTTATGTCACCCTGCCCCCAACCCCATGTGATGTGGTGGTGGGGTGACAGGGGAGGGTAGGTGGTGGAGGACAGAGGAGACACCCTTCACTTGCTGGAAGGAGAGGAAAGAGAGCAC
This sequence comes from Callithrix jacchus, assembly GCF_049354715.1. Classification (NCBI taxonomy): domain Eukaryota; kingdom Metazoa; phylum Chordata; class Mammalia; order Primates; family Cebidae; genus Callithrix; species Callithrix jacchus. Next base: position 49,675,295 of record NC_133504.1, read on the forward strand.
CAGATCTTAGATCCAAACATCAGGCACACCCAAATGCATTTCAGCACTGGGAAGGCTCCCTTTTCTCCAGACCACTAGGATGGTACCCATAGACTGTGCATTTAGGTTTGCCCCAGCACCAAGCCTGATCTTGCAGCCCCAGTGTCCAGGCCTGTCAGGTACATTCAGTCTTCTGGTCTGCTCTACCACCAGGCAGCCCTACACAGTAGCCCCAGTCTCTAGACTCACCGTAGCACTGGGCCAGCCCCAGTAGCTGCAGGCTTTGAATGCCATGCCAGCAACCAGAGACAAGGGTTCAGAGTCATCCTGCAGACTCAGTCTCCAAGCCAGGCCCAGTGGCCATAGGCTTCAGGCTTGCCTAAGTCACCAGGCTGGTCCTGCAGCCCTAGCCATCAGACCAGCACCTATGGACCCAGCTTTCAGGCCAGCCTCTGTAGATATAGGTTCTAGGCTCACCCAGTGCCAGGCCAATCTCTGTGGCCCCAGGCTATAAGTTTCCCCAGGTTCCAACCTAGCCTAGAGTCAGACTTCTGGCCTGCCCCAGCCTCAGACTTCAGTCCTGCACCAGAACTAGGTTGGCATACCTGGCCTCAGGTGACAGGCTGGCACTTACAGACACAGGCTTTAGGTCTGCCTAGTGCCAGGCCAGTCCCTGCAGTGCACCCCCCACCCTATTGACCAAATGTTCCAGCAGACTAAGGGTCCAGGCTGATCCTAATAAACCCCAGTGCTGGGCAGCCTCTATGGACTCAAGCTCCAGGACTTCCCGTACAGATCCATGTTCCAGGCCTCTAAAGCCCCAGGACTCAGGAGTTGATAATTATAACCTTCAGGCCAGCACCAACAAACCTAGCCTTGAGACTAGCCCTCATGGACCCAAGCTCCAGGCTGACTAGGACCTCCTAGGACCCAAAATTCTAGCCTCCATGGCCTATGGTACCAGGTCAGTACACAATCCTAGGCTTTAGACCAGCCCCATGCATACCCAGATTTTATACCTGCCCCAGCACCAAGCTGGCCCTAGGATCTAAGGAGTCCTAGTGGCCTCAGGCTTCAGTGGACCCCAGGTTCAGCCTGCTTCAGGAGTCCCAAGGTCTAGGCCCACTTCAGTAGACTTAATGCCAGGCTGGCCTCTGTGGTTCCAGGACCATGCCTGAAGATTCTGTCTCCAGGCCAGCCCCATAGACCCAGGACCTGGGCCTATCTCCATGGACTCAGGCTCCAGGTTAACCCCAGTGGACCTAGGCAGCAGGCCTGTCCCAAGATCTGATCAGCTTCTGTGGTCTCAAACTTAAAATTCACTCCAGTGCCAGGTCAGCAATGCGAATCAAGGCTTCAAGTCAGCAACCACATATATACATTCCAGGCCCACTGTTGCAGAACCAGGGTACAGACACATACCTCTTCCCACCCCACCACAAACCTAAACAACAGGTCTACCTCAGTGAATGGAGGCTCCATACCCAGCTCTGTGGACCCAGGTACAAACATACTGCATATATAATGAATTATGGAGTTTACAATTATGATAAATGAAAAGAAAAATGCCTTAGAGAATGTCACTAGCCGACCTGATCAAGCAGAAGAAAGAACTTAGAGACAGGTTATTTGAAAATATAGGACCAGAAGAAGAAAAAACAAAAGGAATAAATGAAGCTAATGAGACATATGGGACAGCATCTAAAACACAAATATTCAGATTATAGGAGTTCAAGAAAAAGAGACATTGGGTAAGAAAACTTAAATAATAGCAGAAATTTCTTCAAATCTGGGAAAATATATTAATATCCAGGCACAGGAAGGTCAAAGTTCTCCAATGAGATACAACGCTACCAAGGCTACACCAAGAAAAGTTATGATTAAACTGTCAAAAATAAAAGATAAGGAGGTCATTCTTAAAGCAGTAAGAGGGGGGAAAAAGCATATCTCTTATTACGGAGTTTGAATAAGACTAGCAGCAGGAACCTTACAGACCAGATGAGAGTGGGATGACGTATTCAAAACACTGAAGGAAAAAAAGTCAAAACAAACCTGCTAACCAAGAATAATTTGCCCAGCAAAACTGTTCCTCAGATATAATTTACCCAGCAAAGCTGTTTTTCAGATATGAAAAAAAGACAGGATTTCTCAGACAAACAAAAGCAAAGAGATCATTACTACCAGACCTGTCTTACAAGAAATGCTAGAGATAATTCTTCAAGCAGAATGAAAAATATATTGTCAAATTCAGAATACTCTAATACTGTAATGGTAGTGTGTAAATGACATATTTTTAGTACAAAAGTTAAAAGACAAAATTATTTTAAAATAACAGCTACAATAACTATTAAGTGATACACAGTATCAAAAGATGTAAGTTGTGTCATCAAACACATAAAATTGGTGGAGAGATTGAGGAAGAAATGTTGAGGAGTTTTAAGTGATCAGTTAAATTGTTATCTTTAATGAGCTATTATAACCGTAAGATATTTTGTATTGGTCTTGTAAACATAAGACAAAATTGTATGTAAAAATAAAACAATAACCTACAGTAGATACACACAAAAAATATATGGTAAGAATTTGAAGCTAGAATTTGAACTACAGAAAAATCACCAAATCACAAAGGAAGACATCAAGAAAGGAAGAAAGGAACAAAGGATCTACAAAACAACTGAAAAACAATTAACAAAATGATGCTAAGTCTTTGTCTGTCAATAATTATGTTGAAAGTAAATGGATTAAATTCTCCAACCACAAGATATAGAGTGGCTGAATGAATTTTTAAAAATCCCAACTATATGCTGTTTATAACAAACTCACTTTACCTTTGAAGACACACATAGCACAAAAGTGAAGATATAAAAAAAGATATTCCAGACAAATGGAAACAAAAAGAGAGCAAAGTTAGCTATATTTATATCAGATAAAAATAAATGTTAATAAAAAAATTATAAAAATAGACAAAGAAGATCACTGTAGAATAATAAAAGGGTCAATTCATCAATTGGATATAACAACTGTAAATATATATGCACCCAATATCCAAGCTCCTTAATTGTATGAAGCAAATATTTATAGATCTGGAGGGTGAGATCTACTGTAATACAATAGTAATAAGAAATTTTAGTATCCCACCTTCAGCAATGGACAAGTCATCTAGACAGAAAATCAACAGGGAGACATTGGACTTGAACTGTACTTTAGACCAAATGGCCCTAACAGGCATATGCAGAACATTGCGACTAACAGCAGCAGAATACACATTTTTCTCAAGCCACATGGAGGATTCTTCAGGATGTATTGTATATTGAACCACAAAACAAGTCTTAATCAATTTAAAAAGACTGAAATTATTTCAACTATCTTTTCCAACTGCAATGGTATAACACTCTCAGCAGAAACCTTACAGACCAGATGAGAGTCTGGTATGATATATTCAGAACACTGAAGGAAATGAATAGAATGAATTTTGGAGCATTCCATTATTTATGAATTCCATTACAAATAATAGAAATTAAACAACATACTCCTGAACACCCAAATGGATCAAAAAATAAATTATAAGGGAAATTAGAAAATATCTTCACTCAAATAAAAACAGATACACAACATACCCAAATGTATAGGATGCTGCAAAAGTGGTTGTAAGAGGGAAGTTTATAGCAACAAACATCTGCATCAAAAAAGAAGAAATATCTCAAATGCAATCTATTATTTCATTGTAAGGAACTAGAAAACGAAGAATAAATTAAGCCTAAGGTTAGCAGAAGAAAGAAAATAAGATCAGAGAAGAAATAAAGGAAACACAGGATAGAAAAAAAATAGAAAAGATCAATAAAGTGAAGAGTTGGTGTTTTTGAAAAGATAAACAAATTCAAAAAATCTGTAGCTAGACTAAGTATGAAAGAGAGAACTTATATATAAAAAATAAAAAATGGAAGATGAAGCATTACAGCTGATTCCACAGAAATACAGGTAACTCTAAAAGATCTTAAGAGTGCCTGTAAACCCCTTTAAAAGCCTTATCTCTTTAGCCAGAAGACCAGGAAAAGGGCAACCCAGCAAGACAAAATGTTTTTAGACATTAATTTGTTGACTCCAGTTAAACTGGGTGACAGGTACACCAAAATCTCAGAAATTACCACTAAATAATTTATTTATACAACCAAAAACTTCCTGTTCGCTAAAAAATTTTAAAAACCTCTTGTCAAAGAAATGTTCAGTATCTGATGACTTTATTTCTGAATTCTACCACATATTTAAGCAAGAAGTAACACTGATCCTTTTCAAACTCTTCCCAAAAATTGAAGTGAAGGGAATACCTACAAACTCATTTTACAAGGGCAGCATTACCCAGCCAGACAAGGACACCTAAAGAAAAGAGAACTGTAGACCAATATTCCTGATACACATACATCCAAAAGCTTTAAAACAAATACTAGCAAACTGAATTTAATAAAACATTAACAGGATCATTCACCATGATCACGTGGGATTTATTGCTGGGATGCAAGGATGGTTCAACATATGCAAATCAATAAACTTGACACATCACATTCACAGAATGAAGGGCAGAACCCATATAATCATCTCAATGGATACATAAAAAACATTTGACAGAATTCAATATTCTTCTATGATAAACACACTGAACAAACTAGTTATAGTGGGAATATACCTCAACACAAAAAGGCCATATATGACAAGCCTACAGCTGACATCATATTTCATGGTGAAAAGTTGGAAATTTTTTCTTTAAAAGATCAGGAATAAGACCAATAAGGCTACTCTCACCTTCTATTCAACATAGTCCTAGAAGTGCTAGCCAGAGCAATTAGGCATGAAATACAAGAAAAGAAAGGCATCCAAATTGAGAAGGAAGAGGTGAAATTTTCCCTGTTTACAGATGACATAATTTTACAGAAAGTCCCAAAGACTTCACTAAAACACTGTTAGAACTAATAACAAAATTCAATAAAGTTACAGGGTAAAGAACCAATGTACAAAAATCAGTAGGGTTTCTATATACTAATAACAGATCATACAATTAAAAATATCCCATTTTCAATAGCTACTACACAAAAAGTAAAATACTTAAGAATAAATGTAACCAAGATAAAAAAAACCTATACTCTATACAAGTATAAAACATTGATAAGAGAAACAGAAGAATACATAAAGAAGTGGAAAGATATCCCTTTTTAGAAGATTGAGGAATTAATATTGTTAAAATTTCTATACCCCCAAAATTGATCTACAGATTTAATTCAAATCTTCATCAAAATTTCAATGACATCTTTTACAGAAATGGAAAAATAATTCTAAAATTCATATGGAATTAAAAGACTCCAAATAGCCTAATCAATTTTGAACAAAAAGAATAAAGCTGGAAGCATCAGACTACCTAACCTCATAATAGAATGCAAAGTTATAGTAATCAAAACAGTATGGTACTTATATAAAAACAGACACATGGACCAATGGAAACAAATAGTCTGGCAACAAACTCATACACTTATTATAGTCAATTGAGACAGTCTCTTGAATAAATAATGTTGGGACAAATAAATATCTACATGCAGAAGCATGAAATTAGACTTCTATCTAACACTATAAACAAACACCAACTCAAAGTGGATTAGAGGCTTAATTTTAAAACCTGAAACTGTAAAATGACAAGAAAAAATGGGGAAAATTTTATAAAATGGTCCAGGCAATAATTTTTTGGATATAAACCCAAAAGCATGCAACAAAGGCAGTAATAGACAAATGGGATTACATTACATTAAAAGCTTTTGCACTGTCAAGGAAACCAACAACAGAATGAAGAGACAATATAAGAAATGGGTTAAAATATTTTCAAATCATGGATCTTAAAAGGGGCCAATATTCAAATATATATATATATATATATATATATATATATATATATATATATATATAAAACTCAATAGTAAGAAAACAACCTCATTAAAAATGGGAAAAGGACCTAAGTAGACATTTCTACTCAACAGATACATGGAAAAGTGTTCAACCTCATGAATTATCAGAGAAATGCAAGTTAAAACCACAATGAGATGTTACCTTTTACGTGTTGGAATGGTTGTAGTAAGAAGGTGAAAGATTAACAGGTGTTGAAGAGGCCGTGGAGAAAAGGGAACTGTAGCACACTGTTACTGGAAATGTAAGTTGGTATAGCCAGACTGGAAAAAGAGTATGCAAGTTCCTAAAAAAAAATTTAAAATAGATCTACCATATGATCCAGCAATCCCACTACTGGGTATACATCCAAAGGAAATAAAATCAGTATGTTAGTACTCTTATGTTTATTGTAGCATTATTCACAGCAGCCATGACATAGAATCAACCATGACGTAAGTGTTCATCAGTGAATAAATGGGTAAGGAAAATGTGCTGTATAGATACAGCGGAATACTATTCTGTCATAAAAAGAAAATTTTGTTATCTGCAAAAAAGTGGATGAACCTGGAGAACATTATGTTGAGTGAAATAATCAAGGTGCAGAAAGATAAATACTACATGATTTTACTTATATGTTGAATCTTAAAAAGTTGAACTCATAGAAGCAGTGAGTAGAATATTGGTTACCAGGAGCTGCAGGTTGGGGGAATGATTGGGGAGACATTGGTCATAGGATAAATATATTCAGTTGGCTGCAATAAATACAAGAGAGCTATTATATAACATGTTGACCATAGTTAGTAATAATGTACTGTATTCTTCAAAGTCACTGAGAGTAGATATTGTGTTCTCACTACAAAAAGTGTAAACTGGTAATGCATTTGTTCATTAGCTTAAATTAGCCATTCCACAATGTATGTATATTTCAAAACATCATTTGTACATGACAAATATATACAATTTTATGTGTCAGTTAAAATAAATATATTTAAAATAAATATAAGGAGTTTTCACTTCTGGATGTACCTTTCCTATTCTTCCAGCTAAGCACTAACTAACTAAAAATCCTGGACCTTATATATAAAATAAACAATAGAAGCCATTGAAAAAGAAGGTGGCAGGCTGGCTAAGGACCTTAGTGTGTGAGGAGTAATGTGACTGTTTGCTTGGCTTTTTATTTTTGTCTCATATATATCAGACTTGGATTTGAAAAATCAGAAGCCCCAAAATGCCAATGAGTGCAGACAAACAAAAACAATGAAAACCCCTTTAAAAGCCTTATTTCTTTAGCCAGAAGACCAGGAAAAGGGCAACCCAGCAAGACAAAATGTTTTTAGACATTAATTTGTTTACTCCAGTTAAACATAAACAGTTGACCTACTTTCAGTCATATGATCAAAGGCTGAGTGGATAGCTAGACTTTCATCATTGCAAGACTATGAGAAAGCACCCATCAACCCCTCTAGGGTGCTGTCAGAAAAGGCCAAGTAAGAGTTTAATTCTCCCACTCCTGTAATAAGGCCCTGTGGTGTCAGAGAAGACCACTGCTACTAAGCAGTAATGAGGATTATCCTCAGGTGTCAACTGAGGATGACTGGGTACCTAAGAGACTTCTATCTTCACTTGGAAAAAATAAAGCAGCACCCGTTTTTCTTCCCCTTCCTGAGCAGTTTTATAGAAAGCCAGTTAAAAACCAAAGGTTTAATAATAAAGAGTTTCATAACATAATAGGAAAATCCTTGTGTTTTTAGTTCAAAGTCGTTCATCGTCCTAAGGACAATAGATTTCTCAAACTGAATAAAATAGTCAATCAGTAGATGCCAACACTGAGATGATAAAGATGAAAGAAATATCTGACAAAGATCCTAAAGCAGCTGTGATAAAAATATAAGTAACTACAAACATATTTGAGCCAAATGAAAAAAAATTTTTTAATCCTAGCAAGAAAATAGTCTTAACAAATAAGTATAAGATATAAAAGGGAATCCAAGGAAATTTCAAAATGAAAAATACAACAAACGAAAGTGAAAAATATAGTTGATGAGTTCAACAGCAGAATGAATGAGATAGAGGAAATAATCAGTGAACGATAAGAAAATAGAAATTACCCAATCTGAAAAACATAAAGAAAGCAGACTTTTATAAAGAAACAGAACATTAAGGACCTGTATGACCACAAGAAAAGAATTAACAACTGTGGTACAGAGTACTGGAAGAAAAGGAGGAAAAAGATGGGGCTGAAGTACCAAAGGAATAATGACTGAAAATGTCCCAAATTTGGTAAAAGACAAATCTACAAATTTAGGAAGCTGAATGAATCCTGAAAGGGATAAATCCAAACAAATCCACACCAAGGTACATTATAATTAAACCTTTATAAACTAAAAAGGAAAACTCTTTAGAGCACCAGAGAATAGTTTTACTTTACCTATAGGTGAAAAACAATTCAAATAATACTTGACTTCTTGTCAGGAACTATGGAGCCCAGAATGAAGTAGCTTTTTTTTTTTCAGACAGAGTTTCACTCTTGTTACCCAGGTTGGAGTGCAATGGCACGATCTTGGCTCACTGCAACCTCTGCCTCCTGGGTTCAGGCAATTCTCCTGCCTTAGCCTCCTGAGTAGCTGGGATTACAGGCATGCACCAACTTTCCCAGCTAATTTTTTGTATTTTTAGTAGAGATGGGGTTTCACCATGTTGACCAGGATGGTCTCGATCTCTTGACCTTGTGATCCACCCGCCTCGGCCTCCCAAAGTGCTGGAATTACAGGTGTGAGCGACTGCGCCTGGCAGATTAGCATATTTTCTAGGGTAGAAATGAAAGAACTGCCAGCCCAGAATCCTATACTCTGCACAAATATCTTTCAGGAATGAAAAATAAATTAATACATTCTCAGATGGAGAGGGAGATTTGTCACTAGTGGATGTATTTTAAAATAACTAAAGTTCTGAACATAAACAGAACCAAAAACAAAAACCACATGATTATCTCAATTGACACAGAGAAAGCCTTTGACAAAATTCAACAACCCTTTATGCTAAAAACCCTCAATGAACTCAGTATTGATGGAATGTATCACAAAATAATAAAAGCTATTTATGACAAACCAACAGCCAATATCATACTGAATGGGCAAAAACTGGAAGCATTCCCTTTGAAATCTGGCACTAGACAAGGATGCCCTCTCTCACCACTCCTATTCAATATAATACTGGAAGTTCTAGCCAGAGCAATCAGGCAAGAAAAAGAAATAAAGGGTATTCAAATAGGAAAGGTGGAAGCCAAATTGTCTCTATCTGCAGACGGCATGATAGTATATCTAGAAGACCCCATCATCTCAGGCCAAAAACTCCTGAAAGTGATAAGCAACTTCAGCAAAGTCTCAGGATATAAAATCAATGTGCAAAAATCACAAGCATTCCTATACACCAATAATAGGCTGAAAGAGAGCCAAATCAAGAATGTACTGCCATTCACAATTCTACAAAGAGAATAAAATACCTAGGAATACAACTAACAAGGAATGTAAAGGACCTCTTCAAGGAAAACTACAAACCACTGCTCAACGAAATAAGAGAGGACACAAACAGATGGAGAAACATTCCATGTTCATGGTTAGGAAGAATCAATATCATGAAAATGGCCATACTGCCCAAAGTAATTTACAGACTCAACGCTATCCCCATCAGGCTACCAATGACCTTCTTCACAGAACTGGAAAAAACTACCTTAAACTTCATATGGAACCAAAAGAGAGCCCGCATAGCCAAGTCAATTCTAAGCAAAAAGAACACAGTGGGAGGCATCACACTACCAGACTTCAAACTATACTACAAGGCTACAGTAATCAAAACAGCATGGTATTGGTATCAAAACAGAGATATGGACCCATGGGACGGAACAGAGGCCTTGGAGGCAACACAACATATCTACAACCATACAATCTTTGATAAACCTGACAAAAACAAGCAATGGGGAAAGGACTCCCTGTTTAATAAATGGTGTTGGGAAAACCCGCTAGCCATGTGCAGAAAGCAGAAACTGGACCCATTCCTGACACCTTACACTAAAATTAACTCCAGATGAATTAAAGACTTAAACATAAGACCTGGCACCATAAAAACCCTAGAAGAAAATCTAGGCAAAACAATTCAGGACATAGGAGTAGGCAAGGACATCATGACCAAAACACCAAAAGGATTGGCAACAAAAGCCAAAATAGACAAATGGGACCTAATCAAACTCCATAGCTTCTTCATGGCAAAAGAAACAGTCATTAGAATGAATCGGCAACCAACAAAATGGGAAAAATTTTTTGTAGTTTACCCATCTGACAAAGGGCTGATATCCAGAATTTACAGAGAACTAAAACAGATTTACAAGAAAAAAATGAGCCCATTCAAAAATGGGCAAAGGATATGAACAGACCCTTTACAAAAGAAGACATATATGAGGCCAAAAAACATGAATAAATGCTCATCATCACTGGTCATTAGAGAAATGCAAATCAAAACTACATTGAGATACCATCTCATGCCAGTTAGAATGGTGATCATTAAAAATCTGGAGACAACAGATGCTGGAGAGGATGTGGAGAAATAGGAACACTTTTACACTGTTGGTGGGAGTGTAAATTAGTTCAACCATTGTGAAAGACAGTGTGGTTCTTCCTCAAGGACCTAGAAATAGAAATTCCATTTGACCCAGCAATCCCATTACTGGGTATATCCAAAGGACTATAAATCATTCTACTATAAGGACACATGCACACGAATGTTCATTGCAGCACTGTTTACAATAGCAAAGACCTGGAACCAACCCAAATGCCCATCAATGATAGACTGGACTGGGAAAATGGGGCACATATATACCATGGAATATTATGCAGCAATAAAAAATGATGAGTTCATGTTCTTTGTAGGGACATGGATGAATCTGGAGAACATCATTCTCAGCAAACTGACACAAGAACAGAAAATGAAATGCCACATGTTCTCACTCATATGCGGATGATGAACAATGAGAATACATGGACACAGGAAGGGGAGCACTACACACTGGGGTCTATTGGGGGGACTAGGGGAGGGACAGCAGGGGGGAGCTGGAGTGGGGTAGCATGTGGAGAAATGCCAGATGTGGGTGAAGGGGAGGAAGGCAGCAAATCACACTGCCACTTGTGTACCTATGCAACTATCTTGCATGTTCTGCACATGTGCCCCAAAACCTAAAATGCAATAAAAAAATATAAAAATAAATTAAACAAATAGTGTTCTCTAAATAGAAATTATATGATAAAAGAAGAAAAGTTGAAACATTAGGAAAGAAAAACAATAAGCAAAAAAACGGGCCAATACAATAGGCTTTCTTTGTCCTCTTGAATTTTCTAAATTATGTACGCAGTTGAAACAAAAATTATAACATTGATGTGGCTCTAAATGTACATGGAGAAATTACTTAAGGTAATTATATTATAACTAGAGGGGCATAAACAAAGCTAAGTTATGTATATTTTGGCCAAACTGGTAAGATGATGCCACCAATAGTGAGTAGAGTATGATTCTTCCTATCTACGTGTGTATCTGTCTGTATGTATGTCTTTCATCTATCTATCTCTATTTAAAATGTAATATCTAGAGCAACAACTAAAAAAGCTATCAAAAACAGTATAGGTAAATCAAAATAGATTCTAAGAAAGTGTTTAGCCTTCAGGAAGGCAGAATAAAGAAAACAAAGAGAAAGAAAAAAAAGAGAATAAACAGCAAATAAAATATAAAATGGCAGATTTAGGCCCTAATAATAATTACATTAAATATAAATGATCTAAATATATCTATTAAAAGACAGAGATTAACAGATTGGATTAAAAACACAACTTCACTATATTCTGTTCATAAGAAATTCACTTCAGTTATAAGCACATAGGCAGGTTGAAAGTAAAAAGATGAAGAAAGTGCATTATGCAAACATTAATCAAAAGAAAGCACAAGTGGCCATATGAATATCAGGTAAAACTGATTTTAGAACAAAAAAGACTACTAGAGAGAGAAAGAGAAATTTTTTAAATCATTTCTTAATGATAAAATATTAATCTATCAAGACAACGTAGAAATCCTAAATGCATATGCAACTGAACAATGAGCTTTGAAATATGTAAAACAACGACTGATAAAACTAAAAGGAGAAATAGACAAATTCCCTCTTAACAACTGATAGAAAAGATAGACAAAATTATTAATAATATAGACAAACTCATCAACCAACAAGATATAATTGTTATTAATAGAACACTCCACTCAACCCCAGAAGAATGCACTTTCTGGACGATAAAACAAACCTCAGTGAATGTGAATGTATTGAAGTCGTATGGAGAGCATTCTCCAATCACAATGAAATCAAACTAGAAGTCAATAACAGAAAGATTAACAAGAAACTCACCAAACTCCTGTAAATTCAACAGCACACATCTCATTTATCCATGAATAAAGTCTCAAGGCAAATAAAAATGTTTAACAGAATAAAAATTAAAATAAAACCTATCAAAAATAATGAGAAAGAGCCAAAAATAGAGCTGGGAAAGAAATATGTAGCACTAAATACATATGTAAGAAAAGGAAACACAAGTAAGAAAAGAGAACACATCTCATATTAATAATCTAATCTCTCATATCAGTAACTTGCAAAGAATTGTTGCAGTATAAAATCAAATAAGGAGAGGGAAGGAAAAACCAAAGATAAAGCAGAAATAGAAATTGAAAAAAGAAAACTGTAGTGAAGAGCCAAATTTTTGCAAAGATCAATTAAATTAAAAAACTTATAGCAATATTTCCAAAGAAGGAATGTAACAGGGGCTATCAATACAGACCCTATAGGTATTAAAAGTATAATAAGTAAACATCACAACTAAGTCCACACCCATCCATTTGATAACTTAGATAAAATGATTTAATTCTTTGAATAATATAAACTGCCACAGATCATCTAATGTGAATTCAATAATTTAGATAGACTTTATTAAGACAATTGAATGTATAATTCAAAATCTCCCCAAATGTTTAAGGAAAAATTAACATCAACTATACACAACTACTTTTAAAAAACAGAAGAAAAATGAATATTTTCCTATTTGCTTAATGAAGTTACTATTATCTTGATACCAAAACAATGATAGTTTAGAAAAAGAGAAAGAAAAAATATTAATAGATTAATATTCCTTTTAGTTATGGACACAATAATTTTTTACAAAGCATTAGAAAATAGATTTAAACAATTTAAAAATATTATATACCCAGAGAGGGATCCAAGATGGCCAATTAGGAGCATCTCAGGATTGCAGCTCCCAGTGAAAGTTCAGAGGATGAGTAGATGCCACATTTCCAGATGGATTTTTATTGCCCACAGACCAGGAGATTCCCAGGTGGAGGAGCCCCACAGGTCACTGATGCAGCTGTTTTGGCCAGCACGGCTATTTTCACCAGCATGACTGTTTTGCTGGTGCCCCAGCGTGGCAGTTCTCTATACAAAATTCACAGGTCTGGGTGCCATTTTAGCTGGCGATTGGAGCTCCTGGGAGACAGAGTCACCCATTCATCTGATTAAAAAGGGGACTGAAACAGTGAGCCAGGCCAAGAGATTCCCAGGCAAAAAAGCACCACGAATCTTAGTGCAGCTGTTTCAGCTGGCGCAGTGGGTTGCCGCATGGGAAGTCACACAGATCCTGGCGCCTTTTCTACAGGTGACTGGAACACTTGGGAGAGAGTTGACGGTTCAACTAAAAAAAAAAAAAAAAAAAAGGGCTCTGAGGCAGGGAGCCAGGTGATCAGGCTCGGCTGGTACCATCCCAACAACAACAAAAAAAACAGCAATCAGAAATGCTTTGGATTGAAAGTTTCACAGCAAACACAGCAGAACATGGGACAGTCCAGTTCTGTGGGGAAGGGGCGTCCACTATTACCAAGGCAGTTCACCACTACAGAGGTAGTTTGCCATTGCTTAGGCAGCCTGTGATTACAGAGAGAGTCCACCATTACAGAAGTGGGCCACCATTGCCGAGGCAATTCTAACTACACCCGTATAAACAGGACTGCAGGAAAGTTCACATGGCAGCTGGGTGGAGCCCACAGAAGCTCAGCAAAGCCTCTGCAGGCAGACAGTGACTAGGCAGCCTCCTCACTGGGCAGGGTAGCCCTGAGAAAAGCGAGCAGCACAATAGAAACTCATAAATAAAGCCCTAACTCCCTGGGACAGAGTGCCTGGGGAAAAAAAGGGGGGGATTTATGAGTTCTGCTGCAGCATACTTAAACATACCTGCCTAGCAGCTCTGAATGAACAACGGAGCTCACAGCTCAGGACTTCAGCTTCTATAAGGACAGACTGTCTCCTCAGCAGCTCCCTGACCCCTGTATATCCAAAGAGTCACCTCATAAAGGAGAGCTCACACTGACATCTGGTAGGTACCCTTCTGGCACAAAGATAGCAGCAGAAGAAACTGGCAGCAATCCTTACTGTTCTACAGCTGCTGCAGGTGATCCCTGGGCAAGCAGGGCCTGTAGTGGACCTCAGCAGTCCTACAGCCAAGGGTCCAGACTGTTAGAAGGAAAACTAAGAAACAGAAATAACTTCATCATCAAATTGGATGTCCACTCAGAGACCCAATCTGAAAGTCAACAACTACGAAGATGACAGGTGGATAAATGCACAAAGATGGGAAGAAACTAGTGCAGAAGTGATGAAAACACCTGAAACCAAACACCTCTCCTGCTACAAGGGATCACAACTCCTCACCAGCAAGGGAACAAGGCTGGATGGAGAACGAGTGTGATGAATTGATAGAATCAGGCTTCAGAAGGTGGGTAATTAGAAACTTCTGTGAGCTAAAAGAACATGTTCTAACCCAATGCAAAGAAACTAACAACCTTGAAAAAAGGTTTGATGAAATGCTATTGAGAATAGACTACTTAGAGAGGAATATAAGTGAATTGATGGAGCTAAAAAACACAACACGAGAACTTCGTGAAGCATACACAAGTTTCAACAGCTGAATTGACCAAGCAGAAGAAAGGATATCAGAGGTCGAAGATCAACTCAATGAAATAAAATGAGGAGGCAAGATTAGAGAAAAAAGGGTAAAAATGAATGAACGAAGTCTCCAAGAAATATGGGACTATGTAAAAAGACCTTATCTACGTTTGATAGCTGTACCTGAATGTGACAGAGAGAATGAATCCAAGCTGGAAAATACTCTTCAGGATATTATCCAGGAAAATTCCCCCAACCTAGCAAGGCAGGCCAATATTCAAGTCCAGGAAATACAGAGAACACCACAAAGATATTTCTCAAGAAGAGCAACCCCAAGGCACATAATCGTCAGGTTCAACAGGGTTGAAATGAAGGAGAAAATGCTAAGGGCAGCCAGAGAGAAAGATCAGGTTACCCACAAAGGGAAGCCCGTCAAACTCACAGCAGATCTCTTGGGAGAAACCCTACAAGCCAGAAGAGATGGGGCCAATATTCAACATCCTTAAAGAAAAGAACTTTCAACCCAGAATTTCATATCCAGCCAAACTAAGCTTCATAAGTGAAGGAAAAATAAAATCCTTTGTGAACAAGCAAGTACTCAGAGATTTTATCACCACCAGGCCTGCTTTACGAGAGCTCTTGAAAGAGGCTCTAAACATAGAAAGGAATATCCAGTACCAGCCACTCCAAAAACATACCAAATGGTAAAGAGCATTGACACAATGAAGAAACTGCATCAACTAACAGGCAAAACAGCCAGCTAGCATCAAAATGGCAGGATCAAATTCACACATAACAATATTAACCCTAAATGTAAATGGGCTAAATGCCTTAATTAAAAGACATAGACTAGCAAATTGGATAAAAAGGCAAAACCCATCAGTGTGCTGTATCCAGGAAACCCATCTCACATGCAAGGATACATAAAGGCTCAAAATAAAGGAATCGAGGAAGATTTACCAAGCAAATGGAGAGCAAAAAGAAGCAGGAGTTGCAATTCTCATCTCTGATAAAATAGACTTGAAAGCAACAAAGATCAAAAGAGACAAAGCAGGACATTACATAATGGTAAAAGGATCAATGCAACAAAAGAGCTATGATTCTAAATATATGCACACCAAATACAAGTGCACCCAGATACATAAGGCAAGTTCCTAATGACTTACAAGGAGACTCAGACTCCCACACAATAATAGGGGGAGACTTTCACAACCCATTGTCAATATTACACAGATCAACCACACAGACAGAAAATTAACAAGGTTATCCAGGACTTGAACTCAGACATGGACCAAGCAAAGCTAATAGACACTGACAGAACTCTTCACCCCAAATCCACAGAATATACATTCTTCTCAGCACCACATCACACCTACTCTAAAATTGACCACATAGTAGGAAGTAAATCACTCCTCAGCAAATGCAAAAGAATGGAAATCATAACAAGCAGTCTCTCAGACCACAGTACAATCACGTTAGAACTCAGAATTGAGAAACTAACTCAGAACTGCACAGCTTCATGGAAACTGAACAACTGGCTCTTGAATGTTGACTGGATAAATAATACAATGAAGGCAGAAATAAACATGTTCTTTGAAACCAACGAGAACGAAGACACAACATACCAGAATCTCTGGGACACATGTAAAGCAGTGTCTAGAGGAAAATATATAGCAATAAATGCCCACATGAGAAGAAAGGAGAGATCTAAAATCGACACTGTGTCATCAAAATTGAAAGAGCTAGAGGAGCAAGATAAAAAAAAACTCAAAACCTAGCAGAAGACAAGAAATAACTAAGAGCAGTACTGAAGGAGATAGAGACACAAAAAAACCTTCAAAAAATCAATAAAACCAGGAGCTGGCTT
Organism: Callithrix jacchus; assembly: GCF_049354715.1. NCBI lineage: Eukaryota > Metazoa > Chordata > Mammalia > Primates > Cebidae > Callithrix > Callithrix jacchus. Next base: position 49,692,082 of record NC_133504.1, read on the forward strand.
TTCAAAAAGATCAACAAAATAGACAGATCACTAGCCAGATTAATAAAAAAGAAAAGAGAGAATAATCAAATATATGCAAATAAAAAACAATAAAGGGGATATCACCACAGATTCCACAGAAATGCAAACCATCAGAGATTATTACAAACAACTCTGCACATAAACTAGTAAACCTGGAAGAAATGGATAAATTCCTGGACACTTGCATCCTTCCAAGCCTAAACCAGGAAGAAGTTGAAACCTTGAATAGACCAACAACAAGGTCTGAAGTTTAGGCAGCAATTAAGAGCCTACCACCAAAAAAAGCCCAAGTCCAGATGGGTTCACAGCCGAATTCTACCAGACATACAAAGAGGAGCTGGTACCATTACTTCTAAAATACTCCAAACATTTCAAGAAGAGGGAATCCTTCCCAAATCATTTTATGAGACCAACATCATCCTGATACCAAAACCCAGCAGAGACTCAGCAAGAAAAGAAAACTTCAGGCCAATATCCATATCGAACATAGATGCAAAAATTTTCATTAAATATTGGCAAACTGATTGCAATAGCACATCAAAAAGCATATCCACCATGAACAAGTAGGCTTCATCCTAGGGATGCAAGGCTGGTTCAACATATGCAAGTCTATAAACATAATTCACAACATAAACAGAATGAAAGACAAAAACCACATGATTATCTCAATTGATGCAGAGAAGGCCTTTGACAAAATTCAACAGCCCTTTATGCTAAAAACCCTCAATAAACTAGGTATTGACTGAATGTATCTCAAAATAATAAAAGCTATTTATGACAAACCAACAGCCAATATCATACTGAATTGGCAAAAACTGGAAGCATTCCATTTGAAATCTGGCACTAGATGAGGATGCCCTCTCTCACCACTCCTATTCAGTATAATACTGGAAGTTCTAGCCAGAGCAATTAGGCAAGAAAAAGAAATAAAGGGTATTCAAATAGGAAAGGAGGAAGCCAAATTGTCTCTATTTGCAGATGACATGCTTGTATATCTAGAAGACCCCATCATCTCAGTGCAAAATCTCCTGAAAGTGATAAGCAACTTCAGCAAAGTCTCAGGATACAAAACCAATGTGCAAAAATCACAAGCATTCCTATACACCAATAACAGACATAAAGAGAACCAAATGAAGAACAAACTGCCATTCACATTTGCAGCAAAGAGAATAAAATACCTAGGAATACAACTAACAAGGAACATAAAGGACCTCTTCAAGGAGAACTACAAACCACTGCTCAACAAAATAAAAGAGGACACAAACAGATGGAGAAACATTCCACATTCATGATTAGGAAAAATCAATATTATGAAAATGGTCATACTGCCCAACGTAATTTACAGACTCAACGATATCCCCATCAAGCTACCAATGACCTTCTTCACAGAAGTAGAAAAAAGCACCTTAAACTTCATATAGAACCAAAAGAGAGCCTGCATAGCCAAGTCAATTCTAAGCAAAAAGAATAAAGTGGGAGGCATCACATTACCGGATTTCAAACTATACTACAAGGCTACAGTAATCAAAACAGCATGGTACTGGTATCAATACAGAGATATAGACCCATGGAACAGAACAGAGGCCTCAGATGCAACACCATGCATCTGCAACCATCTGATCTTTGATAAACCTGACAAAAACAAGCAATGGGGAAAGGATTCCCTGTTTAATAAATGGTGTTGGGAAAACTGGCTAGCCATGTGCAGAAAGCAGAAACTGGACCCCTTCCTGACATTTTACACTAAAATTAACTCCAGATGGATTAAACACTTAAACACAAGACCTAACACCATAAAAACCCTAGAAGAAAATCTGGGCAAAACAATTCAGGACATAGGAGTAGGCAAGGACTTCATGACCAAAACACCAAAAGCATTGGCAACAAAAGCCATAAAGACAAATGGGACCTAATCGAACTCCACAGCTTCTGCACAGAAAAGAAACAGTCATTAGAGTGAATCGGCAACCAACAGAATGGGAAAAAATTTTGCAGTCTGCCCATCTGACAAAGGGCTGATATCCAGAATCTACAAAGAACTAAAACAGATTTACAAGAAAAAAACAGGCCCATTGAAAAGTGGGCAAAGGATGTGAACAGACACTTTACAAAAGAAGACATACATGAGGCCAACAAACCTATGAAAAAATGCTCATCATCACTGGTCATTAGAGAGATGCAAATCAAAACTACATTGAGATACCATCTCACACCAGTTAGAATGGCGATCATTAAAAAATCTGGAGAAAACAGATGTTGGAGAGGATGTGGAGAAATAGGAACACTTTTACACTGCTGGTGTAAATTAGTTCAACCATTGTGAAAGACAGTGTGGTGATTCCTCAAGGACCTAGAAATAGAAATTCCATTTGACCCAGCAATCCCATTACTGGGTATATATCCAAAGGATTATAAATTGTTCTACTATAAGGACAGATGTACACGCATGTTCATTGCAGCACAGTTTACAATAGCAAAGACTTGGAACCAACCCAAAGGTCCATCGATGATAGACTGGACCGGGAAAATGTGGCACATATACACCATGGAATATCATGCAGCCATCAAAAACTGTGAGTTTGTGTCCTTTGTAGGGATATGGATGAACCTGGAAACCATCATTCTCAGCAAACTGACACAAGAACAATGAAACACCACATGTTCTCACTCATAGGTGGGTGTTGAACAATGAGAACACATGGACACAGGGAGTGGAGCATCACACACTGGTGTCTGTTGGGGGGTAATAGGGGAGGGACAGTGGGGGGTGGGGTTTGGGGAGAGATAGCATGGGGAGAAATGCCAGATATAGGTGATGAGGAGGAAGGCAGCAAATCATACTGCCTTGTGTGTACCTATGCAACAATCTTGCATGTTCTTCACATTTACCCCAAAACCTAAAATGCAATAAAAAAATAAGAAATTGAAATTTACCCCCAACACAAAAATAATAATTAAATTTTTGATTGATAGGTTGATTCCAGAGGCTTTTCTGTCTATGTAAATGAGAGATATTATTGAAATTATTGAACATCTCCAAAATAAAGCACTGGAGAAATATTGATCAAGTTGAGTTTCCAGCTCTCATTTTTGTAAACTTAGTACAGATCATGTCATGATATTAGTATTGTCAGTAAATGGTCTTTTTATTCAATAAACACTCGTAGATCACATCCTGAGTTACATTCTCTGGAGGATAATAAAATGGTCCCTGATTCCATGATTTTTAAAATTGAGAAATAATCCACATATCATAATCACTCTTTTAAATTGTATAATTTAGTGGTTTTTAGTATGCTCACAAAGTTGTACAACCATCAATATTCCAAAACATTTAATTACCGCTGAAAGAAAGCTCTGTAGCTATGAATAGTGACTTCCCACTTCTTCGTTCTATTTCTATGGATTTGACTATTCTGGACATTTCAGACAAATAAAAATATGTGTCCTTTTGAATCTGATGTTCTTCACTTAACATCATGTTTTTAAGGTTCATCTGTGTTATAGCATGAATCAGAACTTCATTATTTATGGCAAAATAATATTCCTTCATATGAACTGATAAACTAGGACTTAAGTCTTCTATTTTGCTATTTGTTTTCTACATGTTTATGCCTTTTTTGTTCCTCTATTTCTCTATTACTGCCTTTTTTTTCTAAAATATTTTCTAGGTGCAATTTAAATTCCCTTGTCATTTATTTTACTGTTTTCTTTGGTTGTTAGTTTCTTAGTTATTGCCTAGTGTTATAATTAACATCTTATAGCAATCTAGTTTGGATTAATACCAACTTAATTACAATAGTACGTAACAATTTTGCTCTTATATGGCTTTAATTTTTCTCCTTGTGCTGTTATTTTCACATAAATATATTTTTATACAGTGTGTGCTCCTCATACAGATTTATTGCTTCATAAATTTTTTTTAATTTTTAAAAATGTAATTTTCTTTTAAGTTAGATAGAATTTATATGGTAAATACATATATTGATTTATGTAACAAGCTTTACTAGTGCCCTTTATTTCTTTGTTAGATTTGAGTTGCTCCCTAGTAGTCTTTCATTTCAGTCTGAAGGACTCCAGTATTTCTATAGGACAGGCTTCTAAATGATAGATGTTCTTAGTTTGTGTTTATCTGGGGATATTTTAATCTCTCCTCCTTATGCTTTGAAGGACAGATTTGCTGGATATAGAATTTTTGATGACAATATTTTTTCAGCACTTTAGACATATCATTCTTTCTGGCTTCCTTGGTTTGTGATGAGAAATTGGCTGTTAATCTTATTTAGGATCACTTGTATGTAATGAGTCACTTGGCTGTTGCTGTTTTCAAGGTTCTTTCTTTATCTTTGTCTTTCAACAATTTGATTATAATGTGTCTGGATGTGGGTCTCTTTGAATTTATGCTACTTGGATTTCATTAAACTTTATGGATATGTAGATTATTTTTAAAATCAAATTTGAACATTAGCCTTATTTTTTAAATAATATTTTTGCATCTTTTGCTTTCTCCCCTTCTTCCTGTATTCCCATTGCACTGAGGTTGGTGGTACACTTTATCTGGGAAAATTAACATTTCACCAGATAAACACAAACTAGGAGTCTGTTTATTTTTCCTTTTTTTCCCCTCCTTTCTTTTATTCATATTGAATAATCTCCATTGATATACCTTCAGGTTTGTTGATTCTTTCACCCCCGTGGTCACACTGGCTGCTGAGCTATGCTAGTCGATGTTTCATTTCAGCTGTTACATTCTCAACTCCAGAATTTCTGTGTATAAAGTAATTTTTATCTCTTTACTGATATTTTACATTTGATGAGCTATCATTATTCAGGCACTGTTTCCTTTAGTTCTTTGAAAACACTTAACATAGATTATTTCCAGTCTTTTGTCTAATAAGTCCAATGTTTGATTTTCCTCAGAGACATTTCTATTGATTGCTTTCTTTCCTGTGCGTGGAGCATACTTTCTTTTTTTCCTGTCTAGTATTTTATTTTGAAAACTGCATATTTAAAATAATACAGTGTGGCAAATCTGAAAATCAGACTCCCCCCTCCCCTAGGTTGTTGTTACTTAGTGTTTTTTACTGAAAGAATTCTACAAAATGTGTATTCTTTATTATATGTGGCCATTGAAGTCTCTGCTTGATTAGCTTTTTAGCTTAGTGGTCTGTTAAAGGATTGGATAGATATTTTCTTAAACACTTGAAATCAATGTTTTCCTATCTTGGTGGAGGGCCTGGTGTATATGTTGGGGCATGCCTTCAACACTCACTCAGCAAGGCCTTCTTACTTGTGCAGAGCCTCAAAGTCAGCCCATGGTGGCAGCTCAGGGCTTTCTCACATCTGTTGTGACTATGTGCACAGGCATGAGCATGTGCACAACTCTGTGCATCATGTTACCATCTGGATTCCAAGAAATATGTTGGAGCTTTTCAATACCTTTGTGGGTATCTAATTCCCCAGGCTTTCCTTTTAAGCATTTTGGTTAGCCTGTTGTTTGCCCCAGTGATCATCCACTGCCTCATACAGCCAGAAAGTTATTTAACTGCCTCTAATTGTTTTTGGAAAATGCTTCTGGGGAAACTGGATGAGCTCTGGGCCAAGTCAAAGACAGCTGTGGGTATGGGGTCTTCCAGGGACCATAAGACAGGCAAAATAACGACAACGCTTTGAAAATGAGCCTTTAAAGAAGCTTCAACTTAATTTTTCCCTCTCTGGCAGCTGTCAGCCTACCGGTTTTCACTGTAATTGTAGGCTGTTGGTTTTCAAAGCTACTTCAGAGCCCTAGAGGAGAGGATTGGACAGGACAAGTTAAAATGCTACAAAGCTTGCTCTTTACTGAGATTCAAACTTTTTCTTCTCTTATTTTTTTCCAAATAAATGCCCCCCAGGTTTCTGCAAAACTTTGGCTAATTTCTATAGTTCCGAGCAAGCTAAGTCTGATCATTTTTGCCAGTTTTCTCATTGCTTTTATGGAAGAGAGAATTTTTAAAGTCCTAATTCTGCCATTTTTTTTGATATCATCTCTCCAAGATTTTATCATGTAGTTTATATAACAAGCTTCAATAGATACTCATTTGAAAATATATTTATATATTATAGTCTCTAAGATTAGTTTTTCTCCACCACAGCCAATCCTTTAAGTTAAATAGTGAGAGAAATTTAGTTTCTAGGAAGTGTGTGTTCTGGCTATAATGATTAATAATAGGCAAAAGACTACAGAAAACAAACTGAACATTTTTATTTAATTTTCAAAAATAAAGTTAACCAATGTCTGTACTATTTTATAAAGTTCTGGTTTCTATCTGTTAAGAAATCATAATGGCCATAGAGAATATGCATGTGAAATAATATTAGGGTTTTCTAGTTTTAAAAGATAAAAACTCAAGAAAATTTGTCTGTGATTAATGAATTTATGGATGTTGTTTTTCAAGGGCTAATAGAGGCTAAAACATGAATAGATATATGTCTTAGTTTGTTTGAGCTGCTATAACAGAACATCTGAGACTGGGTAATTTATAATGAACAGAAATTTATTGTCTCATTGTTCTGAAGACTGAGAGATCCAATATCTAGGTGCTGGCATCTGGGAAGGACTTTCTTGCTGCATCATAACATGGTGGAAGGCATCACATGGTGAGAGAGACCAAGTGAGAGAAAGCAAGAGTGGGCAAAACCTTTTCTGCAATAACAAACGCACTTCTGCAATAATGGCAGTAGTCAATTCATGAGAGCTCTGCCTCTAAGAGATCCCACCTCCCAATACTATCACGATGACAGTTAAATTTCAACATGAGTTTTGGTGGCAACAAATATTTAAACCATAGCAATATATTTAATTATCATATCAAAAATATGCTTTTTGCTCTCATTCCTTTGATAAATTACACAGGGCAATAGAAATGAATTAAAATTTTAAAAATCCTTCTTACTTAAATGTAAAATATTGTAAATTTAGGGTTAGCAGAATTTGACTCTTGCCCCTAATGTTGCAACAGATTTAGAGATTATATTTTGATATCTTGTTCCATTCACAGGAACCATGATATGACTAAGAGTAGGATGAAGTACTTATTTAAAAACATTTTCTGCCATTAGCAAGATAAGGTTTGATTAAAAATCTAGACTAAAGTATTTTATTGCTAATTGAAAGGAGATATCAAATCCCAGGCCGGATACTTCAGCAATGTTCATAAAATCCCTGCCAAGATTTGGCTTCTCCCATGAATCATGGGAAACTATGATATGTTAAGTCTGATCTTAGAAGATTTATATTGATCTAAGTGATTGAAAATAAACTTTGTTTTTTAAATTTAATTTTTGCTGGTTGAATTCCTGTGTTTCCTATTATTATATGTATGTATGTATACATTTTGAGAGGAAAAAAGTGGAGAAAATCTTAAGTATTATTTTTAATCCAACATAATCAGAATGAATTTTCAATTTCAGTTCCAAAATTAATTAATGTCAGCATAAAGGACAAAAATATACATTCACTTAGCGAAATTATATTGCACTCAGGTTGTATGTGATTAAAAGTATCTGTTAATTTTGTGTAAAACAGAGTACACTGTACGTGTTGCCACATGTGCCTATGTGGTTGGGGTAGGGCACTCCTCCAGATAAGAAATATTGGTAGCCTATGTGAGGCTGGTGGCAGTGAGGGCAAACAGAAGTAGATGGATGGGAGATGTTTAGGAAGGCAAAAAAACCAACGTTTGTAACTTCCTTTTCCCTACTTACTATATAATTCACTTTACCCAGATTGTAAGATTTTATGACATTAAATATTCTATTACTTTCCAATAAAATGAACTATCTTCCATGTCATTCTTTCTCAGAAAATACTCTGTGCTCTCTACCCACATATTTGAAAAATATTTCTAAAGTGTCTTAGGAGAAAAGCCTTAATATGAAGCCCTTCATACTAAAACTAACAGAATCATTTTCACTTGGCCTAAATTGAATTAGTTGGCAACTTTTAAATATAGGGAGTTTCTTCACATAAACATACAGATCTTAAAGATTTCCTTGAAAATGTGGGTGATCCGGCCACATGGGCTCTCTTGGCATGAAGCCACTAGTTGGAGCAGAGTAGCTGCTCAGAGACCATGTGCTCTCCAGACTCTGACAGTTCTCATTCATTCACAGGAGCTTCCTGCTCCTCCTGGAGCCATTTCAGTTTGCAACTTCTGCTGCAAGGTTAAAAACAAAAAATCCTCAGTTTAATTATAGGTGGTTTTGAGAATACTTCTTTCCAGTTTTGGTCAAGAGTGATCAGAGCTTTATATAGCCAATGTTTTCTCTGTGAAGATAGGGAAGCTATAAAACATTAAGTTGACATCTCTGGGCCTCTTGAAGCTAAGATGCCCACATATGTGACCCAGGAGAAGAAGAAGTGAAAGAAAGAAGAAAGATAAGCGATAATAAAAGAACATTTGGAAGGATTTGGAGGCATGGAGAATTCAGAATTGACCTTGAGTGTTTGCAGAGAGCATCTTTTAAGAAAATATTAGTTAGAGATTAGGAGAGGAGGAGGCTTGGCAGAAGTTGTTAATTAGAAATTTTGGGTCCATAAAAAAGATAGACTAATAGAGAAGAATTCTTGTAACTGGGAGAATGTTTCTTGGTTGGAAATTTTTGTAACTAGAGATAAAGCAATTTTTCCTTTATCTGAGGATAGATTTGGGACTCAGCAAGAAAGAAAGTAAGCAGGAAACAAACAATCGGTGTTTCTTAGAGAGAGAAGACTGCCTGTTTCTTTTTCCTTTCTTCTTTTTTCCTTCTTTTCTTCCTGTCTTCCTTCTATCCCTCCCTGCCCTTCCTTCCCTTCTTTCTTCCTTTTTGCTTCCTTTCTCCCTTTCTTTCTGTTTCCCTCCCTTTCTCCTTGTAACCCTCTGTCTTTTTCTCAGCTTAAGTTTGTTTGTTTGTTTGTTTGTTTGTTTATTTATTTATTTATTTATTTATTTATTTATTTTGAGTCAGAGTCTGACTCTGTCGCCCAGGCTGGAGTGCAGTGGCACAATCTTGGCTCCCTGTAACCTCTACTTCCTAGGTTCAAGCGATTCTCCTGCCTCAGCCTCCTGAGTAGCTGGGACTACAGGCACTCGCCACCTTCCCTGTCTAATTTTTGTATTTTTAGGAGAGACGAGGTTTCACCGTGTTTGCCAGGCTGTTCTCAAACTCCTGACCTCAGGTGATCTGCCCATCTTGGGCTCCCAAAGTGCTGAGATTATAGGCATGAGCCACCATGCCCAGCCTTTCAGTTTATAAAGCACATGCCGTCCTCCTGGTGTACTTGTACATGACTGTCTGTAAAATGAGGCAATAAGTGTTTACTACTACACTAGAGGTTCAAAGTGCAATAGGAGAGGGCCTATGTTTAACAGGGGAGAGGTAATATGATGTAAAAAACAAAGGGTTTTGGAGCCAGGCTTATCTGGATAACATTAGATTTTACAACTTCCTAGCTATATAGCTTTGAATGAATTATCTCAAAATCCTGCTTTCCTTGAGCACCTACTATATACTAGGTACATGTCATATATTATTTTAGTTAATCTTCACAAGAGCCCTGTTAGGCAGGAAACATTGTCCTCTTTTTCCTGATGAAGACATGAAACCAGAAGTTCTGTGCCATTTTCAGAGTCACACAGCTGTTTCAACATAGGTTTTATTGTTATTTAGGCATGATAAAACAGCAGATCAGGAAGTGACTGCTATTGACAAGATAGTTTGCTATACTCATGGATTCTAAGAGAAGTAGCATGCTACACCATTGTGTGGGGCAGGGGGCACATGGGGAAGCCCCATGTCCAATTAGGAGGCAGAGGGAGGAAAGAAACTATGAGCAAGGGCTTGTATTGTAGTTTCCATGGGAAGGAAGAGGTGGAAAGGAAGGCAGAGTAAACAGGCTTAGGATGGGCTGGTTTGAATGATTTCCATGGGCTGTGGGGTACAGGGACTGTCCCTAGTTGCCTGGTACCTGGCCCTGGAGTGATTAGGGCAGGTGGAGTATGAGAGCCCAATCGAGGCGATGGTTGGGTATATGGGCTCCAGATTGGTTGGTTTGTATTTGACAAGTAAGCTCCCACATTAACCATTTCTGAATAGCCAGCTCTGGAAGGGATAGTCTGTCCAGGATCAGTGGGGCCCTACATGTCAAAGCATCAGAATACAGAAAACAAAATCATGATTAATACAACAGGTTTGAAGTAGTGAGGGAACTTGGACTGGATCCTGATTTCTTGTCTCAAGCCCAACTCCTTAATATTCTATGATGGATGTATGAAGGGGCCTAGGTGAAGGGATTTGAGGAAATGACCAGAGGACTGAGAATTGAAAATTCCTTAATCAACTGTATAATTTAGTTGAGCTGATATGCTATTTGAGATCAAGACTCTGCTTCCTTGTAATTCCTTGCACAGTGACCTTTCATTACCCTTAAGGGTTGTAGTTCTTCCTGTCAGAATGACAAAGCCTATGAAGTGCTTTAGTGAGATTAGTAGAGAAGATAGCAGAGATTCACACAAGGAAGAATGTGCTGGCCATTTTGACCTGGCTTTGTGGAGACAATTCTTTCTTTTCTCTTAGAAGGAATTTCCAGAATTACTAGTACAGGAAAGGCTCATGCTTTGAGGACTTCTTTGGACCCATTCTATCAGAGTTCTTGAAGTGAAGGGAAGTTTCTTGCCCTCATTGTTTCCTCTTAAGACCTCAGGCCTAACCAGGATCACCTCAGTTGGAAAGGGAAGATGAGCAAAGGAGGAGTGAAGCTGGCGCCATGTTGAGGGTGCTCTGCAACAGCCGGGTGATTCCGTTAGGCCCCACCCCCTTTTCTTCATCATGGCACCTGTGAAGTCCAGGCTCCTTGACCAGATGTTGGAGGCTAAGCAAGAGGCAAGGATTAAAGAGTGGGACCCCACTTAGAACAGTACCCTTAAGACAACTGCTAGTGGTTTTCTGAATTAGGGAATTATCACCCCAGGGTTACTTTGTAGAGAAAAGTAATTGAAGGAAAATCTGTTTTTCATTTATTCAGCAAATTAATTGCCTCTTTACACATGTAGTTCAATTGTTTACTAATATATAACATTCCCGAAATTTCACAAGCTATCTTTAAATAGTACCCTTTATTTTCAGGCATAGTTGAAGAGGTGAGTTAAAATCAATTTTGCTTATGAAACTAGATTCCATATCATTTATTTATTGCAATTCAATGACTTGACATGTTTGAGGAAAACAGAAGCCACTTGGTTTCTTTCACTAGAAAATTTGGAATCTTTAGAATGAAATTCAGGAAAATGGATACATTTTATTTCAATATTGTAAAAGGTAGCTTTAAGAATGAAAATATGAGGGTCCTTCGAAATGAATCCTGCTAGGAAAATGGAGGATGATTGAGTACAAATATTGTAGTCAATACAATAAACTCTTAAGATGGAATGATGTTCTCAGGGCAGGAGAAACATTATTCAAATATAATGGAGCCAATAATGTCACTCCTTTATTGGTTCTATTTCTTGGCCAATAAAGGTGTGACCATGGTATGAATTACAGTTTATTCTTTGAGGTTTAAATATCTAATTTCAAACAAGAGTCACTACTATTTAGAACAAACTCTTTTGCTATGATCGCTCTCAGACTTTAATCAAAGATGAGTTGGGAGGAGATTTACTTTTGTGAAATATTCCGATACAGAAATAACTTTACAAGTGGCTCAACAAGCATCCTGTCTTACAACTTATTTTCTGAGTAATAGGATTTCTGACTAAAAAAACAAAATTTCAATGCTGAACTAAAGAATTACTGTTCTCTATAAAAATAGATTTGAATGATAGTTCTCTAGAAGAAAACACTGGGAGTATAGCTGAGTTTCGAGTTGGGAAACCTGTTAGAAAATAACCCTCTTTGGAAAGACTGCAATTAAGAGCCAATTTTATGGCTTCACATATTTGCTTAATTTTAAGGCCAACTTGAATCTCTTGTGAGATTTGTGCCTGGGGTTGAGTTTTGCTAACAGTTTCCTCACATGTATGATTCTGTTGGCAGTTTAGCTTTTACAGGACATGGATGGATTTCCATCTAAAGAGGGACATTAGCTTTGAGTTAGGATCAAGCAGACCAAGAGGAGTGAGGGGAAAAAAGATTGAGACAGACAGATGCTAGTGCAAAGGGGTTCTGGTTTTTCATTTCATTCCCTCAATCCCAGGATGAGGCTATTCTATTGTTTTCCATTTTAGACTGCAGTGGTCTTTATAAATTTAATACATATGTAGTAATTCTCCGTAGTCTCTCAAAAATATCAAGCTAAAAGATTTTAATCAACCTTCACAAGTTTTAGAAAAGTTCTTGTGTAGGTTTCATAATATGTGGGTTGGTAAACAGGGCATCTCTATTTGGAGCATTTTTGTTGATGGCCAGGGACCCCAAACAAATCTGAGTGTTTTGTTTCATAATTTGAATGCCTTTGATTCAGTAAGGACAATTTGTATATGTGCGCAGGATAAGAAAATCATGTACATAAACCCCCTCAAAGGTATTTGATCTTCAGAGGTACTGAAGAGCCCTTATTCACTACAGTTATAAACTTGTGATTCATCCCTTTAGCTTTGTAATTTAGGGAATGGCTCTGACATGTTACCTGGGGGCAACACTGACCACTTAGATAGTGGGAGTGATCATGTACATTTTGCACATTTTGAGGTTGATGCTAAACCTTCTGGGGAGACTGAGTGGGTTACAACAGTCACCACACTCCCTCAGTAGTCATGCCTCAGCTCTACCTAACATCTTCCAGAGAGGCACTGGAACAAGAATGTAACTTTGGGGATATTTCAGATTAGGAAACTCACCTATGGAAAACTTGCCTATTCTTCCTGGCTTGGCAAAGTTGGGAAGTAGCACTGATGTAACCTAGCTTATCTGCCCTTCCTTTCTTTTTATTGAATTCTCCTTTGTTATTCTGTCCATATTCCCTGTTCTATGAAATAAAACCCTGACGTCTTGGTCCCCACTAATTCTTTGATGCTTTTTGACATACAGAAGGTTTGCTGTGAGGAACATTATTGTCTAATATCCCCCTCACTCATAAGCCTGTTCTTCTTTCCCTTTAAATCTTACCTTCTCTAGGTTGGTTAAATTCACTCTACGTATATGATGCAATAAACGCAGATTTTGTTAATGCCTTTACTTGGTTAGATCTGTGAAGTCATTCAGAATAGTGCAAATAATAGGATTTTAAAATTCATAGGCCAGAGATGAAATAATCCAAAGTGCGTTTCCTTGTACTTCAAATAGAAATAAGTGAATGTGTGTGGCCAGTGATGCTTTTCAAAAGCTTTATGCAATGCAGTCATTTGAAGTGAGTATTGTTCTCACTATAAATATACACACTCTCTCTGAGTGTATGAGAAGACATACATAATTTCTAAACAGATAGGATGCTGTTTCAGCTTTTATTATCCCTTTCTCCATAGCTAACCGATTGTTTTAAAACAAAGAGAAGATTAGCAGGACTATTTTTAAAGACATTTTCACAAACAGTGCTCTTGGGAGTGTAAATTACAACAAAATTTTGGCTGAAAATTCAGCAATGTATTTTAAAAGACTTAAAAGGCTCATACTCTTTGAACTCAATAATTTTACTGTTTTAAATTTACTCTAAAGAGAAAAAATCACAAACATGAAGAAAGAATTATATTCCAAGAATTTTTATTGCAGAGGTAATAATAGTGAAAAATAAGATTCCTTCTATGTGTCCAACAATTAAGATTGATTAAATGAATTATTGCCTATACATATAATCAAATACATATATGCTTTTAAAGTTATTTTATACATAAAAAGCAAAGAGAAATAACTGACTCTTAGTAATGGTTATTTCTTTGTAGCATGAGGGAAAATTTTATTTTCATTTTTTAATTTGTTTTATAACATTCTTCCTCATATTACTTTTTAAAATGAGAAAATAGCATTAAAAAAACAAAGAGAGCTCTTTCTTCTGATTATTCTTAACCAGAATAATCAACTATATTATTAACTTGAATATTTTTCAGGAATTGTGTTTGTGATTATGTAAGAATTTTATTATTTTCTTTGTTTATTCTTAGCTTCTGTTGATTTAACTATTTATTAGTCCTGTGCTTCAAAGTGAATAAACAGGCAGACTAGGAAGTAGACTGACTCACAGGACTTTATTATGGACTGGATTTGAATATAACTTTTATTAATAAGAGTTGTGGGAAAGTCTTTTTGTTCAATAAAATAATTTTTTAAAAACAAACTTGTTTTCACAGAGTCTACTGAAGTGCTGAGATTACATGAGAATCAGTAGCAAATCTTCAGAGTGACTTCCTATTCTTTGTCTCTTCTAAAAAAGAATTCAAGAGCAGGATCTGTACGGGCATAAAATCAACATGGCTTCCTTCAGGGTAAGTGTAGCTACCTGAGGGTTTCTTCCCTAGGAGATTGCAGGGCTACTGCCTTGTTGACTTGACACAGAGGACTCAGATTCTTGTTTTTTTTTCTCCTTAGTTTTCTTTTCCTCTATTCTAGTCTCTCTTAAAGTTGATCAGCCATGTAGTTGATATGCTCGAGTATTTAACACACTTCAAGTATCGCACACTCAACAAGAAATTACTTTAAAAACACCTGTTCCATATAACAATAGTAATGGAGGCCAAAATTAAAGTCATATTTTTTGTGAAAAGAATCATGCTGCTTGTGCATGTATATTCTCTTTGTAGGTACTTTGTGTTTTTATCATATTAATGTAGTCAACAGCATGGGCCTTTTCAGTTTTGTTGTTGGCTCAGAACAATAGCAAATGTAGTGCAAGGGATGACACAGGGGCACCAGCATCCCAGTCTTGGCTTTTATCTTTTTAAATGTCTGATGGTTAAAAAGTTTTCTTTTTATGACCTTTGTGAGAGCTGAAATGAGTTGATTTGTATCTAGTTCATTAGCCTGGGTTGTTCTTAGTTGCTGTGGTGAAGCCCAACATTAATTTTGTTCAACTTAGGGAGTTTGAAGGTAGTCTTGCAATTGCTGTCTCCTTCTTTGCCACTCTGTTCAGTCATGACTGCGCCCAGGCTATGCTGAATAAATAAACTTCTTGGTGCTTTGTTGGAAAATGAAATAATTCTAGGAAAGACACTCTGGTCCATCCAGCAATATCTGTCAAGTATTCTGTCTTAAAAATTAATTGGCCACTACATCAGATCCATAGTGAGACACAGTTCATACTATCAGGAAAGGCAATGAGTAACTACGTTGTTGTAATACGTTTTAGAAAGCACTTAGATTGCTTAATATTGGGTACTCTATGTTGAGATAATTTGCAAGAGACCTATAAAATGTAAGAACTTATACCCACTGAGTAATTTCAGTGTTTTATTTTCTTTTTTCCTATTATAAAAGTAAATAATGCTCATTGTAGAAAATTTGGAAAATCCATACATATTTTTAAAAAAATTAGAATTCCATTTTATTCCCAAACAAAAGGTAAATATTGTCAGTATTCTGTTGTATTTTTTTCTAGTCCTTTTTCTTCTGCATATTTATATATCTAGCATTGTTGAGCTCCTTAAATGTTTTTTTTTCACAAACGTTATATCATGATTATTTCTTTTAGCATTAAAACTTTCTCAGCTAAATATTTAGAATTTATAATATTTAATCAAAAAAATCTCAAAGCCCCCCTATTTTTGGACATTTAGATTGTTTGCAGTTGTTAATTATTATAAATAATGATGTATTGAACATCTTGTGCATACATTTTTGCCCCTATACAACTAATTCTTTAGGACAGAATCTTAGAAGTAGAATTTGTAAGTAAAACAGTGTGTACTCTCAGGTATTACTAAAATTGTATTTCTAGTAAGTCAGATTTATTTCTGAGAAATGATAAGGCTGGGAAATAATAAAGTGGGAAGACTGAAGAGCCTTCTAACGTAGTAATTTAAACTCTCTTCTGATCTCCCGATTAGCCATAATGGTTCAGACTCTTGATAATGCCACTTCAACTCTTTGTGCCTAAATTTCTAATTTTGTGGAGTAAATAATGCTACTCTTTTTCTTGTTGCCTTTTTAGAAAATTTTAAAGTAGAGTGATTAATGAGAGTTTTTAAAGTACTTTAAATTTAATTTTAAAAGTGCTGTGGAAGAATAAGTAATGCCAATCGGTTGTTTACTTTGTGTTAGTGAACCAAAATCAGATGTTTGGACCTCCAGTGGTTAGAGGCCTTGCTGGGAATGCAGGAGACAATGAGACTGGCCAAAGCAGCATTTACTGTTCAGTATAATTTCAAAGATATGCCAAGAGAAAGAAAGCTCAGCCAAGAATTTATGACTCGGTCAGAGGCAAAGTTGAGAGCTATCACCTGCTTCAAGGAGGACAGCTTTGGATGAGTTCATATATATGCATGGCACACTGCTGCAGTCTAACTTTATGACTTTTAATGACTCCGACCACCTAATCACTTGTGAAAGGATGTGCTCGAGTTTGCCTTCACTCAGCTTGACAAGGTGATGGGAGGCATATATCTTCCTTACATGAAAACACTTGTCAGTTGCATCATATTTGGTAAGACAAGCACCAATGTCACCTTGGGGGGAAAGAAAAGTAACTCAGCTGACATCCAATGCATATGAGTTTCCAATATGCTGCAACATAGCCTAATTTCAAGTGAAATATGCAAATATACCCTATTTTGTCTGTAGTTTTTATTTTCCTGATGCTTTCTCTAAGTGCCATCTTCTGCTGATGGAAACATTGTGTAACTTCTTCTGAGCTGATGCATATTTAAATATGCAAGGCGAAAAATTCTCAGCCTTTGAGTAGAAGAAGCAACATGGCAAACCAAATGCAAATCTCTCAGTCACCTGTTCTTGTTTTGTTTGTTTTTATTTTATTTTTGGACTTGGGCTGCACTTATATAACCAGTTCACTTTAGTTCAAATTGCTGACTTTTAGACATTTTGTGGGTAGTAGGTCAGTGGAATGCAGTCAAGCTTATTAGGGTTTGCAACTAAGCTATGTGGGTGATAGAGGAAAGCAGAGGGATGACTGTATATGCTCTAGTAATGAGTGACTGGTAAAGGAGTTAGATCACAGATTAATGTCTCTTTCTTTCCTTTCACTAAACTTTTAAGAAGAATGTTAAGGCAAATATGTTTTGTAATCCCCATGGTGGGTTTGTATATTTATTTTGTTTTGATATCTAAATGATTTATACATTGGGGCCATGTACTTGAAGAATTTTAGGTGTAATTGCATCTCAGAGACAAGTATTGTGGATCAGGTGAATGTGCTGAATTAGGCCAGTGGGATAGATGGTTTTCAGAGTGGTAGAGTCCTGTTTCCCAGGGAAAGGAAAAGGTAAGTTGAACATGGGGTGCCGTTGAAAAGGCTTCAGTGCTAGCCTTGCACAAGAATAGAAGAAAGCTGTGGAGGTATTTTAGTGAGACTGTATTGCCAATTGCTAAAACGGTTACAGAGTGTTCCATGGATAACAAAGAACTTTGCTCACCATCAAACTTTCCCTAATAGAATGAATGTATTTGTTAAATAAGGAGATAGGTGTCCCTCTTTGTGTACTTCAGAGGACACAATCAGCCAGTGTTTAATTTGAGTCTCCTAGGTTGTTGTAAATATGTTCAGTCCAACTCCCTATACTATGCATTTCTGTTTGTTTTGAATATATATACACATATGTATGTATGTGCATTTATTACAGCTGGCATTCTCTTACAACAAGCCAGTTAGCTGTTGCAAATTACAATGGTCAAAGGTTTTATTTTATTTCATATATATATAGCCTTCTATTGCTGCCAGCCACATACATTCATCACTTCTGAGTGGCTAGGATGGACCTTTCTCCCACTGAATTGTGTAGTAGAATTCTGCCTATTCTGGAAGCAAAGATTGCTGAGCATTTGCTCATATGTATAGAGCAAACAAAGGTTTTGTTTTCAATTTGATATAACTTTATTTCCATTTTATTGTTTCATATCATGAAGAAATGAGTCCTGCTGATGTACTGAGCCAACGTGTTTCCTCATCCAAGAAACAAGAGCCCCATTGTCTGAATCTGATTCTTCATCTGCTAAGTCTAGTCATTGCTAATCAAAACAGTTGATGCTTACTCCATGTAGTTTTTAGAATGTCAAGGAATAAAGATACAGTGGCCTGTAATTGTCCCCAGTAGGAGACTAAGATAAACATGTAGATAGTGATATGATATAGTTCCATTTACAGTGCTACACATTAAAAAAATTTCTCTTATATTCAGAAACAAAACAAAAGCAAAAAATCCCTACCATCTGGAATTGCATGGCCCAGTGTGAAAACACTGTCCTAGAAAATAGTAAGTAAAAAATATGTGTTTGAATTTTTCTTAATTCAACAAGGGGCAAAATGATGTCCAGTGTATATCCATAATTTAAAAAAACATGAATCAGAAAATGTAAGAGAAATCTGTGTGGTTTGCTATGTTAATGAAAAGCTTGGGGCTGGTAGGCTGTACTGAA
The DNA here is from genome assembly GCF_049354715.1 of Callithrix jacchus. Taxonomy (NCBI): domain Eukaryota; kingdom Metazoa; phylum Chordata; class Mammalia; order Primates; family Cebidae; genus Callithrix; species Callithrix jacchus. Next base: position 49,710,634 of record NC_133504.1, read on the forward strand.
AATTTTCATTCTAAGTTTCAAGACTTTTTTTCTTTCCAAAACTCAACATTCATGACTATGTGATGTTGTTATTATTACTATTTCTTTTTTAAAACTTGGTGAAAGTTGTATTCCAATGATCATGCACTTATGGTTTGATTTTTTTTAAATTGGAAGTTATTTGAGAATAAAATAAGGATCACTATTAATCTGAAATGAAATACATGTTGGGAAACAAACTTTTGCTCATCTGCAATTGTCTCGTGTAAGATAGGTAGGAGCAATGATCCACTTTAGAGTTTATTGTTGTGTAGCCCCTTCCACGTGTGGTCCATCGGTTACATATTTCCTGCTAGTGCTATTGTTCAGTGGCGGAGGAAGGAAACAAAGGAAACGCACTGAGTTGTCACGTGACTATTTGAGGGTAGTCGTGAGCAACATTTTCTTCTTGTATGAAACAATAACATTTAAATTTTGTGGTTATGTATTATGAGTGTCTGACAGCAGAAACCACTGTGATTGGCAGGCAGTAGATTAAATTTATGGGTTTTAGGCTTTTTTTTTTTTCTTAATAAGGATACCTTGAGAAAGTCCAAGGGAAATGAAAGTCAGTTTTGTCATCTCACACAGATTTCAAAGGCAGGGGGCTACACCAGGGTTTGAAAGGTCTATATTACACTGCTGCTGTCTAGCCATACTTGACAATGAGACATACTGTATTTGCTCACAGTGCTGGAGTTTATCATGCAAGAAGAGTAATTATATTTGAATTGTGTCAGCCAGCCACCCTAAAATGAAGGAACGTCAACGAATGTTGCTCCGAGGAGAAGGAGATGATTAGTTATAATTATACTCAGTGTCCAAGAAAAATGCTTCCTTCCCTCATTCTGTTGCAAAAGGGAGAGGAAAAAAAAAAACCAACAAAAAATTTTCAGTATTTTTGAGAACTTTTAAGTGGTCATTTGTTGTAGAAATTTCAGATAAACTGTCTGGCATGACCATTTAACTCTCTGGGGACTTGCTTGGTCTGTGCACGATTTTATAGTCATAAAAATAGATAACATATAATGCATCTTTAGATTTTTCTTGTTCACCATTTGTGATGACCTCCTAATGGGAGAGTTAAACAGCAGGAAGCAAATTTCTTAATTCCTCTAACTATGGTTTCATCTACATATGCCAAAGTTTAAAATATGGCTTTACAGCCACTCATGAATATAGGATTTGATTTATAATTTTTATCAAGCAATTTGTTTGGGATGATGAGATGTATACCATGGACGGTTGCTACTTTCATTTCCTAAAAATGCACATTTTGCTGTTTATGTATCTTTGGGACTTTTAAGTTGGTGCATATTGTTGTAGATTGTTTCTTATCATGCAGCTTCCATGACTAGCTTAGAGTGAGAGTTTTGGGTGCATTAATTTGTTGGTCAACTTTTATAGTAGTTGATTTATATCATGTTTTATATATAACTTTTTGGGTAAAATTCTTCGCTCAGCAGCCTTTTGTGATGTTGAGATGATCGTATGGTTGATGGACTAGGGTTATCCCTCAAATAAGTTATTATTGTTCCTAGTTATGAAAATTAGCCTTAGTTATAATTATTGACATTTATATGGCTTCAATAATTTACCAACACAATTTCATGCAATTAATGTTATAAGTAATGGTAAGATGAGTGAAAACAATGGATTTTAAAAGGGGTAATGTTGATATATTTGCTGGAAAAATTTGATACTTGCAATTTTTGCATATTATTTATTCAACTTTCTTAGCAATGAAGATACAACCAATACGTTTTAAATATTGCTTCTGTTATCTAAGTAATATATTATCAGTTTTATAACTGTAATTATATAATCAATATGTACCAATTTTCATTGGAAATTGAAATAATAGTGAAGTATTTTCAAAGAAACTACAAGAAAAGTCATTGAGATTGTCTCATTTTCATTTTAACATGTTGTTGAATAACTATATGGATCACTCAGAAGTGTCTTGACTTATCTTTAACAAGATAGTTTACCTTTCATAGAATTCTGCAAATTTATTAGATGATGTGCAGTGTAACTATGCTCCATATAAAGTGAATTGGGAACATGACATAGTCTTCATTCAGAGCATACCCCATTGTTCCACCTGAAACAGCCAGGTAATTGAAATAGAATTTCTCATTTATTCACACACACACACACACACACACACATCACACAAATATATGTATATTTTAATCTCTGTGCATGTATATACACACACACATACACACACACATGCACACACGTTTCCTTTTCCTTTCAGCTGCTTATTCCATGCACACATGTAGCAAAGTGATGACATTGCTGCCTGATGAAGTTGCGTCTTTCGGATGGTGCTGAGCATCTTAGTGACAGCCCTGATTTTGTAAGTTACATACAAATGTGCCATGTTAACATGGTTGCTGCAGTGGACTGTTCAGCTGGTCTTCCCTTGGTTTGGCTTTCTCTATGTGTTTAAACATTATCAGACCCATAAATCAGTTTTAGAAATGGAAAGTTTCTGCGTAAATTTTAAAGATTTCTAAATTCTACTTAACTGTGGTTAAAATTATGGTTTAGGGATGTCACCAATCTATTTTTTTTTTTTTTTGCTATGCTTTTAAAAATATTTTCTTTCTATTCTGATGAATTTTATCTTTAGATATGGCTGCATATTGGTTGTTCCTAATGTCAATAACTATAGCTACAAATTCCTTATGTGTTTCTTTGTTTTGGTCAAATATACAGAGTTGAGTCAACTGTGGTCCTTGTTCATGGCCCTCTATGTCATAGATTGGCTTGGTACAAGGCTCTCTTCTGTTTCTTCTAATTTCCCACTTGGTCCCTAAGTTCCTCTCTCATTGTCTTGCCCCATAGACTTCTGCTGTAACATACTTAATGTGTATTCTTACAGTACTTCTCATAGATGTAATTTGTAAAATTACATATGTATATAATAATTTATGCAGTTGACTCTTGAACAACATGGGTTTGAACTGCACGGGTCCACTTATCTATGGATTTTTTCAAGAAATGTTACACCAAGTGTGCTTTTCTCTCCTGCCTCCCCTTCCACCTCCTCCACCTCTTCTGCCTCTGTCACCCCTGAGAAAGCAAGAACCACCTTTCTTCTTCCTCCTTCTTCTCAGCCTACTCAGTGTGAAGATGATAAAGATAAAGACCTTTATCATGATCTACTTCCACTTAAAAATAGTAAATATGTCTTATCTTTGTTATAATTTTCTTAATAACATTTTCTTTTCTCTAGCTTTCCTTATTTTAAAAATACAGTATATAATACAGATAACAAATAAAATATGTGTTATTCAACTGTTCATGTTATCAGTAAGGCCTCTGGTCAACAGTAGGCTATTAGTAGTTCCATTTGGGGGAGTCAAAAGTCATAACGTGATTTTTCACTGTGTGGAGGGGGTGGTGCTCATAATCTCGTGTTATTCAAGAGTCAATCGTACATGTAGATTAAAATTTATATCTATAGAGTTGGCCCTCTGTATCTGTGGTTTCAGCATCTGTGGTTGCTTGAATCTGAGGATGTGAAACCCACAGATACGCAGGGCCAACTGCAGTATACCATTTTATAGAATGGACTTAAGTATATGCCAGAAATCCTGAAACCGATCTCCTGCAAATATGAAGAGCTGACTGTATACGTACAGAGACTTAAAGTCAAGTATGGTAGCCCCTGCTTATCCTAGGGAGGTAATAGTTTTTGACAACCCCCAGTAGATGCCTGAAACTGTATGTAATAGTGAACTGTATACATACTATATTTGTTCATATAGATATATACATGTACTAAAGTTTAATTTACAAATTAGGCACATTAAGAGATTAAAAATAGCTAATAGAGTATTAAAATAACTAAATAACATACTTATAACTGTTAAGCCAGCGCCACTGCTCTTGTGCTTTGGGGCCATTATTAAGTAAAAAACAGGTTACTTGAACACAAGTACTGTGATACCATGACAATGGCTCTGATAACAAGGACAGCTACCAAGAGACTCACAGGCAGGGAGTGTCTACAGTGTGGACACGCTAGACAAAGGAGGATTCATGTCCTGCAAGGACTAGAATAGGACAGGGTGAGATTTCACCTACTAAACAAGAGTGGACAAAGTAAAACTTAGGAATTGTTCATGTCTGGAATTTCCCATTTAATGTTTTTGGACTGAAGAAACTGAAACTGTGGATAAGAGAGGGACTACTGTATAACCCTGGAACAATATAGTATTGTTTAAAAATTTATATAAATGATCCTGTGCTATAAATATTATTTTGTTTCTTTTAAAATATTAAGTATTAGGTTTATGAGCTATTTCTATACATGTATTGCTAAATGTAGATCTGCTCATGAGTTCTGACTGACTTTGTACTTGTTTTGTGCACCTGTGGTATTATACCATTCCTTAGGAGTGGATATTCTGTTTTGTCTTTTTTTTGCAACCATAGAGAATGCTTCTATAAGCATTCCTGTACAGTAGGATCTGTGGATCTGTGAGACTAAATATTCAGAAGATTCCTGGGTTATGGGGCATGTGTTATTTTCCTTTTAATAAAGCCTTTTCCATCTAACTTTTGACTGATGAATAAACACATACTGATTTACATTTTGGGATGACCCAGAACCTTGTTCCTTGTTTGGGGCTCAAAATTATGTTAATAGATGTCTTGGAAAGAAAAAATGGTCCTTTTGTCCCCCTTTACATAATCTAATTAGGTGGCAGTATAAATATATTTTACTTTTTAAAACCCAGGAATAAAATTGAGGAGGCTTTATATTAAACTGCATAAAATATTTATCCTAGTATTGTCATCAGTAGGTCTGTTTTACAAGGAGAACATCTGTTTTCTGAGGATTTTACATTTACTTAGATGGCTAAGAAAATAACTTCAGTGATATGATTGACCATTTGAATTTTTTTTTTTTTACTTTATTACCCACTATGGACAAAAGAGTGTCCAGAGAGAACAAGTGTGCCTTGTGTGTGTGTGTGTGTGAACATCTGCCTGAGCTCTTCATTTTCTGGTTTTCTTGTTCTTACCAGAATGTCTTCCATATTCTTTTTGTCTCCATATTCAATAAGCAATTCGAAACAAGTGCTCCAGAAAGTAAATTAAAATGATGTTTGGTGAATAATATTATTTGCCAAATGCTTTTGTCAGGCCCCATTGCCTGAAGAGTTCCCATTTCAGTGAGTCCGGACTGTGTTGAATCTTTTGTGTACTGGAAACATAAACCTCCTTGTAACCCAGGTGGAGGGTCCGTGTATGTGGGACAAGTACTTATCAGACAGCTAAACTGAGAATCTCTGATTGGTTTCTTATGGGGAATCATATAAATTTCTGAAGTTACTTTAAGTGCTATTTTATTTCATATATATTATTTTCCTGTCTTTCCTGGTATATCTGCAATCAAAATATCAGGAAGAACTATAATAAAAATAATTGTAAAGGAAAATGTGTCGTTTAGCTTGGTCATGAGAAACTGTTATATGGCTAGTTAGGTAAAATCTTAATGACCTGTTCTTAATTTAGGAGATTTGGTTATAATTCCAAACAACATTTTTTGTTTTTTCTATATAATAGAAAAAAAAAGTTAGCTTTCAGGCATTCTGCTTTACCATAGCTGTATTGATAGCCCTCTGCCCTAACTTTATTGAATAGAAACAGTGATTTCTCTTTCTATTTCCATTATAAATTATCTTTAGTGTATTTTTAAAAATTAGCTGACAGTAACACGGATTTGTATACCAATTATTGAACCCCCACCTTTTTTTTTTTTTTACAAAACTAAATATTTTATCAGAGTTCACAGAAATAACAAAACCAAATTCTTTAACTTTCAGTGTGTGCCTTCTTTTTAACAATCCCTAACACTCCATTTGGAATTGAAGAGCACTTTCTGGCTTGCGTTGGGCTGGGCATGGTTATTAATTCGTTAGGGGGTGGTAGATGCACTTTTAGGCTCTTCTGCCTTTCCCTGGTCCTGAGAATCATGGAGAGAGAGGAGGGGTGGTGGGGGAAAGAGTGAAGGGGAGAGGGAGACAGGGAGACAAAGCCTGAGAGGGAGACGATGACATTAGAGGTGACATCTAGCTATCATGAGCCTCCTAAGACTGAGGGGAAGAATAATGAAGGGTTTCCCTGCCTTCTACAGCCCGAGGACAACCCTATGGCCACAGCACCCTTTCTAATCCCATTTTCTGTGTGCTGCATGTCATAATCTGTAAGGCACTGGTTCCAAGGAAAAACTTTGAATCCAAACAGTGACTGGGTCTTGTATTTATTTGCACTTTAAAACTACAGTGTGCAGGAAAACTTAGTCTTAAAAAAATAAAAAAGAGGGACAGCAGCAACACAGCACCATAAGTTTGTTGACATTGAAAGGGAGTCACTGGGCCCAGAGAGCCTTAAATTTTAGTTCTCTGATTTACAGTGGCATTTTACCAATTAGAGAAACGTGTGTGGTCTCTTTAAACAACTTTTCATAAAAATCTTCCTCCTTTGGAATATCTTTGTTTCATGCAGTGTCGGTCCCGGTCCCTGTGAAAGCAGTTGTCTTAGAGTCTGACTGACTCTAGGTCCCCCAGTGTCTGCAGGACCTTGGAAGGCTATAGTAAAGTGACTCTCAGTGGGAATGGGGCCAGACACTTTTCCTAGAGGCAGGGACCTGGGAGGCAGTGTGTGAAAAACAGCAGAGTTATATTCTGCATGTTATTTTGTATGTGAAGATAAAAGGTAAAAATCAGTATGAAGAATCTGTATACGGAGCCCCTTGCCATAGTCCCTTACCAGCCTTCCTCAACCAGCCTGGTGAGTAGAAGTCATTGGATTAAATTATTTTATCATTTTGCAAGGAGGGAGTTAGTTGATGGTTTAAAAGTGTGGTCAATCTGTGTGTGTATCCTGAAGGTATGAATAGTATTTGTAAACTTCCCGGGAGTTAGAAGCCAAGAAGGTCAGATATGAACTAGGGTGACAAGATGATTCATGACTGCACTACTAAGAAGGGAGGAGCAAATCAGGCAGACTGGAAACCAGGTAGATTTCCGGGAAAAGCACTGGTGTCTGTCTGCCTGCCTGTTAAAGAGAGTTCCAGGTAGACCTTAAAGAAACTGTTGGAAAGAGTGAAATCTCTCCATTTTACAAATACCGATTAATCATTATAGCTGTAATTATCTCACTGATATAGAAAAATGGTGATTATAGTTGAAAAAACTTATTACTTAGATCTTTAGTCAGTAGAATTCTATGGACAAAATGTTCACTATCTTACTCCTTTTTCATAGTTTGGCCATTAGAGACATATTAAGAATTTATAACAATAGTTTATTATGAAATTCTATTTATTTTTTGCAAATATGAAAAAAACCCTTGTTTTGAACTAGTTTACATAACTAGAAATAGATTGTGACAAAGTATTACTCAATAACATGAACTACTTTTTAATAAAGAAGTTTAATGTAAACAATATAAAAAACTGCGTAAGAAGATGCTTTGAAGTGAACATTTAATCAGCTTTTAACATTCTTCTTATCCCATCAACCTTCTTTAATTTGCTTGTGCATAAGTTGATGGTATCGAATTTCTTTGTTTGTTCACTTTCTAGGCCTACAAATTTACTTCTTGTAATTATGCAACAATTCCAAAAGAAAATATTTGGTTCTCTTTTGGTTTAATAAAATTTATTGGCTGAAGATTAGAGAGGTGGTTTAAAAATTCACAAATGCACACTGAACATTTTTTAGTCATTATGCCTCTCAGAGCAGTAATAGGAGTCTTCCACTTAAAAAAAATGGAATAATAATATGGAAGAAAAGAATCTGCTGATCCAACCAGTGAGCATCTAATACTTTGGGCAACAAGGCTGTTTGGCTTTTATCTGAATAAAAGCCAAAAAATACACATAGAATTTTATATGTGTATTTTCTGATTCCTGAAATTATTAGAACTGGCTGTCAACTTGGAGGGAGTATGATGAGCCATCCTTACAAAACATTTTTAAATCAGCATTTTTTTCACTTAAGATTATAATTAGACATTCATATCTAATAGAATTTGCTAGTTCCCATTAGAATATACTGATTTTTACCCTTTTCTATCTTGGTAGTTATTTATAAAGAAAACAAAAGCATTACAGAAAGACCATTTCAGGTCATTTGTCATTGTGTGTGTTTAATGGAATTTTGGCTCATTTAATACATTCTTATTTTGGGAGAATTAATGGATACCCCAGTGGATAAAAACACAGAATTATTTGTGCTTTACTAAGCTAATTTCTTATTTTTAAAATGATAATATTCTAATAAGGTCTCAAGTCACTTCATTGCAGAATAATATGAATACAGTAATAGGCATAATTTTATAATTTCTGGTACATTATGGATACAGAATTTTGTTGCATTTCAATGTCATCACTAGCTGTATAATGTTGGACAATTCACTAAATATCGTCAGACTTCAGATTCCTTATCTAAAATGAAGACGGGAAGAGGGAATTCCAAGATTTTTTTCTAATTCTAAAATTTTATGATATAGAAAGAATGTGCATGAACTTAGTTGAATGTCTATTTAGAAAACCAGAATTACTTTGATAGGGTAATAAAATTAAATTGAACATTAATTTTCTTTTCAGACATTCAGAAATGCTGTTGAGAAGAAAGTTGAGATATCTTCTCATTGACTCTGACCATTTCATGTAGTCTGAGTTACCTGACCTGATACTTGCCTATGTGTAAGAAGAGATACTGCATAGTAGCTTGCAGTAACTTAGAAAATAACATCACAATTTTATTAGTTAGCAATCTAGTGGTTGCAAAGTGCGTAAACTCTGGCTCAGACGACCTTATGTAAAATATGGGGAAATTATTAGAATATTGATTGCCATCCAAATATAGATGTAGCTTCAGGTATAGCCAGGTTTTGGGTTTCTAATGATGTCCAGAGGGCTTTGTTTCTCTCTCAGACCCATTTTCCTATTCGCTTAATTTTCAGGCAGGCCACTTCTCAATATGCTAGAAAAGGAATCCCCAAGGATATATCCTTCTAAATTCTGATCAAAGAAAGACTCTTTCTCTCATAGCTATTTTACATCAAATCTGACCAAATACCCTCATCTAATTGTCGTGGTCAAGGTGGGGATAGAATATTCTCTTTGGCCAATTGTGAGTCACACATGGTCACCGTGGCAGGCGATTCACCCTACCTGAACCATAGGGAATAGACTTTCCAAAAGAGAAAAGGATTTTACTATTGGAAGTGAGGTGGGCATGCTGAAAAGACACAATTAAATAGCAAAAATAATACAGGACCTCAGATTGAAGACTTTTTTTGCAGTTGAAAAATTTTAGCCAGAGACAATTTGTCAACACCTAGGGAAAATAAAAAAGCCACAACCTGCTATTGAAAGGCTTCAACTTTTTCTCTAGACCATTCAATCAGGCAAATGTCAAGGTCCTTCCAGAACTAATTTAAAATTGATCTGCCCAAGGATTCAGAAACTTTGCTTTATTCATACATTTATTTCATTCTTTTAATAATTTATAGTGGTGAAGCTCCAAGGTATTCAAGATAGGTACCTCAATTTTCTTGGTTGCTAACACTAATATGTTGTTGCTAGTATTTCTGCTCCACTCCTATATTATATAATAAATAATATAATTTGATATGATAGGAATGGTTTGGTTTAAACTGTACAGTCTTAAGTGATTTCTGCCTATTTTCCCCTGGGCAAGATAGTAGTCAAACAAAATTATTTCATTGCTAAACATTTATAAACTAATTATTAACTGTTTATATGTTCACATTCTAATCTAGTTGGAAGGAGGTGTGAAAAGAGTCTAGGAAAATGCTGGAAATCTTAAATACATTTTAACCTTGCTTTCTTTTTATTCTTGCCAATTTGACACTTGAAAAAGCAATAAAAAATGAGAGAACAGACTGAAAATGTGTAAGTTGGAGTTGGAAGTAGAAATAATCCTCACATAGTGAGTTAACCCTGGTGTACAGCAAATACCCAAAATTAACCCTGGTGTACAGCAAATACCAGGAATATATTCAGTCTATACTATATGTTTTGCATTTTCAAAACACCCTTTGTTGATTTTTTAAAATTAAATGAGGTAATAATTTTGTCCTGAATCTTTTTTGATATGAAAAAATGAAAGTAATAAGGGTTTTCCCCACAAAGACATTTTAAATCGTGGAATTTTAAATGATATCACTGTATATTTTTAGATTATAAAAGTTATTGAATTTAATGAATTGTGCAGAGCAAACACAAATTCAATGGAGTTTCAGTAGCTTTCTAGACAATGACATCACAAGTCAGGCTTCCACTAAGGCAAATTGAAGCCCAACAATCAATAGCGAGCTGTGGGCAATAGGTAGGAGCTGTAATTTGGAGTTTTAATTGCTACTTTGCTCTAGGTCATGCCTCACAGTTTCATTTAAATCTCTGGTGTAAAGAATCCCTTGTTCTCTTCTTGTTGCATTTGATCACCTAATGGAAAGAAGCCTGTGCTCCTCAGGGAAATAACTTTGGGCAGTGTGAATCAATCTCTCTCTCTTCCACACTCTTACTCTTACTGTCTCTCAGTTTCTCTTCTGTAAAATCTAATTTTAGTGTAAATATAGCAAATCAAATGCAAAAAAAGAGACCAGAATTCGTATCCATTTGTCTGTTCCTCATTTTTTCTTTTGATGAAAAGTTTTTAACCAGCAAGAAAAAAAGAGTTGACTTAATCAGAACAGTTTTAAATTTATGTATAGAAAAGAGAACGTCTAGTGGAAATGTAAGTCTGGAAAGCACCTGTGTATGTTTAGCCCCAACCTCTGCTATTGAGCAAAAGCTGTGATTTTGAGTAAGTCTTGGATTCTCCACTTGGTAGTTGACATTATTTTAGCCATAGTATTTTGATTATGTGGACTTCAGGTGGGTATGGATATAAGCCTAAATACAGTGGCATTCCAGCACAGAAGAGGACGCATGCATAAATAATGTGTCTAATGTTAGGCAGAATGTGATACATTGTTATAATAAAAATTGTTATGTTGACATGCTTTGGGAGTTCATAGTGATGAGAGATTATTTCTGTTGGAATGTAGGAAAGGGGATAGCTAAAGATTTAAAATGAAAAAATAAAGACATTCAAGAAACTGATGACCTTTGAGTGAAACTTTGATGGCTCACAAGGACTTAAATAATATAGTAAAATTCCAAAAGCTATTTAAGATTTCAGAGATGTTAGGATGTAAGAAAAAAAATCTATAATACAACCAATACAAATATAGTTAAATTAATTAAAATTATTTCCAAACATCTTCATAGCAGCTATATATGTTAATTATATAAAGCTGAGTAAAGCTATAACTTTGTGTGTTTATTTGTGTGGGTGGGTATGGGTTTTAGAAGCAAGTATGTTGGTCTGACCATCAGAGTTCATTTCAGTTTTTATATTGATGAGGAATTTTAACTTCTGCTTATTCCAATTTTTTTGCTGATTAACACTGCAGCCACCCTGGCCTCCTACAGTTTGAGGTGAAGCAAGCCAGTGTTAGGAAACTACATGCATCTTGGAAGGTGTAGACATGAGGATATATATTTTTTCTAATTTTACTTTAAGTTCTGGGATACATGTGCAGAATGTGCAGGTTTGTTACATAGGTATATATGTCCCATGGTGGTTTGCTGCACCTATCAACCCATCATCTAGGTTTTAAGCCCTACATGCATCAGGTATTGTCCTAATGCTCTCCCTCCCCTTACCTCCAACCCCCCAACAGGCCCTGGTACATGACATTCCCCTCCCTGTGTCCAGGAGCTCTCATTGATCATCTCCCACTTATGAGTGAGAACATGAGGTGTTTGGTTTTCTGTTCCTGTGTTAGTTTGCTGAGAATGATGGTTTCCAGCTTAAGCCATGTCCCTGAAAAGGACATGAACTCATTCTTTTTATGGCTACATAGTATTCCATGGTGTATATGTTCCATATTTTCTTCATCCACTCTATCATTAATGGGCATTTGGGTTGGTTTCAAGTCTTTGCTATTGTAAATAGTATTGCAATAGACATACATGTGCATATATCTTTATACTAGAATGATTTATAATCCTTTGGGCATATACCCAGTAATGGGATTGCTGGGTCAAATGGTGTTTCTGGGTCTAGATCCTTGAGGAATCACCACACTATCTTCCATAATGGTTGAACTAATTTACACTCCCACTAACAGTGTAAAAGCCTTCTTATTTTGACATGAGGATTTTGTTTTTTTATCAGCAATGTGAAAATGGAGACATGAGGATATTTGTAACCACATGGCATATAAGCCACTGATTTAGCTAAGCTGATCTTTGAGATACTATTATGTAAGTGATTTGATATTCAGATTGGGATCATATATCATAAATACCACAAACAACAGAAAATTCATCTCTCTCTATTTTGACCCCCAAGGAAAATCACATTGTGTCTTAATAAAATTTTCTGAGTCCTAAAAGGTTGGAGGTTGGTTTAAAAGTTATAAGCCACGGATTTTACAAAAATGTCTAATGAACTAAGCAAATGGATTAATCATTTTCTTAACTGGGGCAAATAAATAAATAAATAAATACATCATAGTCCTGGAATATATCAAGGGTAACTAATTTGCTGGCTGCTTTTTAAAGAACAAATAGATTCAAATTTGTAGTTAGGAAAAAATGGCATTGTTGATCTAATTAACGAGTTTAATTCATTATTTATACCATTAGAATTTCATTTGAGCAACGTGATAATGAGCAGGTAATGGCAACTCTGAAAAGGAATAATGAGTAAAAAGTTCACTAGATTATAGCCTGATAGCTTTGAGCTATGTTGGCATAGACAGCTGTAAGAGCTAAGTTCAGAGGGGCATAGGTTGGAGTCATGCCTGCACTCCCGACTGAATATATGGAGTTGGACAAGTTACTCTTTTGGATTCTCACTTTTCTCTCCTGCTGACTGGGGGAAATAATACCTATTGCTTGGGGTTGTTTAAGGTTAAATGAAACACTGCATGTAAAATGCCAGACATATAACCGACAATCTGTAATTTACAGGTTTTATTATTGCTGCTGTGTATTACTTTCCAAAGGAGTTTTGAGGCCACCTTGAATCACTAGAACATTTGTTAATACTAAACTAAAACAAGAAAAATTCAGGAAAATCAATGCTACCAAGAAGGCTACAAAATCTTATTTCTGGTGATGATGCAAACTGGAATCTCTCTTTTTGGAAATGATTTAGCAATTTTGTATCTATTGCAACATTGCTGCAGTGCAAGAAAGCTCTATTTTAGAGTGTCATAAGAGGACTAGGTGGTCAGAAAAGTGCTTTTGATGGTCCAGTGGGACAAACAGGGCCCACTGGAATTAGGAAATGTCTCTTTGGTAAACACTGGAAAAAATGAGAGAAAACAGAGAGGAGAGAGAGAGAGAGAGAGAGAGAGAGAGAGAGAGAGAGAGAGAGAGGGAGAGAGAGAGAGAGAGAGAGAGAGAAACTGCAACCTTCGTGGGATTAAAACCTTTCCTCTTACTCTGAGCCTGTGTTGATAGCATGACCTAACTATGTGCAGAATGTGGCAGCCAAAGCAGATGGTGGTGAAGGTAGTTGGGCTGTTGGCAGCTGGAAACTGGGAGCCACTAATTCGGTGGTAAAGATTTTTCAACCTGAATCTTGGTTCAGTGTTCAGCATGCCACGGGGGAAGGAATGAAAACACACCCTGATGAAAACCCATCCAGACTCAGCACATCTGAGAAGTTCCACGTTGAGGCAAAGACCAGTAGACAGCACTGACCTCAAAGAGTCACATAAGCAGGTGTGACTAGGTTTCCTCAGTGTCCAGCATGCCACGGGGGAAGGAATGAAAACACAACCTGATGAAAACCTATCCAGAGTCAGCACATCTGAGAAGTTCCACCTTGAGGCAAGGACCAGCAGACAGCACTGACCTCAAGGAGTCACATAAGCAGGTGTGACTAGGTTTCCTAGGCTATGCCCTCCTGAATTTTCCAGGCCTGGGCAGCTCCCACACACCTGCATGGGCAGTATACCATCTAGCCTTTCTGTTACTTACACTTCTTATCAACACTTTTTGGTGTGAGAGTTTGTCCTTCATTGTAAACATACTTGTGAGACCTAAAAGATTGGAGTTAAAAAAGTTGGAGTTTGGTTTAAAATGGTAAGTTATGGATTTTACAAATGAACTAAGCAAATGGTTTAATCATTCCTTAACAAAAAGAAATAAATAAATAACACATCATAATCCTGGGGTAGTATCAAGGGTAACAAATTTGCTGGCTGCTTTTGAAAGAAAAAGTAAGTTTTTAATTTGTAGTTAGGAAAAATAATCGTGAAGTTAAGTTTAATGAACTAAAAAATTGAAAATACCTAGGACAAGGTGTTTACCATCTACCCACATTACATGAAACTATCTGGGAGAATACAGAGAAACGTATGGGGATCAGGGTACCAGAGTAACTGATCTAGAAGATGTCCACACATTTTTCTTGCAGTAGTCCTGGATCACACTACTCAATCTGGAAAGGATCCAGAAATACATAAAGAAGTTAAGGTAAACATTTTGTTTAAGGTAAACAATTTGTTTAAAGATTTGCTTCACAAATAATAAATAGAATACTTAAATGTTTAATTAAATTAATAGAATATTATGCTTCTAATACAACTTATAAATGTGAAAAATAACAGTCTTACTTAATGTTATGTAGGAAAAAGAGGGTACCATATTTGATGTATATGATAATCACAATATGAAAAACATAAAGCAATGTTTATTGAAAGAGAATATACAAAAACAAAGGGAATACACAAAAATGGGATAATGCTTACATTAGGTGAAATGCACATGGGATATTTTTATGTTAATTTTAAAATAAAACAAGAACTTATTTATGTAAAGCTTTTTGTTTTAAGAGAAACTCTTTATTATGTGTGCATCTTTTGAGACCTGGAAAGGCAAAAAGAAGAAATTGGTATTTTATTGTGAACATGATAAACTCTTTAGATAAAGTTCTCAAGGATGGAATTTATTTGAAAGTGAAGTGTAACTAAACAGAAAACTAAATATAGTCCTATAACTTTAAAATTAAGAGCAGAGCTTTTAAAAATGAACTTTAAGATATATGAAAGTTAACCACCTTACAATCACACCAACTAGAAGCACTTATTTGTGTCACAGTATAAATAGGAATTACACACATTGGAGATGCAAAATATGCCTTATCTAATATTTCTTTGGGAATTTTTCATCTCTGCCCCCTTCTGTGTTTCTGGGAATATAAAGACTATTTGGAGATTGTTACTGTATTGATCTTCCCCTCCTTACTTATTAAAACAGAAAATGATAGAAAAAGGTGTCAAAAGATCATGTTTCTTTGGGAATATCTACCAGCTCTTAAGGGAAGTATATTTTCTAAGTCAAAAGGTCACAAGTATTCAAACAGAGAGAAAATCTGAAGGGTGATACCTGTGGTCATGTAAGGGAGCATTTTATCCTTTGAACTAGATTATTTTTGTTCTCACTTTTCCCATAGAATATTATGAAAAGTCCTTCTTCTCTGTTTGAACTACTTTTTCTTTGATGTCTTTGATAGTTTTCCCAAACAACTAAGAGAACAGTTCTTTTTCTTTTCATGAAAAAACTAAGGACTCTTTCCCCTAATCCAGTGAAAAGTTCAAGAAGCCTAAATAATTAGACACCAGACCTGAATTAGCCTTGCCAAGATCATAAAAACGTTGTACTTTTTTCTAGTTCTTCTTTGTTTATATTGCCCTATTTCCTAACAGACTATAACCTCTGGTATGACTCATAAGGTAATTAATGTTGGAAATTTTCTTTATTTGGACTTGATGATTTTAGACCAGGAGACCCTTGAAATGCATTTAAAAATTAGAATATTGGATTCATTCCTTTTAAAAAATTGACATTTGACTATATCCACTGTATTGAGAATATTTCTTAGTTTTTCCATTCCTATCTCCTGACTTAATGGGGAAGTACATTCATAAATATTTAGAGACAGATGCATTATATGCACACAAACTTTTAAAAATGTTAACCTATAAATAAATGTATTCAAACTTGTAAAAGCATGCTGCATACTTCATGGAATACTATGTAAAGCCTATTTTCAATAATTCAAATACTTCAAGGCAGCCATCTAACAAAACTCAGGTCAAAACTTTTTATTTGAAAACAGAAAATATGTTGGTGTATTTCAATGTGATTTCCTCCATGAAATTGAACAGTGTCCAAAACCAAATCATACAATCGGTCTTATGAAATAATGTAATATGCCCTTTTCTACTTTTTAGTATCAATATTTATTTTCTTTATTGGAATCTGTTTTAAAGGTGATTGATTGGATTATGTTTACTGCTAGCTAAAACTTACATTTTCTCTATTAGTAGAGAACCAATAGAAAGAGGCAGTGTCAATGCTAATGTGAGCTGAGTCAGTATTAGTTTATTGATCAGTTAGAGTAGATTTATGTATATAATTTTTAAAAACTACTTATACAAGCTAAACTAGTAGGAAAATATGAATAGAATTTATTTCAATGGAAGAAAACTACCACACCTATCTTTGAACTATTCCTCGGATTGCCTTCAAAGCATGTGAAGTTTGGTTGAAAGAAAGAAAAAAACAATTGGTTGACTCTGAATTGAAACTTAAATAGGGTTGAGGAAATGAAATAGTTGCTCCTGAGGACAGAGTTTCAGTGGACTGACTACTGTCCTAAATTCTGCAGTAAATACAGACTACATAGTCATAGATTTAAGGGTGTTTGTTTCATTGGATGAAAAAGATCAGGGCCCTCTTTCCAAACTCTTCTGCATTTAAAATCTTCTTCTGGTTTGATCCCATTCTGAAGTAAGGAGGTCTTTAGTTTGTGTTTAGGAAAGAACCCATTAATCCAAAATAGTTTATCATATTTGCAGTGTGTAAAAATTTATTTGACACTAAGCAAGTTTAATTTCTAAGGTCTCTGGCTTACAGCAGACTCTTCATGCAGGATACAATTTAACATAGCACCACCTAGGAGATTATGATACCTCTTTGTGCACAAATTATGAAATTCGTAAATAATAGAAACTGAAGTTGTCTAAACTTATCTTCTTGAAATCGAGGATGAATTGAAAGTCCCCACCCTTCCCCCCACCCCTACACCACTCACGCTATTGCTCTCTATGGACTTTTTAGACCTACAGTGTCATTCTTAATTTGAAAGTTCAGGTCAATTTATCCAAATGTATCAAGAACTTATTTCCTCTGTGCTGTATGTGCTAGGTACTCTGCTGGGTACTCCTGGTGGTTTGCAAGTCATAGGTAGGAATCTTTGGCAAAGACTCAAGAGCCCACAGCAACCTTCCGAATTTGATTGAAATTATTTTATGTTAAATTTTTGCAGACTGGCAAATTTTTATTAAGGTGGTTTCTCTTGTGTAATTTTGTTTTCTCATAGTTAAAATATCATATGATCTTATTATTTCAGAACATCGTGCCTTCACTTATGAGCTGGTTTCCTTATGCACATAAAATATTCTTTTCTCTTATTGGTACAAGATGTTTCAGCCTTAAGAATGTCGTGATTTGCATTTCTAGTTGCCATAATTGGGTTGTTTTTCATTATTACAATGGATTCCAAGGAAAATCCACATACCGAGTGAGCCAAAGGCAAAACTGGGGTACTTAAGTTTTTTAAAACCGAAGGCTCTCATCTCCTAGTTCTTGGTTGCTTGTTTGCTGAATGTAGTAACTGAGTTGTAGGTCCCGACCCATGTTGCCACAAGGCTAGATTTTAGGCTTCAACATTCTACAAAGTGCATCATACATGGTTAATTAGACTTACCTTGTCACTGATACATACAAACCTCTGAGAAGAAATGTATTCAATGCATAATTAGTACCTAATACATGTTTCCTATTATTACTGAACCCCCTTCACTTTGTGATTGATTATGGCCCTGTATGCATGTTTCTTATCATAGAATATAGGTACCCTCAAATATGTGGTTTTGTTCACTGATGGATCCTTGGAGAGTGCCTAGCAGCATAGGTGCTCTGTAATTTTTTTAAATGAATGAGTAATAGATTGGTTTCAGTCAGGCTGCCAGGCTTCCATCTCAGCCTTTGACTTCAACTTGACCCCAGTAGGTTTGCAGATAATGATGAGTAATCAGATATACTCCAGACGAATGCTACTAACACTCTTCTTTGTTATTAGGAGCTGTGATGGCAAAAGAGGCTCACTTATTTGAAAGCCATGGTTGAGGGAACTCCTGGACTTGTGTGCAGAGAGAACATAAAAGCTCTACACCTGATAGGAATTTTAATGAAGTCTTCCATTTTGGTTTCTATTGGTTACATTTTATTAAAGCTCTTTTCTTCTGGGAACTTTACATTATAGATATTGTCTTGGAGGGGAAATTATAAACAAAGAGATATAATATATATATATCCCTTTGGGATATATATAAAATTATTTACAAAGGAATTACAAACAAAAGTATATATAATTATAAACAAAGGGACATATATCTCTTTGTTTGCTATATAATTATAACAAAGAGATATATTATATCCTTTCATTTATAATTGAACTTAAATATATATTTAATTCATAATTAATAATTGATATATTTATTAAGTTCAAAAAATGAACTTAAATATATATATTTATTTTAATCCTACCTGGGATTAAAATGATATATTTTTAAAATGAACTTAAACACATATATTTAATATCTATTAAACACATATATATTGAATATATATAAGTACATATTAAATAAATAAGTATATATTAAATAAATATATATGAACTTAAATTTATCATTTTAATACCAGTTAGTTAAAACTTAGAGATAACCACAAAATATTAAAGGATTTAATACATCTGAAGTATGTTCCAAAGTAAAGCTGGGAGCAATTATCTTCTAATTGTGGCAAATGAAGAAAAATTAAGTCATTTCAGGACAGATTTGTTTTGTAGTTTAAGGTGAAAACACTTTTCTGGCTCATAGATCATATGATTTCTTGCAGCCCTTCAGGAATTGACTTGTTGAATGTTGAGAGGATAACACAGCTAATTTGGCTTGCCCCATAAAAATAGAAATCTCCTGTTTTCTTTGTGATGCTTCTCAGCAGAACTTGTTTCAGTTAGATGATTTTTAAAATTCTAGTTGTCTCAAAGGTTTCCAAATTTTAGTCACTCTTGAGATTTATATTGCTTCTGAAGTCTAAGGATTTTTGGATTTGTTTAGTGTTGAAAATAAATTCTGAATTAATTTCACAACTTCTTGTAATCCCCTATGATTTTTTTCTACTGTTACACATTTACCAATTACTGTCCCTGCTTTTAAGTAAAGTTTTCATTTATGACTCAATGGGCCAGCATTATTACAATTATATTGTGTTTTGTACATTTCCTTCATTCCCCACTTCTTAACTAGTTTTTATTTGTGTTAATGACTAACTTTATTTTATTATTATTATTTTTTAGAGATGGGGTTTCACTGTGTCACTGAGGCTGGAGTGCAGTGGCGCTATCATAGTTCACTGCACCCTTTAACTCTTGGGCTAAAGTGATCTTGTCACCTCAGTCTCCTGAGAAACTGGGACTACAGGTACATGCCATAAGACCTGACTATTTTTTCTTTATTGTACTTTAAGTTCTGGGGTACATGTGCAAATCTTGCAGGAGTGTTGCATAGGTACACACATGCCATGGTGGTTTCCTGTCTCCATCCCCCTTCACCTACATCAGGCATTTCTCCCAGTGTTATCCCTGACCCTGTTGTCCATCCTCTAGCTCCCCACACCCCAACAGACCCTCCCTGTGTCCATGTGTTCTCATTGTTCAACACCCCACCTGTGAGTGAGAACATGTGGTGTTTGGTTTTCTGTTCTTGTGTCAGTTTGCTGAGAATGATGGTTTTCAGATTCATCCGTGTCCCTACAAAGGACCTGAACTCATTGTTTTTTTTTTTTATGGCTGCATAGTATTCCATGGCATATATGTGCCACATTTTCTTTGTCCTGTCTATCATTGATGGGCATTTGGGTTGGTTCCAGGTCTTTGCTATTGTAAACAGTGCTGCAGTGAACATTCATGTGCATGTGTCTTTATAATAGAATGATTTATAATCCTTTGGATATATACCCAGTAATGGGATTGCTGGGTCAAATGGAATTTCTATTTCTATATCCTTGAGGAATTGCCATACTGTCTTCCACAATGGTTGAACTAATTTACACTCCCACCAACAGCGTAAAACTGTTCCTATTTCTCCACATACCCTCCAGCATCTGTTGTCTCCAGATTTTTTAAAGATCGCCATTCTAACTGACGTGAGATGGTATCTCAATGTGGTTTTGATTTGCATTTCTCTAATGACCAGTAATGATGAGCATTTTTTCATATGTTTGTTGGCCTCATAAATGTCTTCTTTTGAAGTGTTTGTTCATATTCTTCACCCACTTTTGAATGGGTTTGTTTGCTTTTTTCTTGTAAATCTCCTTTAATTCTTTGTAGATTCTGGATATTAGCCCTTTGTCAGATGGGTAGATGGCAAACATTTTTTTCCCATTCTGTTGATGGCTGGATCACTCTAATGATTATTTCTTTTGATATACAGAAACTCTTAAGTGTAATTAGATCCCATTTTCTATTTTGGCTTTTGTTACCATTGCTTTTGGTGTTTTAGTCATGAAGTCCTTCCTTGTGCCTATGTCCTGAATGGTATTGCCTAGGTTTTCTTCTAGGGTCTTTATGGTGTTAGTTTTTATGTTTAAGTCTTTAATCCGTCTGGAGTTAATTTTAGTGTGAGGTGTAAGAAAGGAGTTCAGTTTCTGCTTTTTGCACATGGGTAGCCAGTTTTCCCAACACCATTTATTAAACAGGGAATCCTTTCCCCATTGCTTTTTTTTTTTCAGGTATGTCAAAGATCAGATGGTTGTAGATGTGTGGTGTTGCTTCTGAGGCCTTTGTTCTGTTCTACTGTTCTACATCTCTGTTGTGGTACCAGTACCATGCTGTTTTGATTACTGTAGCCTTGTAGTATAGTTAGGTAGCATGATGCCTCCAGCTTTGTTCTTTTTCCTTAGGATTGTCTTGGCTATGTGGTCTCTCTTTTGGTTCCATATGAGGTTTAAAGTGTTTTTTTTCCAGTTCTGTGAAGAAGGTCAATGGTAGCTTGATGGAGATAGCATTGAATCTATACATTACTTTGGGCAATATGGCCATTTTCACAATATCGATTCTTCCTAACCATGAGCATGGAATGTTTTTCCATCTGTTTGTTTCCTCTCTTATTTCCTTGAGCCGTGGTTTGTAGTTCTCCTTGAAGAGGTTTTTTGCATCCTTTGTTCGTTGTATTTCTAGGTATTTTATTCTCTTTTTAGCAATTGCGAATGGGAGTTTGCTCATGGTTTGACTCTCTGCTTGTCTGTTATTGGTGTATAGGAATGCTTGTGTTATCTGCACATTGATTTTGTATCCTGAGACTTTGCTGAAGTTGCTTATCATCTTAAGGAGATTTGGGTTGAGACGATGGGGTCTTCTAAATATACAATTATGCCATCTGCAAATAGAGACAATTTGACTTCCTGTTTTCCTAACTGAATACTTTTTATTTCTTTTTCTTGCCTGATTGCTGTGGCTAGAACGTCTAATACCATATTGAATGGGAGTGATGAAAGAGAGCATCCTTGACTAGTGCCAGTTTTCAAGGGTAATGCTTCCAGTTTTTGCCCCTTCAGTATGATATTGACTATGGGTTTTTCATAAATAGCTTTTATTATTTTGAGATATGTTCCATCAATACCTAGTTTATTGAGGGTTTTAAGCATACAGGGCTGTTGAATTTTGTTGAAGGCCTTCTCTCTATTGAGATAATCATGTGGTTTTTGTCTTTGGTTCTGTTTTTGCGATGGATTAGGTTTATAGATTTGCATATGTTGAATGAGCCTTGTATCCCCAGGATGAAGCCTACTTTATCGTGATGGATAAGGTTTTTGATGTGCTGTTGCATTCAGTTTGACAGTATTTTATTGGAGATTTTTGCATCAATGTTTATCATGGATATTGGCCTGAAATTTTCTTTTTTGGTTGTGTCTCTGCCAGGTTTTGGTATCAAGATGATGTTTGTCTCATAAAATGAGTTAGAGAGGATTCCCTCTTTTTGTATTATTTGGAATCGTTTCAGAAGGAATGGTTCCAGCTCCTCTTTTTATGACTGGCCCTGGACTTTTTTTGGTTGGTAGGCTATTAATTGCTGCCTCAACTTCAGCCCTTGTTATTGGTTTATTCAGGGTTTCAACTTCTTCCTGGTTTAGTCTTGGGAGGATGCAAGTGTCCAGGAATTTGTCCATTTCTTCCAGATTTGCTGGTATATGTGCATAGAGTTGTTGTAGTAATCTCTGAGGGTAGTTTGTATTTCTGTGGAATTAGTGGTGATAGCCCCTTTATGGTTTTTAATTGCATCTATTTGATTCTTCTCTCTTTTCTTTTTTTTTTAGTCTGGCTAGCAGTCTGTCTATTTTTCTGATCTTTTCAAAAAACCAGCTTCTGTATTTATTGATTTATTTAAGGGTGTTTTGCATCTCTATCTCCTTTAGTTCTGCTCTGACAGTTATTTTTTGTCTTCTGCTAGCTTTTGAGTTTATTTGATCTTGCTCCTCTAGCTCTCACAATTTTGATGATAGGTTGTCAATTTTAGATCTTTCCTCACTTCTCATGTGGGAATTTGTTGCTATAAATTTCCCTCTAGATGCTGCTTTAAATGTGTCCCAGAGATTCTGGTATGCTGTGTCTTCATTCTCATTGGTTTCAAAGAACATCTTTATTTCTGCCTTCATTTTATTGTTTATCCAGTCAACATTCAGGAGCAAGTTGTTCAGGTTTCATGTAGTTGTGCCGTCTTAATCCCGAGTTCTAATTTGATTGCCCTGTGGTCTGAGAGATTGTTATGATTTCCATTTTTTGCATTTGATGAGGAGTGATTTACTTTTAATTATGTGGTCAATTTTAGAGTAAGTGTGATATGGTGCTGAGAAGAATGTATATTCTGTCGATTTGGGGTGGAGAGTTCTGTAGATGTCTATTAGGTCCTCTTGGTCCAGGTCTGCATTCAATTCCTGGATATTCTTGTTGATTTTCTGTCTCACTGATTTGGCTAATATTGACAGTGAAATGTTAAAGTCTCTCATTATTATTTTGTGGGAGTCTAAGTCTCTTTGTAGGTCCTTAAGAACTTGCTTTATGTATCTGGGTGCTCCTGTATTGAGTGCATATATTTAGCATAGTTAGCTCTTCTTGTTGCATTGATCCTTTTACCATTATGTAATGCACTTCTTTGTCTCTTTTGATTTATGTTGGTTTGAAGTCGATTTTATCAGAGACTAGGATTACAACCCCCCCCCCTTTTTTTCTCTCCATTTGCTTGGTAAATCTTCTTTCATCCCTTTATTTTGAGCCTATGTGTGTCTTTGCATGTGAGATGGGTCTCCTGAATACAGCACACCAATGGGTCTTGGATTTTTATCAAGTTTACCAGTCTGTGTCTTTTGATGGGGGCATTTAGGCCATTTACATTTAAGATTAATATTGTTATGTGTGAATTTGATCCTGCCATTTTGTTACAGGCTGGTTGTTTTACCCATTAGTTAATGCAGCTTCTTCATTGTTTCACTGGTCTTTATCATTTGGTATGTTTTTGCAGTGGCTGGTATTGGTTGTTCCTTTTCATATTTAGTGCTTCCTTCAGGAGCTCTTACAAGGCAGGTTTGGTGGTGACGAAAATCTCTCAGCATTTGTTTGTCCATAAAGGATTTTATTTCTCCTTCACTTATGAAGCTAAGTTTGGCTGGATATGAAATTCTGGATTGGAAGTTCTTTTCTTTAAGGATGTTGAATATTGGCCCCCACTCTCTTCGGGCTTGTAGGGTTTCTGCCAAGAGAATTGCTATGAGTCTGATGGGCTTCCCTTTGTGGGTGACCCAACCTTTCTCTTTGGCTGCCCTTAGCATTTTTTCCTTCGTTTCAACCCTGGTGAATATAATGATTTTGTGCCTTAGGATTGCTGTTCTTGAGGAGTATCTTTGTGGTGTTTTCTGTATTTCCTAGATTTGAATGTTGGCCTGCCTTACTAGGTTGGGGAAGTTCTCCTGCATAATATCCTGAAGAGTGTTTTCCAGCTTGGATTCATTCTCCCTGTCACATTCAGATACACCGATCAAGTGCTAGATTAGGTCTTTTCTCATAATCCCATATTTCTTGGAGGCTTTGTTCATTTCTTTTCACTCTTTTTTCTCTAATATTCCCTTCTTGTTTTATTTAATTGAGTTAATCTTCAATCTCTGATATCCTTTCTTCTGTTTAATTGATTCGGATATTGAAAATTGTGTATGCTTTGTGAAGTTTTTGTGCTGTGTTTTTCAGCTCCATCAAGTCATTTATGTTTTTCTCTAAGCTGCTTATTCTAGTTAGCATTTCATCTAACCTTTTCAAGGTTTTTAGTTTCTTTGCATTGGGTTAGAACATGTTCTTTTAGCTCAGAGAAGTTTGTTATTACCCACCTTCTGAAGCCTGCTTCTGTCAGTTCGTCAAATTCATTCTCCATCCTGTTTTGTTCCCTTGCTAGTGAGGAGTTGTGATCCCTTGGAGGAGAGATGTTCTGGTCTTTGATAATTTCATTCTTTCTATGCTGGTTTCTTCTGATCGTCATGGGTTGTCTACCTTTGATATTTGAAGTTGGTGATTTTGGCTGGGGTCTCTGAGTGGATGTCCTTTCTTTTTTTTGTTTTTTAGTTTTTCTTCTAACAGTCAGGTCCCTCTGCTGTAGGACTGCTGGAGGTCCACTCCAGATCTTGTGTGCTTGGGAATCACCCATGGGGGCTGCAGAGCAGTGAGGACTGCTGCCTGAACTTTCCTCTGGTAGCTTCGTTCCAGAAGGGTATCTGCCAGGTGTCAGCCAGAGCTCTCCTGTATGAGGCATTTTTTTTTGGTTATACAGGGGTCAGGGAGCTGCTTGAGGATGCAGTCTGTCCCTTGTCTGCTGGCAGAGGTGCTGCTGGTCTGCCTTGAACTCAGTGTGGGTACTATGTAGGCTTCCTCTGGCTTTTGTTTACACAGGTAAGATTAGACCCACTTTTGCAATGGTGTATGCCCTTCCCCGCTTGGAGCTCAATCATCCTGGATTAAGCTCAAACTGATGTGCTGGCCATGAAACTCTCAAGTGACTGGGCTTAGGTTTTCAGGTCTTTGTAGGGGTAGGACCTGTCTCCCTGCTTTCAGCTTGCCCTCTTTCTAGGGGGCAAGTAGATCTGTCCCACAGATGTTCTTGGTGCCAGTCAAAACTTCCACCAAGATATGTGTGGACAATTGTGGCACCGGGCCAGCTGGAGCTGTTGCTGAGGTTTGTGTTTGTAACTCATAGTGATTTTCAGCCTGGTGTTGTTCTTCTGGACTATGGGTTGCAAAGGCCATGGGAGAAGTGCAGTCAGTACCTGAATCGGAGTGCTGAGAGGGTAAAGTCCCTGATTCTCTGTCCAGTTGCACTTCCCAGGTGGGACAGCACTCGCCCTGCCTCAGTTTGCCCTCCTTGGGCTACATCCACTGTTTACAGCCCAATTGTCAACCCGGTACCTTGGTTGGAAATGCAGAGATCACTCGACTTCTGCATCTCTCTCACTGGGAACTGTGCTCCAGAGCTGTTTCTATTTGTCCATCTTGACTAATTTTTTTGAAAAAGATTTTTAAAGATGGGGTCTCACTATACTGCCCCGACTAGTCTAAAACTCCTGACCTGAGTGATCCTCTTTCCTCATCCTTCTAAGTAGTTGGAATTACAGGTATGAGCCATCATGCCTGGCTTCACTAACTTTGACCAAAGTCATTAGGATGGCTGGATTTGTCATTTTAATTTTTTTTTCTGAAAATTTAAATATTTTCATGTTCCTGTGATAGTGAAGTAAAATCTTACCTTATCTCTTGAGTAGCTTATGTTTAAACATGTTTGAAGGCATGATGCATTGGCCTTGCTGAGTTTGCCTAGAGTTAAATATTCTTTTATATTTTTATTATTCTATTAGTCCTAATTCATATTAATCTTTGTTTCCTTTGCTCCATTGTTCCTATTGACTTTTAGGAATGATCACATTGTATTATTTTGATCCATGTCTCACAAACAGAGATTATAAATATTTTGAATATATAGAATATTCCTTTTCAATTTATATATGTCATATGTGACTTATACTAGGTATTCAGTTATATTTTTATTGAAAAAAGAAAAACTGTGGCCAGGTAGTTACTTAAGTCATAGACTCTATGGAGAGGTATGGAAAAGAATAGCTATTGCAAATGAATATTACTACACTTTTAAATATAAGAAACAAACAAGTATAAAACTCATAGCTCTGGTGGATCCTTGAAAAACAGCTAATCTTGTGCTACTTTCAAGAAGGCCAAACTTAACACATTTGATTTGAAATCATCCTATTATTAACTCTCAGGTTCCATTTTATGGGATTATTTTACTGATGAGATTAATATAGACTGAAGTTATTATAGAATTATATTAAATATACTTTTTTTGTCTAGGTTCAAGACTAAACCACATTTTACTGAGTATTGTATCATAACTCACATATTAGCTAGTATTGCAGAGTTGTAGGTTACTTTTAAGAATAGAGAGATATGTTCTTTATTCTTCTTTGATAACTATTCTGATTGTTAAGAAGAAACATATTTTTAAAGGCTCACTGGAAAAGTGAGCCTTGGATGTAGGTACTTGCTTTCTCTGTGTAATGATGTAGGGTGCCTGAAAGACTTCTTAATTGTCTTTACAGTCACCTGTAGTCCTCTAGGGCTTAAAGAACTGAACAAGGGTTCAGATATTTATTAAAAATAAAGATAAGTTTGCAGTTTCCACTTTCACCTAAGATATAAAAAGCTAGGAAGAATGCCACTTCCACCCACCATAATAAGGAGAAAAACTCAGATAAACTCTAAAGTTGTAACTGTTCTTGAATCTATTAGAGATGAGGTCACAAAGTAACCTGAATTCCTAAGAGTGACAAGTCCATGGAATATGAACTATCTCAACTACTGGGGGAAGAAACAAGGGCCACACAAGCTGGTAAGAAGAAAACAGTAAAAATTTTAACCAATCGTTCAAGGCCAAGTGTGGACTAGCATGCCAATCTGAAATAAATGAGTTCTACTCTCTTAGTCTCTTTGTACTGCTATAACAAAATACTATAAATTAGGTCGCTTATAAATAGTAGAAATTTATTTCTCACTGTTCTGGAGCCTGGGAAGTCCAAGATCAAGGTACCAGTAGATCTGGTGCCTAAGAGCCTGTTCCTTATAGATGGCATCCTCTTACTGCATCTTCACATGGTGAAAAGGAATGAGCTCCCTTGGGTCACTTTCATGAAGACACTAATCCCGTTTCTGAGGACTCTGCCTCATGACCTAATCACCTTCCAAAGTCCCCACTTCCTAATACCATCATGTTGGGGGTTAGGACTGTAGCATATACGTTTTGAAGAGGGACACAAACATTCAGACTATAGCACACTCACTAGCAAGACCTTTTCTATTAGGCTTCACTGGGTGCTCCTGAGGGCAGGACAGGAGACTGCAGAGACCACCTGCACAGGCATGCAGGAGGAGACCTGTGGCTCCTAGGGAAAACCTCAAAGCCTCTCTCACCCCTTTTTGGGTCTCTTCTCTCCTTTGAACAAAACTACTAAGCCATTGAGGCAAGGGAGCAAACACTTATACTTATGGGGAACAAAGAATGATGTGGCAGGAAGAAGAATAAAAGAAAAAGTTTCTATGTTTGTGGAAGAACAGGAAAGTAGGCTGGATTCCATAGTGATACCCAGCACTGCTACCACTGAGAGAGAGCAGAAAATGCCTGCCCAGGACAAACCACAGATGCAAGTTCTTAGAGATCTACAAAGAGACAGAGACTACCACACAATAATAGTGGGAGACTTCAACACTTGACTGACAATATTAGACAGATCATTGAGGCAGAAAATTAACAAAGATATTCAGAACCTGAATTCAATACTGAAACAAACTGATCTAATAGACTTCTATAGAACTCTGTACCCAAAACAACAAAATATACATTCTTCTCATCTCCACTTAGCACATACTCTAAAGTTGATCACATAATTGAACATAAAGGAATTCTTCACAACTGCAAAAAACTGAAATTATACGAAACACACTCTTGGACCATAGTGCAATAAAAATAGAGTCAACACAATGAAAATTGCTCAAAACCATACAATTGCATGGAAATTAACTTGCTCCTGAATGACTTCTGGATAAATAATAAAATTAAGACAGAAATCCAAAAGTTTCTTAAAAATAATGAAAACAAAGATACAATGTACCAGAATCTCTGGGACACAGCTAAGGCAGTGGTAAGAGGGAAATTCATAGCACTAAATGCCTATATCAAAAAGTTAGGAAGATCCCAAATTAACAACCTAACATAAAGAGAAACAAGAACAAAACAAACCCAAAGCTAGCAGAAGATAAAGAAATAAGCACAATCAGATCTGAACTGAAGGAAATTGAGACACAAAAAAATTATTCAAAACACCAATGAATCCAGTAATTTTTTTTGAAAAAATTAATAGGCCACTAGCTAGAATAATAAAGAAGAAAAGAGAGAAGATTCAAACAAATGCATTTAGAAATGATGAAGGGAATGTTACCACTGGCCACATGGAAATAAAAACAAATATCAAAAACTACTATGAACACTTCTGTGGACACAAACTAGAAAACCTAGAAGAGATGGATAAATTCCTGGACACATACACACTCCTAAGACTGAACCAAGAAGAAATGATTTTCTGAATAGACCAATAATGAGCTCCAAAATTAAATCAGTGAAAAATAGCCTACCAACTAGTAAAAGCCGGGGACCTGATGGATTCATAGCAGAATTCTAAAAGATGTACAAAGAAAAGCTGGTATCATTTCTATAGAAACTATTCCAAAAAATTGTAAAGGAGGGACTCCTTCTCAACTCATTCTATGAGACCAGCATCATCTTAATAACAAACACTGGCAAAGCCACAAGAAAAAAAGAAAACTTTAGGTCATTATCCTTGATGAGCATCAATGGAAAAATTCTGAACAAAATACTGGCAAACTGAATTCAGCAACACATCAAAAAGAATGTGATGAAGCCATCACAATCAAGTAGGCATCATCCCGAGGACACAAAGTTGTTTCAACAAATGCAAATCAATAAAACTGATTCATCATATAAACATAACTAAAGACAAAATAGCATATGATTATCTCAAAAGACACAGAAAAGGCTTTTGATAAAATTCAGCATCCCTTTATGTAAAAAACTCTCAATAAACTAGGTATTGAAGGTGCATACCTCAAAATAATAAGAGCCATCTATGACAAACCCACAGCCAACATTATACTGAATGGGGAAAGGTGGAAGCATTCTCCATGAAAATCAGCACAAGACAAGGATGCCCTCTCTCATTGCTCCTATTCAGCATTGTATTGGAAGTAGTAGC
Organism: Callithrix jacchus; assembly: GCF_049354715.1. NCBI lineage: Eukaryota > Metazoa > Chordata > Mammalia > Primates > Cebidae > Callithrix > Callithrix jacchus. Next base: position 49,740,275 of record NC_133504.1, read on the forward strand.
CAGAGCAATTGGGCAACAGAAAGAAAGGGCATTCAACAGGAAGAGAGGAAGTCAGACTATCTCTGCAGATGACATGGTCCTATATCTAGAAAACCTCATAGCTTTGGCCCAGAAGCTTCTTCAGCTGATAAACATCTTCAGCAAAGTTTCACCATACAAGATCTAGCATTCCTATAAACCAACAGCCAAGCTGATAGCCAAATCAGAAAAGCAATCTCATTCACAATTGCCACAGAAAGAATAAGATACCTAGAAACAGCTAACCAGGGAGGTGAAAGTTCTCTACAATGAGAATTACAAACCATTACTCAAAGAAATCAGAGATGACAAGAACAAATGGAAAAACATTCCTGCTCATGGATAAAGGAACCAATATCATTAAAATGGCCATACTGCTCGAGGCAATTTGCACATTGAATGCTATTCCTATCAAACAACCAATGCCATTCTTCATAGAACTAGAAAAAACTATTTTAAAATGCATATGGAACCAAAAAAGAGTCCAAATAGTCAAAGCAATCCTAATCAAAAAGAACAAAGCTGGAAGCATTACATTACCTGACTTCAAAATATACTACAGGGCCATACTAACCAAAATAGCATGGTACTGGTACAAAAACAGACACATAGACCAATGGAATGAAAAAGAGAGCCCAGAAATAAGGCAGTACACCTACAGCCATCTAGTCTTCAACAAAGCTGACAAAAACAAGCAATGGGGAAAAGACTCCCTATTCAATAAATGATGCTAACTGGCTAACCATATGCAGAAAACTAAAGCTGGACCCCTTCCTTACACCATATACAAAAATCAACTCAAGATGGGTTAAAGACTTAAATGTAAAACCTTAAAATATAAAAACCTGGAAGACAACCTAGGCAATACCATCCTGGACATAGGAAGAACAAAGGTTTCATGACAAAGTCACCAAAAACAATCACAACAAAAGCAAAAATTGACAAGTGGGATCTAAACTAAACTAAAAAGCTTCTGCAGAGAAAACAGACAACCTACAGAATGGGTTGTCTATGAAAACTATGCAAACTATGATTCTGACAAACATCTTATATCTAGCATCTATAAGGAACTTAAACAACTTTCAAGCAATAAAGAAACAACCCATTCAAAAGTGGGGAAAGGACACAAACAGACAGTTTTCAAAGGAAGGCATACATGTGGCCAACAAGCATATGAAAAAAAGCTCAGTATCACTGATCATCAGAGAAAGGCAAATCAGAACCACCGTGAGATACCATCTTACATCTGCCAAAATAAGAAAATATAAACTATTAAAAATTAGAGGGGTACCTAATTGATGAATAAAATAAAAAATTATAGTATTAAGTTTTTATCTTTTTTAGTACTTTTACATCAATATTTAAAAATTTCTTCTTTAGAAACTAGAAAAAAAGAGCAAATTTAGGTCAAAGCATGCAGAATGAAGTTTTTATATGACAAAAAAGCAAAAGAAAGAACAGATGAGTAAGAGACAAATTGATAAATTGATCTAAAATTTGAAGATTTAATACCAATCAAAATTCTAGCTGAATTTTTTGCCGAGGGAGGCATGGTACTTGATAAGCTGACATTAAAATTTATATGGAAATGCAAAGGGCTGTGAATAGGCAGATACTCTTAAGGAAAAACAAAATGAGAATCCAATCTCTATTGGTCATCAAGTATAAAATCTGTATTAGTGGAGGCAACATGGAGTTGGTGCAAGAACTGTCAAATGGGCCAATGAAATAAAATTGAGAGCCTAAAATTCAACTCTTACATATATGAATCCTTGATTTATGACAAAGCTGGAACTGCATGATAATGGGAAAAGGGCAGATATAAAAGCTACTAGGAAAAGGTACATATCCACCTCCAAAAAGAATAAACTGGGCCCCTACTTCCTACTATATGTAACACTAATTTTAGACCTACATATTTGAGGGAAAACAACAAAAGTTTTAGAAGTTAGCATCTGAGATTTCTTTGTGATTTCTAGTTAAAGAAGCAGTACTGAAAAATACTTGAGTTCTGATAAGAAAGAGATTACTTTGGCCTAGGTAATAAGTTAGAGAGTTTTTTTAAATAGATGAAATTGAGTTGAGCCTCGAAGAATGAGTAGGATTTGAACAGGTAGAAATTGTAGGGAAGGATAATCTAAGCACAAACAAAATATAGATATTGGAAAACAATGATTACACTGGTTTGGCTGAAGCAGAAGATCTTCTGTGTTGAGAGAGCTGGTGTGGAAGATGGCCAAAGGTTAAGAGTTACTGGGTTTTGAATGCCAGATGAAGTTGGTATTTACCCCTGGGGCAAGGGCAATGAGGATATAACATGATGCAAGTAATAACATGGTGGCAGTGTCAAGTATGAATTGAGGTAAGGAAGTAAGAAGGATGCAATTGGTGTATCCAACCCTGAAATGGTAGATACAAGAGACTTCCCTCAAAAGGAGAAGATGAATGTTACCAATACTGTGAATAGATCACTGAATGTGGAGGTGAATGAGGTGAGTCAAAGATAACTAAGATTTTAACTCAGAGTAACTGGAGGTTTAGTGGGAGATGTTTAGTAGTGAGAGGAACATAAGGGAGAAGAAGTTGTGAAGAAAATAATAAATACACTTGGAGCATGCCACACTTAAAGAACGAGCAAGATAGTCCAGGTAGAAATGTTCAAATAACCATTGGAGATGGATATTTGGAGCTTAGGAGATTGATCAGAAGAGGAGATGTTTATGTAAATAAATGAATGTAGTGATGTTGAAAGCTGAATAGATGAAGTTTCAGGATAAGAGCTTAAAGAGAAGAGAAGCCTGGACTTTGAGCACTGGGGAACACCCACATTTAGGAAAAAAAGAGGCAGAAAAAGGAATCTGGGACAAGGTCATTAGAAACATGTGGAAAACCAGCAGAGACTGGCTCTCAGGATGAGATATTGTTAACAGTTTTGAGTTGTCGCAAATTGGTAAAGAATGAAGGCAAGGCAATTGCCTTTTGTGCTTGCGGTCAGAAGATAATGGATAACCTCAGGAACACAGTTACAGAGGAGTGAGAGAGGAGACCAAACCTTCAGGGACCAAGGAGAGTGTGTGGGAGTTCATTCCCAAACATTTTGAGAACAAGAAAAAAAGAATGAAATAGATTATAGACAGAGGAAACAAAATGTCATTATTAGGCAATTAGTTTAAATTTATCTTCAAAGATGGAAGGAGCCTTAGAAATTATTCAATTCAGAGACAATTATCTGACTGCCTGGAGACAAATGTGATCTTCAGGCTCCATTACACCAGCAGATGTTTTTTGCTTGGCCAATAGAGTGCTTAAAAAATTGAATTAGTTGTGAACATTTAGAAATGGGAAGATGTTACATAAAAATCAATTCCTAGCTTTTCTAGAAAAAACTGGAAATTTGGCATTTCTGGGCCCGTAATAGCCACATACCATTTAATTAGCTGGAGATGAATAGCATGTGATTCTTTGGAAGGGCATGCATTCTTCACTCAGCTGAAATCCTTATGCTGCTGGGTCTCCCTATTAGACTACCTGCTGGATCCCTGTAGGTATTTGAGTTACTAGTCCTTAATTAAGTCCAACTCTCTCATTCTGTAGAGTGGGAGACTGAAGTCCAAAATGAGGAGTGACTTGCTTCCAAAGTCACATATCTGGTCAGTGGAGGAATTCATTTCAGAGCCCAAAGCTCCTGATTCTTATTTCAGTAGTTCTTTTCCCCTATCAACTCACTAAGTGTTTCTCTACCTTGGTAGTCTCTTGAGGACTGGTCCATGGGATTCCACTTTCTTCCTGGATTATAGCATTGCCATATGGCACCTACATGATATGTTTGGCTCTGGCCCGACCAGGTTCTCAGTGCTTTCCATGTGGTCCAGATGGTGACCAAAGCTATTCCTTGGACAAGAAAGAAACTCTACTATATGGTCCCCAACTCCAAGCTCACTCATTTTAGAACTTGGCTTATAACCAAGCTCATAAATTCTCCATAAGGTTTCCTTTATGGAGATTTTTTAGACATAAGTGGAATATGTTGAACAATGACTATCATGCATTGCCTCCCAAAGTAGAAAATTAAATTCAGTTCACCGAAATTAGTACCAGATCACATTCTCCAAGTGCCTCCACCCAAGATCTATAATTGGTCTGTCAACTGAATTTGAATACCGTGTTTAGATTTATGTACTTTCTGTCTCAAGAAGAAAGAAAGTTGTTAGATAATGGTCTTTATTATTTTCCTTCTAGATATAACAATTCATTAATCTTTGAAAAGTATTTCTTTAAAATTTAGGAGAGGTGGTAACACTATTTAAAAAACCAAACAGCACTGTTAGCTGGAACGTAGTCTCTAACTCACTCACTCAAAAAGGATTTTCAGAAAGCCTGGGGTAACAGTTACGTTAATTCATAACTAATTCCCCAAACCCATCCTTTGTCCCTCCACCACTCAAAATGCATAGGCTTTGGCTGAAAGACAGAGGGCCTGAAGGATGTTTGAATATTGGACTTCAGGTAGACAATGCCATTCTGCTTAATGTTAAAGATAAAATAGCTCTGTGAAAATTCAGAAATACTAGTATTTCAATGAAGCATGACTCCTGAGATAATTTAGTGTTCCAAAATAGCCAAATCTTTCCTGAACTTATCTTTTTTAGGTAATGTCTTGCCAAACGCAGCCTATATTAGCCAAGACACACTATGGATATGACATCTTTCCAGTTTCTTCCTCTAGAGCTTCTGATGCAGTAGGCTATAATCTCGTCTCTTAAGTTATCATTGATAATAGTTTTACAACCTGTTTCTCACTGTGCAACTTAGATCACTGTATTTCCAGCCTGTGATATTAGCTTCTTTGCTGCCTGATGCTCTGCCACATCTTAAAACTTTCATGATACAGTATCCACTGCCAGTATTTGTCAGGCGGGGATAAGCTGTGGTGCAGTGATAAATAAGCTTGGGACTCTCAGGGGCTTAGTAGATTAAGATTTACTTCCCTGTCTGATGCAGTTGAAGTTGTTCGCCTTCATCTTGTGATGCTGCTATTTTCATTGCATAGTCTCCATTGTTGCCTTCATGGATGACCATGCATTGAATTTCATGAAAAAGGCATGAAAATGGTATATCACTTCCTTCTGCATATCACTGGCCAGAACTCAGGTACTTACAATTAACCACTGCAGAGAACATTGGGAGTTTATTTTTCCTTTTTTTCGGAGAAAAGGAAAATGAATATATACCCAGTAATGGGATTGCTGGGTCAAATGGAATTTCTATTTCTAATGCCTTGAGGAATCGCCACACCAAAAGACTATAAATCGTTCTACTATAAGGACACATGTACACGAATGTTCATTGCAGCACTGTTTACAATAGCAAAGACCTGGAATCAACCAAAATGCCCATTGATAATAGACTGGATTGGAAAAATGTGGCACATATACACCATGGAATATTATACAGCAATCAGAAATGATGAGTTTGTGTCGTTTGTAGGGACATGGATGAATCTGGAGAACGTCATCCTCAGCAAACTGACACAAGAACAGAAAATGAAACACCGCATATTCTCACTCATAGACGGGTGATGAAAAATGAGAACACATGGACACAGAAAGGGGAGTACTAAACACTGGGGTCTATTGGGGGGAAAAGGGGAGGGCCAGTGGGAGGGGGAAGTGGGGAGGGATAGCCTGGGGAGAAATGCCAAATGTGGGTGAAGGGGAGAAGGAAAGAAAAGCACACTGCCATGTGTGTTCCTACGCAACTGTCTTGCATGCTCTGCTCATGTACCCCAAAACCTAAAATCCAATAAAAAATTAAAAAAAAAAAAAAAAAAAGGAAAATGAAATTGGTAAATACCTACCCAATCTTGCTGCAATATGGATCTGAATATGTATCACTTTGACTGTAAATGGCACTTTTTTTTTTAACTAGTACCTGTGACAAGAGTATGACATAAACTTTGGAGCTCTAGAATTCAGCTCTGTGATTTGACCAAGCACATAAGATCACCAAAGGAAAAACTTGTGATTAAAGAGACCAGTCTCAAATATTATCTGTTTGTGTTAGGTACATTCCAAACAGGAAAATAAAAGCATTTAAGTGTACGTATACATTTCTTAGAAAATATGAATGTTTATTCCCGCAAGAAAGAATCAACATCTATGAATGTGTGTGGGTATGTCTACTAATTACTAACAAGTGATCATTTTTCTCTATTCGAAGGGTGATTCCAACCAGCAAACTAAACTACAAATCAAAAACAGTGTCATTTCAAAGTTATTGAAATAATTTTATAAAGTAACTCTAACCAGCTCTTTAAGAAGTAAATAATATGCTTAGTTGCCCCAATGTTTAAATATCAAATTTTTTAAAAATTCAATTTTGACTGTGTGGGGCCCTAATTTCTGAGCAAAGAAGAAAGAGATGATGATTTTTTTTCTATGAAGTTTATAAACTCAGCTTTTGGGACTTATATATTAAATATGTTAGTTCAAAGTTAAAATTTAAAAATGTATTTCATAAACATGGAAAGTCTAAAAATTTTGGTTTGGAGATTTCTTTATATGCAATGAAACAAAATATCTCCCGATACATTAAGTATGTATATGTACATGTGAATAGTATATTTAAAAAAGATAATATGTTTGTTTAGTGATGACCAAGTGTTTTCAAAATAATGCATATGGATCAAGAATGTTATATTTTTATCCAAGAAAAAATTCTGATTTTTGCCCTAGAGCAAAAACCAAAATTTTCTATGGCCATAATTTTTTATTTCTAATCTTTGTCTTTACTTTAAAAATCCTTTAATGTACCACTATCTGAACTGATAAAAAATTTATACTTATAAGGCATACTTATTATGCTCGAAGAAATCTCTTATAGTACAAATGTGCTGTTGCTTTTATAAATAGCCTATTTCAGAAAACTGACAAAATAAATCAATAGGCATTGTTACTCTTAAATTTTTTGATCATTTATTACATTAGATAAAAATATTGGTCAAAATATAGATCATTTCTATTTATATCAAGAAATATATAAATAATTAAATTTAATCGATTTCTCTAATAACCCAAGATTTTAATTTTATATAATATATTTAACTTGACCTTAATTGGGTTGCATTATTTTATATTTCTGCTTTGAGGGAAACAATAATTGTATTTATCTAAAGACCTTTCAGAGTTTGTCTCCAACACTAATTTTTTCTGAATTAGAAAGTAGGAATGTTAGTAAAATTCCCCACCAGTAGGTATGATTTTACAATATGCTTGGATAAGATTTAAGTTTATTTTTAAAATCGAAGTTACTAAAGCTTTAAATATCAATTTAAATAAGAATTTGGTATGACAATATATAATAGTATGTTAATGTTAATAGGAAAATATACATTATATAGGAAAGAAACTGGTAGGATAGAAAAAAGAAAAACATAAATTGAAAAACTTTCATATTGGGATAAAATTAGAAAAGTGAAGTTAGATATCTGAGAACTCATGTACCTTTGCACATAATTTTGTCTATTACCAAACTCACATGTAATTCAAGTGTGAAATAAACATTGTGAAAAAATAATATTGGAATGATTACAATCCCATTACTATAGAAGTAGGTTTACCTCAATTAACTGTACCCTAAGAAGAATCACCCCTGGAAATAGAATTCAGAATCTCCATTGATAAACTGAAATGTTAGCAATGGTGGTTATAGACTAATATGATCATTCTGTTCTTTGTTAGGGGACTAATATATAATCCTGGGGTGAAGAAGTGAATAAATTTGTTAATCCTATAAGTCAATTAAAAATTAATCAAATTGAAGTCCTATACAAGAGCTTTAGGAACCATCTTGCCCACTGACAATGACTTCATATGCTTTTTCCAAACTTGATTCCATTTTTCCAAACAACGTCATTAAAAACTAAATTCATTAACTACTTCAGAAAGTGTTTAAAACTTTAACATAGCTGATTTTCTCTGATACTTCAAATGCCTGACAAATCTGGCAAGCAACAACTTTCTGAGCATTTAGTCTGTTCTTGCAATTCTAATAAATCTTGTTCATAGTTTTTGGCTATTACTTAAGTTGTTTTTATATATGTGTGGGAACATGTTACATTGCTTTGTGTGTGCTTCAACTGTTAGGATGCATAATATGCCTGGAAAAGCACATTTATTACTATCCAGTAGTTGAATGATGCACCAAATAGGGAATGGAATCTGCTTAGATATCTATTTCTAATTGCAAATGTTCTACACAAAGTGAAGAATTTCTTGGAGTCACTCAAGAGCAAATAATGTGACTACATGATTAGATGGGTATATTCAAATGATGGCCTGCTAAAGTCAACTGCAATATTGTCTTATTATTAACCTAGAAATTTTATTATTACTGGGGATATTCGTGAAGTTTTATTAAAAAGAAAACTTGATAGTTGGCAGTGTGATTGCCTGGATCATGAACATGGGGGCTGTGTTGCAATATGATAATTATAGGATAGTGGTCAATAAATAAGATAAGAAAATATATTGTTTTGTAAAACCTTGTATGCTAGTATCACTATGCAGGTGGAGGAGTGCAGAATTCCATCAACTTCAATGAGACAGGATGGAGGTTAATTTTAATCTATAAGTGTGGGTGAAGAATCTTACAACTCTAAACAGCAAACAAAAAGTTGTAAATGTTACTCTAACTTTCTAAGACTTGGTTTCCTCTTTTGTAAAAACAGGGATAATAATAGGATGTCGTTCATAAGGGTGCTTGGAGGATAAAGTCACCTATATGCCGTGTTTAGTAGAGTACAGTAGCACATAGGCATTAAGCATCTCTCTGCTGATAGCAATGGTGGCTTTGATGGTAGCGTTGTTGTTAAGTAGCACATTGGGCAGGTCAAGCAGACACTTTTGTTTTTTTTGCTGCAGACAGACATGATAGGATGTGCTGACTTCTTTCTATTGCTTCCCTCAAAGGACTTGTCTACTTTGGCCTTCCTCCATCAGGCTATTAAGTCTCTAAATGTTTGCATTTTTCAGAACCTAAAACAAGCCAATATGTTTTAGTTTGGATTCCTTCCTCCTCCCTCTAACTGATCCTCCTCTCCTATATTTTCTGTCTTCAGTTCCTGCCCATTTTGGTGGCAATTCTGGTGAATGTCTTTTGGTTAAGGCTTTGTCTTCTGTTGGGTCTTTGGTGGAGAACATTAGGGATAAGAGGAGCTTTTCTTTTCTTTTTTTTATTTTATTTATTTTTAATTTTTTATTGCATTTTAGGTTTTGGGGTACATGTGTGGAACATGTAAGATAGTTGCATAGGTACACACATGGCAGTGTGTTTTACTGCCTTCCACCCCTTCACCCACATTTGGCACTTCTCTTCATGCTATCCCTCCCCAGCTCTTCCCCCCCGCTGTCCCTCCCCTATTGCCCACAATAGACCCCAATGTGTAGTACTTCCTTCCCTGTGTCCATGTGTTCTCATTGTTCATCACCTGCCTACGAGTGAGAATATGCAGTGTTTCATCTGTTCTTGTGTCAGTTTGCTGAGAATGATGTTCTCCAGATTCATCCATGTCCCTACAAAGGACACAAACTCATCATTTTTGATTGCTGCATAATATTTCATGGTGTATATTTGCCACATTTTCCCAGACCAGTCTATCATCGATGGGCATTTGGGTTGGTTCCAGGTCTTTGCTATTGTAAACAGTGCTGCAATGAACATTCGTGTGCATGTGTCCTTATAGGAGAACGATTTATAGTCCTTTGGATATATACCCAGTAATGCGATTGCTGGGTCAAATGGAATTTCTATTTCTAGGTCCTTGAGGACTTGCCACACTGTCTTACACAGTGGTTGAACTAATTTACACTCCCACCAGCAGTGTAAAAGTGTTCCTATTTCTCCACATCCTCCCCAGCATCTGTTGTCTCCAGATTTTTTAATGATCACCATTCTAACTGGAGTGAGATGGTATCTCAATGTGGTTTTGATTTGCATCTCTCTAATGACCAGTGATGATGAGCATTTTTCCATATGTTTGTTGGCCTCATGTATGTCTTCTTTTGTAAAGTGTCTGTTCATATCCTTTGCCCATTTTTGGATGGGCTTGTTTGTTTTTTTCTTGTAAATCTGTTTGAGTTCTTTGTAAATTCTGGATATCAGCCATTTGTCAGATGGGTAAACTGCAAAAATTTTTTCTCATTCTGTTGGTTGCCGATTCACTCTAATGACTGTTTCTTTTGCTGTGCAGAAGCTGTGGAGTTTGATTAGGTCCCATTTGTCTATTTTGGCTTTTGTTGCCAATGCTTTTGGTATTTTGTTCATGAAGTCCTTGCCTACTCCTATGTCCTGAATGGTTTTGCCTAGATTTTCTTCTAGGATTTTTATGGTGCCAGGTCTTACGTTTAAGTCTTTAATTCATCTGGAGTTAATTTTAGTGTAAGGTGTCAGGAAGGGGTCCAGTTTCTGCTTTCTGCACATGGCTAGCCAGTTTTCCCAACACCATTTATTAAACAGGGAATCCTTTCCCCATTGCTTGTTTTTGTCAGGTTTATCAAAGATTGTATGGTTGTAGATATGTTGTGTTGCCTCCGAGGCCTCTGTTCTGTTCCATTGGTCTATATCTCTGTTTTGGTACCAGTACCATGCTGTTTTGAATATCGTGAAAATGGCTATACTGCCCAAAGTAATTTACAGAATCAATGCTATCCCCATCAAGCTACCATTGACTCTCTTCACAGAACTGGAAAAAATCACCTTGAACTTCATATGGAACCAAAAGAGAGCCCGCATAGCCAAGTCAATCCTAAGAAAAAAGAACACAGTGGGAGGCATCACACTACTGGGCTTTTCTTATTCTAATTGATTAAGGAACCTAGAGTGACAACTAGGCAGCTCTAATGTCTTTCCTGTAGTTAGAAACTTTCTCTCTCTCATTGCGGACTTTTGCTTTTCAAATCCATGGCTTGATCATTCTCATTATAAACATGTATTTTTTTTGTTTCCTAACACCCTTCACTGATAAACATTTTATAGGTGTGAATTTGCTTAGAAGGAGATATCTTTAGCAATTCCTTTTGTACCTTCTCTGCTCTCTTTTCTTCTCCTACAGGGTCCACTTGCTACCCAGCTCTAGCTTGTAGTATTCACGTTGAAGGCTATGTGAATGGTGGCCCTGTAATCATGGAATTAAGTCATCTTGCTCCCAACCCAACCTTGTAGTTCTATTAAAGCAATACTCTACAGAATCATATAAAAGGTTAGTATCATAAGAAAATGAAAATGAATAAAAAATTCCTATCATAGATATATTAGAGAGATATTAACATAGAAGTATTAATATAATTTTGTGACGTGTATACAGATGGTTACTTTTTGCTTCTAAAATGACTACAAGTCCACTAGACCCCACTTTTCTCAGCAAGAAAATAAAATTGGAGTCTTTGGTGGTAGTAGTCACCTTGACTTCTGTTTGCCACTATATCCTTAGAGAGTGCCTCACAGACCACAGGTAATTTATTGAAAGCTTACCAGTATGGTTGAGGACCTCACTCAAAAACCTCTTCCCTACATGGTTCACCATGTCTGTAATCCTGTGGGTGATTGCATCACAGAGAATAACCATAATTATTAATCATTTTAAGAGCTACAAGTAGCAGCTTTGGACAAAGTTATTATTAAGATGGTTATTAAAATGGCTGATATGGTCTTCAGCTTCTATACTTGCTTTCTATCAGAAGCAGTTTCAGATGGTTAGCGTTATTTCCTTTCCAAACCATTTAGATATTTTTGTTTACAAACTTGCTAAGATGGTATGCAGCCTGTTCTGTCTGACTGAGGTCATAGTATATGAACTACTAGGGTAAGCATCTCAGAAAGTGGTTATATATGTATCCCAGCTTGCAAGTTCTTTGTGGAAATCATCCAATCTTGGGCTAATTCTTGCTGTCTCTACCATACTGTCATAGTCAACTACTTTTTACCTTTTTAAAAATGATTAGACTAAGAAAACTCAGAGAATATTTGCCCACTCAAAATACCTTCTGTTTTTCCCTGCATCACAGATGACAATGAAAAAAATGAAACAAAAAAAAAGAAAAGAATTGGAAGATTTAATACATTTCTTTTAAATGTTAGATTCACCCTGACTTCTTTCAGGTTGAGGGTAAATAAGTTTGTATCTGATTTGTGAATGCATAGTGTAGCTCAATTTTGTATTCTTAGGTTCTTGTATTGGTTGATACTTAAAACATGAATGCAACACTGAAGATTACTGGAGCACCTATCCTGTGGGTCCCTTTCTCTTTATGAGACTAAATAATATTGACTCATAATCCCCTATTTTATCATGTAAAGGCTCATGATACCACAGAGAACCTTAGAATCTTGCTTATGTTCCCAAGGAAACACTTGAACCATTAAGTGTCCACATTCATTAAGGGAGTGTTTCCCTGGAAGATGCTGTTCTGGGCTCTTGGGCATATGTAGATATTGATCCATGAAGCCCAGGCTGACAGCATATGACTTAAGGTGCCTGAAGCCCCCCCTTCCCCCTCATCACCCTCACTTTCCTCTCCTTCCCCAACTAGTAACTTCTAGACATACTCTGCCTTGTTTGATTACTGCTGGGTATAAATACACACTATCATTTTCTCTGAGAGCCATTACTTGGGAAGCACTGCTTTAAGTGTTAATATGATCATATCTAACTTTTTCTAGTCAGATAAATATGAAATCCTGTGGACTGTTGATATATCTCAAGTCTGAGACACCAGAACCAGCTGAGAGGATAATGACAAGTGTCCCAGCTATCTGTAAATTGACACAAATACTGTTCTACATTTTTAAAAATGTAAAAAGTAGTTGACTATGACAAGAATTAGCCCAAGATTGGATGATTTCTACAAAGAACTTGCAAGCTAGGATGCATATATAACCACTTTTTGAGATGCTTATTCTAGTACTTCAGATACTATGACCTCAGTCAGACAGAACAGGCTGCATACCATCTTCGCAAGTTTGTAAACAAAAATATCTAAATGGTTTGGAAAGGAATTCATTCATGCTCCACATGACTGGCACAGTGGAGCCCTGATTAAGGTGGCTGTGGAAATTGTAGAAACTCTTAGCAGTTCTCTCAATCAAACATTTCTGGGGGACTTCTTTTTTAACATTGAGATGGGGGGCAATGAAGGTTAAAGGTGTGTCGCTAGATGCAAGTAAATGACATCCACTATCTATCTACTACATTTTCTCTTAAAGGCAACATTCTTAAATGCAATTTTTTTTTCTCTCCCATACTCATGTTACCTTAAGTCAAGGCTTCATTGAATGCCACTATGTAATGATCCTCTTCTGAGTCACAAAAAGTACACTTAACATTTTCCCTAAAGACGTTCTATGATCACTTGTTCTCAGAGGGCCAGATTTAATCATTCACTTGGGTAATAAGAAGCCGTTAAGTCTGCCAGTGCTTCTTGTCTTCAGAAGTTGTAACTAAATATGCAGGTGTGGCTGAAGGGCTGTTTAGGACTGTATCCTGCACGCTCACGTCTGTTGGTTTTCATTTATAGTCTCATGTGAAGAGACCTGTAGAGGTGGCCCTTCCAGTTAAACAATTCAGCCCTCATTTCATGTGAATCCTAATTCAATAAGTAATTTGTCCCTTTGTTCATGGCTTATTGTTTGTCTTATAAAAAACTGTTGGTCAGGGTAGTTATGATTTTCTGGCACAATACATTAAGTGAAATTAGTAATTAGAAGGAAGCCAAGAAGTGAAGAAATTCAGAGGCATCCCACATTTGTACATTCTTACGTGATCGTGACCAGCAGCGAGTCAGGTATGTCTATAAACACTTTTAATAACATAAATCCTTGTGATTTTGTGCTCCGGAGAAATTGTTACATGCCTAAGAAACTGACATATATTTAGGATTCTGGGATATGGACCCATTGTAGTACCAACAAACTACAGACAAAACCAAGCCAGCCCATGCTCACAGATTGTTGCTATTACAGCCATATTTCTCAGGAAGACATCCTGCAAATATTGACTGTCTCAGAATCCTCGGTCACGTCAACCAAGAGGCGGGCTTACTGTGAGAAGATATTATAGATGTATCATCTGCTCTTTCTTATTTTTTAGGAATAATAGCCTACTGGGCTAAAGCATAACGTGGTTCACTCCTTTATAACGGTCTCTAATTAAATTGAGGAGGTTGATGTCCTTTCTTCAGAACGCACACATTTTACCATTAAACAAGCAATCTACTCTATTAAGGCTGGAAAGGATCAAGCAATGCATCAGGAACAATTGTCTAAGACAGTGTTCCCCACTAAGGATTATGAAATAGCACAGCCTGGCAATGTGCCTGCTGAGCCTCAACGTGGAGATACTGGCTTCTACAGAAATAGAAGTGCTTCTATTTCTAGCAACAGAAACTGTGTCTTTTAGCAAACAGAATTATGTGCTTATTTCCTGACAAGATAGCTACTTTTCATAGGAACTTAGTTTTTGGCCTTTGTTTCCTGTGTGTATATTTCTGATGTGGCATGCTTAGCCTGTCTGTTTAAATTAATCTGTGCTTAAAGGAATGCGATAGAGAATGTGAGACCATTTCTGGAATTCTTTGGAATGTTCTGGCTATTTGCAAGAACATTCCTGCCTTCAGCTTGATTGTTTTTGGCTGACAGGTGCTGACTTTCTTCTTAATTATCAGGGTAATAAAGAGATGTGCGGTTCTCATCTATCTTCAGTATTAGAAAAGCTTGGATATATTAGCTTTACTTAATAAAAAAATAACATTTGGCCAGCTTTATTTCATGCCATGTATGGCTGGTCTAATCCTCATGAAAAATTTTTGATATAACTACAAATATGATCATTTTACAGATGAAAAAACTGAGGCTCTGCAAAAATTACCAATTTGTTCCAGATGACACAGCAAAAATGTGTTGGAGGATTCAGTGTTCAGGCTTCTTTGATACTAAGGCTTGAGCCCACAATTTTCAAGCTGTATAAGTATTTGGTACATTAGAGGATGCAACATATAAGCCCATCATTTGTGAATTCTTCTGAGAAGCTAGATTCTTCCTTTTTGGGAGTGGCTTGTTTTTGTTTGTTTGTTCTTCGCATGCCAGCACAGCATATAGACTATGTTCTTTAGAATAATGCATTGTTTCATTTAATGTATCACTCATTTGTGTGAGGTACTTTCACATCCATGATCTAATTGGCACATCATAGCAGTGGATTTGATGCTCTACTCACATAAATTAACCTGTGATGTTCACCATGGGAATGCAGTCTCCCTCCCCTGCCAGGCATAATCCCTCTTATTTCTTTATGTCCAGTTTAGCTCTTACCTTTATTGTGATACATTTCCTAAATTCCTAAGGTAGAGTCAATTTCTCCCCTTCTGTGCTCTTAACTCCTTTAGAACAGTTATCAGGTTGCTGCCTGATTATTAACTTATATGTCTTCTTCCACTCATTGGGCTGTAATCTACTCAAGGTGGGGGTATTATCTATTTATCTTTACATCCTCTGCATGCTGCATGGTTGTAAGTATGCTCATATACAGGGAAGATGGCAGAAGTGAGAAAGGAATCCTGTTATTCACAAGAGTTTGATAATAACACCTCACTTCTATTATCCAGAAAAGCACTTGATTTAATAGCCTACATTTCTGTGATAGAAGAACTAGTGTATAATTAATAGGATGCAGATTTGGAAGGATCTGAAGCTTATACAATTTTGGAATACACTCCTTAAAAAATGTAATATTATGAATATAAAATTGTATAAAAGGTAAATATTTATTACACATAGGAAATCACAAGAAGTTGCGAACTAATAAAATCTGAGAAATGCCATATACACCTTAACTTCCAGAAAAATAACATATTTATTAATATACTGCCCTGAAAAATTCTATATTATCTTTTTACCTTACTTTTTGTCTATGTTCTTTTTTATCACCTCTGCATAAGACAACAATTTTGTAATATTTTCCATAAAGAGAATGCAAAAGGAAGTCAGTCTTTTCCCTAACATGTTGAGTTAAATGTATGTATTATTAATAACATAGAAAAGTTTGTTTCAGATTTATAGCTTGTTACTGGTAATGCCATACATTTTTAGGGTTGCTGTGAAATTTGGGAAGAATTCTGTCAAGTTTCTTTCACATATGAACCTCATAATTTAGAAGAATTTTCACAGACTTGCTGCACCTTCGTGTCATGATGCTACATAAGCTGCAGAGCAAGTGATTAAAATACATTCCCTTTATGATCCTTTAAAAATTATTGAACAAATTGATTAGTCTTGTCTGTCAGTAAGGAGGACTCCTCTTACCTCAAACTTTTCTCTAGGCTTCCTTGAAAATGTCAAATGTAGTCAAGAGGGCCAGAGAATGAGGAAGGTGATGTGGCCATTATATTTCATAACAGGGAGTTTTTTTGTGGATTTACAGGGCATTGTTGCCCACAAACTTTCACTAGGGCATTGGAGAGAGAGTCCACATTCCTAGGTGAGCAGGAGGAAGTAGTTGTTGAGAAAACAATTGAAGGCAGTGACTATAGACTATATATTTGAAACTTTTGTAAAGTAAGAAAAGGTAGTAAGAGAAAGAACAGTAGAATTAAGTAAAAAATTGTGAGGGGGGGATATTTGCATTTTTAAGAGAGAGGAGTTGAATGCAGATTCATAAATGTGTCTAACCCGCTCTATATTGGCTCTGATGCAACTTCCCAGGAAGGCATTTTTTGTGGGAGATTGTTAACCTGGCATCAATCACCAATGCATAGAAATGTTCCTTCTAATAACTCGTCATGCACTTGTCAATCATAAGTTTAGATAAACTGGCCGGGCTGGTGGCTTATGCCTGTAATTCCAGCACTTTGGGAGGTCGAGGTGGGTAGATCACTTGAGGCCAGGAGTTTGAAACCAGCCTGGCCTACATGGTGAAACCCTGTCTCTACTAAAAATACAAAAATTAGCTGGGCAGGGTGGCGCATGCCTGTAGTCCCAGCTATTTGGGAGGCTGAGGCAGGAGAATCACTTGAACCTGGGAGGAGGAGGTTGCAGTGAGCCAAGATGGTTCCACTGCACTCCAGCCTGGGTGACAGAGCAAGACTGTCTCAGAAAAAAAAAAGGTTTAGATAAGTCAGTGTTTTAGGTTATTTGACTTGTAATATCTTGCAGGTGAATATTAATGATATTTTCTATTAATGTATCACCTCGTTTGTATGAGATACTTTCATATGCATGATCTAATGAGAGCATCATAACTGTTAAATTATTATTATTATTATTATTATTTTTTTTTTTATTTTTTATTGGATTATAGGTTTTGGGGTACATGAGCAGAGCATGCAAGACAGTTGCGTAGGTACACACATGGCAGTGTGCTTTGCTTTTCTTCTCCCCTTCACCCACATTTGGCATTTCTCCCCAGGCTATCCCTCCCCACCTCCCCCTCCCACTGGCCCTCCCCTTTTCCCCCCAGTAGACCCCAGTGTTTCGTACTCCCCTTTCTGTGTCCATGTGTTCTCATTTTTCATCACCCGTCTATGAGTGAGAATATGCGGTGTTTCATTTTCTGTTCTTGTGTCAGTTTGCTGAGGATGACGTTCTCCAGATTCATCCATGTCCCTACAAACGACACGAACTCATCATTTCTGATTGCTGCATAATATTCCATGGTGTATATGTGCCACATTTTTCCAATCCAGTCTATTATCAATGGGCATTTGGGTTGATTCCAGGTCTTTGCTATTGTAAACAGTGCTGCAATGAACATTCGTGTACATGTGTCCTTATAGTAGAACGATTTATAGTCTTTTGGATATATACCCAGTAATGGGATTGCTGGGTCAAATGGAATTTCTATTTCTAAGGCCTTGAGGAATCGCCACACTGTCTTCCACAATGGTTGAACTAATTTACACTCCCACCAACAGTGTAAAAGTGTTCCTTTTTCTCCACATCCTCTCCAGCATCTTTTGTCTCCAGATTTTTTAATGATCGCCATTCTAACTGGCGTGAGATGGTATCTCAATGTGGTTTTGATTTGCATCTCTCTGATGACCAGTGACGATGAGCATTTTTTCATATGATTGTTGGCCTCATATATGTCTTCTTTCGTAAAGTATCTGTTCATATTTTTTGCCCACTTTTGAATGGGCTTGTTTGTTTTTTTCCTGTAAATCTGTTTGAGTTCTTTGTAAATTCTGGATATCAGCCCTTTGTCAGATGGGTAGACTGCGAAAATTTTTTCCCATTCTGTTGGTTGCCGATCCACTCTAGTGACTGTTTCTTTTGCTGTGCAGAAGCTGTGGAGTTTGATTAGGTCCCATTTGTCTATTTTGGCTTTTGTTGCCAATGCTTTTGGTGTTTTGTTCATGAAGTCCTTGCCTAGTCCTATGTCCTGGATAGTTTTGCCTAGATTTCCTTCTAGGGTTTTTATGGTGCCAGGTCTTATGTTTAAGTCTTTAATCCATCTGGAGTTAATTGTAGTGTAAGGTGTCAGGAAGGGGTCCAGTTTCTGCTTTCTGCACATGGCTAGCCAGTTTTCCCAACACCATTTGTTAAACATGGAATCCTTTCCCCATTGCTTGTTTTTGTCAGGTTTATCAAAGATTGTATAGTTGTATGTATGTTGTGTTGCCTCCGGTGCCTCTGTTTTGTTCCATTGGTCTATATCTCTGTTTTGGTACCAGTACCATGCTGTTTTGATTACTGTAGCCTTGTAGTATAGTTTGAAATCCGGTAGTGTGATGCCCCCCGCTGTGTTCTTTTTGCTTAGAATTGACTTGGCTATGCGGGCTCTCTTTTGGTTCCATATGAAGTTCATGGTGGTTTTTTCCAGTTCTGTGAAGAAAGTCAATGGTAGCTTGATGGGGATAGCGTTGATTCTGTAAATTACTTTGGGCAGTATAGCCATTTTCACGATATTAATTCTTCCTAACCATGAACATGGAATGTTTCTCCATCTGTTTGTGTCCTCTCTGATTTCGTTGAGCAGTGGTTTGTAGTTCTCCTTAAAGAGGTCCCTTACGTTCCTTGTGAGTTGTATTCCAAGGTATTTTATTCTTTTTGTAGCAATTGCGAATGGCAGTTCGCTCTTGATTTGGCTTTCTTTAAGTCTGTTTATTGGTGTAGACGAATGCTTGTGATTTTTGCACATTGATTTTATATCCTGAGACTTTGCTGCAGTTGTTTATCAGTTTCAGGAGTTTTTGGGCTGAGGCAATGGGGTCTTCTAGGTATACTATCATGTCGTCTGCAAATAGAGACAATTTGGCTTCCATCAACTGTTAAATTATTTATACATAAATAAGTGATGTCCAGTTTACAAGAAACAGGTGAGGCTTTAACATGCCTAGGGAAACATTAGAAATAATAGTTAACAATTCCAGGAACTGAAAGAAATGGCATAGGGAGTACCTTCCTCTTCATGACAATGTGGAGAGAAGGGACTGATGGGGATACTTACAGGGAATTTTAAAGTAGTTTTTTTCCTGTAGTTTGCAATGAATTTCCCCACCTTCCTCTGTGTCACCTACAAAATGTTTGGAAACACAAGATTCATTTTTCCAATGTTTTTATATCAAAGGATTCTTTAAGGGGGAATAATGAGCATGCTTTAGTGTTAATAAGTGAGTGCTTGAGCAGTATGTAAAACTGCAGACTGAAATTCAATGGAAACAAAATGGGTCAGGGAACTCAAAGATGTGTTGAGTTCTGCATCCAGGTGGGTGTGGGTCATAGGCTGGAATGGGAGGATCAGGACAAAACTGATACCTGGATTTTGCCTGTTTCTCCAAGGAGGAGTCTGAGGCTTCGAGAAATTATATGACTTACCTCAGGTGGTTTAGAGCTGATAATTGGAGGCGGACCAGAAATTTGAACCTTAGTCTTCAGGCCTTCAGTCCTATATTGTCTCTAACTGTGGCCTGAGAGACAGTGTACCAATGTGGTGAAGAGTGTGGATTTTAGAACCAGCCTCCTTGGGTTTGAATCTCAGCTCCTCCACTTATTAGCTATTTTATCTTGGGAAAAAGAGTTAATCTTGGCATGCTTCAGTTTCCCCATTGGAAACAGGGATAATTTGTCATAGCCTTAAATGAGCTACTGTGGGAAATCCTGCAGTAGGCATCATGCAACTATCTGTAAGGTAATTAAGAAACTCCTCTCTCATGACCTACAATGTAGAAGACAGTACTTTTTCAGTTAGCCCCAAGCGTAGTGCACTTCACTGCCTCCTGTCCACCTACATCCTCTCCCGTGGTGTACACGTCTGGTGTCTCCCCAGCTCTGCCTTCACTGAGTCTTCTCTTTCAGCTCTGTGGGCTCCAGGAAAGGATAGAGCGACCCAGTTAGAGGCAGGCACTAGCTGCCTTCAGTGCAAAGCCAGCAGATGGCGGAAAGGATGTTCTAGCTCATTCTGTTGCTTTGCCCTTGCTTACATTCACAGAGATATTTAAGTTTCAGTTTTTAAATCAACTGGTAGGAAATGATTCAAAATGGTAGCCAGGTACAGGAGAAACTGGGTTTTCTTGTTTTGTTTTGTTTCACCCTTAGGGCATTCTAATATGCTACTCTTACTGGCTAGGAAATTTGCTACAGATTTTCCCAATCTGTAATGATTCCTTTTCCTCTCTTTTTCAGAGTATGTCTTCTTATCTGCTGAATGAGAACAGCTCCTTTTTTTTCCCTGTCCTGTTTGTTGAAGTATAACACATATGCATTTAAAAATCATAATTTTCCTTCCGATAGTGTCTAGCGATTCTCAATTGCCTTGGTTTTTTTTTTTTTTTTTTTTGGATGCTTTCATTTGGTGGCCTCTGATATCATGGTACATATGGGTGTTGTCAGCGACTGTTAGTCAACCCATGCGCGGCTGGGTGTTGTCTCTTGTCCTTCCCTGTATCACAAAGGCGGTGCTAGTAGAGGACCTTCATAGACTTTCTGTAGGAAGCCATGACTACCCAGGCAAGCTGTTGCTCACTCAACCATAAAGGGCAGTGGGGCAGGCTCATTTACACCTACTGCTGGGAGTGAAAATCACTCAGCTCCATGCTACAAAACCAGAAGGACTGACCTCGTTCTGTAGATAAATACGGCAAGATGTATCATACATATTACAAATACATACCTATTATTCAATACGAAGTAGATGTTAAGCCTTAAAAGTTTCCAGTCCCTTACTTGGTAATTCCATTTCTAGGAATTCTTTATTTCTAAGGAAATACTAAACAAGTGTACTAAGGCTTATAAACAAGTATATTTATAAAAATGAGTTATTTATAATAGCAAGAATATTGAAAGCCACTCCACTGTCCATTAATAGAGGCTTGACTAATAACTTACAATATATCTACATAATGGAATATCAGACAAGTATTTAAAACCATGATATGGAATATAACTATTATATATAATATGGAAATTTTAAATTATATTTAGCTATGGGAAAAAATATTATATATAATACTTCTTTAAAATTTGGTATATTTACCTATGTATGATTTCTATATGCTTAGAAAAAGTCAGTTTGTATATTTATACACAACAAAATATTAACAATAGTTATTTCACATTGTGGGATTATTAATGAGTTTAATTTTCTTATGTTAGTTTATTTTTCTGATTTTTCATACTAATAGTGTGTGTTACTTATGTAATAAAAATGACTATGCGGAACAGTTTGTATATGACAAAGAGTGTGTTGAAGCTGTTCTTCCCTGAATTCTTATTAGAGAAGTTTACACTTGGGAGCAAATGTTCATAACACTTCATTTTGTCAAATAGGGGAGAAGAAAGAGGCAAGATGGCTTCTTGCAGTGCTGCATCAGTACTCAAAAAGCCAAATTGCTTTAGGCCTGTCATTTTGTTGACTTTTACAGAAAGATAGCTGTGTAAAGTTAGAGCGCTGTTGGGTTAGCTTGCAGACCCTGTTCTCATATTCTCAAATCCATGCTACAAAACCAGAAGAAACAGCCATCTTCCATGTCTTTATAGTACACATCCAGAAGCCAAAAGAAATAAAGAATAAAGCCAAAACCCAATGCATACACACACACAAATATATATATGTACATATGTGTGTGTGTGTAATTGTTCTATATTTTACTTGGAAAATAATTTAGAGAAACATCATTAGCGCCCAAGATTGCATGGCAATGAATTTGCTTCTTTGTACTCTATGCCATTTAAATTGTTTTACATTCTTATCTGCAATTTTGTGACCATGTTATAAATAACCTTCTGAATGACACAAATCTTTATTAAATGCTTTTTCAGGTTGAAGTTTTCATGTTGTTTCTATGATAGAGAAGAAAATATGCCATCATGGTAAGTTAGGCAACCAGATTTTATGCCTGCTTTTGCAATTAACTGCCATGTGAGCTGGTGTGATGGTGGTCATGATATAATAGTAGTTGTGGTAGCAGTGGTAATTTTACTAGTAATTCTAGGTGGTTGTGTAAAAGTAATAGTATTAATTAATATTAAACTAAATGTTATTATTAATAAACCTAACACCGATTTCATCTATTGATCCCTTACTATATGCGAGAAACTCTACTGAATGCTTTACATACATTGTGTAATTTAATTCTGAAATCTCCCTATTAAGTACATATTATTACCTTCATTTTACAAATCACATAATTGAGGGATAGAAAGGTTAAATAATCTGCACAAATAAGAGAGTTAATAGATTACAAAACTACTGATCCAATCCAGATTATTCATGTTGAAATAACTTGCTCCTTCTGGTATACACAGTCTTCCCAAATCTCTTACAATCCTTAGAGCTTGTTTACTACTAA
This sequence comes from Callithrix jacchus, assembly GCF_049354715.1. Taxonomy (NCBI): domain Eukaryota; kingdom Metazoa; phylum Chordata; class Mammalia; order Primates; family Cebidae; genus Callithrix; species Callithrix jacchus. Next base: position 49,763,128 of record NC_133504.1, read on the forward strand.
TAAAATGAGGAAGTTAGGCTAACTAAATAGTTGCTATGTTTTCCTGTAAGTTTAACATTTTTGCAGTCCATATACATTACAGGAGGAAATTAAGGTAACTAAATGGATAAAGCCAGATTGCCTGGGTTCAGATCTTTCCTTGATCATTTCCAGCCTCGTGATCTTGCCAAGTTGCTTAATATCTGTGTACCTTGACTTCCTTATCTGTAAGCTTAAACTTGCAAAAACTATACTTCATAAGATGGTGGTGGATTGAAAGAGGTGATAGGTTATTAAAGTGCCGGACATACTATTAATGTCAGCTATAAAAGGGAAGGTCGAATTGAAAACATGGAAGTTCTACAGTGTCATCCCCAACCTGACAAGGTCCTCTCCTCTCCCTCTTGTCCCAGGGTTAATCTACACATGAGCTGCGGAAACATCCCAGGTGTTTCCTACAACCTAAAATGCCTTTGCATTTTCACTGACCTGGAATATTTAGCTGAAAAAAAAAAAATGGCTCATGTGCCTCAATCTTTTTAATAAGCATTTCTTCTGCAGTGGCCTTCATGACTTGAACCTAAAGTTTGTCAGAATCTGTGACCCAGGCATGTGGAAGGATGCAAATATTCCAGTGATACCACATGATCAGCTAACCCATGAACACTGACTACTTCTACATTGTTGGAATATAGTGGAAAGCCCTTTAATCATCTGTCACATGTCAATTTTGTGTCAAGATTTCTTCAAGGAAAAAAATGCCTAAAATGCATGCCTTTATTTCCTTATCTGTAAAATGTGACTAATAACAATATTCATCTTCTAAAGTTGCTTTGAGGATAATTGATATATTCTGTGCAAAGCACTTCAATTTGTGGGTGGTATATTAAGTTCTCAATATGTTTGACAATATTATTGTCTTTCATTAATATGTATGCAACTAGCACAAAAGTCCCTGGACAAAGGTACATTCAACAAAGTATAGCCTACAAGTCAAGAATAATGAAAATAATTCTGATATTTTCATATTTTCACAAGATACATTAAAGAAAGTCTAACTTTCTTTTCTTTTCTGTACAATTCTTTCACATCCTTAATCTTTGATTCAGCAAAACTCCAGTTTCAAGTTCTAGTGTAACCAACTCATTGGGGTTTGCCAGGGGCTTTTCCAGTTTGAGCCCTGAAAGTCACATGTCCCAGGAAACTCTTCTGTCCCAGATGAACCTGGACAGTTGATTACCCTACTTTTTAATTCTCTGCCAAAACTCCCTAAGGTCCCAGTTTGTGTGGCTTGTCTTTTCTTTGTTAATCTTTACATTTCTGGTAGCTTTGTCTCTCCCATCCTGGAGGGATGTGGGATAACTCAATAATGAATCTCCTTCTTGCTACATATCTCTATGTGCTTTCATAGCAGCTGACACCATCATACCAGCTCACACAGCCAAAATATTTTATATATATATATATTTTTTATATAACATATATAAAATATATATAAATATGCTTATTCTATATTTTACTTGAAAAATATTCTAAAGAAACATATATATGTGTATATATATATATGCTTGTTCTATATTTTACTTGAAAAATATTCTAAAGAAACATCATATGATTGCCATTACACAAGCTTGGATGGGATTAAATTTGCTTGGCAAATTGTGACTCTTAAGTCAGAGTGTTATAGAACTCTATAGCTGAAAGTTACCTTAGATTGATTGTATCCTGTCATATTTTGAGATGTGGCTGGAAGTGGCCCACGTACTGTAATAGGACACGGAGGCAGGAAAAACTCAACTCATACATTAAGGTCATGGGGGTTTTGGGGACACAAAGCCAGATGTAAAGAAAAGTTCACCCAGTTTGTTGCATGTGAGGCCTTTGGTGACAGGCGGCAAAGAGGAGTCTTGATTTTGGGGAAAAAACGAAACCACACCAATGAGTCTAGTAGGTGAGTGGCACACAGCAGAGGAAAATCCAGGGACAGGGATTTTCAGTTTCAGACAGGAAAGGCTGGCAGGCAACATCAGGGAAACCAGTCATTACTCAGATAGACTCCAACCAAAGAACAGTTCAGGGACAGAGGCCCAGCATGAAGCCATAGAATTAACCTCCTGAAAGGGGCCAGAGCTTTAGGCAGGTTCCAGTCAGGCAATCACTAAAAAATAAGGCAAAATCCCAGTTATTTGAACTGGGACACAGATGGAAATCATCTCTAATGAAAAGGCAGAAGCCCATTTCAGACTCAGGGCACTAAGTCCAGGGCCAGAATATTGACAGGATGGCTTGAAGCTAGGTACTAGAGTCTTGGGCTTTGTCCCCTAAATCTGAATTTTAGCCTAACATCAGGATGGCACCAGAAGTAGTAGGTGCCAATCTTTACTGTGCATAGGAATCACCTGGAGTTTTTATAAAAAGGAAGATTCTGAGGCTTACTTCTTAAAGATTCTGATTTAGTAGATTTGTGGTTGGTCTGGGGAATGCATCATTAACATACACCTGCCCTCAACCATGCCGCCCTCCACCAAATATTCTGCTAGAGTTGGCCTATTTAAAAAATGTTGATAGTCACTGTACTAGATAATCCAGGGCACCAACTGCAGAGCAGCAGGGTCAAGGCAGGACCTGGCTGCCTCTCACATTTGTCATCAGAATCTCCTGAGCAGGGCCAGACCTGCATTGCATGTCTCTTGATTTTGCTTGTGTGAGGGGTCCATGCCACGCTTCATTAATATATTTAGTTTCCTAAGTGCTAGAGCAAATGCTTCTTTGTAGGACACTTCTGTCTTTGTGAATCTTGAGATTTTGATTTGTCTGTTTCTTTCTTTTTTAAGACAGAATTTCGCTCTTTTGTCCCCTTCCCTTCCCTCTCCTCTCCATTCCTTCCCTCTCCATCCCCTCCTTCCCCTCCCCTCCTCTCCCCTCCCCCTTCCCTCCCACTCCCCTCCCTTCCCACTCCCCATCACCTCCCTCCTCCTTCCCTCTCCCCACTTTCCTCCCCTTCCCCCTCTCCTTTTCCCTTCCCCCCTCCCTCCCCCTCTCTTCCATCCCCCTCCCCCCTCCCCTTCTCTCCTCTCACCTCCCTCCCCTCACCTCCCCTCCCTTCTTCTCTTCTCTTTTCCAGATGGAGTTTTGCTCTTGTTACCTAGGCTGGAGTGCAGTGGCGTCATCTCGGCTCACTGCAACCTTCACCTTCTGGGTTCAAGCGATTCTCCTGCCTGAGCCTCCTGAGTAGCTAGGATTACAGGCATGCACCATCACGCCCAGCTAATTTTGTACCCTTAGTAGTGACAGGGTTTCTCCTTGTTGGTCAGGCTGGTCTCAAACTGATTTGTTTCTAATATGAAGATTTCTTCTTAACTCTGAGTTTGGGACGTCATAAATGACATGGACACTCAACACATTTTTTCTTTGTAACGAGTTGGAAATCTCCCAGTCAACCTGACAGCCCAGACTCAAGCCAGATTCCCCTCTGGAAATATGGGTTGGGCTTGGTTTGTCGTCAGCTGAAGCAAAGTCAGGACATCTTGGTAAATACATATGTGCTCAGTTTTTCTTTGAATTCACAGGTCCTCTATTTGAAACTTGGAGATTAGGCAGGAAAAGGGGCCAAGTGAAGTTTTAATAAATGGCATTAAGAAAACCAGAGACTTATACAGACTTACATAGTTTCAGTTTCTGATCGTTGGAACGAGTGTTCCTAATTTGGTTATAAAAATGGGCAATGACGCTAATGTTTGAAAGGCAGGGAGAAATGCAATGATATAGATCAAGATGTCAGATTCTCATCTTTTTATTTTCTTTTTTTGAGACAGGGTCTCACTCTATTGCCCAGGCTGGAGTGCAGTGGCACGACCACAGCTCACTGGAGCCGTAACCTCCTGGCCTAAGTGATCCTCCCACCTCAGCCTACTGAGTAGCTGAGACCACAGGTGTGCCTCAGCACACTTGGCTAGTTTGTTTGTTTTTTGTTTTTGTAGAGATGAGTGTCTTCCTATGTTGCCCAGGCTGGTCTTGAACTCCCGGGCTCAAGCAGTCCTCCAGCCTCAGCCTCCCTAGATGCTGGGGTTATAGGCATGAGCCATCATGCCTGGTCTAATCATTTAATCTTTAATAATGAAAAGTCAACATAATTAGATTGAATGGGCAATGAGCATGTACCTTGTGGTGGCAACAGAGGGAACCATAGTTCCTGAGACCTGCCAGCCTTTCTAGAATGCAAAGTATTTTGGAGAAATACAGTGCAGGTTTCTAAGCTAAGTATTTCCAGTAAGAGTAAATATCATACAGCTCTGAAAACAAACTCTAGATTCTAAAATTGTTACATTGCTTCTACATATGTTGAAAAACATAATAAGCAATTCTTTAAAAATCTACTCTATTTTTAATAGCTTCCAAAGCCTGCATCTACAGATTCACCAAGCACATAATGGGAATAAAGTGTGTTAATTATTTAATGCACTGAGGATATTTTTTTCTCAATTTTTCTGGTATTCTCTCTTTCCCATTCAGTAGGTAATTTTTAGAAACAATGAGCATTGCTTTTGGGATAGATTGCTAGGTTAATTGAAACTGAGGTCTTGGGAAAGTGATAGGCAGTAATCAGAGGGTGATATGAGAGAGGGAGGCTATTAGTATTTCCTATCCCTCAGCATCTTTATTAGAGAACAATAAGAACATCTTGTATTTAAATTTTGCTCTTATAACTTGTTTTATGCTATTCAACTAAGAAACACATTTATTGAATTGTTCTGGGCAAAGATGGAGCTGGAGCTAAGGATGCAAGGATACAAGGGGCTGTAGCCTTTGATAGGCATAGAATCTAGTAGGGTAAATGGACATGTAGGTCTAAAAATAAGTTCTCTACTGGCAATACTAATCAAATGCTATGGAAGTTCAGAGGTATGAGAGACTCATATTGCATGGAACTCACTAAAGAATGAGTCAAATTTCCCCAGCTGGATTTATCCATCCAGCAAGTAAGAGCAGAGTGTTTAGGCAAATTTAGGTACCTGTAGGTATGCCACACAGGATGAAGGAGAGAAAGCATCAACTTGATTGTTTTGCTAGGGAGGAGGATTTACAGATCAGGCTATCCAGACGGTTGTGTCAACAAAAGGAAAGACAGCATCCATGGAGGGTGATAGAGGGAGCCTTGCAGAGTACAACTGTGTCTCTAGCTCTACCACTGTCCCGCTTTGAGTCTGAGGCAAGGGTAATAACAGGGAGACGTTTTTTGGCTCTAAGCCACTCTGTTGAGTCCAGGTCACCAGCCTTAAGCGTAGAATGGACTGTGCAGGTTTTAGAGCTGAACATGTAAGAAAGACTTGGTTACCTTCCATTTTTAGTTTTCTTCCTCCTGTGCTTCTCAGTTATGCTAGGTATTTTTTCTTCTTTGTGGCTAATAAATTTAGCTAATTAGAAGAAATAGTCTTTCTGTTATGCAAAGACTGCCTTTGTGAAGTATATATTCTGTGCTTTAGCTTCCAAGACTGAGCCAGGACCCTGCCTATCTTGGTTTTGGAGGCACAGAGGCAGTCCCTGTAAAGCTTGGCAGCAAAAGATTATTCCTTAATCCAACAACCTGCCTTAGATCAACCTCTAAGGGCAATCCTGGATCCAGGCCATTTTGAAGCAAGACACTGAGTACATCTTTAAAAAGAGCAGGTGTAAAGGTCATTCTCACACAAAATTTAAACCAAGACAAGAAGAAAATTCCAGTCTCATATTCAATCAAGAGGGAAAAAAATAAAAGACCAGATATCATAAGTAGCCAGGTAACAATGTGATGAAAATGTGTGTGTCTGTGTATTTCTGTGTGTGTGTGTGTGTGTACACACACATGCATGTGCAAAGATATATCTATGTGTGGGTATGTAGAGTGAAGAGATGATATGGGGGCACTGGAACTAACTACCTCAAGTGGCTAATATTTTGCAATGGTTGGAAAATCAGTAGATAATGAATGTGTCCAACTTAATGGCTTATTTATGTATCTGTGACAGCTTTATTAAGAATTATTAGACATTAAAACAATGTTTTATTGGCCAATGACACATTACACCTCCCTTCCTAAGATTCATAATATATTAGTATTCTTTACTGAATGCAATTGAAAAAACTTGAATTAAGCATCTACTATATGCTGGGCTCTGGACTCAGGATATGCTGATAACTAAGGGAGGGAAATGCATAAAGGAGTAAATATTACTCTGTGAAGAAGGTTATCGATTGAAATAGAGGGCCAAGTTCACATTTTTAGATAGGAGAACTACTATCAAAGCAACTCCACATCCTGGTGGCATAATACAAACAGTATTTATTTCTTGTTCATACAAAACCCAGTGCTGATGCTCCTGAATTGGCAGTTTTTCTGGCTGTCTTTCCTGTTAATCAGTGATTCAGAGACTATCAGAGGCTGGGGCTGCTTTTACCTTGTATGTCTGCTATCTTGTACTTTTAACGTTACCCTTGGATTGCCCAGCTGGAAGATAGGGGAAAGAGCTTTATGAAGGATCTTACTCCTGATACTTGGACATTTCTTCCTGGGAACAATACATGTCACTTAAGTCCATGTTCCATCAGCTGGGACCTGTTACATGGTTCCACCCAGATGCAAGAGGGCTGGAAAATTGGTAGCTACTTCTAAGAAAATTGATGTAACGTTCACAAGGCAGTGGAGCAGAAATCTTTGGTGGCTTTTAGCAGTCTCTGCAACTGTACAGTGGGGGTCAAAAGGGAAATTATTCTTGGGATGATGCTGTGTACCATGAGTCTTTTTTTTTTTTTTTTTTTGTGAGACAAAGTCTTACTCTGTCATCCAGTCTGGAGAGCAGTGATCTTGTCTCACTGCAACCTCTGCCTCCCAGGTTGAAGTGATCCTCTTGCCTCAGCCTGGTGAGTAGGTGGAATTACAGGCATGCACCACCATGCTGGCCTAGTTTTTGTGATTTTAGTAGAGACGAGGTTTTGCCATATTGGTCAGGCTGGTCTTGAACTCTTGACCTCAGGTGATCCACCCACTTTGGCCTCCCAAAGTGCTGACCATGAGTCTTCATAGAGGAATAGTCCAGCTGTCTGTGTCCGGGAAGGGAGAGGAAAGCATTCAGAGCAGCTTTGTGATGACAGGGAGGGAAATAGGAAACATATAGCCATGTCAAGGAAATGTCCTATTGTTAAAGCTAGGGCAAAGAGAGTAAGGGTAGAAGTGATGGGAAATGAGTCAGCAGAGTTTTGAAGTCACTACCTCCTGAGGAGAACGTGCAGTCTCTGAGTAGGAGCTTAGAGCTAGTAAGACATTATGTAAGTAAACCTGTGGTTTTAAACTTTGATTTTACAACAAAATGTCGAGGGAAGTTGCCTCTTAACACTCATTCCCAGGCCTCCTAAACCACCTAAATCAGAATCTGCAGAGAAGACTTGAGGATCTCTAATTTTTTAAAGCTCCATTGATGAATAGAATGTATAACCTAGTTTGAAAATAACTGAATTAAAGTTATTATCAAAATTCAAAAAATATTTGATAGACTATACTCCAGTCTATTGAGAAAAAAAACATTGAGAAAAGAAACATAATTGAGGAAGAATTGAGAAAAGAAACATAAATACTAAAATAAAAAGACTTTAAAAAAATTCATTCTAGCACAGGTGGCATAATCAATGATTGACATTGAAATGTCAATCTGGAAATATAATTTTAATCATTATCAAGAACATTTATGAGATAATGATATTGTGCTAGGCAGATTGGAAGAACAAATCCTCTGCTCAAAATCATTCAAAGGCTGGTAACTTTCTATTAAGGAAGGGAGGGTGCCTGATGTAATAGACAAAGGGATGTACAGTCAGACAGACTTTGATTTGAATTTCCATTCACCATTTTCTAACTAAGTTCCTGTCTAGGAAACTTTCCTGGAGAGTAACCTAACTTATCTGAGACTTTGCTTCCCTTCTAACAAAATAAGGTAATCATGGGTGTGTGACACTGCCTGCCTGTTGCCTTGATAATATTTATTCCTCTCCTTCTCCCTAATTTGTTGGGGTGGCAGTGTGCCCACCTAACAAGCTCTATTTTTCAGACACCCTGGGGCAAGTGGTGGTCAAGTGACACATTTTTTTTGGAGATGGAGTTTCACTCTTGTTGCTCAGGCTGGAGTGCAATGGCATGATCTTGGCTCACCGCAATCTCCAGCTCCCAAGTTCAAGCAATTCTCCTGTCTCAGCCTCCTGAGTAGGTGGGATTATAGGCATGTACCACCACCCCTAGCTAATTTTGTATTTTCAGTAGAGATGGGGTTTCTTCATGTGTTCAGGCTGGTCTCAAACTCCCAACCTCAGGTGATCTGCCTGCCTCGGCCTCTGAAAATGCTGGGATCACAAATGTGAGCCATGGTGCCTGGCCCAAGCAACACATTTCTGATGAATGAGGAGTGAGCAAAGGGGAAGTAGTAGCCTTTAGGTCAGAGGGATAATGGGGCGTGGCAGATCCTGTGGGGCCTTGATGCTGTTTTAAGGCTTTGGATTTTACTGAGCAAAATGGAAGCCATAAAGCGTCCTGAGAGATGATCACTCCAGATGCTATGTTGACAGTAGACTGGAAGGGTGAGGAAGGGAGATCTGGTCGGAGACTGTTGCAGTAATCTATATGAAAGACCATGGTGGCTTAAACTAGTATAGCGAGTTGTAGAGGTGGCACAAATTATCTGATTCTGGATAGGTGTTTGAAGGAGAGCCCACAGGATTTGGAGATGGAATAGTTGTGAAAGTGTGATTAAGATAATGAAGAAATAATCCAAGTTTTTGGCCTGAGTAACTGTAAGGATGGGATTGCTCTCACTGAGGAGAGGAAGGCTATAATAAAGTATGTTTGATGGGAAAGGCCCTGCAGTTCTGTTTATGGTGAATTTGATGTGTGTTTTTTATCCAAGGGGAAATATGAAGTAGGTAGTTTTGTGTATAAATCTGGAGTTGAAGAGAGAAACCTGTGCTGAGGAAGCAAATGTAGGATTCTAATATGTGTTTAAAGCCATGAGATTGCATGAGATCACCAGAGTTAGCATAAGCAAAAGAGAGGTGTGTGTGTCCTGGAGAAACAAGAGAAGAAACCAGAAAGGAGACTATTAAGAAACAATCCACTATTAAGAAACAAGGAGAAGAGAAGGAACCAGAAAGGAGACAGAGAAGGAAGATCTAGTAAGGCAGGAGGAAAAGCAAAAGTGTGTTGTTTTGGAAGCTAAGAGAGAGGGGTGCTCAACTGTGTCAAAGGCTGTGGATCAGTCACTCTAAAATTCAGACAGACAATTTACTATTAGATCTAGCACCATGGAGGTCATGAGTGACCTTGGGGAAAGCGTTTTGTTGGAGTGGGAGGAGAGAATGCCTGCTAGATGTGCCTTGAGGAAAATGGAAGGGGAGGAGTTGGAAACAGGAAGTAAACATGACTTTTCAAGCATTTTTAAGGCAAAGATTTAAGATAGTTGTTTGTAGGAAAGTGGAATAAGGGGCAAGAGAAAGTGGTGTGTGGCTGTGTATGTGTGTTTAAAGATTAGAAAAATAACAAAATAGTATGTTGATGAAAATAATCCCATCATCAAAATTTTGATGGTGTTGGAGAGAGGAGAAGTGGCTAATCACTTTAAGTAGGATAGAGGGGACAAAATCTAAAACACATTTAGAAGAGTGTGTACTTCTTTATGTATGCCATCTGTAGTTAAGGCGCTGGTGGTTATGGTTGAAACAAAAGGCAAACTCTATTACCTCAAGGTGCATATAGTTTAGCTAGGGAAATGAGAACATTATGCACCCGGCTGCCTCCTTAGAGCATGTCCCACCCCATCCTTTTTGTTTCGTGCATTGTAAAGATTCTTTGACTTACAGGCTGATTGGACACACTATTTTCCTGCTTTTTTATCTCCAGGCAGAGGATTTCCCAACTAATATGCATTTGTCAATTAAATTCACCATACCAGAGGACTACCATAATTTTACCTGTATTTTACAATTGGTTTATGTCAGCTTCATTGTGTTTCTATAAACTTTCAACAAACTTTTTCCACTCCCACTACAATTCCAGGCCCTTTGCTAGGTGCTGGGTTTGGAGAAATAGGAACTCTGTATTTCAGCAAGTAATGAGACTCTGGAATAAAGCGGTGGTGTTGACAGCAGGGTAGAGGGAAGTGGGTTGTTAGAAAGAGGTCCAGAAAGTAGAATCAGCACAATTTGATGATTGCCTACAAACGGAAAATAGGTGAGACTGAGGAATTTAACTTTATTCTGAAAACATTCTAAATACAAATGTCAGTTTCTGCAATTAGATTGATAATCATATATTATTACTTTATTTGACTTAAGGTAGTTTTATTTGTGTTTTCCTGTAAGTTAATCAGTTTCATATACATTTCTCATCTTTTTACCATCAAGTTGTATGCAACATTCTATTTACATTTTACATCTTTTGTAAATAAATTTGCATTCCTAATTTTTACACTACTGCTTTATCTCTTAGCTTTTTGAAAATTTTAGATATATTTAAAATTAACCCACTTTGTGTTATTTATCTGCTAAACTATTTTCAGTTTCACTAACCTCTGTGCTTATCTTTTTTCTCTTTCATTTCTTGCTTTCCTGAAAATTTTCACTGATTTTTCCCTTTAGATTCTAGAATTAAATATTTACTTTCATTGTTTCCATTCTTTCTTATTTAGTAGGAAAAGCGTGTAGAAATATGACTTTTTTTCTGAATATAATTTTGACCACATCCCACTTCCATTATCTAAGTAGTGTGTCCTTCCTTGACCCAGAAGAGTGATTTTTCATGTACTTTAGTCTTCACATACTTTGATTTTTTACTTTTATTAATAGCTTAGAGTTTAACTTTATGGTAGTCAGAGAATATATTGAGTTTTTCATGGAATAATATGTCATAAACTGAAGGCCTGCTATATAAAGTGATTCCAAAGTGATAGAGAAATAGTTTTCTGTTTGGTGTGGGCTTTAAGTTCTGAAATAGGAAGTAGGCAGAGGGACAGAGAGAGAGAAATAAAAAGAGAGAAAGGATATTCTTACTTTCAGGTGAGTAAACATGGGTGGGCCACAATTAAATAGAGCTCTGTTGGCCTTCTAGGTTGTAGAAAATTATCTAATTTTATTTTATTTCTGATATATTATTTCTGATATTTTCTTGATTTTATATATATTTTTTGGTTTTATTTTTTTAAAGAGAGGGTCTTGTTCTGTTTCCCAGGCTGAAGTGCAGTGGCACAGTTGTAGCTCACTGCAGCCTCAAACTCCTGGATTCAAGTGATCCTCCTACCTCAGCCTCCCTATATACACTTTTTCATTTTTTTTTTAGAGATGTGATCTTGCTCTGCTGCCCAGGGTTATCTCAAACTCCTGAGCTCAAATGATTCTCTCACCTTGGCTTCCCAAAGTGCTGGGATTACAGATGTGAGCCACTGTGTCCTGCCCTTATATATACTTCTAAACCTTATTTCTGATATTTTATTTATGTTACTTAGGTTTCAATGTTACTGTAAGTTTTCATTTCATTTTTCTGTCTTCATAAAGATTAAGTGAAATGTTAAGAGCATCTGCCTTTTAGTCTTCCTTATAGCTGGGTGCCTGAAAGAATAGGGACAAAATTAATACATGATTAATTTGTGAAAATTTTTAAATGCAAAAAATGAATTTAGATCTGTAACTTTATCACGCAGAGACAGTCATCAGCATTTTTACACATCATGACTGTTCTTGCTTATATATATTATACCCAGGTAGATTAGATGGAACAGTGCCACATTCGGAGTTTGAATCACAAGTCCTTTATTAATTAGCCAGCAACTGAGAGATGGCTAACACTCAAAATTCCCTTGGCCTGGAGGAAGGGGCTGGATTTTTTTTTATACCTTGCTTAAGGTAGGGGAGGGGGAGCCTAGCAGGAGCACAGTTTACTGAAGCAGAATAAGCAAGTTAGATAAGGAGGCTGGTAGCTAGGAGGCAGGAGGTTCTCATGATTGTTGATTTTAAAGGAGGGTATACAAACATGGTTCCCATGATTGCCAGTTACCAAGGTGAGTATTTGGTACTTGTCATATAATCAATCAAGGGAGGGAGAACATTCACAATGGCAAGTGGGCTTGCCAAGCAGGCTATGGGTATAAGGCTTATATGTTTCTATAGTTCTAAGTACAGCATGACCCAGCACAGTAGCAACACTCAGGTATGCACTTAAGGGAGGAGTGGCAGGAGGGATGAGACAGAGGTCAAGATGGAGTCTGTCTGACTCTCAGCCAAATGGAGTCTGTCTGGCTAACACAGGGTAGGTTAGCACATTCCCCACTTGTGATTTTGGAGTGTCAAATCATTGACTGCTCGGTTATAACAAGGGCATTATAGTGGTTTCTGAGATACATAACTTTCACAGAAGCTATCGGTTGTTGTACAAAATTAAGGAACCAGTTTAGTATTTAGGGCCCAAAGATTAAACCCAAAAGGAGAAGGAGAAGGGGTTCCACTAGCCCAGTTATTAGGGTAGTCATGGACTTCAGTTAAACATCATTTGGTACCATGGGATGTTATTTTCCTGTTCCTGTTGGCATCTATCTAAATTTTCCCAAACCCTTTGAAGAGTATCCTTTATGACTCCAGACTGTTTAGCATAAAAACAACAAAAGCAGCACATACACCTCCTTGAAAGAGGAACAGTAAATCTAAGCCTCGATGATTTTGGAGAGCAACTTCAGCTAGGGGTTCTACTTGGGTATGTAACATACTTATGGCTGACAGGAGGTTTCTTAAATCAGCATCTACTTGTTGAGATAAGGACATTAGTCCAGTTTCTCCTTGGCCCAAAGTGGCAGTGCCAATAGCTGCTGACCCAGCTACGCTAAGGCCAGCCAGAAGGGGCACAAGGAGTGGGAGAGCTTGGAGTGTTCTGGGATGCAGTTCAGGGGGAACAATGAGATGTTGTCCATCTGGTCTGCTGTACACGTAGACCTGGAGAAGCACATGAACCAACATGCACAGAAGAGGTCTCAGTTCAGTTCCATTAGTGCAGGGGTGAGGCCTGAGGTGCAGGCCGACCAGGTATTGTTGGGTGCCTGGTAGGAGACTGAGGGGTTTATAACAGTGAGTAAAGACTGGTGGCAGGTAGCCTGAAAGGGAGAAGCAGGTCAGTTATACTTAGAGCTAATTAAGCAGGAGGCATTTCCTGAAATATCTCCTAGGGTAAGTGAACTTACACTAGGGGGAGTGTATGACAGAAGTATTTCCTACTATAAGTCAACAGGGGAGTGTATGACAAGCAAGAGGGCCGACGTTAAGCATGGCTTCAACTCCCAGTCCAACATAATATGGGGGTTTTGCCTTTAGGCATAACCAACAGTCTCGGGCCAGTTTAAGCTGAGTAATATTAAGAAGGTGATGCACTCCACCTAAAACGGACATCAGGCTGGGTTGGAGGTGTTGATGTTGCAACCAAGATTGAGGAGCTGGGATTGGCAATGGGGCAATTGAGCTGACACTGTCTGGGTGCCTTTGAAACACAGGGTTGCCTAAATCTGTCAAAGGTCCGATTGGCTTAGGGGGGTTCCATGGGATCAGAACTTTCCTTTGGATGGTGGACAGAGTTATATGGTCATACCCTATGAAATAGAGTCTCCATGTCATACCGCAGTACCAATGAGTTAAACTAGGATTATGAGCAGTTAGGGTAAGAGGATTACAAGTTCCTACGGTACATGTTTTAGGGCAAGAAGTGCAAACTATGGAAAGGATTGATATTGGTCCTCCAGAGTAAGGTACTGCCGCCTATGGATACCAGGGTTCACAGAAATCACCAAGCCCCTGTACACAGCTACAGATGGGGATGGCCCATTAGTTTGGACTGACACAGAAGAACAGGCTTTTCAAAACCTAACGAAGGCACTAACTGAGGCCCCTGCTCTAGCCCTCCCAGATATTCAAAACCATTTCACTTATTTGTTCATGAAACTCAGAGGGTAGCTAAAGGGGTACTCACTCAAACCTTGGGGCCCTGGTGATGCCCAGTGGCCTATCTGTCTAAAAGACTGGATCCTGTAGCCTCTGGGTGGCCAAGTTGTCTGCAAGCCATGGTGGCAACAGCAAGCCTGGTCCAGGAAGCTGATAAACTAATGCTGGGGGAGCCCTCCCATACATGATTTCAAGGGGAGAGACCCCTGCCTTATAAGGGGTACATCTGACTCTAAGAAGGGCTAAAGGAAGGAGGTTCATCCAACCTTCACCGGTCTCCAAGATTAATTTTGTAAGAGTACTCTTTAAGGTTTGATTCATGCGTTCTACCTATCCAGAGCTCTGAGGTCAATAGGCACAATGGAGTTTCCACTGAATGTTTAGAGCCTTGCTGACTGATTGAGCTATGGACAAGGTGAAGGCTGGCCCATTATCAGACCCTATAGCAAATGGCAGTCCAAATCGAGGGATAACTTCATTAAGTAAGAATTTAACTACCATAGAGGCAGTTTTGTTTCTGGTGGCAAATGTCTCAGTCCATCCAGAAAATGTGTCTGCTATCAGCAGGAGATACTTATATCCCGCCCCGTATGGCTTTACTTCTGTGAAGTCTCTTTCCCACCTTTCTCCTGGGCTACATCCTCAGAGGCGATGGCCCAGTTTAAGCCTTGGACCCTGTCTGGTGTTTACCTGCATACAAGCCATACATCGGGAGGCTGCTTGGTCAGTTAAGTCCTGGAGGTGTGGAATTTTAAAACAGCCTTTTAGAAGCTGGGATAATTTTGTTCCTCCCAGGTGAATGGAAGAGTGGAGGTGGTTGACTAAAGCTTCTCCAAGGCCTTGCAACAGGAAGATTCTGGAATCTGGGAGGATCCACCATCCATCTTGGTTTTTGCTTGCCTGAAGATCCAATGCTTGCTTTTCTTCTTTGGAAGAGTATGTTGGGTGGTCAGGTAGATCAGGCTGTGGGAAAGAGATAGCTGGAAGCAGAGTTAATGGGGTGACCAGGAGAGCAGCAGCTTCACGAGCTGCAGAATCTGCCTTCTGGTTTCCCCAAGCAATAGCTGTGTTCTCCTTTTGGTGCCCTTTGCAGTGAATTACAGCCATCTGTTGAGGGAGCCAGACAGCCTTGAGCAGGGCTAGAATTTCTTTGTTTCTGACAGTTTTTCCAGCTGAGGTG
Source organism: Callithrix jacchus (assembly GCF_049354715.1). Classification (NCBI taxonomy): domain Eukaryota; kingdom Metazoa; phylum Chordata; class Mammalia; order Primates; family Cebidae; genus Callithrix; species Callithrix jacchus. Next base: position 49,778,276 of record NC_133504.1, read on the forward strand.
AATAACCCACGCTCTCAATCAGTGGCTCCATGTACTTGTACTGTGGCAAAAGCATATCGACTGTCAGTGTAGATGTTAATATGTTTATACTCACCCTGTCAGAGGGCTTGGGTAAGGGCAATTAATTCATCCTTCTGTTCAGAGGTACTGGCTGGCAGGACTTGGGCCCACAATATGTCCGTGTCCGTGGTGATGGCTGCACCGGCTCTCCACACTCCTTGCTCTAAAGGAAACTGCTACCATCTGTAAAGACAGTAACATCTGCCTTTTCCAATGGAATGTCCTGGAGATCAGGCCAGCCAGTCTCCATAATCTCCAGCAGTTCCTGGCAGTCATGGACTGGCATGGTGAAGTATAGATCAGGAAGTAGAGTAGCTGGATTTAAACACCTTGTGGGGGAGAAAGTTAAATGAGGCTGGTTTAACAGTAAACTTTGGTACTGTAATATACGGGAATTTACATCCATTTACCAGAAGTGCTGCGCAGCAATGTTTCAATGGCAGTGGAGCCATGAGGCTTAAATTCTGGCCTAGGGTTGGTTTATCAGCTTCCCAGACCAGGTTTGCTGTTGCCGCCATGGCTTGCAGACAACTTGGCCACCCAGAGGCTACAGGATCCAGTCTTTTAGACAGATAGGCCACTGGGTGTTGCCATGGCCCCGAGGTTTGAGTGAGTATCCCTTTAGTGACCCTCTGAGTTTCATGAACAAATAAGTAAAATGGTTTTGAATATCAGGGAGGGCTAGAGCAGGGGCCTCAGTTAGTGCCTTCTTTAGGTTTTGAAAAGCCTGTTCTTCTGTGTCAGTGTGAACTAGCGGGCCATCCCCACCTGTAGCTGTGTACAGGGGCTTGGTGACTTCTGTGAACCCTGGTATCCATAGGCGGCAGTACCCCACAGCCCCCAGGAATTTGCATACCTGTTTTTAGGTGGTGGGAGTGGGAATTTGCAAAATGGCTTCTTTTCGAGCACTGGTGCATTCCCTTTTCCCCTTGCTTATTTCGTACCCCAGGTAGGAAACTTTGGAGAGGAAAAGCTGAGCCTTTTCAGCTGAAACCTGATACCCAAGCTCCTGTAGGAGGTGAAGCAAGTCTCTAGTATGTTTCAAACAGCTATCAGTATTTTGAGTAGCCAATAACAGGTCATCTACATCCTGGAGTAGAGTGCAGTTAGGATGGCTGGCTCATAAAGGTATGAGATTGGAAAGATTGAAGGGCTTCCCCAAAAAGAGTGGGGGAATTTTTAAACCCCTGGGTAATCAAGTCCAAATGAGCTGGGTGGTATCACCTGAATGGGGATCTATCCATTCAAAAGCAAAAATTTACTGGCTTTTGGGAGCCAGACGGATGGCAAAGAAGGCATCTTTTAAGTCTAGAACAGTGTATATTGTATGTTCTGTTGGGAGCAGGCTGAAAAGAGTGTACAGATTAGGGACAGTTGAATGTACTGTGACTGTCCACTTGTTGACTTCCCGCAGGTCTTGTACAGGCTCGTAGTCGTTTGTTCTGGGTTTTTGAACTGGCAAAAATGGGGTATTCCAGGCGGATTGGCAAGGTGTAAATATACTGGCCTGTAATGGTCTCTGAATGTGGGGATTTATTCTCTGTTGAGCCCACCGATTTACAGGATATTGCTTTACCTGGACTAGGAGGGCAATGGTCAGGAGTTCTACAACCACTCACAGGTGGTGTTTTACTAGCCCTGGGGGATTTGACTCTGCCCAGACTTGGGGGAAAAAGTCTGCAGATCTTGTAGGAGAGGGTTAGTTTCACTCTTCGGCAGTTGTGAGGATGAAGTTAAGAGATACTTTTCTGACAAGGAGGCTGTTAGTAGGAGCTGCGTGGTAGGAGGTGTGGTGGCCCTCAATGTAAGGTGGGTTTGATTTGCCAAGAAAGAGATGGATGCCTGTAGCTTATGGAGTAGGTCCCATCCCAGGAGGGGGAAAGGGCACTCCAGCATTAAAAGAAACGAGTGGGTTACTCTTTTTTGACCCAAATTCACTTCTCGTGTGTGGGTGACAGGATATTCCTGGGTAGTTCCTGTCACCCCTTGCACGGCAACCCTTTGTCAGAGATGCTACCCAAGGGTGCTTGCAGTATAGAGTACTCTGCCCTGGTTTCAATTAAATGTACAGGCTGGCCCCCCACAGTAGCAGTAACGATGGGCTTCCAGAGGCCGAAGGAAAGGGAGCCTTGGCCCTGTCAATCTTCCTCAAGATCTGTTGTTTTTGGGAGAGTAAGAACCTTTTTCACTGGCTTTTCTGGGCATTCATTTTTCCAGTGTCTGATTTGTTTACAAAATGCACATTGATTTTTTTATAGAGGTGTTCTTTTTTCCTTTCTCTGCGAGTCTTGAGTTTTTGAATCAGGCCTCCCACCAGTATAATTCTTTTTTTTAGGATTGTCTTTTCTAGGTCCCTGAATTGCAGCAACTATGACTTTTGTCTGTCTTTTTGATGCCCTGTTAGCTGCCTTTTCAGCTGCCAGAGCAGCCTGTTTCTGTTTTTTATGGTCTCAGTTAACAAAAACCTTTTGAGCTATTTCCAAGAATTGGGAAATATTCATTCTGATGAATCCCTCAAGTTTTTGTAAGCTTTTCTGAATATCAGGAGCTGCCTGGGCCACAAATGCCAAATTTATAGCATGGCTATTTTTGGGAGTTGCTGGATCAAATGGGGTGTAAATTCAATAAGCCTTCTGGAGGTGTTCTAAAAACATTCCAGGTGACTCATCAGGCCCTTGGACAACTTCAGTTGTCTTAGACAAATTCATGGGTTTCCGAGTGGCTCCTTTAATACCTGCAAGGAGATACCAGTGGAAATTGTCCAAAGCACTCTTTCACCCCAACGTGTTTGGGTCCCAATCAGGCTGAGAGGAGGGAAAAACCTCCTCAAGGAGGTTTTGGGCTTCCTCCTCTGGCCTACTGGCTGATGTCAGGACAGACTTCCTTGGCCTCCCTTTGGATACGGTCCCTCTCTTCAGAAGTGAAAAGAGTCAGAAGTTGCTGACAGTCATCCCAGGTAGGCCTATGGGTATGGAGCATGGACTCCTCCAGTGAGGTTAAAACCTGGGGCTTTTCAGAAAAGAGGAGGATTTTGGGCCTTCCAGATATACAGGTTGGAAGTGGAAAAGATAACCAGAGGGCTCACTACCTTGCGAGGGTGGTGCCTCTCTCAAGGGGAGGAGTGGGGCAGCTTCCTCTGGCTGGGGCCATAATCGAGAGGCAATAGGTGGAGAGACCACAGGAGATGAAGATGAGGAGACAGAGGGAGGTCCTAGGGGAGCTGAAGGATTGTAGGGTGGAGGCAAAGAGTGAAGAGAGTCATCTTCTTCTTCAGAAGGGGGCAGAATGGGAGGAGCAGAGGATTGGGGCAAGGGAGAAGTCTGGCTTAAAAGGACCTTGGAGGTGGGATCATGAGTAGTGCAAGATCAAAGCCAAGGAGGAGGGTCCTGGACTAAATCCAGCCATTGATCAACATAGGGAACTTGATCAAGGTGTCCAGGCTTCCCAGTAATGACTCGCCACACAGCCTGAACTGTTGGGGGGTCCAAAGACCTGGTGGCCATCTGGTTCCAAAGTTTGGCCATTCCACTTCACAGAGAGTTCAGGGTCTACCTTTTATAAGGTGGACTCCAGTCGTCTGAGAAGCCCAGAGAGAAAATTTTCAGCATACATTGAAGAGGGCTCAGTGGTTGGGGACAGGATGAAGAGTTTCCCATTATGGGGAAAACTTAAGAAACCACTGTGGTAGCTGAGACTGTGCCACCCACTTGGGTCTGTACCCAAGATCCCTCTGATGCTTCCACATCCCAAAGGCAAAGCATTCAAATTTGGCCTTTTCCTTTAAGGGTCTAAGAAAGGACAACAGAGCCAAGTCTTGGAGGTATTGGATTTGTTGATACACCAGAAAAAGGGATGTTTGGGGCAAAGGACAGGGATGGGGAGGATAAGGGCTACTTGAGTCTTTCTGACAATTATAGAGTTACCATGAAGGGATGTAATAAGAGAGTAGAAGGCATAGAGCTGTGTGGGCATAGATCTTCCTGCACAGTACCTTATTTAAAGGCATGGGGAAAGTTACTCGATGGCAAAAAAGGTGGGCAAGGAGATCAGCAGGATGGTTATTTTGAATCCACCACTGACCTAAGGAGAAGTTAGACCAATTGTTGTGGCATGGAGTGTGACAATCCAGGTGCCAACAATTGCTCTGATGCCAGAAATCCCAAACCAGTGAATGTTTTTCACAATTTTCCCCATAACAACACCTGATTTGTTTTTGACAGAAAAGGCAGGACTGGGATGGCCAGCCCAAATGACCAATGAGGGATCTGACCTCCTATGATAGAGAGTTTGCACTTAGGGTCTTGAAAAAGCTCTCACCCAATCATCTGGGGCAGTAACAATGATGGGACATACAAATATAAATGCTAGAGACACAGGACAACAGACACGAGACATACAAACCCGGATGTTAGGAACAAAACAGGACAACTGACATTGCGGTATATAAATTATCAAGGACAAACAAGGGAAAGGGGGTCCCATTCTCAGATACCTGCCTGGCCACTCCCCTTAGGGACTTGGGTGCCTCTTATCATAGACAGGTCAGTATAAACCTCCATCTCAGATCAGAACTAGTCTGATGTTGTGGAACTAGTCTGATGCTGTCCTTAAGCTGTATGAGGTCACCATGAGGTCTGTTGGGGCCCACTCAGACTCCATAGCTTTTGCCGTGGAGCCACACACTGGATCCTTAGACGCAAGCCTCCAGGGTGCCCATGCACTCACACATGCATGCACCCACGCTCTCAGAGGTTATGACAGTGTTGTACTTTTGTAAACCAGTCAGGATCCCAGAGAAACTTCCTTTCCCTCGGAAATTTCAAAAACCAGTCAGGATCTCAGAGAAGTTTCCTTTCCCTCGGAAAATTCAAAAACCAGTCAGGATCCCAGAGAAACTTCCTTTCCCTCAGAAATTTCTCACAGAACCGAGGACTTTGTCCTCCAGCATCCTGGAGTGTTGACAGAGCCCTGAGGGGCACCGCATCAGGGTCAATGCCCCTCCTTGTTCCAAACCCAGACTCAGACCTGACTTACCTTCTCTGTGGAGCAGGACCAGGGACTTGGAAGAATAATTTGGTGAAGTGCACTGGGAGTTGATCTGCTCTCCTCCAGCAAGGGTGGTTTACAGGGCCCTGGAACATTTTGGGGGGCGAATCCCCTATAGTCTGCCTCCTGCCCTGGGGGAGCCTGAAACGAGCCTGGTCTGCACCTGGTGGCAAATAATAAAAAATAATTCTCACTGGGGCCTCCAAAATGTTGTACCCGGGTGAGTTAGATGGAACAGCGCCACACTCTGAGTTTGAATCACAAGTCCTTTATTAATTAGCTGGCAACCAAGAGATGGCTAATACTCAAAATTCTCTTGGCCCTGAGGAAGGGGTTGGATTCCTTTTTATACCTTGCTTAAGGTAGGGGAGGGGAGAGCCTAGCAGGAGCAGACTTTACAGAAGCAGAATAAGCGGGTTAGATAAGGAGACTGGTAACTAGGAGGCAGGAGGTTCTCATGATCATTGATTTTCAAGGAGGGTATACACAAGCGGTTCCTATGATTGCTGGTTATCAAGGTGGGTATTCGGTACTTGTCACATAATCAATCAAGGTGGGGGGGCATTTATAATGGCAAGTGGGCTTGCCAAGCAGGCTATGGTTACAAAGATTATATATTTCTATAGTTCTAAGTATAGCATGACCGAGCACAGTAGCAAGACCCAGGTATGCACTTAAGGGAGGAGTGGCCGAAGGGGTGAGGCAGAGGTCAAGATGGAGTCTATCTGGCTCTCAGCAAAATGAAGTCTGTCTGGCTAACACAGGGTGGGTTAGCATATATAAAGCAATAATATTATAAGTAAAAAATTATAATAATTCAGTAAATATTGTGTGTAACTTGAGTATTTCACTCAACAATATATTGTATTTTCACATATTACTAAATATTCTTCTAAAATATGCTTTTTAAATGGATGCCATTCTGTAGTAGCACTATTTATATTTACTCTTTTGATGTACATGTATATGTTACCTTTACTATATATATATATATTTACTATTATGAACTTCCTCGTGCATATATTTTCTATAGATCCCTGTGGTTTTCGTAGGATACACTTCCAAAGAAGTTTAAGAATTCCTGGGAGAAAAGCACCTCATTGCTAGGAAGCTTTGCCGTATGTTGCAGGTTGCCCTTTGGAATGATGGTATGAATTTACACTCTCACCAGTATTGCACTTAGGCCCAACGGTATTTATTGTTATCATTCATAATAGTTTGCTAGGTCTGCTATAAGAAGATACCACTGGAAGTGGTATTTTCTTACAGTTCTAGACAATAGAAGTCTAAGATCAAGGTGTCAGTAGGTTTGGCTTCTTCTGAGCTCTTTCTGCTTATCTTGCAGATGCTGTCTTCTTGCCGTGTGTTCACATGATCCCTCAGTGCATGAATGTGTCAGGTGTCTCTCTGTGTTTCCAAATTTCCTCCTCTTGTGCAAACACGAGCCAAATTGAATAAGGGCCCTACCTCAATGACCTCATTTTAACTTGACCACTTTCTTTTTTTTTTTGAGATGGGGTTTCACTCTTATTACCTGGGCTGGAGTGCAATGGCACGATCTCGGCTCACCACAACCTCCGCCTCCTGGGTTCAGGCAATTCTCCTGCCTCAGCCTCCTGAGTAGCTGGGATTACAGGCACGTGCCACCATGCCCAGCTAATTTTTTGTATCTTTAGTAGAGATGGGGTTTCACCATGTTGACCTGGATGGTCTCGATCTCTTGACCTCGTGATCCACCTGCCTTGGCCTCCCAACTTGACCACTTTCTTAAAGGTCCTATCTCCAAATGCAGTCACATTCTGAGAAACTGGGGGTTAGGGCTTCAGCATACAAATTTGTAGGGTTGGACATAATTTAGGCCATTACATGCATCTTTCTTGAAGAAGAGGCAAGTAATGCTATCTAATTGTTTTCATTTTTATTTAATTATTAGTGAGGTTGAACATTTTATGTTTACTGACCATTTGTATTTCTTCTCTTCATATTCTTTGTCTAGTTTTTTATATTTCCAGTTTTTTCCTTATTCCGTACATCTTTTGATCTTTTAAAAGATATATATGAATATATATGCATCTTGTTGAGTTATGAGAGCTCTTTCTATATTATAAATATTGGCCAGCAAATATATTGGAAAATTTCAATAGTACCAATTGACTTTAATAATCTTCACGTTTTGCTATATAAATGGTTTTAAAATTTGAATGCTAAAATCTGCCAGTATCTTTCTTTTTGTGGGATGTTAACCAATCTTTCTAATGGATTCTTGAGAAATACATGTTCTTAGTATTAAAGGGTACCTTTATATATTAAACTTATTTTATATATGGGAAGGAATTCACTTATTTTTATATATGGGAATCTCTATGTTGTTTAATAACATAATTTTATAATACATTTTAAGAAAATTGCAGGGAAAGCCTTGCATCTTTTTTTTAAAAAAGCTTTTTCCTTGTGTTTCTTTTTGCCATTTTCTTCTTCAAATAAATTTTATAATCATTTTGAAAAATCCTTTGTCTGATGCCACCCCCTGCCCTCCCCCACCAGTGCTATTGGAATTTGCACATGTAATTTCATTAAATGTTTGGGCTGCCTCAAAGTTTAGCCTTCTGTCATGTAAGGCAGAGGAATCCCCACAGTAACCCCAGGTTTCATGCAGAAAGTTCCCAGTCTCCTCTGCCTGCCTCTGCATCTGGAAACTAGGAGGCCCCTTGCTTCAACTCTACTTACTTATTCACCCTTTCATGTTTCAGACCCACAGAGACAGTTAGCTAATCTTTGGTAATGACCATGCTATTTGAATTATCCCTTTATAACTTAAACATCATTGCTATGTATTTAGAACTAAGGAGCTTTCAAAGCATGAATTTGCTATACCCTTTAAAACAGAAGATAAACAATTGATCCTGTATTTTTCCTTTGTGGCTGACTGCCTTGTTGAACTCTCTCACTAGTTTTCATATTTCATTGATTCTTTTGGGCTTTCCAAAGAAATTATTGACCTGAAAATATTACCAGTTTGGTCTTCTCTTTCCCATATTTAGATTGCTTATTAGTAGTGTCACATGTCGCTGAATGACAGAAATGCATTCTGAGAAATGCACTGTCAGACAATCTGGTCGCTATGCAAATATCATAGAGTGTACTTACACAAACCTACGTGGTATAGCCTACCACACACCTAGCCTGTATGGTACTGTCTATTGCTCCTAGGCTACAAACACGCAGAGCATGTTACTCTTCTGAATACAGTGGGCAATTGTAACAATGGTATTTGTGTCTCTAAATGCAGAAAAGGCAATGCATTGCACTACAATGTTAGGACAGCTACAGTGTCAGTTAAGTGGTAGGAATTTTTCAGTTCCATTATAATCTTATGGGACCACCATTGTGTATATGGTCCATTATTGACTAAAACATTATTATGCAGTGCATCACTGTATTATCATTTGTTCTCTTGCACCAGCTAAAGCTGTAATGTTAAATAAGGCTGGGGAGGATGGGGTAGTGAACATGCTGTTTTGGAGAAGCTTGAGGAAGCCAAAGTAGCTGCAGTGGCCAGAGAAGGAGCACAAGAGGTCAGACCACCTCTGTGCATGAGATTAATCTGGTTGTATATATTTTTCATCACTTTTATATGTCAATGACTGATTACACAAATTGGCTGATATAAAATCATGAGACCCAATTTTTAATTTTTTTTTGAGACATAGGGTCTCACTCTGTCACACAGGCTGGAGTGCAGTGGTAGATCTCAGCTCACTGCAACTTCCATTTTCTGGGTTCAAGCTATTCTCCTGCCTCAGCCTCCTGAGTAGCTGGAACCACAGGCATGCACCACCACGCCCAGCTTATTTTTTGTATTTTTAGTAGAGACAGGGTTTCACCATGTTGGCCAGGATGATCTCTATCTCTTGACTTCGTGATCCACCTGCGTTGGCCTCCCAAAGTGCTGGGATTACAGGCATGAGCCACTGCGCCCAGCTGAGATCCAAACTTTTTAAAAGAACTCTGTAGAGTAGATGTTGTCCCATTGTCATTTGGTTTCTAAGTTTGAGAAAAAAATATCTGAGATTAATTATTTTTCTCTCTGCTGGGTTTTGTGTTTGCTCTTATTTTGGGTGGGTGGGTGGGAATTTAATTTTATTCCCCGGAATATGTTTAAAGGTTGGTCTTTCTTCAGTAACATTACCTTGTACATGGTAAATCCATTTGTTCTGCACATTCATATCTTTTTTAGTTTAGGAATATATCTAATGATTACATCTTTATTACTTCTTTTCTGTCTGCTCTAGATTCTTCTTTAAAAGTTAACAATCATTCTTGTTTGGGATCTTTGTTTTCTATTCTCTATATCATTCATCTGTTATAATTTTCTTTTTTATTTCTTTCCTTCTATACATTTTAATGTCTGTAATATATTTTATTTTCTTGGAGGAATATTTTATATACTGCCTTTTAACAGTTTATATTTGATTTCACAGTATTGTTTCACTTCATCTTATTTTTTTTCACATTCTATATGTTTGAAGGCATAGGGTGTCTTTCTGACCAAGATTTCTTTTTCTGTAATGCCTTTATCAATATTATTCTCTTCCTCTGTATCTTGCATGATATATTCTCCGTTTTTTATATAGAGGAATCTTTTTCTTTCTAATTATCCATGAATGAAGAACAGGCTATCCCAGCCCATTAGCAGCACGAGAAGCTGTGACTTGCAGTCTCTAACTATCCTCTGTCACATATTCAGTGTCTACTGATATAAATTTAAATTACTTGCTCCGTAGTTGGGCTGCCACAAAAGTTCATGGGAAGGGAGCTGAAGCCCTTAGGCGGTCCAAGCTGGGAAACATTTTTTTTTTCTGGCTTTGTAGGAGCAGTTTCCTGTATCTATCCGTTTGTTAGGCCATTCCACATCAGCTGTCTTGTGTGTTTGTGCTGCGTCTCCTTCTTTATGATGCATCCCTATGTAAATGCCCACCGCTCAAATCTTAGAATCCTTGCCTCCTTCCCAGCTCTGTTTGATGGACCCATTTTATGAGCCAATTGGACCTCTCAGCACAATTGTTTTGAGTGCTGCTGATTCCCATGGCAAAGGGCCTTTCCAAGTGGTGTGTTCCGTCTTTCCCTAGACCCTTCCTTGACCTCGAAATCAGAGGCTTTTGAAAGAATCTCTTCCACAATTTTGAGGGTCTCCTTTATCTATTTGTCTGCTGTGTTCTCAAGAAGCTCTTTCTTAGTTTTCTATTGTTGCCAAAACAGGTTAGTACAAAGTTAATGGCTTAAAGAAAACAAATAGATTATCTTACAGTTCTAAAGATCAGAAGTCTGACACACACCTCACTGGGCTAAAATCAAGACCTTGGCAGGGTTACATTCCTTTCTGTAGGCTCTGGATAGGATAGTTTTTTTTGTGTGTGTTTTTTTCTATTTTTGTTTTTTGACTTTTTTGTTTTTGTTTTTGCCTTTTCCAGCTTCCCCAGGCCTCCTGCAAGCCTCAGAGTGTGGTTACTTCCACCCTCTTCAAAGCCAGCAAAGGCGAATCAAGTCCTTCTCATATTACATCATGCTGACCTTCTCTTCTGCCTCTCTTCTACTTTTAAGGACCCTTGATTCCTCTGGGCCCACCTGAGTAATCCAGGATAATCTCTCTCTTTTAAGGTTACATGATTAGCAACCCTAATTCTATCTTAATTACTCTTTGTTATATAGTGCAGTGTATTCACAGTGTATTTTAGGGACTGGGACCTGGACATCATTGGGGGGACCATTATTCTGCCTACCAAGGCCTCTGTATCTTCTTCAGTCGTACTATACCTCCGCAATATCTAATAACACTTCCTTATCATTTCCAGCAGAATCTTGATATTCTTACCGACGTTCCACTACTGATGCCACTTCTTGTGTACTTTATGTTCAGTGGGAGAGTTACGTGGGTGTACTCAGGTCACCAAATTTTCAGTAAAGTGCAGCTACTATTTATTATAAAAGGAATTATGTGACTTTTTTAGGGAGTTTCCCCATGATTACATTTACCTATCGATTATGAAATTTGTAGTTATTCACATCATATTATCTTTATTTTCCTGGGTTTATGGCTATCTCTTGCTCTTTTAGGAATTTCTCCAGAAGTTTTGTCATCCGGTAACTCCCTTTCTCATGGGCATTTTCGGCATAGGATGAATAAGAATAAGTGCTGGAACTAAATTTAGCCAGTTTTGGTTCTCATATAAAAAACAGACTGGGGAATGGGTCAGAAACTTCTCATCTCATAATCAGTGTACTCAACACAAAATTGTTATAGTTCTTTTATATTGAACATTGAACTCTATTTATCAAACACTTTCCACATATGTTTTCCATTAGCTTTAAACCCTGGTGAATATTTGGAAGAGACTTTAGCTTTTAATGGTCCCTTAAGGAAACTGCTGAAATTTTTCCAATTCATACTACATTCATTCTATGTTGTGAAAACTATTTTTTTATTCTACTTTAATTTGTGTCTTAAAAATGTCAAGGGTTTAAATTTCTATGAACAACTTTTTTGAATTTTGTCTTATCAGTTGGATTCCCATGGGCATATTATTTTCCTTAATATTTTACAATTTTCAAGATTATATGACATTGTAGTATTTACTTATTCTCCAGGGATACAGTCTCCAAAGAAATTAGAAATTTATTTGTTTGTTAGGTTGGTTGTTGTTTGTTTTTATATTTAAAAAATTCCTAGTTGGCTATAGGGATACCTTAAATCCCAACTGTATACCTTATATTTCAAAAAGCCTGAAAATAAGCTGTCCCAAATGGCACTAAGGTAATACCTATACATAAAATAACATATGAGTCTCTGTTTCTTTTATTACCAATAGACCACAAGATTAATTTCTTTGTTTCCCTCCAAACAGCATTTTATTTGGAATGGAGTCACTGTAACCTTTTCTTTTAATGACCTAGATTTTTGTTGAACTCTACAATCCAAGCACTGTTTAGATCTACTAATGGTGTAAGCCTTCTGAGCTGACAGAACACCCCATGTGCTAACTTTCAGCTTGGGTCCCCCGATATAAAGTCTGCTAGTAAACGTTGCTGAGCACTGGCAGGCTTATCAACAGACTTCAGTGAGGAGTGTGGCATTTCAGTGATACTAAACCAGGGCTGAGCTGTTCAGACATACCATTCATCACCTCCTTCACAGGGCCTGGACAGGCATTCCTGCTTCTAATCAGTACTTATATGGTGTTGGGAACAATGACAACCCAAAAAGATGTCTGCTGCACCAAAGTAGGACAGTCATTTTAACTAGTGGTTGTTGAATGGGTCATGTACTAATTGCTCTCATTGAGATATACTATTCAAGAAAAATGAGAAATGAATATCGGCCAGGACAGGCATGAATGAGAAAGACCTTCACAAATTCTTATGTTTGGAGTTTCAGAGGAACCAACTGTTGAAGAGAAGCCCAGAAGTAAAAATTTGAAAATAGGCTCTGCAAGTGTCTGTATTAATATACCAAAGAAAATAAAGTTTATTTTTATTTGGATTATGCAGATTAATATTATTAATGCATTGTATATAGAAAATCAGACCTTTGAACCAGAGGGGCCACCTCTGTCAAAGACTGACTTGGTGTGATCAGACCTCACTGTATTTTTAAACCTGCAGGGGTTGGGGAGGACAGGGAGCCATGAATCTTTCCTTGGTTGGCACGAAATGAGTTGGTGGTATCAGGTATGGCAGTGGCCTGATTCCTACTCATGGTTGTGATAGCTCTCTCTGAAAGAGAGGTTCTCCTAAATATTCTACATTAGAAATTGACTAAATAAAGTATGGTTTGTAATTAAACAGACTATAAGGAAGTCATTAAAAATCACATTCTTTAAGAATATTTAACTACACAGAAAATACTCATTATTACAAAAAGAGATAACAGGATGCAAAAATTATTAAAATGTACTCAAATGGTTTTATTATTTATTTCCAGATGTTAGCATTATAATATATTTAACATTTTATTTTTTTTCAATTTCTTGGATATTCCACAATAACCATATGCTCTTATTATCATGGGAAACATGTATTTTTAACAAAGAAATTTAAGGAAAATGCTTAAAGTAAATATTCCAGGCCTGGATCTACCAGTTCTAAATTTTGTTGAATAAGATTTAGAGTTATATGAACAATATTTAATCTTGAGATTTGGGTTATATTGGACAGGTAAAAGGTTGGTTGAATATATTTTTAGTGGAATTTGATTCTCATGTTATTTCAGGGGGCTATCCTAATGATAAATATGAAAATAATAATTATTTCTAGTATGTAAAATAGGTAAAAAGATAAGCTTTAAATTTTATGTTTTTCAGTATGAAAAGAAAAAATTAAGCTAGTGCAATGCTATGGTCTCAATGTTGGTGGCCACCAAAATTCATATATGAAACCTACTCCATAATGAGAAAATATTAACAGGTGTGCATTTGGGAGGTGATAAGGTCCATAAGGGTGATAAAAGAGGTTCAAGGACCTGTTTGCCCCTCCATCATGTATGGACCTGTAGAAGGCACTGTGAGAAACAGGGCCTCACCAGGCACAGAATCTGCTGGTGCTTTGGTCTTGGACATCCTAGCTTCCAGAACTGTGAGCAATAAATTTCTGCTATTTGTAAATCACCCACATTTTATTTAGAATAAATGATTTTGGAAATTTGGTTATTTCACATCCATATCTCCTTTTAAGTACTCAATAGATATTTTTCTTAGTAAATAAATGAGTGTCTGTTCAGTCAATCTATTGCAGAACCATTATTGCCAGTAACGAAAGTTGTTTGTTTGCCCTTTGGCTAAAACTAAAAAATAGAGAGAAAGCTGAACTCACCAGTAAGCAATTTTGAGCTGTGAGCATGTTATGTGAAGTTATTCTATGTTCTATGATAACCATGAAAATATCTTTTAGTATTATGCCCAGGATATACAAAAATTAAGAAGGTAAGCCTCTTGAAATTCAGCTCTTATTTTATTTATGCCACAGAGAAAGGAGACATCAGAAGGTAAGAATAATATCTTATTGTTGAATAACAGTAATCTCCTAAACTAGTGAAGGCAAGAAGGCATGATGCTATAAAACAATAAATAGGGAATCAGATTACTTGGTGTCTCCCTCTGCTTCATGATTAATTTGTGTCTGTTGGTGGCTCTGTGGGCCTTAGTTTTTTCATGTGTAAAATCTTGTTCTAAAATAGTGGTTGTCAAATTGCAGAGGCCCAAGAAAGCTATAGAATCTGACAATGACAATAGTGAGGGGAGAAGCAGGGGGTCTGTGAGCCATGTTCACCCTTTCTATTCAGATTGCCACCTTGCTTGTCTGTTTTTGGGAACTGGTTACTTTATATCTTCCAATTAAAAACCAATAAACACACTCACTACTTATGAAGAATTGTTTAGGTGGGAGAGGTGTGGAACCATGTGTTCAAATGAGTGGGGTTAATTCAAGCTTTATTTTAATATACATAAAGTGACGTTTGAGAATTATTTTTAAAGGCTTGCTGACACTACAGGATTGCAAATCATTGTTGTCAATGTGCTTTGTTCTGGAGGTGTGGTTTTACACTAGGTTGTTATTATTTTATGTGGTTAGTTCAGTGTTGAGATGAAATCAGCCATCAAGTTGTGAATGGTGAGTGTCCCTATAAAAGAATGGGATCTAATGGGCTGAAAAAAAATAGTCCCTTATGGGAAACCAAAAAAGGTACATTCTGTTCTCATCACCCACTGGCTAACGGAAGGGGGGCGATATAATAGGATTGTCTGCATTTTGTTTTTCCCAACAGCAAAATGGAGGTAACACATGTCAACCATTAGTCTCCTCTGGGGTTTTCCGGGGAATCAACTAAAAAGGCTTTTCAAGTGCTCTCTGGGGGAGACACAGTTTGTATTTAAATGACTTTGACAACCATCTTGGAACAGCTTCACTTAACATTCTAGTGAATGAGCCTAGATAATTTTTCTCATTCAATTTATTATTTTATTCAATTTAATATGTACAAATAGTTGATGTATTTTCAAGGTACATGTGATAATTTGGTTTGTTTTTTTTTGTTTTATTTTGTTTTCCTTTAAGTTCTGGGTACATGTGCAGAATGTTCAGGTTTGTTATATAGGTATACATGTGCCATGGTGGTTTGCTGCACCTATCAACCCATTGTCTAGCTTTTAAGCCCCGCATGAATTAATGCTCTCTCTCCCCTTGCCCCCCAACCCCCAACAGGCCCTGGTGTGTGATGTTCCCCTCCCTGTGTCCATGTGTTCTCATTGTTCAACTCCCACTTAGGAGTGAGAACATGTGGTGTTTGGTCTTCTGTTCCTGTGTCAGTTTGCTAAGAATAGTTTTTTTTCTTTTTACTATAAAGAGCCCAGATAATTTTAGAATGACTTTTTCTTACTTACTCTTATATAACTGAACTACTAATAACTGTTAGTTTTCCCCAAAGGATTATTTCCTTTGTGATCTTGCATGAGGGAGAAAGAAAGGAATGTTTACATAGTAGACTTTACTTGAATGTTTTAACTATAGTAAAACACAATGATCTTGCTTCTTGCCTGGGATGACTAGTTGTTCTGAGGTCTGTAAAGTCTGTCAAGACCTACATCCATGACAGAGAAATTTACCACAATCATGTGTGTCCTCAACCTCATGGGTCATTCGAAAGTTTTCTTGCGACCATAGAAAGATAATTATCACCTTTTCTCTGCTGAGATGTTTGTGTTCTTTTAGATTTCAGAAGATTATAGCAGTTATAAAATATAAGGCTAATACTTTGCAAAGACTCAACAGCTTTTTTTGGAGAGTTAAATTTGTAGTGCACAGAAATGTATCTGCTTTTATCACATAATCAATGGTTTTCTTATTGGTATAATGTAACTTGTAAACTAGCCCACATTTTTTAGAGGAACCAACTAGATCTAAAATTGTAGTAATAGATTCCCTGACTGCAAAATTAAATGCCCCAATAGTGCACCTCTGTACCCAAAGTCACGATTATCCATTCACTGGGTGATGTGTTGCATGCCCATTCCCTTCTGTACTCAGGAGTATTAATTCCCTTTCATTAATAATGTGGAAGTTAAAAACCTATATTTTTTTCTTACGTAATAAATAGACTCATAAAATACAGTAGGTAACGAACGTCCCCCTACAGACAAAATCTTAAATTTGGTTAAACCTTAAATTTAATTCAGTCTTTTGCTGTGAGTGTAGAATTTTCCATCTCCAAATGGGATCAAATCATTTCTTGACTATGTTCAGTTAGTTTATTTTGAGCATGTTCATTTTTGTATATACATATTTTCTCATGCTACTTATTTTTCTTTCTTTCAGAATCCAATGCATCATTCCAGGTCTTACTCAAATCCCACCCTTCCAGGAAAGCTTTTCAGCCATGAATGGCTCACAGTGTTCTCTCTCTTCTAGGCACTTTCTTAGTACATAATTGAGAATTTCCTTGATCTTCATTTTTGAGTAGTCATTTATCTTGTTTCTTTAGCAATTTCCACAACATCTAGCTCAATGCCAGTATGGTGCCAGGTAACAAATAAGCACTCATTAATTACTTGTGGATAAGCATTTCTAAAATGAATAAATGAGCAGGGCTTCAACTAATACAAAATTATTTTTACTGGTTTTAACTATGGTTTCTGAACTCTGAGTTGTTCTGGGAATAATCACAGAAAGACTAGAAGAACACCATTGTAATTTTAGAAGCAGGAAACCCAATTTTTGTATTATTTTGAGACACACTGGATAAACAGAAGGGTGATATTAGCTTAGAACATAGGAGGTTAACCTACTGAGTCAGAGATTGACAGTCATTTTGCAGCGGTTGAAGGGGAGCTTCCTTGACTTTTAGATGTGGGAATTCAGGCCTCTGTGGTTGGTGAGTATCTACTGTTGACCAACCTTTAATTCATTTACTAATTGTACTAATTGATAATTCAGGCATTTCCAGTGGACTGATAAGTTATTTTGTTCACTCTAAGAAAATAAATTGGCATTCTGACTTACCAGTCTCTATGTACTTGGCTAATGTGAGTCTACACCCAGGAAGATATTTATTCTTGGGTTTCTAAACCTGCAAGCTGAGAGACAGACTCTTGGCTGTAGTGCTCAGGAGGTCCTTTTCATAAACCTTCTATACTTCTTATGCTATGTACCTTAACATTAAGAGTATAAGGTGAAATGAGTTCTAAGTGGGGGAAAACAACTTCTAATGCCAATCAAAGTATATTTCATTTTTTTTTTTTTTTGAGACGGAGTTTTGCTCTTGTTACCCAGGCTGGAGTGCAATGGCGCGATCTCGGCTCACCGCAACCTCCGCCTCCTGGGTTCAGGCAGTTCTCCTGCCTCAGCCTCTTGAGTAGCTGGGATTACAGGCACGCGCCACCATGCCCAGCTAATTTTTTGTATTTTTAGTAGAGACGCGGTTTCACCATGTTGACCAGGATGGTCTTGATTTCTTGATCTCGTGATCCACCCGCCTCGGCCTCCCAAAGTGCTGGGATTACAGGCTTGAGCCACCGTGCCTGGCCTAGCACACTTTTAAATACAGAATAAACAATTTCCTCTCAATGTTCCATGAACACTTTCAACAGGCAGTGTGAATAACCTTCTGAATGATAACATTTAGTTTCTTTTTTATTTATTTAAAGAGGCATAGAAAGAGGGAAAGAAAAAAAGTTCAGAAATAGTCAAAAGGAACTTAATTCCATTTTTAAAAAAGTGAAGTCTCATAAACAGTAACCAATGTAATTTTTTAAAAAGTTTTATTTGCCCATGTGGTATGCTTAAAGAGACACAATACATTTATATAAGAGCAAGAGCCAGGGATGGAAGGGAATAATTAGGATGACCCAACATGGCGAAGATAGAAGATTTTTTCTTTTTAAATTTTAAGCATCTACATACCAGAGGGATTTAGGTCAACTGACTGCTGCAATTCCAATTTGTCAAGTTTTCCAGCTAGGTTGGAAGAGGGTTGTGGGACCTTTTGGCTCTTCATGGATATTTGAGGCATGTAGGGTTCACTATAGATAAGGAAATTTGAAGGTGTAAGAAAGGGAAGCTGGGTTGTAAAGGAAGTTTTTGTTTTTTTTTTTTAACTCCACAGGATTGCCTTTGATTTCACCTTTTGTTTACCAAGAAGTGGCAAAGTCTTTTCATGTGAAAATAAGGGCAGTTGCCCTTTTGAATTTGAAGTGTTAGAGGAGGATTGAAATTGAAAGGATTTTAGAGTTTCTTCTCAGAATGGTGAGAGGTAATGGCTTGGTGGAAAAATCTTGCTAATGTGTCACTTATTTCTATTTTCTCACAGAAATTGTAGAGCTAGATCTTTGAAGTTTGTCTTCCATCTAGATATAGGTTTTTTTGGACATTTTTCTCAGTCTTTTGGAAAAAAAATTTTGAATTTGAAGAGCTCACTTAAAGACATTTATTTTCCTCTTTAGAATGACTTTTTTTTTTTTTTTGGTTGTTATACAACACAATGACCATAGCTACTATTTTCAAATGCCTATTGAGTTTTTAGGGGTCTTATACACAGTATCCCATTTCACCTTTTTACCAATTCTGTAATAAATGAATAGTAAATAAATTGTATTTACTGCCCCTGTTTAATTTAACTAAGGTGGCTTAAAGAAGGTGAGTCAGTTGTTCAAGGGTACAGAAGAATTTTTTTAAAACCCACTAAATATCATACAAAAGCAATGTTATGTGAAAGAGTAGTTTCCAGTGCTGATGAGACCGGCTTGTTGTATAACTTCTATGAAGCAAACGCTGTTTTGGTTGACGAAAATACTGTGATTGGAGCCTCATAGGAAACTAATACTCTTTCCCCTAGGAGGGATAGTTCGGCATTTACTGATTCCATGATTATGGCGATGTCATAGAACACGACTACCACAAATAACAAGAATCATCTGTACAGTAAGTCCTCACTTAATGTCATCCATAGGTTCTTGGAAACTGAGACTTTAAGTGAAATGATGTATAGCAAAACCAAATTTATCATAGGCTAATTGATATAAATGAATTAAGTTCCTAGGGCATATTTCTAGTCACAAAAATTCACCAAACTTCTAAATGAAGATGAAAACACTTTTAATATTAAACATTGAAATACATGTGAGCTATACATACATCTAAGAAAGATTAATGAAAACAAATAAGGTAACTATTTACCCAGTTATTCCAGCTCAGGGTTGCAGGTTGCCTGATTCCATCCTTGCAGCTCAGGGCACAAGGCAGGAACCTTGGCCTGGGTAGGACACCATTTCACACAGCGCACACTCACCACATCCACCCTCACTCAGGTGGGGACCATGGAGACGCACCAATCCACCCCACGTGCACATCTTCAATGTAGGAGGGAACCAGAGTACCTGGAGAAAACCCATGCAGACAGGGGATTATGTGCAAATTCCACAAAGACAGTGCCCTTGGCTGGGAATTGATGTTTTTCCTCATCAACACTGTAACAAAATGATATTGGTAGAGGACCTGCTGTATTCACCAGGGATAACGCAGAGGATTCTAAACATCATTTGATTCCTCTGAGAAGGTGGACTCTGTTTCTCTTTTAAGACATCTTTGGGCTTGTTTTCTTTCTCTTTGTGATGGTTCCTTCATTTTTATGTTGTTCTCAAATTCCATATCAAGTAAGAGCTTTTTCTAGCAGAATTGACAGAGTCTGGGAATCAAAGGATATTGACCCCATGTGCCAGGATTACATTACGTTGGAATGAAACTGTCATCTTCTTCAGTCAAAGACTGCATGTCTGAGTGTAGTATTTAACCGATGATTGGAGGAGAAATGACAGTGACACAGCATTCATGTGGGATTATTCTTTGACATGGGAATCACAAAGCATCATCTATGTATTCAGCAAGTATGTGAGCCCAAGTATGTATCAATGCCCAAGGCATTGTGAGTCACTTGTGCATGTCCTCAGAAAGAAAAGAGCTTCAAATGTATGTGTATGTGTATATGGTATATATATATATATATATATATATATATGAATTGGTGTGTCTCCATGTTCCCCGCCTGAGTGAGCGTGGATGTGGTGAATGTGTCCTGTGTAGGATGGTGTCCTGCCCAGGGCAAGGTATATATATATATATATATATATATATATACACACACATATATATATGAAACTTTGATAAAAAATGAACTTCCACAAAGAAGTGGTCTTTAGGGTCATATTTTCCTGGTTTGTTCTTTCTGGGGACCAGAATATGAACTTTAATAGTCAGGAAGGTTCTGCCCAGTTGAGGTATCAATATGTCACAGTCCCTGAAGGGGTGCCTGAACTAAGCATTTTATGAAGATCGCAAAAGCTCATGACTTAGCCAAGGCCGGGCAAAGAGTAGGCACTCGATACTTATTTATGAAATGGATAAATAAATGAATGTTTGATAATCAACACTGTGCACTAGTAATTTTATATATGTATGTATACATACACACATGCATGACAAGGAATATGTGCATGTGCTGTCAGTCTTGCTATGATTTCCAATTCTTCCTCCTGTGGAATTAGCCTGGAGTGTGACCAAGAGAGTATATGTGATCCTGATCTGGTTCGAATTCCTCATCATGCATGGGTCCAAGTACCTGCTGGAATGTAAGCTGCAAAAGGACAGGCATTCATTGTTTCTGTTTAGTCCACTGATGTATTCCAAGTATCTACGAGAGTGCCTGGCACGTAGTAGATACTCAATAAGTTTACCATGTGCCAGACTGCTGTTGCCCCATGCTGTCTACTGGACTGTGGTTCTCATATGTCAGAGCCCTTTGGGTACGTAGGTAACATTACTCCTTTCAGTCTTTTTCACTGTTTTGCTAGAGTTGTCTGTTCCCTCAAATCTCCTCTGAACAAAGCCTGCCTCCTGCTTGACTTGACCATGTAGGAATGTCTACTGCTGCACATTTTTGCCTCTCTCTGATTGTAGAGCTGTGACTATACTTCTGCATTTATTGCCTGCCATAATATGGTTTAAAAAGAGGCATTTGAAACTGTCTTCAACTTGCATGTTTCAATGTGGACAGTGTGCAGGAACATACAAAGAACAGCAGCTATGGGTTTTGCCCAACAGTCAGAGATTGTGAGGATTAAATAGAATAGGCTTCTTATTTTCCATTGGTAGACAACTCCTTAAATGGAGCACCCATGGCTGAGGAAGAGCCTATGTAGGTGTGAGCCGAAGGGTACACTTTTCTACCTCATTGTATTTGCTCTCTAGAAAAGATATCACTTTGATTTTTTAAAGCTGGGGAGCTTTTTAGAAAATACAGTTTCTCAGGTACTGCACCCATTCATTTGTTCTGGGGTGTAGCCCAGAAATCTGGATGTTTCTAGGTTATCATGATGAGAGAGAGGTGGTTGTTATGGAGAGGGAATGGGGTAGGTAAAGGATTCAGAGAGAAAGAAGCCATCTATTGTATCTAGGGAAAACCCACTGTCTTTTGCAGGAATCCTCCTTTAAAACAGTTTCTGAGTTCCATTGTGTTATATCTCTGTGCTTAGGGGCTTAATGGAGTTTGTTGGAAGGACGGGTGAGGCTATGCCCTGTTGATTGCACACGTGGGCCTCTTCTTTATTCGAAGTCCAGATCCATCTGAATTTTCCTCTCTGCTCTCTTCTGGAATATCATTTTGCTGACAACAGCATGAGATTTTAAGTGACAGTGTTTATTCATAAGGAATTAGACTTGAAATAAACTAACCAATAGCATTTTTTTAAACCTCTAAAGCTCTATAGCATTTTTTGTGTTATTATTACTACTAAAAACAAAAACCAGTATTATTGCTGAATCTTGTGGGTGCTATGAGGCATGCAGTAAGCCAAGCTGGACAAAGGAAGTAAGAAGGCCTGGGTGTGGCTGGTGGACTCACCTCTGGTGATCGTGATGTGAAATAAATTGAGTTGTCTGTGCTCTCAGGTCCCTGGAGGATATGTTTTTCACATTGTATCCTTTGGCAGTTTAAAAAAATGTGTTCCAGAATTATTACTTAAAAAATTTTTGCCTATGATCCTATACCCTAATGAATACATTGTTTTTCTGGCATATTTCTTTCTTTATTTTATACATATATGCACATATTTTATGCAGTTTTATTTATGGTATGGATACAATTTTCTCATTTTTTTTTCACCAAACATTTTTCTTGTTTCTTCTAATCTTCAGGACTTTAATCATAACAGCTACATATTATTTGGTATTTTTATTTGATTATTTTACAATTACTAGATAGGTTGTTTCCAAATTTTGCTGTTATGAATAACCCTAGGATTCATATAATATCTTCATGCCAACAGCTCCTCCAACAATTTGAATTTTTATCTTTGGCCAAACACTCAAATGTGAGATTATAGTTGCAAAAGATAGAAACATTTTCCAGGCTCCGGATAACTATTAGAAAATCTTTGCACTGGATTTTCTCACCCTATGATGAGGTTATAATAGTATGGAAAGTGCTTAAAACAATGCATTCAATACATATGGTGGCCACAGCTTCCACCACTACCACCATATTACTATTATAATGTTATTTGTACTATCATTTTGGGGAACATCAGCTTTATTTTTATGAATAAAAACAGACATCTTAATACAATACAATTTTGATAATCAGAATGCTCGCATAAGTTTTTTTTTTTTAACTTTCTCTTTTAAAAATGATTTGAAGGCTGTTCGGTTTTTGCCCTTCCTCCCTAATACCAGCTTTCATCTTAAAATAATTGTTTTCTTAATTTCCTCCTTTTCCTTACTTTTTCCTCATGATGTCATTTTCACACAGGAAAATAAAATATATGTCTCTTATATTTATATATAATAATCTTATATTGTATTTAATGGTGATAAAGGTAAACTGAAGGGGGAAAAGTGCTGGGAAAAAAAAACACCATTGTCTGTCTCAGACTCAAGTTTAGCATCTATTAGGGTGGGATGTAAAAATCTGACCTCTGGTGGCTGTGAGCTGTAGCTGCAGGTCAGACTTAGCAAGTCTGAAACGGGAGCACAGAAAAACATACCACGGGCTGATTGATTGTTAAAGTCCAAATTTTGTATTGGTTGTGATGATCATTCCTTATGTCAGTTAAGATACTCTTGCTCTCTTCCTTACCAAGGAATTATCTTATAATTCAGTTCTTCAGAATGAAGGGCTTTAAATAAGTGTACCAAACATCACAGTCTCCACAAAATATTTTCTTAAAACTACTGACCACTACCATCACCACAGCCACCACTACAACCACCACATGATGAAGTATATCTAGAAATTTCAGAGAAAAAAAAATGGATTGCTAAGCATGAGCAAAAGGGAACATCAGAGGGATTAAAATTCTGTTTTTTGGTCTGCATAACATCTTTAAATGGAGATACATTTTATCTCCTAATCAAATATTTTCAAAATTTTTACTTCCCAGGATTTAGATTTTTTTAAAAAGTAAGCTTAAAAAGTCTCAAAAATAATTTTCGGATCTCATCAGATCTCAGTATGTATTTATTGATCATGTAATTGAAAGGGAATAATATGAATGAAGGAAATAGAATTAGGTCTAAGAGACTACAAGGATATCCCATGTGAGAAACACATGAGATATTTTTGTTTTTAATGGTTGTTTGAAATGATGTGGGAATTGTATCCCTTTGCTTAAGCTTGAGAATAAATATTTATATTAATCTTTTTGTTATTTTGCCTCTATAAAAACCTGTTTTCAAGATGATTGAATTAATAGCACACAGCTAAAAGTTAATAATTTAGTATTACATCTTTACATGTGTTTGTTCACAAAAGCTAGTTGAAAAGTGGAAGGATTTAGTTAATCATAGCTATGTGTTTGGTTCACATGACATTATAGACTGTGAGACAGTTGACATTGAAAATAAGTTCTATTATTTCTAGATGAATGACACATTCTCCTTTAGTCCCACCACGTGTAGGGGCTGGTGTCTATGTTATTGTCTCTCAAGCCGGGAAGGGGACTATTAACGACATGTCCTTTGCAAATTGGTTCATCCACCATCTCCAGAATTTATACTATTGACCTCGACTTCAAATAAACAAGATTAATTTCTGTAAAATAAGGTTGAGATTTGAGAATGTTTCTCTATCTCTTCCAAACCAAATCTTACTGATTAATGTTTAAAAGCTTACTAATGAGCTCTGTCATTTCAATATATGACTTCTAATTATATATTATAGCTATGGATTATTTTTGAATTTGTATATATGTTGTAAAAAAGTTCAGAAATGCCAAATTATAAATAGAACAATGATGTTTTATTTTTAAAATGTGTAGACATTATAATTAATTTTAAATGGCCCATAGTTTTCTTATCATTGGAGCAGAATTAGTTAGCAAAAATAAATAACTAATATTTACTGTGTGATAATTCTGTGTGAGATGGTTTTTAGTCTTTATGTGTAGTACTTAATGCAATGCTCCAAGAATCTCATGAAGTACTATTATCATCCCTAATTTTGCAGGTGAGAAAATCTACAGAAAGTTTGCCCAACATGATACAGTAAATGGCTATATGAGGGGGTGAACCCGGGTTACCAGATTACAAAGTCTATCTTATAAACAGCGCAAATTTAAAATGATAAGATCTGCATGTGGACTGATAATCTGTCCAAGAGCCATACCTCAAAACGATCACAATCCTCATAATCCAGACATAGGACACTGCTTAATTAAAATCAGTTTTAATCGGGAGGCTGAGGCAGGAGAATTGCCTGACCCCAGGAGGCGGAGGTTGCAGTGAGTCGAGATTGCGCCATTGCCCTCCAGCCTGGGTAACAAGAGCGAAACTCTGTCTCAAAAAAAAAAAAAAAAAATCAGTTTTAATAACTAGAAAACATCCTCTACCATTAATGAATTTTACTGGTATAAAATTTGTTTGAAACAAATCAGAAATCTGTGTATATTTTGATAATATGACGTCATTTCTTTCAGACGTTAATTTATCCTGGGAATTTTGAACTACCGAAGGAATTTTTTCGTAAATCCTATTCTAGTTCCATTCTTTTCAATTCACTGAACTTAAAAATAACTGCTATTTGTATTTTTTTTCTTGCTAGCATTAATTGCACTTCTGGAACTATATTAAGTGGTTTTATTATTTTCTCAATCCTGCTTGTATTCCTTTTTCCCAGTTGAATCCACACCCAAAGTCCTATCCCCACCCCACCACAAACTGTTAGCTTTAGAAAGAAAAGGGGAAAAAAAAAAATCAGTGTGTGTGTACCAAAGAGTTATGTGTGCATAAGCAAAAGCACACAATAGCATTAGCAGGAACTCGTGGACATTCCAGGGAAGGGGAGGCATTAGGCAGGGCGGGGAGGGGAACATGCCTTGTTCCCTTGATCTGGTGCACAGACAGACACGGACACGGTTATCCTCCAGGGTCCGGAGGGCTGTCAGGGAGCCCTGGCTCAGTCTTGCTGAGTGACAGGCGCAGGGAGCCCCGACTCCCTGCTGACCCTGCTCGGCGCCTGCCTCAAGACGGCCGGGAGCTGGTGGGAGGGGCCGTGGTACCTCCTGACAGCCAGACGCCAGGCACAGCTCTGGGGCAGAGGGGGCGCAGCTCAGGGGGCCCTCCGAGAAGGAAGTGGGGTGCTGTGCTTTACGGGGCTCAGTTTATGCCGTGCCAGGGTGATGGATGAGGCACAGATGATACTAAGAATGCAGCTACTGCCCTCTGAGGATACAAACTGGCCCCTGATTGGCAATAGAACAGAGAAGAGCCCTGTTTCTAACTAAAATCTGTAACTCCTGGTCTCAAGCAGGGCATCAAGCCACTCCACCCAGACAGTAACTAGGATTATTTAATTGATGCAGCAAATACTGACTTGAGGCTAAGGTGTGCCATCTACTGTTCTACATGCTGGGAATATAGAGCTCTCAGAAAACTGACAATTTATAGAACTGGGTCTTTTTCATTTTGTCCTCCTCCCACCCCCCAATTAGCATGGGACCTGACGCATGTAATAAGCACTTGGTCATGTTCACTGATTGAATGAGAGCACTGAAAGGTGCCAGGGCAGTGGGGATTCACTTGGCTGCTGCTTCAACCTTCTCCTGATTTTGTCTCCTGAATCAAGCAGTTTAGGTGAGCCTCTCCTTTCAGTTTCTCAGACCTTGATGGAGATGGATGTTCCAACAGCTGGTAGTGGCCTCTGAAAGGCCAGAGAGGAAATCAGGTGAAGTGAAGAAAGACTGGTGTTTTGAATGCCCAGAAAACAGAGAATGGAGTAAATAGACAAGAGTGCAGGAATTGCAGAAAATGGCAGGAAACAATGATGGATGGGGACAGACCTCTGCACGGCAGTCAGGTGGCTGTGCTGCCTTCCATCTGAGGGAATGTGCTCAGAAATAGAATTCCAGAATCTCAACAGAGGCCTGCAGATGACTTTAGCTGGATAGGTCTGTTTCCACCCAAACTACTTCATTTTGCTCTTTGCCGATTAAAATGTAAACCACTGTGTCCCTTAAAATGTATCACACTTAAAAATGTTCCTTTACCAGAGCCAGTTTCAAGGATGAACAGTTAA
Organism: Callithrix jacchus; assembly: GCF_049354715.1. Classification (NCBI taxonomy): domain Eukaryota; kingdom Metazoa; phylum Chordata; class Mammalia; order Primates; family Cebidae; genus Callithrix; species Callithrix jacchus. The sequence goes on from NC_133504.1 coordinate 49,804,989, forward strand.
ACCCCAGTGGTCAAGGATGCCTGCGGCCACTCACAACTCCTGAACCTTTCTGTAATATGAGGGGCTGGAAGCTGCTTCCCATCCATCTTGCCCTTGCAAACCATTTGGGCAGGTTGGAATTGCCACTTCCGCCAGTGCACTTGTACAAGTTAGGGTCACTTAGACAATGGCATTTCATGGTAGGGAGAGGTTTCAGGAAATTGCCTTGGCTGCAACCACGAAAACAAGAATTGTGGTTTGGGTTTTTGTTGTTTGCTGTTTGCCAATGAGAATGTAAGGACTGTGTTTCTCCACCAAGTCTATTCCTGATAGTTTGAGAATTGGGATCAGGGATAATGAGAACCATGTCTGCAGAAGCAGAAGAGCCAAGCTCCTTGTATGATGGATCTGGTCCCTTTCAGAACTTGATGTGCTGCCACAACCATTTTTTTTTTTTTAAACCCCCTGCCTGAATGAAGAGCTCTAAGATGGCTTCAGAATGTGAGACACAAAGATCACATCCAAGCCTTATTTCTGTGGCATGGATGGATCCTTTTTCAGATGCCGAAAGTAGTTCCTGGTTTGTATACATGGGTCACAGCAAACTCTTGGGCTAGTGAGTGAAATTGTATGTTTTACTCTTAGTGCTTTAATCTATATATTGTTTTCTTTCAGAAATGTTGACTGTATGAGTGCACTAAGAATGCTACAACATTTGGCCTATTTTTCTCGATAATTAACAAAACTACGTGACGCTATTTACATTTTGATTGTTATCCTCCCTCTGAATAGTAGGAAGCTCCTCATTCTAGGCTCTGAAAGGCCCAGCTGATGAGATCTGATGAGATCTAAGGGCCTGTGCTGCTGCAAAGCCACTCAAGTACATGGAGCAAATAACCTTTCCTGGCTGTTGACACACCCTGGCATGTGAGCAGATTGAAAAAACCTTGTTCCACGGCTCAATATTAAGATGGATGTTACTGAACCACAGGGATAGGGGAGTATGATTAAAAAGAAACAACTAGATTTGTTTAGGCTGGGTCTGGGCAACACCAGGAAAGGTGCAATGTTTACCTTTATCATTTTCCCTTTTGTGTGTCTTTTATTTGCTTTGCCAAAGTAAAGTTCGGTGGTGGGGGGTGTACATACTTGCGTGGATGTATGTATGAGTCTCTCTGTGTGTGTCTACCCGTGAGTTACTTCCCAGTCATCCAAAATGATAGCATTCAACCTCGATCTTCAGTGTACTATTGGTACTATTGATAAAGCATCTACAGATCTTTATCTAGGGATGGTTCTGTAATGCCATGCCCATTGCAGTGTTGTGTAAGAAAGGTGTCTATGTTTTTCCTCACTTAGGTCATGTCTTTTTAATAATCCCCAACTCTGATATGTCATGGTTTATTTTAATTAGTCTTCATTTACAATTTATTTAGTCTTCATTTACAATTTATTTCCTAAATGGCAACTAGCAGCACTTCTAACTCTTTATAAAAGGAAAATATTCAAGTAATGCCTAAGGGAAAATACTGACCAGGGTAAAAGGTCAAAGAAAGACTACTCTTGCTATGTTGAACTCTCAAGATCTGTTGACTGACCTGAGGCAACCATTACACAATTCACAACCGTGAAGAACAAGGAAATTCAACCAAGAAAGCACTTACTGCAGAAAAGCTTAAATGCAGATGAATTATAATTAATTTTAAAATATTGATGAAACTCATGGGCAAATTATAGCAATATTTCAAAAGTTTATCTATAATTATTCATTTATCTACCTACCTATTTGTTTCTATAGGATGGGTATAATAGAAATTGACAATTTTCATAGTGTATTTCATCTACAGGACGCTCAGGGTAAAGTACTTCCATAGTAAATAGTTTTGGGACTCACCATCTGCTTATCATATGTCTCTCTTATTAGAGATTCAAAGGATTCTCTAACATAGAGAGTTCTGAGCACTTATTAAAATGTATTCAGTTCAATGTGCTCCAAGTGTACTTGCCTCCAAATCCTACTTTCCAATGATACCTTTTTTGCATTCTCTTTTTCTTACAAATGCAAAAAAATAGATGAATCTGTATTAACAGGGAGCTAACTTTTACCAACATTGACACACATACACACAATTTTAAACAAAATGAAAAAAAGTTTTAATAGATCAATACTCATGAAATTAAAATTTTAACTTATAAAAATTTCTTATAGATTTCTAAGGTATATATTTTGGTCATTAATTTGTAGAAATGTTTAAAGGCACTTATATTTCTTATACTATATGTTAAATTAATAAGTCATTTTGAAGCATATAAAATGATGGACAATATTTCTGCCAAAAATACCTGAAAAAGATTTTTTCCCCCGTTTCCCACCAGCCAAAGAAAACCTCAGAACAACTCTTGTTATGAATGAATATGAAAATTAATTATTAAATAATAGTAAGCTATACTCCTTGGTATATCTAAGAATGATCCATCATCAACTAAGATTAGCAAGGAATATAAGGGTTATTGATTTATTAGACTCTTATTTAATATAATTTCAAAAGCTTAATAATGATAAACCTTACGATCATTGAGAAAGATTTTGAAAGCCCATGATAAAAATAAAACCTCTATTTGTGTATAACTCTAGCTGTGAGCTAGGACTTGAAGAGTAATCCTTTAACAAAATAGCTGGTGCCTATAACAAATCAATTGCCAATATTATCTTTAATGATGAAAAACTACAGTAATTCCTTTTAACATAATAAGTGGAATAAGAATGTCTGTCATTACTGTAAACATTTCCATTTCAAACCAATACAAGACACAACGCAGAAGTAAGAAACCAATAATAATATATAATAAACACAAGATTATCATTATTTTCAGATAGTATGTTAATCTAGGAAAATAAACAAAAAATCATCCCACCAAAATTTCCAATATTTCAGATAATCGGCTAGTATAGAATAAATGTGGAAAAAAAGTCAATAAATTTTTCTCTAAATACCTAAATGCACTCTACTATCTGAAACTGAAGACCTCACTAATAATATCAGCAACAATAAAATGCAAGAATCCCATATAAAGAAAACTTTAAAAGTGTACGGAGTGATTTTCTCTTCCATAAATGATGAGTGGGACACAAATGAAGATGTAATCTATTCTTAAAGAATAGATTTATTCAAATAAATATATCTATTCTTCCTTTTAACTTAAAGTATTAATGAATTCTAATTTAAAATCCTCAAAGTTTCTTTCTTAACTTGGAAAATGTTCTGACATTAATAGAAAAATTAATATGCAAGGAAGAGCCAAAATATTTTAGGAAGAAAAATAATGGCTTAGAAGATTTTACTCTATCAGATATTTAAACTTGATTTGAATTCCTGGGAATTAAAATAATATGGTATCAGGAAAAAATGGATAAGCAGATGAATGGAAAAATACATCAGCTTTTAAAATTGTTGTAGCACAATAGTATTACAGGAAATTATTAAGGTTAAATACAGGAAGTCTTTAGGGTCAAATAAATGAAATTATTTTAAAGAGGTTTTCATAGCTGTATAAATATTACATAACCTTTATTTTGGTCACATATATTGGGAATCTCCAAGGGGGGGATTTAATATCCCACATTCTCACAATCATTTAAACATAAAACTTTTTGTATTAAATGAGCACATTGTTGGAACCATTATTCTTTGAAACATTCTTTGTGAAAGGCTGGCAAAACCAATCGACAAACAGCAAATATTTGCTAAATAAATAAGAAAATCTTTTGGCCTAATAGCACACTGTAAAAGTTTATCTCCTCATTGAGTACTGCTGGCTAACCTCTAAAAATATTTCTTTTAGTCTAAAAGGACAACCTTCTTTTGTATCTCACAAATCCGCTATTAGCATAATGCCCAATCTCTCCTTTGTGCTGCTATTTGGCCACACTAGGAGATACTTTACAGCAGCATTTATCATTTAGATGTTAATAGTTATTTCTAATTACTAGCTGTACTCCTAAAACATGAAAAAAATATTGGAATATAATTGCACAACAGAGATTCTAAACTAACACCTTTATATTGGTGAAGTTACAAAGGGGGGCCTGAGGAGAAGGTTAATTCATTCGAAGCATGGTTTATTAGGAGGGTCCCAAGAACAGCTTATAAGGCTTCAAGTTTGGGGATTCCCTAGCTGTGGGTCCATAAGATTCCTGGCAATTATAAAATGAATACAAAGGCTTGACTCGAATTTAAATTAGTTTACCTTTCTGCTGTTGTTTTTCAAATTCAGACTATAAATTAATACCAAAGTCCAATAAAGTCAATTTCCAAATTTAGTGACACCATACTGGGTTATTCTTAGTATAAATAAAAAACTCCCAACTCCTTTCACTCTTCTACCTTATCCCCATATATATATAGCTTTTTGACAACTGGCAAATAACCTTTTTCTCCTCTCATATATCAGCACTGTTTGCTGTTAAGATTTTATCTCTTCCTATCTTTTATTCCCAACTCTTTTTCTCTTTCTGCTTTGCTCCTTTCATCTCAACCCTATGAAAAATCTTCATAGGTTGGCTACTGCCTTCCATGCACTGTTTCTTTGTCTTGGCTCCTAATCCATAAACAGGGGCACTGCTGAACAACATAAGTCATTCTTTTCCCTCTGTCCTCCTCTAGGCTGCCTCAAACACACACACACACACATGCATGCATGCACATGCGCGCGTGCACACGCACACACACACATGCATACACACACACACACACACATCTTTGGTTTAACATATCACCAAGCTGAATGCAGCTCAAAGGTACAGTGGTTTCTTGTATATCTTATGGGTTTAAAAGCTATAGCGTGCATAGGACGTTACTGCCTATACTGCAATTTGATGATCATATCCAGTAAGGCAGCTGACTAAATGGTTCTCATTAGCATAACTGGACCTTTCTGCATTTGTGCAGAACCTTACTCTATCTTTAAAAGGTAGATTTAAGTCAACAGTTCAACCAACTGGATGTGTGTATTATGTAAATGTTAAAAATTAGTTCCAACTCCTGGAGAGTATGCCTCCTTTAAAAACCTTAAGCAACTAATAGTAACATTTAACATTCCTTAAAACTAGAGGAATGTCTAATTGATGACACCAAACCACAAGTCTAGACCTAATCAAGAATTTAATTGTAGATGAAAGATATTTTTCCCCTATGAGGAATTTATTCATTTGAGTTTAGTGAATAAAGTTTCAGAAAGAGTGGGAGAAGATATGATTTTGATAATAATACTATATTTCATCTGCTTTATACCAAATATTATGAAACATTTTCCATGCTTAAAAATAGGATAATATTTATTTTAAATGATATTTTTCAGAGACTTTCACAGGCTACTAAGCCTTTTATTATAAAAATTGTACACATAATTTAATTGTATTCTAGTTGAGGGTGTGACTATGTTTACACATTTTATGTTGTAATGAAGGACAGAATTTCTGGTCAGTTAATTAAAAATGAGTGTATATTCAGTGATTAGATTGGTAAAAGTATTAAAACATTCTAAAAGAAAATGAAAATTGTCATGAGTTAGCCAAAGGAAATGCTTCAGTGGAATTAAAAACTGGCAAAACAGTGTATTTTGCATTTCTCCTTGCATTTGATATGGTGCGTGAAGGCAGACCACTCAGGAGATTTGCCATTTATTCCTGATATCCACATGACATGAGGTTGTATGAGTTTGGGTGGCCTCAAAATATGCTTGCAGAGGTAAGAATACTGACAAGACCAGAAACTGTGGCATTATTTAATCATAAACCACTCAGGGAGGAATACACATTCTTTTTCATTTTGTAATGCAAGCAGAAAAGATAATTTTACTCCTGAATCCCATATATCTATTAATAGATGAAAAATATGTTGTTTGTAGATAAGACAAAAACATAAGTTAGGAAAAAGAATGAAAAATTTCTAACAAGATTGAAAGATGATGGAATCACGTAGCCATCATCTTTCACAGAATCAATTACACTGGTAGAAGGTGAAATCATTAATAACAAAACTAGTAAATTATGAAACATCTAGGGTAATGTAGCTATTATTGAAATCTGTCCTGCAATTGTTTTACACAATTTTTGAGTTTGATATATGCTCATATATTTTTTAAAATAACAGATTTCCAAAAATAAATAGAAGGAAAATATACTGCTAGAATTACTGCAGTTTCTACATCCTTGACAAACAGGAAAGCCTGTAAAATGTACATAGGTTAGTATCAGAGAAAAATAATGAATTTCTTTCTGTGTGTACTTAGGAAGAGAAAATACCTTGTCCCTACTCCAGGAGGAAAATGACATTCTACCTTGGTCACTGCTGGATTTCAAAACAGCTTACTTTAAATGAAGCTTCATGCAGAGATAGGGATAGAGATTTGCTAGTTTTAAGAAATGACAACACATAGATTTTACAAAAGAAGAAAAAATATCTTCAATGGAAAAAATAAAATTTAGCAAAGCCTGAATTTTTTGAACTCTATGAAAATAAACAATCAAATCAACAGCTTCACTTTGCAACTAATTATTACTTAAATACATTCATGACACCATAAAGAAAGGTAAAATAAAGAAATTGATAGTATATCTGTATGATTAAATATTGAATTTTTAAAATTTTTTGAATTTTTTAGTTAATCAGAATAAATGTAGGATCAAACATAAAACTACAAATGCAAAAACATTGATAAGTGGTTTAACATAATATGTAATTTAAAGAAATGAATAAAAAGGAATTCACCAGGCAGTAAGCAGTCCTTAAAACTATGGTGACTACAAAGTGACATGCTAGAACATCGCATGGCTTGCTATTAATTATGAATCAATTGCTATAGACCTGCAATTCTCAAAGCTTTTCCAGACCTCGGTCGTCTTCAAAATGACAAAAAATATAAATGGCTCACTCCATCTGCTCATAGGAGATAGATACAGATAAAATATATGTTTCTCCAGAATATCAGAAGGGCTAATTTTACATCTTATGAGATACCAATGAACTCAGTGAATTTCATCTCAGATAAATGAATTCATCTCAGATAAATTAATAATTCATACTAAAAAATTAGACAGTTATAAACATTAAGATTTAAAAATGACAAACTACATGTCGTCAGACATCCTAGAAGCCCTTTATTGTCTGTTGAAAGTCTTTCAGAGCTCTTCTATATCCTTCCTGAAAAATTCGGTCCTAAATCATTAAGTGTGGCACAGCAAGGCAAGCATCCAAGGTATGTGTGTGTTGGAGAGGGACTGCAGTGGCCCAGAGCCTAAGGAGGTTGAAGATGGTCCACAGCAGAGTGTCCAGTGTCAGAATCCATGAAGGCTTGGAAAGGCATTCCTGCAGGGGTGGACTGATAAGGAGTTTGAGCCTGGTCAGAGTCAGGAGGACATCCATGCATAGGGGCAGAGGGAAATTGGCATAGAGTATCAACCCTTAGCAGGGTGAGGAGTGAGTCCGTGTGGAGGGGAAGTGCGAGAGGGACAGGAAGAGCAACTCCAAGGAGAGTGGCCTGGGGTGGAATGAATGTCAGAGCTAGAGCAGGGAGAGAAGAGTGTTCATGTTGGGGGTGGCCTGATGGTAGGTGTTGGAGACCAAGTAGGGTGGAGAAGAGCAGCATGATGAGGGGTATCAGAGCCAAAGCAGGGTCAGGTACAATGCCTCACAGAGCAGTGATGGGAGCTGTCAGAGTCCCAGTGGAGAGAGGAATTATCCACTGGAAGGAAGGGTAGCGCAGAATGTGGAATCATAGCTGTGCAGAGAGAGGAAGAAGCCATGCAGGGGAAGACTGATGGCAGATTACATACAGTGGGATGGATCAATTAAGTAAATACATAAAAGATAATTGAGACAGATTTCTTACTTTTGGAGAAGGGAGTTAAAAATACAAAAAGAGAGGAAACTAGAATAAACACAGTTGTTGGATTGGATATGTAATCTCCATGTCAACTCCTGGTCTCTGATAGATAATAAATAGGAAGATGGATAAATAGGTAGGTAGATAGAAAAAAAGAGAGATAATTAAAGATATAAATGTATGGATATGGAAGTTATCTGTATGTGTATTATATACATATATTTCCCAGCTTTCTCCACTGAAAGGGGCAGGAGCAGTGACACTCCAATAGCAATGAACACACCTAACACTCACATCTTGGCTTTTAAATGCCATTTTTAATGCAAAAGAGTCAGGGTTCCTTGAGAAAATAGTTAATTTCAGGGATGGGGCAGGGAAAATATGAAACAGGACATCTTGTGCAGGAAAGTAAGGATGTGCTAAAAGGATATTGGGAACGTGTCAAAAGGAAATAGAAATGAACTTAAATGGGCTTCTTGTAGCCAAATGTGGGACAATTTGAGCATAAAATAATGATAGTAATGGGTTATAACTCACTAAATGAAATAGGAAATTCATTTAGGAATAAATAAATTGATGAATAAATAGAAAATTTGGAGAGAAACAGGATATTTATATAGTTTCAAAATATTTCCCCAAAAAATAATTGTTAATTTCTAAGGCAAAAGGAAAAACTGTGCAATGGAGAAGCTCTGCAGATACCACTTCACTCAAGAAATCAAAATAAATGTCATCAGTAACAGGAATAATAAAATGACTTGTAATCTGGTGGAATTCAGTGAGAACATGCTGTCACCTCTGAAATATTCTTGCCAAAAAGGTATAATCTGAATCTAATCAAAAAGAAATACCGAACAAAGCCAAATGGAGGGACATGCTATAAAGTAACTCATCTGCAATATTTCCAGTGTCAAGGTCAAGAAAGTCAAGGAAAGACTGCAAATCTGTTCTAGGCTGAAGGAACTAGACAACCAGGGGATGTGACAACCAAATGCATGATTCCAGACTGGATCTTTTTGCTCTAAAGTGTATTACTGGGGACATGTACAAAACTTAGATGGTATTTGAGGGTTAGGTGGTACCATCCCTGTGAAATATCATGGTTAATTTCCTAATGTCTTAGTCCATTTTTGTGTTGCTATAAATGAAAACCCGAGGCTCGGTGAATAAAAGAGGTTTATTTGGCTCTCAGTCCTTCACACTGTACAAGCAGCGTCATACCTGAATCTTCTTGTGAGGGCCCCAAGAAGCTTTCACTCATGATGAAAGGGAGAGGGGAGAGTTGGCATGTGCAGAACACATGGTGAGAGGTGGCGTTCCCAGGCTCTTTCAACAAGCAGTTCTCATGGCAACTAAACGAAGGCTCACTCTCTCCCATGAGAATGGCACGAAGCCTATTCATGAGGGATTCACTCCCGGGACCAAAACACCTCCCACCAGGCCCCACCTCCAACATTGGGAATCAAATTTCAATTTGAGATTTGGAGGGGACAGATATCCAAACTAAGTCATCTAACTTAATAGATGTATTGTGGTTATGTAAAAGAATGTTCTTGTTTATGGGAAGTATCCACTAAGAAATTGAGGCATAGTAAGGCATCAGTTAGGCAACTTTCAGCTCATTTGCTCAAAAAGTAAATAGAAATAAAATGTTCTATGTATTGAATGTCCAGCTGTTTTGTATGTTTGTGGTTATTGAAAACTATAGGCACGTGCCTTGCCTTTTGTTCCAGCTACTCCGGAGGCTGAAGCTGGACGATTGCCTGTATCTAGGAGTGGGAGGCTGCAGTGCACTATGATAGTTACTGTGAATAGCCACTGCACTCGAGCCTGCATAACATAGCAAGACCCTGTCTCAATTTTTATTTTGTTTGTTAATTAATTAATTTATTTATTTGAGATGGAGTCTTGTGCCATTGCCGAGGCTTGAGTGCAGTGGCACAATCTCAGCTCACTGAAACATCCTCCTGAGCCTCCTGTGTTCAATTAAATATTTTGACTCTTATCCTGAGGGTAATGGGAGCCTTTAGAGGTTTTTATGCAGGGAAGCCATGAAAATTATTTGTGTTTTAGGAGAATAACAGTGACCCCAGACTAAAAAAATAGATTTCAGGAAAACTGGATTATGGTAGTCATATAATTTAATATTATATGTAGTTCCTACAACCCATATGAAGATAGAGAGAGCAGTGGTGTCACAGGCCAAGCGGGGAACTGTTTGGTAAGAAGAGAGAAAAATTGAGCCTCCTGGGTTCAAGCAATTCTCTGTCTCAGCCTCCTGAGTAGCTGGGATTACAGACAACTGCCAGCATGCTGGGCTACTGCTTTTTGTATTTCTAGTAGAGACAAGGTTTCACCATGTTGGCCAGGCTGGTTTCAAACTCCTGACCTCAGGTGATCCACCCACCTCAGGCTCCCAAAGTGCTGGGAGTGCAGGCATGAACCACCGTGCCCTGCCTCTATTTTTAAAAAATAGATGATTTTTAAAAATTGAAGAGAGGCCAGAACAACCCCACCCCACCCCCACACACCCAGCCTCCAGAGGCTGCAGGTGCTCCTGAGCTCTGGCAGTATTTCTGTAACTTATTATTCCCATTAATAGCCTTTCCAAAGGAAGCTGAGGCGCCTCTCTCCAAGACCCAGCTTGGCTGCAGTCCAGAAGCTCAAACCATAAAGAGTAGAGAGCTTCGTCAACCTTTGGAGGTGAGTATGAGGTCTCAAGTCTAGCCCTTGACCTATTGCTGCAGCCCTCGGTGACGCTTGTCCTTCCTAACAGGTGGGGCTTAAGAATCAAACAGTTCTTTGGTTAGCCTGCTCACCTTGATGAGGTTCCTTAGTGATCAAAATAAATCCCACCTGTAACTAATTCTAAGAAGCCTAACTGTCTGAAGCTTTAAGGAGAAACCTGTCATTCATTCTTTGGAAGCCCTGAAGACAGCTGAATTCACCATGCCTCACATCTCTGACTTCCTTGATCTTCACTTAGGACATACCACCCTCCAGTTGTTTTTCTCCTCAGGTACTCTCCTTCCCTTGAGTCAACCTTAGACAATTTCCCACCATCCCAGACTCTAATCTGAGATTAGTGATACCCTTTTCTATTGTTAACCCACAAACATGCCATCCTCAACCCATCTCTGTTTGTTCCATCCATTACCTGGCTGTGTCCAAGGAAATAGCTTCTCCTGAAGCCCTTTCAAGTCAGGTCAGGTTATCAGTCCACACCTCACTTTCCTCAGGGTAGGAGGTGAGCTCAGCAGCCTCCTCCTTGGCATCTTTCAAACCACTGCTCATCTATCCTGATACAAAAAACGGCGTGCTTTGGTGCTCAGGCCATCTAACTGTACCATCTTTTACCCTTCCTCATTGCCCTTTCCCACTAATGTAATCATGCTTTGTCTGCTCAAGACTTCAGCAGCTACTTGCATCTTTCTTTCCACCTTGAGTTCTGCCATCCTCCTGCATGTCTGTATAGAGGATGGACCAACACCCTGGCTCTCAGTTCCTTCACAATCTCAGCGTTAATGGTCTTCTCCATGCCCCTTGAGCTGTTCCTTCTCATGTCAATAACCTGGATCTTGCTGGCTTCTGGATTTTCTCTCCACCTCAGAATATTTCAGTTCATTTATGCCACTGTTTTATAGCAGTCTCCTTTCCTTCAGTCTCTCATACGTAATGACTCTCAGTGTTCTTGCCCTTTTACTTTATAAAGATATTTAATTTCTAGCCCCCCCTTTTTTTGCTATATCTACCAGTCTTCCTTCATGCCAATTTCATTCCTTTCCAACTTTGCTTCCATGATTTACCCCTTGAGCCATCTTTCTGTCAGTATCCTCAGATTCTCTACGTATTCATTCTTCCTCCATACCCACCTGGCAATACCTTAAACCTGTGTCATTCCAAATGTCTACTCTCACCTCTACCCAGGCTGTGGAGCTCTGCTGGAGCCATTAACATAGTTTTCCAGATTCATTCCACTAGACGTGTATGGCTTTGATCTCAGCCAAAGACTTAGCATTACCCAGCGACCCTTCCCTGGTTATTTAGTCATCTCTCTGTAGTATTTTCCAATGTGGCTATTTCAGAATCCCCATGCTTCTCAGATTTCTGACCCTACCTCTTCCCTGTTACTCTTAACAACAAATCTTGACAACACATATTAAAGAAAACAGAAACAAGAAGGTTACTTCCTCAATTCCTGCCACCGTATTTAAAACTTAACCCATATCCACATCTACCATTTTCTTTTTCCTCCGGTTTCAATGGATGATGTGGATTTCTCTCAAAGATACTCTCTCAATCTGCATTCTGGATGATCCCTTCTGGTGTCCCTGAAGAACTGCTTTGCTGATTGCATCTTCACTCTTCTACATAGATTTGTTAACATCAATATTTAACATAGTCAATTTTCTCCCTTCTTACCAAACAGTTCCTGGCTTGGCCTGTGACTGCTCTCCCCACCTTCACACGGGTTATGGGAACTACATATAATATTCAATTATGTGGCTACCATAATCCAGTTTTGCTGAAATATATTTTTTAGTCTGGGGTCAGTGTTAGTCTCCTAAAACACAAATCATTTTCACGGCTTCCCCATATAAAAACCTCCAAAGGCTCCCATTACCCTCAGGATAAAATTCAAAATATTTAATATGGCTTACGAGATCTTTTACAACCTATCTCCTGCTACCAACTTAAAAACCTAAGCATCCACATTTTCTTCCCCCTCCATCACACCTTCCAGCCCCACTCTTCCCACAACCCCTCACCAATATAGGCTCTGTAAGTACTTTTTGAATGTATCTCTCATCTCTGGGCGTTTTAAAATACATGCTCTTATTAGAACATTTTCTCTTTTGTCTTGTTAAATTCTCATTCTTTAGGTTTCAGTTGTGAAGTTTCCCTTGAATAACTTCTTGGACACCCCACGCCTTTGTTTGACAATGTAGCCTCATAGTTAGCACTTATCCTCTGTCATGGCACTTTGCACACTCGTGGGATGCCCTGTTTACTGTGTTCACTAGGATGTCAGCTCCTGAAGGGCAGTGATCAACTGTATCTCACTTGCCTTTGTCTTCCTATTGCACAGTTCACTCACTTGTGTCAAGTGGATGTAGTTGGTAAACATTGTTGAGTAAATGTATCAAGGGTCACTGTCAAAGTATTGTACAATTTTGAAAAAAAAATTTAAATTAAAAAAGAAATTATTACATATTTTTAGAAAACTGAGTAATTCAAAAGCAGCTGAAATGTGTTCAAGTTAGTGGACAGGAGCTTCCTATTTAATACAATGATAAATAGTAATTAAGGGAAACCATCTCATTTTGGGGAATGTTTGGAAATAATGAGGCTGGAGGATCAGGAGTAGCCATTGCTAAGATACTGTTTTAAAGACTTATTTAGAGTTATTTTTTTCTTTAGAGATAAAAATACCTGTTCAGAAAAGTGATAAAAATGTTATATTTTGGTAGTATTTGCTGAACTATGATGGAGAGATAACTGAAAAGGAAAAGAAGTACAGGCATCTTTGGAGAGATTGCAGGTTTGGTTCCAGAACATGACAATATGAGCCTGGCTTTTGACTTAACTCAGTTTTCTGAAAGGGTGCAATAATTTCTTTACTAATTTAAATTTTTCCCAAAATTGTATAATTCTTCGACAGTGACCACTGATACATTTCTTTGACAATGTTTACCAACTACATCCACTTTGTACAATATGTTTATGTGCCTGGCCTAAATATAACTTTTATATGCACTAAGAAACCAAAAAATGAGTCAAACAAATTTTTTCATTTCTTAGTGCATGTAAAAGTTATGTTTAGGCTGGGCTGGGTGATTCACACCTGTAATCCCAGCACTTTGGGAGGCCAAGCTGGGTGGATCACTTGAGGTCAGGAGTTTGAGACCAGCCTGGCAAACACGGTGAAATCCTGTCTTTACTAAAAAGACAAAAATTAGCTGGGCATGGTGGTGTGTGCCTGTAATCGCAGCTACTTGAGAGACTGAGGCAGGAGGATTGCTTGAACCCAGGAGGCGGAGGTTGTGGTGAGCCGAGATTGTGCCTCTGTACTCCAGCCTGGGTGACAGAGAGAGACTCCATTTTGAAAAAAAAAAGTAAAAGTTATGTTTACATTATGCTGTAGTCTAAGTGTGCAATAGCATCATATCTAAAATAACAATGTACATACCTTAATTTAAAAAACACTTTATTGCTAAAAAGGGCTAAGAATCATCTGAGCTTCAGTGATTGATAAACCTTGTTGCTGGCAGAGGGCCTTGCCTCCATGTTGATGGCTGCTGACTAATCGGTGGTGATTGCTGAAGGTTGCGGTGACTGTGGCAATATCTTAAAGTAAGACAACAAAGAAGCTTAGACTGACTCTTCCTTTCATTCCATATTTCTTGGTAACGTGTGATATTATTTAGTAGCATTTTACCCACAGTAGAACTTCTTTCAAAATTGGAGATAATCCTCCCGAATCCTGCTGTTGTTTTTATCGGTTTATGGAATATTCTAAATCCTTTGTTGTCATTTCAACTATGTTCACAGCATCTTCACCAGGAATGGATTTCTTCTCAAAAAACTACTTTCTTTGCTCATCCATAAGAAATAACACCTCAGCTTTTCCAGTTTGATTATCAGATTGCAGAAATTCAATGACATCTTCAGGTTCTACTTCTAATTCTATATCTCTAGCTATTTCTACCACATCTGCAGAGACTCTCTCTACTGACATCCCGAACCCCTCAAAGTCATCCATTAGGATGGGAGTCAGCTTTCTCCAAACTCCTGCTAATGTTGATATTTTGACCTTTTCTCATGAATGTTCTTAATGGTGTCTAGAATGGTGAATCCTTTCCAGAAGATTTTTAATTTACTTTGCCTTGATCCATCAGAGGAATCACTATATGGCAGCTATGGCCTAACAAAAATGTATTTCTTAAATAATAAGACTTGAGAATCAAAATGACTCCTTGATCCATGAGCTGCTGAAGGAATGTCGTCCTAGCAGGCATAAAAGCAACATGCTCCTTGTACACCTCCATCAGAGCTCTTGGGTGACCAGGTGCATTTTCTATGAACAGTAATATTTTGAGACAAACCTTTTTTTTCCTGAGCAGTAGTTTTCAGTGTGCTTAAAATATTCAGTAAACCATTTTGCAAACAGATATTCTGTTAACCAGGCTTTATTATTGTATTTATAGATGACAGGCAGAGTAGACTTGGCATAATAATAATTATTATTATTTGAGACAGAGTTTCACTCTGTAGCCCAGGCTGGAGTGCAGTGGCATGATCTCAGCTCACTGTAACCTCTGCCTCCCAGCTTTAAGCAATTCTCCTGCCTCAACCTCCAGAGTAGCTGGGATTACAAGCGTATGCCAGCATGCCTGGCTAATTTTTGTATTGCTAGGAGAGGTGGGGTTTCACCATGTTAGCCGGGCCAGTCTTGAACTTCTGGCCTCAGGTGATCCACCCACCTTGGCCTCCCATAGAGTTGGGATTACAGGCATGAGCTACTGCACCCAGCCAGCATAATTCTTAAAACCTTACTATATAGTTTAGCTATGTGACCCTCCAAACCTCATGTTGAAATTTGATCCCCAATGTTGGAGGTAGGACCTGGTGGGAGGTGTTTGGATTGTGGGGGCCACATCCCTCAGAATGGCTTGATGCTATCCTCACAGTAATGAGTGTGTTCTTGCTCTATTCATTCCGTGAGAGCTGGTTGTTAAAAAGAGTCTGGCATCTCCCTCCCCACTTGCTTTCTCTCTCTCTCTCTTTCTCTCTCTGTCTCTCTTCCCCTCTTTCTCCCCCTGTGATCTCTGCCTGCTCCTCACTCTCCACCATAAGTGGAAGCAGTCTGAGGTTTTAACCAGAAGTGAACGTTCGTGCCGTGCTTCTTGTACAGCCTGCAGAACCATGAACCAATTAAACCTGATTTCTTTGTGAATTACCCAGCTTTGCATATTTCTTTATAGAAATGCAAATATGAACCAAGACAGAGCCCTGGGATATTCAGAATGGTAAATGAGCATTGGCTTTTGCTTAAAGTCACCAGTTGCATTAGCCTCTAACAAGAGAGGCAGCCTGTCTTTTAAATCTTTGGCTTCTCTTCTCTAGCTATAAAAGTCCTAAATGACATGTTACTCCAGTATAAAGCTGTTTTATCTGCGCTGAAAGTCTGTTGTTTAGTGTGGCCGCCTTTATTATCTTAGCTGGATCTTCTGGATAAGTTGCTGCAGCTTCTACATCAGCACTTGCTGTTTCACCTTGCACTTTTATGTTACAGAGATGGTTTCTTTTCTTAACCTCATGAACCAACCTCTGCCAGCTTCAAATATTTCTTCTGCAGCTTCCTCACCTCTCTCAGCCTTTCTAGAACTAACAGGATTTAGGGTCTTGCTATGGATTAGCTTTGGTTTAAGAAAATATTGTGGCTGGTTTGATCTTCTATTCAAATGACTCAAACTTTCTCCATATCGGCAGTAAGCCTGTTTTGTTTTCCTCTCATTCATGTGTTTGCCGGAGCGGCACTTTTAATTTCCTGCAGGTTTTCCTTTGTATTCACAACTTGGCCAACTGTTTGGCTCAAGGGGCTTAGCTTTCAGCCTGTTTCAGTGTTCGATGTACCTTCTTCAATAAGCTTAGTCCTTTCTAGCTTTTAGAGCAATAAAAACACATAATTTATAGATTAAGTTCACTGTCTTACATGGGCACAGCTCCTGATGCTCTCAAATAATTACCATAGTAACACCAAAGACTAGTGATCACAGATCGCTATACCAGATATAATGATAATGAAAAAGATTGAAATTCTTAGATGTGACACAGACTCAAAGTGAGCACATACTGTTAGAAATGTGGCTTTGATAGACTTGGCAGATGCAAGATTGTCACTAACCTTCAGTTTGTAAAAATTGCAGTATTTGTGGAGTGCAATAAGGCAAAGGGCAATAAAACAAGGTAAGCCTGTATTTAATCAATATTTCTAGAAATGACTTAGGGCTCTACCAGGTTCATATTTCTCCCTTCTCACCAAGCAGTCACTCTTTGGCCTGACTCTGCTCCTCCATCTACCTTCAGCTTGTGTAGGGCTCACTATCATCCATGTTTTCCTGATATCTATTTTCAAGACCTATAACTTATTTATCTGGTACCAGATGCAATGCCTGGCACAGAGTATTGCCGAATAAATACATATTAAATAAATAAATGAAGATAGAGGTGCCCTCTTTGATCCAGGTCTATAATTTTTCTTTTCATGTTATTCTTCAAAAGGGATCGCAGTTCTTTTTCTTATCCTATGCTTCTTCTTGTGAGAGTTCAGGAGTAGGAAGTTGCTTTTCCTTATTGTCACATAGTTTCTTTACATATGGTATGATCAATGGCAGACACTAATTTTATCAGATCAGGTTCTACTTTGGCTGCTTCTGTGGAGGTGTGAATCTCAAAAAAGTGGTGCCTTCTGCAATCTCTATTACTTATGAAATTGGAGGCAGTCTATTTCCTTGCTCTTTCTTCTATCAATACATTTGCCATGATCTTCATTCTCTCAGAAGTGACCTTACACAATCTTTCTCTTTTATCTTATAAAACATATTTTGGCGTGTTTACTCACCCAGTTTTCTTCCCATCCCATTGATCATGAGAGCGAAATTGCATTAGACTGAAACAAGCCTTGCTCCCAGGGCTGCTGACCAAAGGCAGTTCACAGCCCTGGGGACGTCTTCTCCCCAGTGTTCAAACCTCACATTCCATTCTGGTCATGCTTTCCGTTGTTAATCCTGGCTTTAGATGAAGCCCAGCTTAGAAGCCAAGGATGTGTTAAGTAGTTTCCAGTGACCAATTTTGATCTTTGACTGTAAATGTAATTTTCAACCTATGCATATGAGTCATGTAAGTTGGCTATTTGATGAGAAGTAAGGGCACCATGTTAGTTTACTTAATTGAGTATTCATAAACTCCTTATAAAGTTGTGACAATCTAGCAAAAAATCCCCCAGCGTTTACCTTAGCACACATTTAGCAGAAATACATACTCTTTGCTAAGGGATATTTCTTCTCAAGAGATTGTCTTGAAAAGAGTGTACTGAAAATG
The DNA here is from genome assembly GCF_049354715.1 of Callithrix jacchus. Lineage (NCBI taxonomy): Eukaryota > Metazoa > Chordata > Mammalia > Primates > Cebidae > Callithrix > Callithrix jacchus. The sequence continues at coordinate 49,822,956 of NC_133504.1, forward strand.
ACAGACACAAATATCCCCACAAGAGAAGACAAACATAGCTTGTACGTGCCTGTAAATACTGTATTTTCTGTGGTTCAATTGGCAAATGCTCATGACATACCCTAAAACATCTATTAAGATGTCCAATCCCTGACAGACCCTTACCCAAAAGTAGCTAATAACTATTCTTGTTACACCTTCCGACAGCTAAACCACAGGAGCCGAAACAAGCACCCAGCTTTATTCTGGTCTGGCTCATGTATTCATTCAACATATATTTATCTTGTTCTTCCAGTGTCCCAAGCACCATTATTGGTGCTGGAGATACGTCAGTAAACTAGGTATGATCCTTGTTCATGACCAGTGGAGGCAATTAGAAGACAGGTGATTAATAGACAAAAATATCAGATAGAGAAAGTGCCAGGTAGAGTATTTAAAAAGTGGATTATGTAGAGCATAACAGAAGGTTTGGGGAGGAGAGATTTTAGATTGTAAGGCTGGGAAAGGCTCTCCTAGGGAGATAACACTTAAACTGAGAACTGAGGACAGGGAGGAGCCAGCCAGCCAAAGATAACAGAAGGGCAGGCTCCACAGTGGCCCAAAGTCAGGCATAAGCTTGGTATGTTTTCAGGAAAGAAAGAAGGCCCCCAAGTAGTGAGACTTTGGTCCTTTAAGATGAGACCATATAAAGCAAGATACGAAGCATGTGTTTTTATCTTAAGGCACTGGCGACCTCAAGGCCTGGCTGCTCTGGGAAAATGGAGGCAGAGTGAATGAATGGAGGCCAGTTAGGAGACTGTTTTGAGAGTCCAGGCAAGAGAGGGTACTGACTGGGATCAGGATGGCTGCAGTAGGGATGGAGGGAACCAGGTAAATGTGGGAACTATTTTATCAGGGAAGTTGACAGCAGTTACTCTTAGCTGGGATGTGGGACTAAGGAAATAAGGGGACCCAGGATAATTCCCAAGTATACTTTTATTTCCTTTTTCTTCATTAGGCTTGTTGACTCTGCACTTAAAAACCTCAGAAGCACCTAAGCTTTTGGTGTTCCAGGAAATAACCACAGGAAGCTTCCAAAACTAGGGGCCAAGGAGCCAGTATGTCCCTCCAGTCTTTACAGGCTGTGATTTATTTTCATTCATTGATATTCATTTTAGTGAAGCTGTTTGGTTAACAGAAAAAATTTATACAAACAATTGATAAGAGCTTTGCTTTGAAAGTTATATTTTATGAAAAGTATATACTGTTTCATATTGAAATGACTAAAATGACTCTCTGTCCTCAACTTGTTGTTTAAGGAGAGAAGTGTGAGTAACATTTGTTTGGGGTTTTTAGCACTACTATGGTTACAGTGTGACGGTTGAAAATGTGCTATCCAGCACATTATTAGTTATTCCATTTCTTGATAAAGCAGACATTTACAAACAAGGCAGAAGCAGGGAGTATGGTGGGGGTGGGGGAGCTGAACTCTGTGAAACGCTTAACCTTTTAACATAGTTCAACAAAGTTTAGATTTCTGGCAAACCGCCTCGACTTTGTAAGGCTGTTCATGGTTGCAAAACCCGAAAAGACCTTAGTGCTTAAATTATTCTGGCTCAAAAATTGAGGCAATGTGAAGCAAGCAAAGGGAAAAAACAAACACAGCCTGATAGCTACATTTGGACTCATAGCACAGAGTAATTAATTTGGAAAAGGATGCTGGGGGTGGTGATTACAACCTACAGTTCCTTGGAGGTCTTTCAGCTACCTCTGCCAAAAGAACAAATGCTACCCAAAGGGAAAGCAAGTTCAGTATGAAAGGTAAAGAAGGACCTTAAGAACATATGACAAACCAAATATGTCATAGATTAGACACTCGTGTCTACGGCCATACAACCCTGAACATGCTGATCTTGTCTGATCTTGGAAGCTAAGCAGGATTGAGCCTGGTTAGTACTTGGATGGGAGAGAGAAGTGCTTGTTTCCCAGAACCACACCAACTGTCCTCACAAAGAGCAGTGGCAAAGACTCATTAAGAAATACAGGTCTTAAGCACTTTTCCTGAAAAGACTTGTCTCATCCAGAAATGAGCATGTAGGTTATAATACTGACAGTGTCAATGACAGCATCTTCTAGCCAAAGAGAATGGAGAATTTGCAACTAGCCAGAAGTAATCACATATTTCATTATACCTGCCTTTGTCTGGTATGTGTCAACATTTCTGTTGGTTTGAATTCCTAGGAGTTTGTCTAAAATGTGTCAGAATGTATGGATAATTTGTGAATAAGGAAGTGTAGGCTGGGCACAGTGGCCCATGCCTGTAATCCCAGCACTTTGGGAGGCTGAGATAGGCAGGTCACCTGAGGTCAGGAGTTTGAGACCAGCTTGGCCAACATAGCAAAACCCTGTCTCTACTGAAGATACAAAAATTAGCTGGGTGTGGTGGCATGTGCCTGTAATGCCAGCTACTTGGGCAACTGAGGCAGGAGAATCGCTTGAACCCAGGAGGCAGAGGTTGCAGTGAGCCGAGATCACGCCATTGTACTCCAGGCTGGGTGACAAGAGCAAAACTCTATCTCAAAAAAAAAAAAAGGAAATTTTAAAATGATAATTATTAAAATAATTATGGATGAATGTAGTACAGTGTTTCCCACATGTGGTCCTCAGAATCCTAATTCTGAGGGATGCACTGTAGATGGCAAAGGGATTAATTTAAATATTAGTTTCTGGGTCAGTAAATTTGAGAAGCTTTTGAATGTTGCTTAGATTTCTCTACAATAGTATGTCTCCTTTTCAAAGTCTTTAACAGTTTTATGTGCATTGTGAAGCTCTAGAAGGGGAACAGAGTACCCATTTTTTTTTCAAATATATTTGATCACAAAATTATCTCTATAACCTGTCCTCCTCCCACTATTTTGGTGGATTATATCATCAAACACATATTCTGAGGGCATACCTGGTAATGCAATATGCATCCTAGGCATGTCTGCAAATGAGTGTGTTTTCACATGGGGGCTCAAGAGCAGTGGAGAAAGAATCAGACAAACAGTAAAACAAATGGAGGAGCTGGGTAATTCAGTTCAATTCAGCAATTTTACAATGTGAGATTCAAGATTTCTGCATTCCTCTCGGCTTTCCTTCCTAATTGCAATATGGCTGCTGTAACTCTGACCCTGCCACATCTGCATCAGATATAGGAAAAAAGTAGGAGAAAGGAGAAGGATGTGGGAAGGGCTGTTTTTGTAATCAAGAAAATAAAAAGTTTCCAGGAGCACCCCAGCAGATTTGTGAAGAAAAGAAGTCAAAGCCATTTATACCTTTTCATACTAAGCCTTTCCAGAATTTTCATGTTGACTCCTATTTGGGGTAACACTGGAATTATTCTTTAATAGAGAAATGCCTCTGCATTTTGCTTTGTGAGAATGGTATTGAAAAGTACATGCAAGTTGGAGAAATTTTGTAATTACAAAGTGTCAGAGCTAGAGAGGCTTCATTACAGATCACTTAGATCATCTAGCCAGTGGTTTTCAAACACTACATTTTTTAAGGTGTATTTTTCATATTAAATGGAATCTTCAGTCAGAAGACCAAAGGCAAGTGACATAAAACCAAGTCCTTCTCCTTAAGCAAATTATCTGAGTCTCCAAAGTTTCTCAGATGAAAAAACACCTGTTTAATTGTATCTGCTCATTTTGTAGATAGTAACATTGAGTCCTAGAAAATTGAGTACCCTTAGAGGATCTCATAACTCCATTATGAGGGCAGGTATGTTCAGGATTCAGCATGTTGGCTGACTCCAAGCTTTTAAATCAGTGATGAATGCAATGAGTTGAGCCATAGTAAGTCTCTATTTCTTCATTCTCCCATTCTTCTAAAGCGGGGGATAAAATCATGTTTCTGAGGCCTGGGAAACAGAGGACAACACAAAGGGTATTACCCAGTACTCAGCCACGTCCTCCACTTCCAGATCCTCGGGGTCCCGGGTCTGAGCTTCCCCTCATATGGCCCCAAGAGAGCTGGGAGGCTCATAGCAGCACATCTCTATTTCTTCATTCTCCATTCTCCTAAAGTGGGGGAAAAAATCATGTTTCTGAGGCCTGGGAAACAGAGGACAACACAAAGGGTATTCCCCAGTACTCAGCCACGTCCTCCACTTCCCGATCCTCTGGGTCCCGGGTCTGGGCTTCCCCTCACATGGCCCCAAGAGAGTTGGGAGGCTCATAGTAGCACATCGGCTGAAGTGAGGTTGCCTTTCACGGAACACCAAGCAGCACTGGAACAGGAATGACAGCAGGAATTCTCATTCTCAAACAAATACTTTGTCCCTTAAAAACAATCAATTTTTATTTTTTGAAAAACTGCTTGTTCTCAGTTCCAAGCCTTGAAATCCTTCTAGTGAGTTGGTTCTATTACACACAGACAGTGAGAAGAAACATATCTAGAATGAACTACAAATGACTCCTCTGGCACCTATTATGCCCTCGTGCTTCATGGGCAGCGTTGTTACCATGATATGATTACTTTTCAAGTCACGCTGATAGTTTTTGGATTAAATGCACCCATGGGACAAATGGCGATGTTTAGAACATGGGTGACCCGTCAGTGTTAGGTGGATCTTGCATAGGCCACAGATTGGTGAACTGGGAACCAAATGTGTTACCTAAGTTTACTTTGTGAGGCATGCCTGGCATTTTAAAATTTTTGAATGAGTTTTTAAGGTATTTCATCTAAAAATTTAGAATTCCTTTTTCTCTTCAAAAAAATCAGAAGACTGGGCAATACTACCTCCAAATCTTAAAGATGACTGATGTGATAACGTTTGATCTGAGCTGTGTGGTATCTGCTTCCTTTAGATGAGACATGCGCTCCTCAGTTTTCTCCAGTTCCCTGTTGTGAGGCCACCACAGGGGCTTGGTGCTTTTTTATAGTATTCAATATTTTTTTAAGACCATGCGCCTGTTAAAAGTCAAATAAGTGTTTGGCAGAGAGGGTCCGTAATTCTTACATAGAATTGGCTTAACATACCTGATTTAATGGCCCTGTGAGCATTTGAGTTTACCACTCCCGTACAATGTGTGAATGGATAACACTATTTTGCATGAATTCTGTCATAAACATTTTTTTCCATATTTTAGCATCTCTAGAATTGGGAAGCATCTTAGATTTGCTGTCACTGGGCAGCAGCTATAGGGAGGTAAGTGGTTACTGCCTGTAAACTTGGTCATAACTGTTCATGTTGTTATTATCAATTGAGTTTATATCTAGTGTTGGAAAGGTGCAATACCAACAAAGCCATTGGTTTTAAATTACTACTGAAAACATCTTCAACAAGATTATGCTATTGCTCAGTATTGACACAAAAAGTGACTTTAATATGCAGAAAGGCAGAGAAACAGCAACTTGCTATGAATTTGATATTAGTGAAGAAAAAGTTCCTTGTATCCATCCACTGAATGTCCCCAGGCCCTTTTTGACTCTACCCTGTCCCTTGACTATACCTCCCCATTTTTCCTTGCTATATTCAGAGTTGAGCTAATGCTATACTGTGGTTTCAAAAATTCCTTGTATGGATAATGACTATGTTTCCTTCTTTTCTTGGAAAGAGGATCTAAGCACTTTAGGAGACCTAAGAAGGGGAAATCTTACAGGTCTATGAGGCTGTGTTACATTTTGTTATTGAGGTAAGTACAAAAGAATTCTTATTAGAGGCCAAGCAGTGCAACCAAAGGCAAGAGAAAATGCCAAATAGTTTGTAACGGATAAAAAGAAATTTCCGGACAAAGGCTGTGTGGGCCACCCAGGCTTCACAGAGGACTATCATTAAGTTGTATCTGGGGTTGATTGGAGATATATCCTCTTTTTTGTATTAGTACTGGTAAGGAGGCCCTGAGCTAGACAGTATTTAAAGCAGTTGGAACATGTGTTTTTCAGGAATGATTGCAATATGGGAAAAGAAGACTCAGTATAGGACTGAGCTCAATTCTGAATATAGCAAAGACAAGTGGGGAAGTATAGCCAAAGAACAGGGTAGAGTGTGTGTTGGGGGGTGGTTCAGTGGCTGGGAAATTACTTAGAGGAGAGAGATCAAGGGCAGGGGAAGTTTTGGGAAACTGACTTAACAGGATTCTTGCTATAACTGGGCTGTGCCTGTCCAGGAAGGGTGGAAGCCAGGCTGAGACCTTAGTTAGGAAGAGGGCTCAGAGGAACCTGACTGAAGTTTGGTCAAGGAGAGTTTTTGTCAGTGCATCAAATAATGGCATATTTCCCCATCCATGATGTCTTAGATTCAATAAATATGATGAAACAAAGCCAGAAAATAGGAAGGACTTACTGCCTCTACTAACTATCAACATGGCCCCTTCTGCTACTGTTCATCTCTTTTTCAGAATTGCTTCCCCTCTTTTTGACTACTGAGTGAAAAAGAAATGGAGGCAAGATGCTTAAATGGCATGACTCTTAGGAAACAGCAAGTGCAGCTGTGGCAGAAAATAGAACCTGACACCACAACCCAAGATGCCTCTAAAACTCTAAAGGCAGAGCAGCCCAGACCAACACACCTGAGAACTATCTTCCCAAGTATTTCCAAGTTCAAAAAGAGACATTTAATGAAAACCCCTACAGTTTCACAGGAAGCCACAACCAAAGGGCTAGGTGAACCTGACCTGTTGCCTTGAAGGCACCAAAACCTGCTGTCCAGGACAGTGACACATCCATCCCCTGTCATGTGTTATTACTTATAGTATGTGTCATGGGACAAATGTTTGTTATTAACAGAAGTTCCACAGATGAGTTTTATCATCCGTTTTCTGGTCCACTCCAATTTAACAACGATTTTATATTTTGCCTGCAGGCTAGAGAGCTGAGTTTATGCCAAAGACATTTCTATTTTAGCTGTCATGGCCCAAAATGAACACTTTGTTTTAAAAACGAACTGGAAAAATAACAGACAAGAAGAAAAAATGTAATTTCTTTATTTGACATTTTGAAAATAATTTAAATTCTAACCAACAAATAGCTGTTTGGTTCAGTTATCTTTCCAGAAAGTGAGATACTGGCTTTGGTATTAGAAACAAATAGTCTTTGCTTAGCAAAAGGCCCTCTTCATAACACACGTTTAGGGAGTAGTTTGACTTTATTGCTATGCTGAAAGACACTGTGAAATGGCCTGGGGAGGTGTGCATTCATTTCAGTATTTTCTGTTTCTCACATTTATATGCCATGATATCAACCAAATAAATTGCTAGCATTGGAATGGCCCCATCATATCCTGTTTGGTAAAAGTCTTTGACGTTCAGGCTTAATTAGCATATTTTTTAATTGGCAAAACAAAATGGAAATGGCCTTGCCAAAAAATTAACCACCTTTCTTCAGAAGGAAAACCAGAACTCAAGGTAAAATATTACTTTCTCCAGCAAATGTATGCTTTCACTTTTAAATTGCTAAGTTATAGTGTTTTGGGGCTGGCATTTTTCATACCTTCTACAATTTTCTAATGGTGAGATTTTGGTGATTGCGTTTTAAAGTACAATTACAACATATTTGAAAGCCAAATGATAATAGCCACTGTTATTGCTAGAAATGTTGCACTTGAATAGAATTAGAGTAGAATTGAATAGAATGTATCCTCTCCCTCTTGATACATCATTACCTTGGCCTGCCTTCAGCAAGAATTCAGGTGGAATATGTCAGAAGCTTATTTGGGTGGAGCACATCAACGTAGTTTTAAAGTTTTATATTTGGTGTATTTCCCGAGTTCCCAGGGCAATAGACAAACTTAGTAGGTGAATAACAGTTTGCATAGTATCTGATATTGAGTAGGCACTTACAAATATTTGTTGAATAAACTTTGCATATGTATGTACAAATACTTGAAATGTATACACTATCAATAAAATTAAAATTAGGACATGTCCCACAAATATCACATTTAATATTACTTAACAAGTAAACTCAATATATTTATAATAATGATGATAATTCTTATAGGTGAGTTATAAATTAATTTTTTATTATTAACTCTCAAGTTCACTCACTGTTTCTGCTGTCATCTCCACCTCAGGTAGTACCCTAAGACCACAGTAAATTCTAGAAAGTGTCTCTGATAAGAAGGCCACAAGTCATTTCTAGAGCAATTCCTAGACCCAAACTATGTCAAGTCACAGAGAGCTGCACCTTCATCCTTTAAGAGAACAAGGACCAAGAAGAATCTTTTCACTGGTTTTATATGGTTGAGAGGAGGAAAGCAAGAAGAAACATCATTCATTTATTCATTGATATATTCCAGCTATTTGTGGAGAAGGGACAAAATATATAAAATTCCAGGTGGTAGAAGAAAGCCATTTATGTAGAAACATGATCATCCTGTTGCAACTTTACCTAAATGTTCTCAAGAACTTCTCAGTGAATTAAAGTTAACTTGATTTGGGAGGAATTTGGAAAAGTTTGAGTCTAAGTCATATTGATAGTGGAGATTTACCATGTGGCAAACCAGGCAATGTACAAGGGTGGTTCTCCAAGAGAGACTAATGCCAAGATTGCTAAGTTTATTTAGACTGACAAAAAAAATCACTTCTTCACCCAATTTGAGTCTTCTGAGGAGTCCTCTTTCTATCTAGGTCTTGTCCATAGGTTCTGTCATTGGCCCACTAGTCCAGCTTTAGCAAGAATCCTACTAGGTCTGTGATAGGGTTTGGCTGTGTCCCCACCCAAATCTCATCTTGAATTGTAGCTATGTAATCCACATGTGAAGTGGGAGGGATTTAGTGGGAGGTAATTGAATCATGGGGGCAGATTTTTCCTTGCTGTTCTCTTGGTAGTGAATAAGTATTGCAAAATCTGATGCTTTTATAAAGGACAATTCTCCTGCACACGTGCTCTTTCCTGCTGCCATGTAAGATGTGACTTTTCTCCTTATTCACCTTCTGTCATGATTGTGGGGCCTCCCCAGCCATGAGGAACTATGAGTTCATTAAACCTCTTTTTCTTTATAAATTACTGAGTCTCAGGTATTTCTTCATAGCAGTATGAAAATGGACTAATATAGTCGGGTTAGTGAAAATCTCCTGCCTTTGGGATCTGGTCACCCTCCATGTCTGATCAAATTCCTCATCCTCTCACTCTTGATACATCACTACCTTGGCCTGCCTTCAGCAAGAATCCTGTTAAGTCCAGCTCTCAAGAATCCCCTGGCCTTGATATTTCATCTTGGTAATGTTCCCTCCACTGGCCCTGACTCTGTTCCTTGCTATAAATCCTTACTTGTCTTTGTTGTATTTGGAGTTGAGCCCCATTTCTTTTCCCCACTGCAAAACCTTCATTGCAATAGTGTCTCTTGAATAACATCTTCCTTACTGCCTTAAGCAAACAAGTATCATGAACAATTTTCATTTAACAAAATGTAAATATTACTATAGCTATTCTATAACATGTAGCTTAAATTGCTAAATTATTAATCCTCTATTAAATTTTAAGTCAATCTAGGCATGTTAGAGATGGTATTCTACAATGGTTATAATCTGAATAGTTAAGACCCCTATTTGCAGATTTATATTTCAGGCAATAGAAATCTCTGTACTGGCATGTCAAAATTGATAATATTTGATTTTCTTTGTAATTCTATGTATTTTATTTTATTCATTTGTCTATTGATTTAGCCAAACTCTTAAAGAGATTCATGGCACAAAAATGACTTTAAAAAGAAAACCCTGGATTTATTCTATTGAAGTATTTTAAAAATGCAGTAATATACTTTATTTAACCCAATATGTCTAAAACATTATCATTTCACCATGTGCTCAATATAAAAATCATTAATAAGATATTTTACATTTTTTATGCTGACTTGTTAAAAATGCATTAATTTTATACTTATAGTATATTTCAATTCAGACTTACTACATTTCTGAAATAATTTGTAAAAATAATAAATCAGAAAGACTATATTCTGTGTGCCTAAGCTTGGTAGAACTTTGAACTGATGTCATATCAGGGAATCTTCCTGTTAAGACAGCATTGGAAGAGATAAGTTGAGAAGACCGAGAGAAACATAAAACAAGTTGGCAGGATTTCAGTATGGATGGAAATTTATAGGTTTGCAGTCCAGGACTTTACCAAGTCTAGCTCTACGGTAAATCATAGCTGAATTGTTTTCCGATGAAGTTCAAATTTAGAAATTAAAGAGAAATTACAAATGTTACTAGATTTAGCTTCTGGAAAATAAATGTCTCAACCATATTTACTGTATAATGTCATTGACCTCTGTTAATTAATTGGGAGAAAAATGGTTTGGCTGTTTGCTTGGTTGTTTAGCGGACTAAAGGTCTAACTGTATGAATACAGAGCAGCACCACCCACCTCGATCTGCTCTACCCCATTTGCTGGGTGTATGAGGAGACAATGTGAGCTCTGTATTCTGACTTTGTTGGCTGAGTGGATGTAGGGTTGATGTTGGGCTGACATTTATTGAGCATCTAGTTAGCCAGGCACTGTAATAGGTTCTGGGGAGGCTACAAAGGTAAGTGAGAGAATTTCTTCAGATGACTACATTGTTTGGGCATAGAAGAGAATCACCATTTCTGTAGAATGTGAATATTTTGTTAAATGGCAGTTTTATGAATTTGAACAGTTCTCCTTTTACCCTAATTTCTTATCAGGAAATAATTAGATGATCTAGTTTTCCCTATAGAATTTTCCAGATCATTAATATTCCCTGTCATACCAAGCACCAAATGTGAGCTCTTTGAGCAGGGCACCACATAGAAAAGGAGCTTTATCATGCTGGTGAGTCCCAAGATGTCCATGGGGCATGGCCTAGGAGGCCTGGAAGGCCCTCCTGACCCAACAGGTTTCTCCCAGGTTGCCCAAAATAGTCACTTCACTGGGTAGCAATACATTAGAAATTCTTTGGATTAGTAAGTATTGATTATACCTCTTAATGACTCTTTGAGCCCACCTTCTCTGAGAAAGTAGAAGTTTTCACAAGATAGGGTAGGCTGAATATGAGCCACTGTAGGAGGTGAGGTCAAATGGGGCAGAGCAGATCGAGGTGGGTGGTGCTGCTTGCAGCATGCAGCATGAAGGCCGTAGAGAAACCCACCGGCAACCTGAGAAAATTCCATCCATTTCCAAGAGTGTCCTTGTAGAGTAGTGCGATGGGGCAACCCTTCCAATTAGAGGAAGGGTGCAGAAGCCAGTGTTGAGAGCAGAGGGATGATGCCCCCTGACTTTGTCCTGAGTAGGGTCCTCTCACCCTGTAACTCCACAAAGTTGACCTCTGGCAGTGCTGCCTTGCTCATTGGACTGACTATAAATGATGATACATTGCTTTTGAGAATTCTTCAGAGCACAATGAAATGCAAGCAGCAACATTCAAATAAGATTTTGTTGGCCACTTATGGATAACTGAAAGCAAAGAGAAATAAGAACACACAATTAAGTGATTTAGATTTTAACGAATAACTCCTTTGTCTTCAGGCTGTAGTCCAGTAGATCCAGGCCAGGTGTGTGGCAGAGGCCTTTTTCCTCCCTGTTCTGAGGATGTCCTCTAGCACATTTAGGCCCCTCTAGGCCCATAGAGATGCTGACCAAAAAAGGAAGCCTCGAGAGGTAGGAGTTATCACTCCTGTGGACTGTAACTTTATTAATGGCACAGATCACATCTGTTTTACTCACATTCTTTCATTAAACATTTTTTCACTGAGCATCCACCCTATGCCAGATGCTTGGGATACATCAGGAAGCCAAAGAGACAAAAACAAAACATTTTCAAGTAACAGACAATAACAAAACATAAAAAAATAAGTTTGGTTAGAGTGAAATAAATGCTAGAGGACATGATTGATAGGTAAAAGGGGACTGGAAATTCCAGTGGGGAGTTTGCATGTTTGTGGGGGTGGAGTGGGGTATTTCTGCAATGCAAAATAGGGTGGTAAGGGGAGCCTCACAGAGAAGGTGAAATGTAAGACAAGATTTGAAAGATGTGCACAAATGAACCATGTGAATATACAGAAGGAGAGCAGGAGGCAGAGAGAAGCACCAGCACCTTGGCCTTAAGTTGGTCACTATTAGATAATTAGAGGAAGAGTGCTAATTGGAGGGTGCAGAGGCTGGGGACTAGGAGGTGAGGTCTAACTGTACGACACACCTTGGGTGTATGAGGAGAAAATGTGAGCTCTGTATTCTGACTTTGTTGGCTGAGTGGATATAGGGTTGATGTTGGGTTGACATTTATTTAGCATCTAGTTAGCCAGGCACTGTAATAGGTTCTGGGGAGGCTACAAAGGTAAGTGAGAGAATTTCTTCAGATGACTACATTGCTTGGCCATGGGAGTTTGTTTATAAATGTGATAGGAAGGATGGTCTCAGAGAGGGAGGAGGGATGAGGGGTCATGGGAACCCAAAAGTCCATAATAAGGACTTTAGCTTTTCTTGAGTGAAATGCAGAGCTACTAGAAGGTTTCAAGTGATGAGTGGCATGATTTGAACTTAAATTTTATCAGAAATATCTGTGGGGTGGTGCTGAGAATGGACTATAGGGAGGCAAGGTGAAAGCTGAGGCGCCAGTGTAGAGACCATGGTGGATGAGAGCATGGTGACAGTGGTGAAAAGAGGTCAGTCTCTGGATCTATTTTGAAGGTAGAGCCAACAGGATTTCCTGACAGATAAAATGTGGACTGTGAAAGGAAGGAAAGCATCATGTCTTTTAGGAAGAAAGGCATCAAGTCTTTTGGTTTGTACAACTGGAAGCATGGGAAGGAGTGGGTGACACATGTTGGGAGGTTGGAATGTGAGTTTAGTTGTGCACACATAGAATTAAAGATGCTCATTAGGTATTTGGTGGAAACACTGAATGCACAGTTGGATATACAGTTTCTAGTTTTGGGCAATTATTTGAGCTGGAAAACACTGCCAGATAGGTAGTAAGAACTCAATAAATATTCATTGAATGAATGAATGGGTGAATGAATGCATTTAAAGTCTGTCTTCCAAGGTTGGATTTTCTGTCTGAGGAGCTTTCTTTTCCCCAGATAATTGTCACAAAAATATAAACTTTCGGTAGTGGAGACATCAATCCATATAACATAATAAGACCATACTGTCAAAATATAGCAGAGTAAGTCTAACATGTGTATAGGTACAAATACGTACTTATTTATAAACTGGTTGGGCATGGGTGCATGTGTTGGTTAGGTGGCAGCTATTATAATTCTTTTTATTTTTAATTTTTTATTGGATTTTAGGTTTTGGGGTACATGAGCAGAGCATGCAAGACAGTTGCGTAGGTACGCACATGGCAGTGTGCTTTGCTTTGCTTCTCCCCTTCACCCACATTTGGCATTTCTCCCCAGGCTATCCCTCCCCACCTCCCCCTCCCGCTGGCCCTCCCCTTTTCCCCCCAATAGACCCCAGTGTTTAGTACTCCCTTTTCTGTGTCCATGTGTTCTCATTTTTCATCACCCGCCTATGAGTGAGAATATGCGGTGTTTCATTTTCTGTTCTTGTGTCAATTTGCTGAGGATGACGTTCTCCAGATTCATCCATGTCCCCACAAACGACACAAACTCATCATTTCTGATTGCTGCATAATATTCTATGGTGTATATGTGCCACATTTTTCCAATCCAGTCTATTATCAGTGGGCATTTGGGTTGATTCCAGGTCTTTGCTATTGTAAACAGTGCTGCAATGAACATTCGTGTACATGTGTCCTTATAGTAGAACGATTTATAGTCTTTTGGATATATACCCAGTAATGGGATTGCTGGGTCAAATGGAATTTCTATTTCTAAGGCCTTGAGGAATTGCCACACTGTCTTCCACAATGGTTGAACTAATTTACACTCCCACCAACAGTGTAAAAGTGTTCCTTTTTCTCCACATCCTCTCCAGCATCTGTTGTCTCCAGATTTTTTAATGATCGCCATTCTAACTGGCGTGAGATGGTATCTCAATGTGGTTTTGATTTGCATCTCTCTGATGACCAGTGACGATGAGCATTTTTTCATATGATTGTTGGCCTCATATATGTCTTCTTTCGTAAAGTGTCTGTTCATATCCTTTGCCCACTTTTGAATGGGCTTGTTTGTTTTTTTCCTGTAAATCTGTTTGAGTACTTTGTAAATTCTGGATATCAGCCCTTTGTCAGATGGGTAAACTGCAAAAATTTTTTCCCATTCTGTTGGTTGCCGATTCACTCTAGTGACTGTTTCTTTTGCTGTGCAGAAGTTGTGGAGTTAGATTAGGTCCCATTTGTCTATTTTGGCTTTTGTTGCCAATGCTTTTGGTGTTTTGTTCATGAAGTCCTTGCCTACTCCTATGTCCTGGATAGTTTTGCCTAGATTTCCTTCTAGGGTTTTTATCATGCCAGGTCTTATGTTTAAGTTTTTAATCCATCTGGAGTTAATTTTAGTGTAAGGTGTCAGGAAGGGGTCCAGTTTCTGCTTTCTGCACGTGGCTAGCCAGTTTTCCCAACACCATTTGTTAAACAGGGAATCCTTTCCCCATTGCTGGTTTTTGTCAGGTTTATCAAAGATTGTATAGTTGTAGATATGTTGTGTTTCCTCCGGTGTCTCTGTTTTGTTCCATTGGTCTATATCTCTGTTTTGGTACCAGTACCATGCTGTTTTGATTACTGTAGCCTTGTAGTATAGTTTGAAATCCGGTAGTGTGATGCCCCCTGCTGTGTTCTTTTTGCTTAGAATTGACTTGGCTATGAGGGCTCTCTTTTGGTTCCATATGAAGTTCATGGTGGTTTTTTCCAGTTCTGTGAAGAAGGTCAATGGTAGCTTGATGGGGATAGCATTGATTCTGTAAATTACTTTGGGCAGTATAGCCATTTTCATGATATTAATTCTTCCTAACCATGAACATGGAATGTTTCTCCATCTGTTTGTGTCCTCTCTGATTTCGTTGAATAGTGGTTTGTAGTTCTCCTTGAAGAGGTCCCTTACGTTCCTTGTGAGTTGTATTCCAAGGTATTTTATTCTTTTTGTAGCAATTGTGAATGGCAGTTCGTTCTTGATTTGGCTTTCTTTAAGTCTGTTATTGGTGTAGACGAATGCTTGTGATTTTTGCACATTGATTTTATATCCTGAGACTTTGCTGAAGTTGCTTATCAGTTTCAGGAGTTTTTGGGCTGAGGCAATGGGGTCTTCTAGGTATACTATCATGTCGTCTGCAAATAGAGACAATTTGGCTTCCACCTTTCCTATTTGAATACCCTTTATTTCTTTTTCTTGCCTGATTGCTCTGGCTAGAACTTCCAGTACTATATTGAATAGGAGTGGTGAAAGAGGGCATCATTGTCTAGTGCCGGATTTCAAAGGGAATGCTTCCAGTTTTTGCCCATTCAGTATGATATTGGCTGTTGGTTTGTCATAAATAGCTTTTATTACTTTGAGATACGTTCCATCGATACCGAGTTTATTGAGGGTTTTTAGCATAAAGGGCTGTTGAGTTTTGTCAAATGCCTTCTCTGCGTCAATTGAGATAATCATGTGGTTTTTGTTTTTGGTTCTGTTTATGTGGTGAATTACGTTGATAGACTTGCGTATGCTGAACCAGCCTTGCATCCCTGGGATGAATCCTACTTGATCATGATGAATAAGTTTTTTGATTTGCTGTTGCAATCGGCTTGCCAATATTTTATTGAAGATTTTTGCATCTATGTTCATCATGGATATTGGCCTGAAGTTTTCTTTTCTTGTTGGGTCTCTGCCGGGTTTTGGTATCAGAATGATGTTGGTCTCGTAAAATGATTTGGGAAGGCTTCCCTCTTTTTGGATTGTTTGAAATAGTTTTAGAAGGAATGGTACCAGCTCCTCTTTGTGTGTCTGGTAGAATTTGGCTGTGAATCCATCTGGACCTGGGCTTTTTTTGAGTGGTAGGCTCTTAATTGCTGCCTCAACTTCTGACCTTGTTATTGGTCTATTCATAGTTTCAGCTTCCTCCTGGTTTAGGCTTGGGAGGACACAGGAGTCCAGGAATTTATCCATTTCTTCCAGGTTTACTAGTTTATGTGCATAGAGTTGTTTATAATATTCTCTGATGGTGGTTTAAATTTCTGTGGAGTCTGTGGTGATTTCCCCTTTATCATTTTTTATTGCATCTATTTGGTTGTTCTCTCTTTTATTTTTAATCAATCTGGCTAGTGGTCTGTCTATTTTGTTGATCTTTTCAAAAAACCAGCTCTTGGATTTATTGATTTTTTGAAGGGTTTTTCGCGTCTCAATCTCCTTCAGTTCAGCTCTGATCTTAGTTCTTTCTTGTCTTCTGCTGGGGTTTTAGTTTTTTTGATCTTGCTCCTCTAGCTCTTTCAATTTTGATGATAGGGTGTCAATTTTGGATCTCTCCATTCTCATATGGGCACTTATTGCTATATAGTTTCCTCTAGAGACTGCTTTAAATATGTCTCAGAGGTTCTGGCATGTTGTGTCTTCGTTCTCATTGGTTTCAAAGAACTTCTTTATTTCTGTCTTCATTTCATTGTTTACCCAGTCAACATTCAAGAGCCAGTTGTTCAGTTTCCATGAAGCTGTGAGGTTCTGGGTTGGTTTCCGTATTCTGAGTTCTAACTTGATTGCACTATGGTCTGAGAGGCTGTTTGTCATGATTTCAGTTGTTTTGCATTTGTTGAGCAGTGCTTTACTTCCAATTATGTGGTCAATTTTAGAGTAGGTGTGATGTGGTACTGAGAAGAATGTGTATTCTGTGGATTTGGGGTGGAGAGTTCTGTAAATGTCTATCAGGTTTGCTTGCTCCAGGTCTGAGTTCAAGCCCTGGATATCCTTGTTGATTTTCTGTCTGGTTGATCTGTCTAATATTGACAGTGGAGTGTTAAAGTCTCCCACTATTATTGTGTGGGAGTCTAAGTCTCTTTGTAAGTCATTAAGAACTTGCCTTATGTATCTGGGTGCTCCTGCATTGGGTCCATATATGTTCAGGATCGTTAGCTCTTCTTGTTGTATTGATCCTTTTACCATTATATAATGGCCTTCTTTGTCTCTTTTGATCTTTGTTGCTTTAAAGTCTATTTTATCAGAGATGAGAATTGCAACTCCTGCTTGGTTTTGCTCTCCATTTGCTTGGTAAATCTTCCTCCATCCCTTTATTTTGAGCCTTTGTGTATCCTTGCATGTGAGATGGGTTTCCTGGATACAGCACACCGATGGGTTTTGGATTTTTATCCAATTTGCCAGTCTGTGTCTTTTGATTGGTGCATTTAGTCCATTTATATTTAGGGTTAATATTGTTATGTGTGAATTTGATACTGCCATTTTGATGCTAAGTGCCTGTTTTGCCTGTTAGTTGTTGTAGATTCTTCATTATGTTGATACTTTTTAGCATTTAGTGTGATTTTGGAATGGCTGGTACTGGTTGTTCCTTTCTATGTGTAGTGCCTCTTTTAGGAGCTCTTGTAAAGCAGGCCTGGTGGTGACAAAATCTCTGAGTACTTGCTTGTTCACAAAGGATTTTATTTTTCCTTCACTTCTGAAGCGCAGTTTGGCTGGATATGAAATTCTGAGTTGAAAGTTCTTTTCTTTAAGAATGTTGAATATTGGCCCCAACTGTCTTCTGGCTTGTAGTGTTTCTGCCGAGAGATCTGCTGTGAGTCTGATGGGCTTCCCTTTGTGGGTGACCCGACCTTTCTCTCTGGTTGCCTTTAGTATTTTCTCCTTTATTTCAACCTTGTTGAATTTGATGATTATGTGCCTTGGGGTTGCTCTTCCTGTGGAATATCTTTGTGGTGTTCTCTGTATTTCCTGTATTTGAGTGTTGGCCTGTCTTGCTAGGTGGGGGAAATTTTCCTGGATGATGTCCTGAAGAGTATTTTCCAGCTGGGATGCATTCTCTTCGTCCTCGTCTTGTACACCTATCAAACGTAGGTTAGGTCTTTTCACATAGTCCCACATTTCTTGGAGACTTTGTTCATTCCTTTTTGCGCTTTTTTCTCTATTCTTGGTTTCTCGTTTTATTTCATTGAGTTGAAAATTTATTCTCATGTTCTTTTAGCTCACAAAAGTTTCTCATTATCCACCTTCTGAAGTCTAATTCCGTCATTTCATCACAGTCATACTCTGTCCAGCTTTGTTCCCTTGCTGGTGAGGAGTTTTGGTCCTTTCTAGGAGGCGAGGTGTTCTGGTTTTGGGTGTTTTCCTCCTTTTTTCGCTGGTTTCTTCCCATCTTTGTGGATTTATCCGCTTGTCGTCTGTGTAGTTGCTGACCTTTCAATTGGGTCTCTGAGTGGACACCCAGATTGTTGATGATGAAGTATTTCTGTTACTTGGTTTTCCTTCTACCAGTCTAGCTCCTTCGCTGTACGACTGCTGAGGTCCACTCCAGGCCCTGCTTGTCTGAGGTGCACCTCTAGCAGCTGTGGCATAGTGAGGGATGCTACCAGTTTCTTTTTCTGCTATCTTTGTCCCCCAGTGATGCCTGCCAAATGTCAGTCTTTTGGATATAGAGGGGTCAGGGAGCTGCTTGAGGAGACAGTCTGTACTTTATAGGAGCTCAGTTGCTGAGCTGTGATCTCTATTGTTCATTCAGGGCTGTTAGGCTGCTATGTTTGATTCTGCTGCAACAGAGCTCATTAAAGAAACCCTTTTTTTCTCATATGCTCTGTGTTGGGGGGTTCGGGCTTTATTTTTGGATGTTCGTTGAGGTGTCCTGCCCAGCTAGGAGGCAGACTAGCCACTGTTTGCCTGCCGAGGCTCCGCCCTGCTGTTGTGAGTCTCGCCCTGTTAGGGCAGGCTCTGCTGTTCTGCTGTGATCTCCGCCACGCCCTGAGGCGGAGTCTCTCTGTCGTAGCAGGTTGCCTTGGCAACGGCAGGCTGCGTCAGCAGTGGGCCTGTATCTCAGTAGGGACGGGTTGCCTCGGCAACGGCTGGCTGCCTCAGCAGTGGGGGTGTATCTCTGTTGGGGCGGGTTGCCTCGGTAATGGTGGATGCCCCTCCCCCACAGAGCGTCTCAGACTGACTGCATGGGGATTGCTTGAAATCGCGGTCTTGTTCGTCCCACTGGGCTAGCCCAAACGCTCTGTCCCTGCAATCCCCTGAGCGGGCCCACTGTCCAAGTCTCACTCAGTCTCAAGTCCAGCCCTCTCAAGTCTCAGGTTGCTGACTCAACAGGGCACCTGGACAAGCACGCCCTGTGGGGAGCGATGGGCAGGGCCAGCTGCCACCACCTCAGCTGCAGGCTTCACCAGGCAGAGGCACTGCCAGGCATCCAGCGTCTCCCCTATACTTGGGAATCTCCCCGTTCCGTGGGCAACAAAGATCAGTCTGGAAATGCAGCTCCGACTCACCTCTCCGCGGACTCAAAGAGAGCTCCAATCCTGGGTTGTTCTCACAGCACCATCTTGAGTCCTCCTCGCTATTATAATTCTTACCAGGTTATTGAACAAGTGACGATTAGAGTGGAGCCAAGAGAAGTGATACGGGTGATTTCAAACACACAGGGTGTACTTCTAAATTTTGCTTAGAATTGCCTTGGAATGGATTTAGAGACCTAAAAACCAGAATCATGAAATCAAAGACCATTAGGAGGGCCCATAAATTACTGTTTGACCTGAAATGTTTCCTGTAATTCAGAGAGGGCAGAGGTGAATGTCTAGGTTTCCAATCCTATGATATAAACTTCCTTCTTTCCCCATTTGCTCCATTTGTTTTTCTAGAAAATTTGTCCCTGTAGGAGGTAGCTGAAATTGGGAGAATTTGATCTCAATAAATTACTATAGTAGTAATAGTGTGACACGTCTTTACTTTTTAAAAACAGCTTCTCTATTCAGCCAAAAAGCATGTAGGTCTTTGCATACACAATACATTTCTACAAAAGTAATTAAAACGGCATGAAAGAACCATGTTGGTGGAGAGCCTTTAAAACAGCCCAGTGAGTTTGTTTATAAATGTGGGTTTCTAAATCATGCTCAGAATTCTTTGCAGATAAATATTTGCATGATATTTTTGTTCAAAGATTAATTTCTCCTGGAATAAAATGGGGTTTTAGAAATATTCTTGTGTTTAGCTTCATATTGCCTTTCAGTAATATTATGATTTATAGAACTATTTCTATTAAATGGAAATTGTATATTGAGTGCATAATTTTGTGAACTTAATTTGAAATGTGGGCTACATTCAAACTACAGAATATGCTGTTTTAAATAATTCACAGTAGAGGTAGACAAAGACAAAAATACATCTGGACAACAGTAGTTGAGCTGGCTATTTTAAGAAATCAGTCTCACTGGTAGCAAAGTCTCTTTATGAGATTGTAATTTCTAAAGCACAGTCAATATTGGCCCTATCACATACATCTGGGAGTAACTGCACATCTGTGGAATATTTTTACAAAGATAATTCATATTTTTATAAAAAGAAACAAAATTACTTATTGGGGGAGGCTATTCATGTACAAAATATTGTTATTTTTTGCACCTAACCAGGAAAGGGGATTGGTTTGCATCAGGTTCTCCTTGTTTTCCTTCTGCTCTGATTTATTGTTTTGTTTTTTATCATACTTGTTATCAATAGTTTGGGTTTTGTTGTTGTTGTTGTTTTTTTTTTTTTTTGTAGAGACAGGGTCTTGCTATTTTGCCCAGTTTGGTCTCAAACTCCTGGCCTCAAGCGATCCTACCCTCTAGCCTTCCAAAGTGTTGGGATTACAGGCATCAGACACCATGTCTGGTCCATCAGTAGTTTTTTTCACTTGGTCTAGTGCTTTATATTATTTTGATTCCCAGATTATACAATATAAAATATAAAACTGATGTATATTTGTTTATACACCAGTTTTCCTGTGAAACAACTAGAATATGTTGTTTGATCTTGGCAACAAGAATCCTTTCAGGTTTATGACATGTTGAATTGAATCTTATCATGAGGGAAGTGAACGAATCTGGAAAACCGAGTAGGTATCGCAGCTATATTTATCTAAGTTCAGCAATTGGAACAAATGATTCAGGCAGGTGACTAGATTCGAACTTGAGCATCATTCCAAATGTTCATGGTTGTGCACTTAACCTACAAAAGTATTAATTCCTAAAATATAAGTGTTTGTAAATAAGCTCTGGTTTCCTAAAAATGAAAAGGATATTGCCACACATATGCACACATAGATCCTAAAGTAATAAATAAGGTCTGTACTCCAGCAGAGTTTAGTTGAACTCAAACAGTATTATAAGGTTCTCGCTTCAAAGATGAGCTCAAGAGAACACGTTTTTAAGAGAAAAATCAGAACTAAGGAACAACTTCTCTCCATTTTTGACACCTTAATTAAGCTTGGCTTTATTCCTAGAACTTTATAAGAGGGTTCCCTCAAAAGTTATCCAGGTGCTGGGAATGGTGGCTCATGCCTGTAATCCCAGCATTTTGGGAGGCCGAGGCAGATGGATCACAAGGTCAGGACTTTGAGACCAGCCTGGCCAACATGGAAAAACCTCGTCTTTGTATCTTTGTAAAGATACAAAAAAAAAAAAAAAAAGCTTAGGCGGGCTCAGCTACTTGGGAGACTGAAGCAAGAGAATTGCTTGAACCCGGGATGCGGAGGTTGCTGTGAGCTGAGATCACGCCGTTGCACTCCAGCCTGAAACTCCCTCTCAAAAAAAAAAAAAAAAAAGATTGTCCTGGATTCTTGAGGGGGGCAGACTTCCTCGGGCTTCTTTCACTTGCTTCAGGCCAATTTGGCATCAAGCGTCCTTCCAGGATCCCGTAGTTCAAGGTCACAAGGTGGGAGTTCTTTGAATACTCAATTAGCAACTTCTCTAGCATCATGTCTCTTTCCAAGTGGTTCTTTTCTGAAGTAGAATAAGAAAAACTGCCATAGAGAAAGAAAAATATTTTATCCTTCCTGCTCTACCTTCTCTCCACTTTTCCTTCTTTGTTCCACTTCAGGGTAAGGTACAAAAGGTACCTATGCTAGGTACTAGAGTAAGGGAGAGTAAAAACCCAAAACAAAGCCAGGAGACACACTGCTTATCTTTTCTCTGTTCACTTCGAATACTTACCAGTTCTTCCTCCTGTTTAACTGAAATACTGTACCCTTTGGCCACTGGTGACCACGCCCGGCTAATTTTTTTTGGTATCTTTAGTAGAGACAGGGGTTTCACCATGTTGGCCAGATCGGTCTGGAACTCCTGACCTCGTGATCCACCTGCCTCGGCCTCCCAAAGTTCTGGGATTACCGGCATGAGCCACCGTTCCCAGCCCCAGGATAACTTTTTAAAAAACCATCTCATTAAATTCTAGGAATAAAGCCAGGCTTAATTGTAGGAGAATCAATCTCCTCATTCCCCTGACACCTCAGCCTCTAGTACCGCTATCTCTACTCTTTGAGTGTTTTAAATTCCAAATGTAAGTGAGAACATGGTATTTGTCTTTCTGCGCTGTCTTCTTTCATTTGACATAGTGTTCTTCAGGTTCATCCATGTTGTCACAGGTGACAGGATTTCCTTCTTTTTTACAGCTGAATAATATTCCTTTGTATGTATACACTATAGTTTCTTTATCCATTCATCCATTGGTGGACACTTAAGTTGATCCCATAACTTGGCTATTATGAATAATGCTGCAATAAACATGGGAGTGCGGATGGCTAATTGACATACTGATTCCGAGTCCTCTGGACATGTACCCAGAAGTGGGATTGCTGGATCATACAGTAGTTCTCTTTTTCGTCTTTTAACGAAACTGCAGCCTGTTTTAAATAATAGATGTATTGATTTACATTCCCACCAGTAGTGTGCTAGGGTTCCCTCTGCCCCACATCCTCACTAACATTCATTCACCTCTCTCATCTTTTTGATCACAGCCATTCTGACACTTCCGGTGTCTTTAAAGAACACATCACCTGCAAGCTCCCTGCTCCTTGAGGTGTGTCAATCCAGATGCTGGGTCTCATGCTATGTGTTATAATCTCATATCATGGCATATAATGTTTGAAATAGTATGTTTAAACAGAAAATTTAACATTTTGAGATATTTAACAAAGAGTTTGTTTGTTTGTTGGAGAACAGTCTATAAAAAACGTTTACTTTAGGCCAGTCATAGTGCCTCATGCCTGTAATCCCAACACTTTGGGAGGCCAAGGCAGATGGATCACCTGAGGTCAGGAGTTTGAGACCAACATGGTGAAACCTCATTTAACAAAAATATAAAAGTTAGCTGGATGTGGTGGTGTGCACCTGTAATCCCAACTACTCGGGAGCCTGAGGCAGGAGAATCACCTGAACCTGGGAGGTGAAGGTTGCAGTGACCTGAGATCACACCATTGCACTCCAGCCTGGGTGACAGAATGAGACTCTGTCCCCATCCCACACCCCCCTAAAAATTTACTTTATACATTTTTTGGGATACTTACCCAAGCATATTTTAGCAGCCAGTTGAATTGGCTGGCAGCATAAAGTTTGTATTACTGTTGTGTTAAGGCTTATGATATTGCTAGTTGACAATACCTCTTTATTGTTCTTCTAGTTAGTTAAGTCGTAATCAATTTTTTTTTATATTTTCTGCTTTATGGAGGCTGTTGCTCTGATCTTTGGAGTGGGAGAGAGACAAAAAAGCCTTGTTCTGTCAGCAGTGGGTTTTCTGACGAGGTGGGCAAGCTCATGTCAGGAAGAATGGAAGCAAGCCTGCTGGGAGGTACTGCACATGGCTCTGCTCTTACCAGATTATGGTATTTTAGGGACCAGTGGCCATTGCAGTCAGGGCCCATAGCATTCAACAAGAACCAGCTTCTGCAATTTCTCTGCTCTCTAAGCAGAAGTGATGCTGGGTGGGGAAGGTCGGGTGAAACAGGGACGAACATCTAAACTGCTGTAATCTGTTGAGCAGGGGTGAAGTCACCTGGCAGCAGAGCCCTGAGTGGCAGGAATTCCACAGTGGTGGTCTTCACCTGCCACACTTGTTCTGGCCATCATGACTGACAACTGGATGAGACAGGGAGGTGTCTTGCTGGAGAAACTGAACAGTTATGTTTTAATATGAACCTCTGATAAACTGAATGTCTTGATTTCACCATCACATTTGCAGCATCATGAGGACACAAGAGCAAAGCGTACTTGTCAGGGGGAACTGTTCCTTTACAAAGTACCAGAAAGTGAGATGATGGCAATAACATTGTAATAAGGGGACAGATAATAATTTTCACCTCTGCCAAGTTTTCCTAATATATTCTCTAAAATGCAAATTCTGATTTTCATTCATTCTCTTTATGTAGGCAGAATTTTCCATTATTCCTCAGCAGACAATGCCTTTGTATAACTGCAGCTTTAGAAACATTTCACCTTTAAAATTGTTAGTGTGGATTGTGGGAGTGAGAGAATTCTGGTAGTAACCCTTGTTAAAAGGAATATTTAGTTATTCCCCCTACTATCCCAATCCCAGCTGGCATGAGGGAGGCAATGCCTGCTGCCTACTTATTGGAAATATGTACTCCAAAAGGACGCATTTTCCTAAAAAGTGTTTCCATAAGATAATTAAACTGACCTTGGTAATGACCAAGTTCATTTGCAAAGGAAGAAAAACTCATGTAGATATAAATACATGATATATTTATATTTAGCTACATGTCACATTTTATGTAGCATTTATTAGTTTTATGAGAGGAAGATACCCATTTCATCTGCATTAATGCCTTATTTAGAATATCCACTAGCCTAAGGTACCTTATCTATTTTATTTTTTAATACCTATTCTCTTGGGAAATGTATTAGATGAAGAAGTGAAAGAACAGGAATGGGAGAGGAAAAAGTCTCCTAACATAATTATGATAAACCTCAGAAGCAGTATCATGTTTGCTTAGGAGTTTCAGTTTTGCTTGGAAGCCTTCCCCTGTCCATTTTTGGTTATGGGTTTTGGGCCAGTTTCTCAACTAGCCATGCTCTTAGCAGCAATAATGAAAGGAGGAGGGAAATGATATAGCAGCATCAGCTTTGTGAAATCAGGGCCTGGCACACAGTGTCTCTTAGTACCTGTGTGCTAGATTTGGAAGTGACAAGGAATATGGTGCATCCACATCTTGGGGTCAGGATGGTGCCCCTGCAGAGGTCTACTGAGAAGGTGAGGACTGTGTGATGGTGGTGGTCGAGCCAGCAGGTGCTGAGGCAGGGCCAGGTGATTTGAAAGCAGAAAATGATGGGAGATGCTCCATTAAAAATTGGGGGCAAAAAGAGATTGAATGATTTCTCTACATTTTTGCAGAAAACCTAGTGTGTAGTATATCACAATATGTCAAAAATTTATTCCCACAACTCCTAAACAGCCATACCCCAGTACTCTCACTGATAACAGAAATCATGTGAGCATTAGAGAGGCCTGTATTTAAAGAAGATATATTACATGTGGGCTTTTTTTTTCTACAAATAATCTTGTTTTTAAGATAAAATTTATAATATTTTTAATAAATACAATTGAGGCCGGGCGCGGTGGCTCAAGCCTGTAATCCCAGCACTTTGGGAGGCCGAGGCGGGTGGATCATGAGGCCGAGAGATCAAGACCAACCTGGTCAACATGGTGAAACCCCATCTCTACTAAAAATACAAAAAATTAGCTGGGCATGGTGGCACATGCCTGTAATCCCAGCTACTCAGGAGGCTGAGGCAGGAGAATTGCCTGAACCCAGGAGGCGGAGGTTGCGGTGAGCCAAGACTGCGCCATTGTACTCCAGCCTGGGTAACAAGAGCGAAACTCCGTCTCAAAAAAAAAAAAAAAATACAATTGAGTTTTAGTTAGATTGCATCTCTTGTGCATTCATTTCATCTCTGTTTTTCCAGGTGTGTTTTGATGTTATAAAAATATGTTTGAAAGGAGCAGGAGAGGAAGATACCTATCATCCTCCAAATATCAGAGACTTGCTGAGCGTGATGACAAAAATATTGCATTTTCCTTAAAATGAAAAATGGAAAGACTAAAAGAACATTGTCTTTTACAACCCATCTCCTTTTTCAAATATAAAATAATGAGATTGTTCATCAGACTATACAGGGTCCATGGAAAAAGTACCACCCTAGCCAGATCTGAAGAGAGACCCAAGGATCTAGAGTGAGACAGTGAAAAACAACTCTTAATGTTTTGACTATGGATTAAAGCGGTAAAAACCCCAATCAAGGTGTGACTTCAGGAGAGGAGGAGCGAGATGGCAGTCAGCAGGAAAGCTGGCATATTGCAGAGCAGGAACTTGGCAGGAGTGATGGCAATACAGACACACTATCTTATCTTCTCCCGAGAAAGGCCTCCAGCTCTGAGCCTAATCTTTTTGGCAAGGGAGAATCAGGATGCTTAAGATTTTATAGCCTTGCTGGGCTCTCCTTGTACCTATTTGGAAGATAAAAAAAATACTTCCAAGGCTTTTCCTTCCCCTTTAGCCTAAATAAGGAGTACATTTCTCCAGAGAGATGGCTATTTTCAAGCCAAAAATGAGAGATCAGGAACACATGCACTATAGAAAGAGATAAGAGCCATTCCGCTTAGACAGCAGAAGATCTAGAGACACCAAATCCCAGGCCAGATTTCACCCTGAGGAGTCTGGGGAAATTTCCTAGTCATTGGGGGATAAGAGACTGTAACTGATTTCCCTGGCAAATGGAATTACCTAGAAAATAATCTTCAGTGACAAAGTCATCTTAAAATGATCTAAAATGACAGTTTTCTGCATTTAATATTTTTATTATATTTATTATCACCTACTACTTGGTTAACCAAAGGTCTGGCACAACATTAAGTGGTTTTGAAACGGATGTGGCCAAAACAGAGATAGCATTTTTATAGAGATATAGCCTTGTGTAGCAGAAGGATCATGGCCTTGGGAGCCAAATATGTGGGCTTAAATCTGAAATCTATATTGCTCCCTTCGTCATCTTATTACAAGTTACTCTCTCTGAGCCCAGATAGTGTTTTCATCTGAGGATAATGATAACCTACTTACTGTTTTGCGGTGATTAGATAAGATACTGCTGTGAATGTCAGAATAGACATATGATAAACG
This sequence comes from Callithrix jacchus, assembly GCF_049354715.1. Lineage (NCBI taxonomy): Eukaryota > Metazoa > Chordata > Mammalia > Primates > Cebidae > Callithrix > Callithrix jacchus. The sequence goes on from NC_133504.1 coordinate 49,849,887, forward strand.
ATGGCTCCTAATAGCATGTTTTAGGTACTTGGAACATAATCTGGATCCTGAAATTCTTTGGAGATGTTGTGAAATGATTTTTTTTTCTTCATCTTGGATATAGAATTGGGGGTGGGGTATGAGCAAGAATGAAATAATGGATACTATGTTCCTGGCTTTACAGAATTATCTTTAAATAAAAACATGAAAGTCCTGATTCTTTTTTTTTTTTTTTTCATTTTTGAGATGAAGTTTCCCTCTTGTTACTCAGGCTGGAGTGCAGTGGAGTGATCTCAGCTCACTGTAACCTCTGCCTCCCAGGTTCAAGCGATTCTCCTGCCTCAGCCTCCTGAGTAGCTGGGATTACAGATGCCCACCATCACACCAGGATAATTTTTGTGTTTTTGGTAGAGACAGGGTTTTACCACGTTGGCCAGGCTGGCCTCAAATTCCTAACCTGAGGTGATCCACTCAACTCGGCCTCCCAAAGTTCTGGAATTACAGGGGTGAGCTACCGCACCTGGCCAGAAAGTCCTGATTTTAATAATAAGGTTCAAGAGAGTGTTCTCTGCCATCCTCGATTTGTTAGCTTACTCTGCTTTAGTGTATCCACCTCTAAAATGGGAATAATATTACTTAAAGTTATAAATAGCTGGAACAGAGCATAGAATAATGGTCATTGAGTGTATCAGTGTCACAAGATTCATGTTTTAAACATTTCAAATTCTTCTGTTTATCTATAGCACTCAAGAACATGAAGTGCTTTGAAATATTCCACTAAAAAGGCCAGGTTTCCTCCTTCTATAGAAATGTGGGACCAGGTACATTCAAGTGGTAAATCAGTGACACCCAGTGGCTGCTGTTTTTATATTTACTTTTTAAATTTTCAATTTAACTTCCTAAAGTTCTGTCCCAAAACAAATGAAAGAAGGCGATGAGAGTATGGAAGTTATAGATGCCGTCAAAGAGACAGTTTCCCAGCAGTGATATGACTTTCCTAGGACATAAGAGCAATCTAATAGCAATGCCAAAAATAGAGAGAGTGCAGGAAGGTGGCAGAATGGTTCTGGGAATTTCCAGCTCCATCATTTGCATGCTGTTAAAGAGTGTTCTCAAGCTTTCCTGTCACCGTTAGCTTTCCCAAGAAACATTCCCGTCCTTGAAGTGGCATGTTAACTGCCCAAATCCAGTGAAATCCTTGTTAGAGACAGTTGGAACATTCACTGGTTATTAGACTTCCTAGTTATAGACAAGACTTAACTGGAGGTTTAATCCATAACCTGCACCAAAACTCCCCTCAGCCATAATGTGATTCCCTTGTAACTGCCTCAAATCCCCATATACATAAAGTCGATTAGATTAGCAAAATGGAACATACTAGACCCAAATCCCAGCTTGTGCACACTGTGGTTGGAGTCTCTTAAGTCTCTTAAACCTCTTGATGCCTTCAGTTGTTATAATCAAGGTGAGGATACCTAACTCATGGGTTAAGAAATATTAGGTTGGTGCAAAAGCAATTGTGGGTTTTGCCATTACCTTTTTTTTTTTTTTTTTTTTTTTTTGAGATGGAGTTTCACTCTTGTTGCCCAGGCTGCAGTGCAATGGCACCATCTCACTCACTGCAACCTCTGCCTCCTGAGTTCAAGTGATTCTCCTGCCTCAGCCTCCCAAGTAGCTGGGATTACAGGTACCCTCCACCACGCCCAGCTAATTTTTGCATTTTTAATAGAGATGGGGTTTCACCATGTTGGCCAGGCTGGTCTTGAACTCCTGACCTCAGGTGATCCACCTAACTTGGCCTCCCAAAGTGCTGGGATTACAGGTGTGAGCCACCATGCCTGGCTTGCCATTGCTTTCAATGGCAAAAATCTCAGTAACTTTTGCACCAACCTAGTAATATACATAAAGTGGTGGTCATATCCTAGGCACTCATCATTGTCCTTATTTTCATCAGCTGACATTCTCTTTTGACCTAGATGTACAATGGCTAATGAGCAAAACCCTTCTCTGAAATCGGATGAGTCTGTTGCACTCTATAGGTGTTCTGTAATCTGACTCCTCTCTGAGGTAGCAGGTTGGATGGAAATGTACTCATTGTCATGTTTTATAATTAGAGAGTGGGACTATTTTCCATATAGGACTAGTGTTGCTAAAGTACTTAGGGTTTTCTGGATAAAGGACTCTAGAGAAATCTTGCATTTTTTTAGCTAATACCTTTCTTTGTAAGGATTAGTATTTTTTCCACATAAAACATTAAAGAAGTTATAATAGCACAGAGATATGCTAAGTAAGGCAATTAGGTTACAGAGTTTATTAAAAACTACACAAAGGGTACATTAAAACAAAAGGCTCTAGTGCTTAGTTGTTGCTCTTCTTAATTCCTAGATAAATATTTTCAGTAAGTAGGTTACTAAACTATGTAAATAGAAAAAATATGGTAGTAACATTGACAAAAGATGACCTTTTTCTATATTAGCTAAATCCATGGAATGGTTAAGATGCCAGGCCTTGCAGCCAGGTGGACTTGAACATGAATCTTGGATTTTCCACTTACTGGCTTACTTAGATTCTTTAAGCTGCAGTTCTATCTTCTATGAAAGGTTGGGAAGAGTGAAGGAAATCAAGTCTGGGAAACACTTAGCACCTGGCACACAGGAAGCACTCAATACGGAAAGGGGAAAAATGGCAACTGCATAGAACAGTGTCTCTTAAGCTTGTCTGATTCCAACTTTTTATATAACTAATATTTATTTATGTATTTCTAATTGACAAAAATTGCATATACCTATGGTATGTAGCATAATGTTTTGATATACGTGTATGTTGTGGAATGGCTAAATCAGGCTCTTTAACATATTCATGACGCACATATGTATTTTTTGTGGTAAGAATACTTAAAATCTACTCCTTGCAATTTTCAAGTATACAATATATTGTTATTAACTGTAGACACCATGGTGTTCAATAGGTCTCTTGAACTTATTCCTCCTGTGTAATTGGGAATTTCGTGTCCATTGACTAATGTTTCCCCAATCCCTTCTTCCCCAACAAATAGTTTTATATTTTCTTCTCCCTTTACTATCTTAGAAAGAAATTTTAGAGCTAACACAAGATACTTACTATATTATTTTAATATCACTGGAGTGCTCTAATTATAACATAACGGATAAATAAAAAAAAATTTGCAAATGGTGAAAAAATAATATGCATTTCATAATACTTAGCAAATGGTGAAATAATAAGCATTTCAACATAATACTTAGGTATAAATGACACCAGAAGACACAATACTTGTGCTTCCACAATCAACCTCAGTATGGCAGCTAACCATGCAGAACGATCCAGCTATGTGACTCAAAAAGAGGTAGAACCTTGGTGACTTTTTCAAATAGGGAAAAACCCTTGTAATATAACAACCAAAGCATAGTTATATTCCCTCAAATATGTGGTAGGTTCATTACTGGAAATTTTATACTTGTTTATATAAACTAAATATATGGTTTCTATTTAAACCCCACAGAAACACCATTGCAGTTGAGGTTCTGACGGATGGAATGATTTTTCTTTGTTGAACTGCGTCCCTCATTACACTGTATTGATAATTCTGGACACATATCTACTAAATGCCAATAGCCTCTACCCTCTAAATCTTAATCAAAATAACCCCACAGCTTTCCAAAATACCTCCTAGTGGGAGGCGTTACTCTCTTTACATGTCATCAATGGCCCAGAGAGGCGCTGAATCCAAAGCTGATTTTCTTAACTTCCTAAGCAAGCCAAAGGTTTTGAATTCCAGGTTGTGGGGAGCGAGACTGAGAAATTCCTTTCTTTCAACTTTTATTTTAAATTCAGGGGTACATGTTCAGGTTTGTTATGTAGGTAAACTCATGTCACAGGGGTTTGTTGTACAGATTATTTCCTCATCTCAGTGTTAAGCCTAGTACCCATTATTTATCTTTCCTGATCTTCTTCCTCCTCGGACCCTCTAACCTCTGGGAGGCCCCAGTGTCTGTTGTTTCCCTCTTTGTGTCCATGTATTCTCATCATTTAGCTCCCACTTAAAAATGAGAATATGCAGTATTTCATTTTCTGTTCCTGCATTAATTTTCTAGGGAAAATGGCCTGTAGCTCCATCCATGTTCCTGCAAAGGACTTGATCTCATTCCTCTTTATGGCTCCATAGTAGTTTGTGGTGTATATGTGCCACATCTTCTTTATTGAATCTTCTGTTGATGGGCATTTAGGTTGATTCCACGTTTTTCCTATTGTGAATGGTGCTACTGTGAACATTCACGTGCATGTGTCTTTATGGTGGGATGATTTATATTCCTTCAGATATATACTTAGAAATGGGATTGCTGGGTCCAATGTTAGTTCTGTTTTTAGCCCTTGGAATTGCCACACTGTTTTTCACAATGGTTGAACTAATTTATCCTCCTACCAACTGTGTTTTAGTTCCTTTTTTTTCACAACCTTGCCAGCACCTGTTACTTTTTGACTTTTTAATAGCCATTCTGACTGGTGCGAGATGGTATTTCACTGTTTTGATTTGCATTGCTCTAGTGATCAGTGATGTTGAGCTTTTTTCATGTTTGTTGGCCACATGTATGTCTTCTTTTGAAAAGTGTCTGTTCATGTTCTTTGCTCACTTTTGAATGAGGTTGTTTGTTTTTTCTCTTGTAAGGTTATTTAAGTTCCTTACAGATGCTGGATATTAGACCTTTGGTAGATGTATGTTTTCCAAATTTTTTCTCCCATTCTGTAGGTTGTCTGTTTACTCTGTTGATAGTTTCTTTTGCTGTGCAGAAGCTCTTTAGTTTAATTACATCCCATTTGTCAAGTTTTGCTTTTGTTGTCTTTGTCATGACATCTTTGCCTGTTCTTTTGTCCAGGATGGTACTGCCTAGGTTGTCTTTCAGGATTTTGGGTTTTTTAGGGTTTTACATTTAAGATTTTAGTCCATCTTGAGTTAATTTTTGTATATGTCGTAAGGAAGGGGTTCAGTTTCAATCTGCTGCATATGTCCCAGCACCATTTATTGAATAGGGCATTTTTTCTCCATTGCTTGTTTTTGTCAACTTTGTCAAAGATCAGTTGGTTGTGGATGTGTGGCCTTATTTCTGGACTCTATTCTGTTCCATTGGCCTAGGTACCTGTTTTTGTTCCAGTACCATGCTGTTTTGGTTATTGTGGCCCTGTAGTACAGGTTGAAGTAGGGTAGTGTGATACCTCCAGCTTTGTTATTTTTGCTTAGGATTGCCTTGACTATTTGTGCTCTTTTTTGGTTCTATATGAATTTTAAAATAGTTTTTTTTCTAGTTCTGTGAAGAATGGAATTGGTAGTTTGATAGGAATAGCATTGCACCTATAAACTGTTTGGGCAGGTATGACCATTTTAATGATATTGATTCTTCCTATCCAGGAGCGTGAAATGTTTTTCCATTTGTTTGTGTCATCTCTGATTTCTTTGAGCAGTGGTTTGTAATTCTCATTGTAGAGATCTTTCACCTGGTCAGCTGTATTCCTAGGTGTTTTATTATGTTTGTGGCAGATGTAAATGGAATTGCATTCTGGATTTAGCTCTCGGCTTAGCTGTTGTTGGTGTTTAGGAATGTTAGTCATTTTTGTATTTTGATTTTGTATCCTGAGACTTTGCTGAAGTTGTTTATCAGCTGAAGGAGCTTTTAGGCCAAGACTATGGGATTTTCTAGATGTAGAATAATGTCATCCATAAACAACAATAGTTTGGCTTCCTCTGGATGTCCTTTACGTTTTCTCTTGCCCTATTGCTCTGGCCAGGACTTCCAATACTATGTCGAACAGGAGTGGTGAGAGAGAGCATTCTTGTTTTGTGCTGGTTTTCAAGGGGAATGCTTCCAGCTTGCTCATTCAGTGTGATGTTGGCTGTGGGTTTGTAATAGATGGCTCTTATTATTTTGAGGTATGTTCCTTCAATACCTAATTTATTGAGATTTTTTAATTATAAAGGTGTGTTGAATTTTATCAAAAGCCTATTCTGTATCTATCAAGATAATCATGTGTTTTTGTATTTCGTTTTGTTTATGTGATGAATCACATTTATTGATTTGCATATGTTGAAACATCCTTGCATCTCAGGGATAAAGCCTACCTAATTATGGTGGAGTAGCTTTTCTATGTGCTTCTTGGTTGAGCTGGCCACTATTTTGTTGAGGATTTTTGTATTGGTGTTCATCAAAAATATTGGCCTGAAGTTTTCTTTATCTGTCATTTCTCTGCCAGGTGAAGAATTTCTAATAACCAAGATTCTTTAAAATTTCAGGAGGCAAGACTGGCAGTTTGTGGAGTTTACCTAAGGGAATCTTCACCCAACCCTTCCCCTACTTATTAGAAGGAGAGAAAAATGGGAGAGGCTGGGTAAGACATACGTGTCCCCATTTTTCCTCTTTCTGGTCAGGAGCCAAAGAAGGACAGGTGTTGGATTGAAAGATGAGAATAATTTGCCCAGTTTGGAACCCTGTAAGGAGCTTCCATATAGAATGACCACCTGAGCATGGGATGGTGGAGGGGGCAGGATGGCTGCAGACAAGCAGTGAGCGGCAGAGCAGGATTGAGCAGAAGAAGAGCCAGGTTTAGCTTTCCCAGGTCTTCTTGACACCTCTGGGATGTGAATGGAACTCAAGCCCATAGGCCTCCAAGGAGAGCCAGTGAGTGGGCCAAGGATCTGCAGTAGAAGAAGGGTAAGGAATGTCCTCACAGCTGAGTGCACAGCCTGGGCCAAGGGCAGATGGAAGAGGAGGGGCAGACTCTGATAGGGTGCAGCACTTGCTCATGGGAAACCGAGGCTTGGAACATGATGGAGCTCCACATAATTCCACATATGAAGCCAGGAAACACCACAGCCTTTCAGTATGCCAGCAGGAAGCCCAGAGATGGACTAGTCACAATTTAGTGTTTAAATTCAGCCTGAACAAGTCATTGTGCCTAAGGGGCCCACAAAGGTCCAGAGGATGCCTCTTGTCTCCTCTGTCATCATCTGATCATATAAGCCACACACCTTGCTAATAAAGCCAGAGATGATCTAGAGTGACATTTGAGAGACTGAACTTGACCTAATTCATGACCTCAGAGATGGAGCATTTACCAAAGGGATATTTTAAATTATTGAGTCGGACTATGTTAAGTTTTTTTTCTCTTTTCATTGTTCACTTGGTAGAGGCTTGTGAGAAAGATAGACTCAATTACAAGAGGAAGTGGCAGTCTATATTTTCTTTACATATAATTATAGTGGGAATAAATTTGTGATTCTTCTGTGCCATTATTAACCAAGAGTTTACGCCCAGGATCTAGACATGACACACTGGTAGTGCTTTTTGATGAGAGATGGCTTTGACATTACATATTATAGTGGCTTCATTCACAATCTCAAGCCTAACTTACATTTGTGTTTAGCATTTACCTCATTAACAAACAAAAGTAGCTCAGTAATTTTCACTGGTAAATTAAGAGACCATGGAACTTTTGTAGGAAAACAGGGTGTCAATTTTAAAATATTACTTTTAAGCAAGTTGCACTTGAATCTCATAAGAAACTTAACCTTTCCCCCTGATTTGGTATGATTAAATAATATTTGGTTATTTGATATTGTTAATACACTGCAATTTTAAAAGCATCGCTCCCTAGCTAATTCTTAGAATTTTCTCTCACTCATCTTTTAAGGAAAATACTCCTGTGATTTGTTCATGGCCAACATTAAAAGGTCAGGTAGCACTACAGATTAAGGGAGGCAGAAGATTTACAGATTAAAAACTATTTCCATAGTTACAAATTCGATGTAGCCCTGTGCCCCCCAGGCATCAAATCAAATGCCTGTGGTTCACACAGTTTTCATGCATGTTCTACATGTCTGGTTGAGTCACAGACGGGAGCAGTGAACCCTGAGGAAACGCAGTGCACATTCTAAGGACAGTCACGCTAGATGCTCACCTCACCAACTCCTTCACCAGCCTCCACTCAGCCCCAGTGAGTCAGGCAGAACTTTCCCAGCAAAGCAGCCTGCGTGTCACAGTGGACCAAGGCGAGTTCCTGCAGTTATAAATAGATTCTTAGTAGGACTGGGAAGGGCATGGAGACACCAGAAAATATAGCAGTTCTGGGTGGAGTAGCAGGCTGCGGACAGAAAGTGGGAACAGGCTATGATGCAAGTTAAATTGATGCCAGAACCTAGACTTCTGCTATTAACAGTGTTTTCTTTCTCAGAAGGGAATGCTGGGCAGTGTTTGGCTCCGAGTGATTTTCATGCCCCTTGCTAAATCGTTTGATTTCTGCTGGCTTTCACCCTCTTTGCTTCTTCTTGGCAAGCTCTCGGGCTGATTTCCAACTGCTTCCCCTCGTGGGCATCCTTTTCCGGGGTTACATGAGGTCGCACAGTTGTTTTGTTTCTTCATAGACTCTTAGGCAAAGTTATTCCACATGGCTCTTTAAAGGCCACCCAAACTACAAATTTCTTTCTTTTGCTCTGTTGCCCACGCTAGAGTACAATGGCACGATCTCAGCTCACTGCAACCCCCCCGCCCGCCTCCCGGGTTCAAGTGATCCTCCTGCCTCAGGCTTCCGAGTAGCTGGGATTACAGAAGCCCACCACCACACCCAACTAAGTTTTGAATTTTTAGTAGAGACAGGGTTTCACCATCTTGGCCAAGCTGGTCTCGAACTCTTGACCTTGTGATCTACTCTCCTTGGCCTCCCAAAGTGCTGGGATTATAGGTGTGAGCCACCATGCCCAGCCCAAACTACGAATTTCTTTTAAATATATTTGTATATACATAGGGAAAAATCAGGAATTTGGGTAAAAAATGTACATTATGAAACAAAGTTTGAAAAAAGAAGCCAGTGGGCCTCTCCCTGCCCCTGCACCAAATCTGAATAGACTACATGGTCCAAAGTATGTATTGTAACATTATAGAAATAGATTATGTTTATATTACTATACAAATGCATAGGCAAAACTATAACAGCAATGTAAAATCTGGAAGGAAATATAACAAAATATTTATAGGAATCTACCTCTATGTAGTATAATTAGAAATGACTTTTATGGTTTTCATTATAATTTTCTTCACTTTCAAATTTCTATAATGGTGTATATACATTTTATAGTAAAAACTACTTAAAAAACACCAGTTATTTTTTTTGTTTCCATTTTTACATCAGCTAGTACACACAGTCTTCTAAAATGACAATAGCTGTGTGTGGCTGGTGCTGTATGGTGGGTGGGTGGGTGTAATGTAAGAAGAGGAATGTAGGGAAAACTGTATGGTCAGAAGAAATAAATTGGCGCTATTGCTTTAAACATAAAGGATTTTGCATAAATTGCCCAAGACTTCTCATTTGCTGTTGGTCACAAGCTGTAGTGAACATTGGCTGGATTTTGGCAACCCTGAATGCAATTTTGCCTGCCTTTCTCTCTCTCTTTCTCTCTCTCTCTCTCCCCCTTTCCCCTTCCCTTCCCTTCCCTTCCCTTCCCTTCCCTTCCCTTCCCTTCCCTTCCCTTCCCTTCCCTTCCCTTCCCTTCCCTTCCCTTCCCTTCCCTTCCCTTCCCTCCCCTCCCCTCCCCTCCCTCCCTCCCTCCCTCCCTCCCTCCTTCCTTCCTTCCTTCCTTCCTTCCTTCCTTCCTTTCTTCCTTCCGTCTTTCTTTTCTTTTCTTTCCTTTTCTTTTTTTTTTGATAGAGTCTCACTCTGTGACCCAGGCTGAAGTACGAACTTGGCTCACCACAACCTCCGCCTCCTGGATTTAAGCCATTCTTCCATCTCAGTCTCCCAAGTAGCTAGGATTACAGATGCCCACCACCATGTCTGGCTAATTTTTGTATTTTTAGTAGGGATGGATTTTCACCATGTTGGACAGGCTGGTCTTGAACTCCTGACCTCAAGTGATCAGCCCACCTTGGCCTCCCAAAGTGCTGGATTACAGGTGTGAGTTACCGAGCCTGGCCAATTTTGCCTTTCTAACAACAATTCTCTTTCCAGAAATTACTTCTCACTCAGTCTAGTTTAAGTGTTACCAGGACCCCATACTTCCTTAGCCTGCGGACAGGTATACAACCCAAGTCTAGTTATTGAAATGTCCTTTTTGTCATTAATTTAAATTTTTAATAGATGCAAAAGGACTGAAAAACTGATTGGAACTCCATCAGGTCCTAGCAGCACCTTGTCATTCCTGCTACCTTGTCCAGGGTCTGCCTTGCTGTGTGCCTGCTCCCAAGTTTAACTAACTCCCCACTGTTAATCAGAATCAGTTTATTTTGCTCACACCTGTGTCATACAGTTGCTTTTACAGCTGGACTGGGGGCAGCTCCATGCTGACCTCCATGAATGCCTGGATGCTTTGCTTTGACGCTTGGCCAATTTAAGGTCAGCAGGCTAACTAACCAACTAACCAATGATTTGTAATGCACCGTTTACAGTCCTGAAGTCCCCTGAAACCTGGGGCCAGAGTGTTTGTTGATAGCTTTCACCTGGTGTGACCAGTTGCCTGACTTGGCTAACACAGGGGTGCAGGGTTTGGGGGGACTTCTGCCTAGAGGTTTTGGGAAGCCAAGGTTCATATCACAAGTCTTGGTTATTTAATCTGGAGAGCAATTACCTCGTTATGCAAATCAGAAGAATCCTAGACAGTTGTGCCTGGAGCTGTCTCAGATTCCAGTGCTTGAGGGCAATCTCTTTCTCTTGGTACACCTGAGCTTTAGCCCTTATTTCAAGTCTTAGCTGAGTGTGCTTTGTGAAGTCTCCTGAGCCCTTTCAAATAACTTACCCTGAGTAATCTTTATGAGACCCTAACCGACACAGAAGTAAATAGCAATTACAGAGGGACAGAAAACCCTCAGAGGTGAAAAGGTCTAAGACAGGGAGTAAGGTGGAGGCACCATTTGATGTGGAGAGAGGGGCTTGGCTAGCTAAGCAGTCTTTTTTTAAAAAAAATTCTGTTAATTTTTATTTTTCAGAGGCAGGATCTTGCTCTGCTCTGTTGTCCAGGTTGGAGTACAGTGGTACCATCATTGCCTGCTGCAGCCTCAAACTCTTGGGCTCAAGAAAGCCTCCCACCTCAGCCTCCCAAAATGCTGAGATTACAGGAGTTAGCTGCCACGCCTGTCCAGTAGTCTTTCATATCAGATCCAGAGAGGGGAAATGTGCAGTCATTTCTCCACGAATGTATGAAAAGCTAAGCGGCATTCTAGACCATTCTTAGAAGATACCGTAGATCAGAATGAAGTCAGGAGAATCTCTGACCATTTTGTGAGTATAATAGAAGCCACTCCTGGTACTGGACTGGGGTAGAAGCCCTGGCCCTGTGGCAGTGCTCATGAGCACGGTGCAGCTGCTCTTCTTGGGTGCATCTTCCCCACGATTCCATTCTTTCAGTTGCATCCTCTGGGCTGATTCTACCATTCTCCTGTGGTTGCGTGGTAAGTTGTAAGTAGTCAGGGAATGATATGTTGGGAGTCAGTGAAGGATATTTTCCAAAAATGCTGTTTATCTATTGGGGTCAAGCTGTGGATGAGTTCTGGTTCACAGAGATTTACAGAATTCACTGGCTCCATTTCTCTCTTTTTAAAATGATCAGTTACATGATTGCACTATCTCAGTGAAGCTTAAGTATTTATTTTTAATCCCCTGTATTGCTTGTGATCATCTTGATTGCTGCTGCTTGGCATTTATCTTCCCATTTTCAACAGCATCAACCAAATGCCTTGCACGTAGTAGGTGCTCAAAAAGTATTTGCAGAATAAACATACGTGTATGTATTTATACATTTGATGGCCAAACTACCAGAAGTTCAGAGATGCCTGTTTTTCCTTCTGCTCCAATGTCATATACTAGAGAGTGACAAAAATGGAAGCACAATAAACTGATGAAAGAAAGAAACGCAGCCTATATCCTCATTTATAAAATTGGGATAATGATCCTACCTACCTCCAACGATTAAAGAGTGAAATTTTCTAAAGAGTTTCTGGCACATAGAAACCACCCCCTACCCCATTCTCTTGGCCATGTAATCACACAATAAACTCAGTATCTAAACCCTTACCTGCGAGGAGTTTGCAATATAAGCTGGAAGGCTGCTATAAGCCTTTTATTCTCTATCACCCTTTCTCTGGATTATCCTTAGACATTCTCTCCTGGCAGGTCTTCCTGTATATGCACATATTAGAGCAGGAGAGCCCTACAGTATCTCCTTTTCCTCAGGCTACCCATAAATTCTTCAACAGAGCTAGGGGAGATTTTCTGTGAACCCATTCGCTCACACTAGTCATGTGCCTTTTCATTTCCAAGGGACTAGATAGAAAATATAGATTGCCTAAATTAGTCAAGAAACAAATCTTGCATAAGAAGGCCTTTTGTTCAGGTAAACACAGAAACAGGTCCCATTAAGTGAAAAATACAAGGAATAGATTACTATTAGTAGTGACTGGGATTTCCCTCTAAGAAGCTCCTTAGGGACCTCTGCTATACTCTGGGACCCTGTTTCAGTGTGTAAGAGAGCTATTTTACTGCTTTTTGAAATATAATGGGCCGGGTGCTGTGGCTCACACCTGTAATCCCAGCACTTTGGGAGGCTGAGGTGGGCAGACCACGAGGTCAGGAGATGAAGACCATCCTTGGCTGACATGGTGAGACCCCGGCTCTACTAAAAATACACACACACACACACACACACACACACACACACACACACAAATTAGCTGGGTGTGGTGGCATGTACTTGTAATCCTAGCCACTCAAGGGGCTGAGGCAGGATAATCTTTTGAACCAGAAAGAAGCTTGCAGTGAGCTGAGATTGCACCACTGCACTCTAGCCTGTGTGACAGAATGAGACTCTGTCTCAAAAAAAATTGTTTTAAAAAGAAACATAATGTTATATGCTCCCCCTTTCAAAGACACACCACCTATTAAAGATGACTGTCCCCAGACCAGTCAACTCTAAAGAAACAAAAAATTTAAGTTAGAGTAACATTCAACTTACGACATATGACTTAATTGAGAGCACTTAGATAAAACCAATTATTTAAAACAAATAAAATTACTTAGTAATATGCCTTTTTCTTTGATTTATTTCTTTCCTTACTTGCTGATCATATATGCACTAATTTCTAGGTCAAGTGTGCATGCATGTGCAGACATTAAAGTCCCCCACATCCAGATGACTTGGGAGGCCAACTTCTTCACGCAGCTGAGTCCTTGAACCACGGGCAAGCTCAGTCTAGGAAGGCTTCTAGAGAGAATACTTGGAGAAGCAGTGTGACCCCCTATGTCAGAGGTGGGGAAGGGGCTGAAATCTCCCTTTCAAAGGCTCACAGCTTCCTTGGCAGCTTGAGTAATTGGAAGAAACTAGTAGGCCGGCCACGTCAAAGGGTAGTATCACGATGATTTGAGAAACACCCAGTGTTAACATCTACCTTAGAACCTTCACAAACACACAAACAGGAGAGTATTTATTATACTATTTTTAGAGTCAAACAAAACACAACCTTGTCAACTGACTAATACTTTGATTTTAGAGCTAGATGTTAGCATAAAGGTGAAAGGGGTCTGGTGGTAGTAGCATCTGTAGTTGGAAGAAATCCTCTCAATAATAGAATTTTTTTTTTTTTACTGAATTTTTTTAACGACTGCAAAAACTATTTTGAGAATAAACATATCTATGGAGTTCAAAATGCATGACAATAATACAAAAGATGAGATGGTGGTGAGTGGAGTTAAACTGCTAACATTTCCTAGCATCATCAGGGAAATGGTGGAAGTCATTATTTATTTATTTATTTAATTAATTAAAAAAAATAAGTTATTGGGGTACAGGTGGTATTTGGTTACATGTGTAAGTTATTAGTTAGTGGTGATTTGTGAGATTTTGGTGCACTCATCATTTGAGTAGTATACACTGTACCATACTTATAGTCTTTTACCACCCCCCACCCTCCCAGTCTTCCCTCAAAGTCTCCAAAGTCCGTGGTATCATTCTTATGCCTTTGCATCCTCATAGCTTAGCTCCCACAGTGAGAACATAGATATTTGGTTTTCCAAAGTAACTCCATTCACCACCATCTCATCTTTTGTATTATTGTCATGCATTTTGAACTCCACAGATATTTTTATTCTCAAAATAGTTTTTGCAGTAGTTAAAAAAGATAGATTTTTTTCAGTTAAAAAAAATTCTGTTATTGAGAGGATTTCTCCCAACTACAGATGCTGCTACCACCAGATCCCTTTCACTTTTATGCTAGCTTCTAGATTTAAAATCAAAGTATTGGTCAGTAACTTCACTTAGAATAATAGTTTCCAATCTCATCCAGGTCACTGCAAATGCTGTTAATTCATTCCTTTCTATGACTGCGTAGTATTCCAACATACACACATACACACACACACACCCCACAGATTCTTTATCTACTCGTTGATCGATGGGCATTTGGTTGGTTCCATGATATTGCAACAGTGAATTGTGTGCTATAAACATACGTGTGCACATATCTTTTTCAAATAATAACTTCTTTTCCTCTGGGCAGTGGGATAACTGGATCCAACGGTAGATTTACTTTTAGTTCTTTAAGGAATCTCCACACTATTTTCCATAATGGCTCACATTCCGACCAGCAATGTAGAAGTGTTCCCTGATGGCTGCGTCCACGCCAACTGGCCATTTTTGCAGGAGTGAGGTGGTATTGCACTGTGGTTTTGATTTGCATTTCCCTGATCATTAGTGAGGTTGAGCATTTTTTCATATGTTTGTTGGCCATTTGTGTAACTTCTTTTGAGAATTGTCTATTCATGTCCTTAGCCCACTTTTTGATGGGATTGTTTTTCTCTTACTGATTTGAGTTCGTTGTAGATTCTGGATATGAGTCCTTTGTCAGATGTGTAGACTGTGAAGATTTTCTGCCACTCTGTGGGTTTTCTGTTTACTCTGCTGACTGCTCCTTTTGCCGTGCAAAAGCTCTTTAATTGGAGCTATTTATCTTGTTTTTTATTGCGTTTGCTTTTGGGTTCTTGGCCATGAAATCCTTGCCTAAGCCAATGTCTAGAACGGTTTTCCTATTGTTATCTTCTAAAATATTTGTAGTTTCAGGTCTTAGGTTTATGAAATTTATTTACATTCTTTCCTGAGGTTTCTTTTCCTTCCACTTGAAACTTCATGCAGTGGTCGGATTCATTAATGTCTACAATTGACCGCTAGATGGCAACATTGTTCTTTTATGTTGCAGCTTTGGCTCCCAATAAACAAGATAGATTTAATTTTCCAACAACCAGTTTTAAAAAGTAAAAACACAAAAGCTAGTAATTTAAATACATCACTCTGTACAATGGGAACAAGGTAGAGCATATTAAATTATGAATTTTCAATTCATTTACCTAAAAAGTGCAATTTCTGTGCAGGTTTGGGGAACAGACATTTGTACCTGGTGCTTATGGAGATAGTGTGGCCTCGGCGTTTCTAGTCTTTGTGGCTGCAGGAAACTGCCCAGATGTTGGCATATGTTTTCATTCAAATCATTTAACATCTCTCTTGATTTTGCAACATCCTGAAGCAGTGGGTTCCAAATCTGAAAGTTAATAAATAAGAACGATTCCAAGAACCAGTCCTCCGAGATTCTGATTTAGTAGTTCTGGTGTGGGCATGGGTATCTGTATTTTTAATAATTACTCCATCCGTTTCTGATTATCAACAAGTTTTGGAGTGGTCTTCGTGTCCTTAATTCTTCTGGCAACAGAATTCTACAAATAATATGAATTTTAAGTCAATTTAAAATTGCCACCTGATTTTTTTTCTTAGCAAATGGTCTTCACTAAAAATACTCCAATATCTCAATTACTAGAAAGTTAAATTCATTGTTAAAAAAAAAGTAGGGCTCTAGTAATTGAAATATTCATTCACCCTGTGTGTGTAAAACAAAGGTGATCAGACCTGTGTGTGGGTTGGAGTTGATGTTATGAGAAAGATGGCTTGTACATGGGTTGCCATTCCTGTGTGTTTCTCGGAATGGGAGATCCTTGCACTGGGGAAGAGTGGATTTCTGCAGGAATAATTTCAGACATTTTAGAAGGATGTCCCTCTACTGTTATTCTATTAAATACTAGGATGTATAATTTTAAAAGTCATTATCATTTTGGACAATTTTGAGGGTCCCATCAGCTATATGAAGTAGTATTTTTCTTGTCATTTCTCATTTTTCCTCTTTTCTTCTTCTTTCTCTCTCTTTCTCTTTCTCTGTCTGTCTCTCCCTTTCTCTCTCTCTTTCTCTCTCTCTCTCTCTCTCTCTCTATATATATATATATATATATATATATTTCTGTCATTATTTGATCTGGGTTATTATTAATTCTGGTTTAAGGTGATAGCTTTAGACCAATTAATCACTGTTTAAATGTTATTTGCCTTGACCCATTTGAATTAAGTGACCTCATTAGTTTTTTTTCTTTCTCTAATATTATCTTTTTTTGTATTTAAAAACAATATGAAAATATAATGAAGCTTGTATTAGAAAATAGCACTATCCTTTTCTAGTGTTAATTCATGAATTTGTATAAAGGCCCTCATAATGATAATTAAGAGAATGGTGCTTTCTCGAATGGGTTTACAATTAAGCCACACACACTATTTAAACAGTAAAGAACAATTTTATTTTATTTTACGTTTAAATAGTATGTGTGGCCTAATTGTAAACCCATTCGAGAAAGAATAGAATAGAAAAAGAATGCCAGAATACCACAGCAGGACTCTCCAGTTGAAAAGAATCAGATCGACTGCTCACAAAACTACACTCACATGGCTTTTTGTTGCTAGAAGGTAAGAGTCTGGGAAAATTATTGCTTTGTCACATTCTCTTGCCTTCTTTCTTCTTGTTTCTCTAGTTTTTGTTTTTTTTTTTAAGAAATCCTTGACTTTAAAGACAAGGAGCTTCTTATAAATTTTCTAGTTCACAAAAACCACTTCTAATTTTTAAAAGACAATTGCAAAAAAGCTTGGTTAGGAAATGGAGCATGTATTGAAATGTACATTGGCTTCTGAGTCAGATACACAACTTAGAGGAATGCTGTTTGGGCAGCTGCTTGTTTTTGCTGTCATAATTGGAGACTACACTTACCACTCCCTGCATCCCTGTGATGGTCCTTGGCCATAGGAGAAGAGTAAACACAACATTCTATTTACAAGTTTTCATTTAGAGGTAGAAGTCTCTGAACTTGCCCTTGACAGCTCCCACTGAGCTGGACCAGCAGAGGGACCTGAAGCTCCGCTCATGTGCCTGGGGTCAGGGATAGGAATCTGTGTGTCCAAATAAACATTTATTTTCTTAGAATATTATTGCCTGTTTCTCCCCTTTAAAAAATGCAAGAGAATTATCTGCAGGAAAACATTCAGATTTAGATCAAAACAGAAAAATGAAGCAATGCTCTCTAGTGAGAGAGCTAAACCGTATCTCTTCCATCCTGAAAAATTGTCAGTGATTTTGATTAGCAGGAATCATTGACACTACACATCAACCCTGTTTTAATTTTTAAAACACACTTGAGGTGTGTTTCACAGCACATTGTGTCTGTGCAAACTAAAACATTAAAATAAAATAAAATTTAAAAATATTTTAAGCCCAAAAAGAGTGAGGGGGAAGGCCCCTAAATTTAGGTGATGCTAGATCTTAAATACCAGAAAACCTTGTCCTGGTTTCCAAATGTGTACCCTTCTGCAAGGCTGGCCCACAAAGTACCTTCTGTCTTCAAAAGAAAATCCTGGCACCTAGAAGATTGGGCTGACAGTGAGTATTAAAATGACTTGTTTAATGAGCAGCGTGATTGAACAGGGTAGGGAACGCTAGGGAGTTTTCTCGCAAGGACTAGGTTTGGTGTTTATATTTTGTTATGTTGTGTGCTTTCACTGTCCCTTATTTTGACAAGCTATCGAAAAGTTTAAGAGGAGGATGGGCAATTAAAAAAAAACCTGGTTGCTAAAAAAGAACTGGTGCCTCTCCTTACCCATCTCTAATGGAATATGGGCTATACCACTTAAGTGAGAGAGTACTTGGCATTCAGACAGCACCAAAGATTCTTGAGGTCTGCATAGTACTAATGAGCAGGGGCTGTGATAGATGTGTTTGTGTTTTTAAAGCATTAGGCTACCCTAATGTAAGTAAAGGCTGTTTACTAAATGGTAGGCAAACTGCTGATTCGTAGGGCTGGAAGGAACTGTCCTCCAGAAATCATTAACTTCGTTCCATGCTTCTTCCAGGTTGGACCACATTTACAATATTTGTGTCCTCCATCCTCGAAGATGGTATTATCTCCTCTAATCTTTACTTCCTGATAGACTGGACAAACTCTGCCTCTCACCACCCAGATGATCTACTTGATTAGAAATCGAACCTCCATTTCCCTTCCTAAATTTAAGATGATGACTTTGGCGTTTTTTTCCTTACTAGAAAAATGGAGAACATTTCTTCTCTTTGCCAGGACAGATATGCTGACTTCCTTTCGTTTTATGATTGTCATTTTGCCTCTGAAGTTTGGACTTATTTCTCAAGGAGTTCCATTTTCTCTTCTCTATCATTTTGAACTTTTCACCATTTCCATTGTTTTATGGAGTAATTTGAAGAGGATATTAAATAAATAGTAAATATTGAATCAAAAGAAACTCAGGAGATGATATCAAAAACCATACATAGAAATATCATATAAATCTATTGCAGAATTTTAAATTTCATGGCTGACTAGTAGGAAGAATACAAGGGGACAGGTTTATTCTCTTCCACTTCATAGAACTGGACTCACTGATTTACAAAATGTCCTAGAAGCAAATAGGTGGGTGATAAATATTCTAAAGATTCTAGCATTGTTTTAAACCTACAACTTCCAGATTTTTACAGATAACATTTTATTCTTTGTGTCTTCCAGGGAAAAGGGAGTCTACACTGTTCAAATTTACACGATCTGCATTGGAGTCATTTTCCTGAAGGCAGTTTAAGGGTTGAGGAATACGGCGAATGTCTGAAAGACGAGTATATATTTTAAAAACAGGGGCGTAGGTACATGGTTTAATAGAAAAATACTAGCAGATATAACTGATTTTTTCAGATGTCACACTATTGCAACTAAAGAGAAAATTCGCTCTCTTTGGACCTCTCTATTCATACGGTGTAAGATTTCTGTTCACACTGAAATAGATGGAGTGGAGTAAAACAACCACAGTAGGGCTGTGGGGAGAATGCTTCCAAGATAGTGAAACACCGATTGCGATTGGCAATAATTGGTAAAAGCTTGGTTGTTTCTGGGAAACATTTTCTATCCGGCTCAGAAACAAACATGTAAATGGCACAGAGTTCTAAAGTGGGCAGTTGCAACCAATACCAAAGGAGGCCTGTGGGCACATGCCTGTGCAGGCCTGTACGTGTGTATGGGTTTTCTGCTGCCAGAGGCTTTACATCTCGGTGGCACCCAGATAATAAGGAGGAAGTAGTCAGAACTGCCTTGCTTGACTCACTCTCCGTTTTCATGATCAACCCCCAAACCAACCCAAAGCTTTGGTCTGGGAGCAGGGTTGTAACTTTTAAACACAACGAAATAAAATGCCCTCCCTCTCTCCCCAAGAGCAGGCATTTGTAGCCTAGACATAGATTCAGGAACCATGAGAGCAGAAAGGCTTCTAGAACCACTGAGACTAAAGCCTCCAGGAGGAGAGGAGGCGTCAGGCACATGTCAGCATGTCTTTTCAGAGGTCGGTCAGGAAGACCATGCTGGCGAAGACAGCTCCCCTGCAGACCTGTGTTGCCCTTCTCTTTAGAGTGAGTCACCTGTCCTTGCCTTTCCTTACCATGGACTCTCTTTTCCTCCCTCTTCTCAGGGGAAGACCATCTCAAAGTCACAACACAAATATTTGCTAGGTTTCATTTTGGTAAATTAAATAACCCCTTGGTTTAACCCAGGCCACAGGAGAGCTGTGTGCTTTGCCTGGTATAGGATGGAGCCTGGTGAATTGTGCTTTCATGTTGTGCCATTGCTTGTATTGAGAGACACTAGGAAGGGGCCTTATAAAACCTGTTACTTTGTTCACTGTAGGGATCCCCAGGCTGCCATCCATAAAATCAGGCCATTGGTGAATGCATTCACATAACCCATGGGAATAAATTTTTTAAGTTTTACAATCTTGGAAAAGTCATGTTTCTCCCAACAATTGTCAACTTTTTCCACTGTGAATTTTGTAACTGAACATTGTCCAGTTATTGCTTAGGCTGTTGGGAAGCATCATTTGTTACTGGCTTGCAGCCTCAATTTCCTCATCTGTAAAATGAAGATAACCATTACCTACCTCATAGCCTTACTAGGAAGACAGATAATGGCTTTGTTATGAAGAATAAATGTTTATTTTTATATGAAGATAAAGAAGGTAAAACATTGTGCATCTTTTTTGGCCCGTGCTGGATATTTTGATGTCAATTGTTATTATGATTTATGCATGTGCCCAACAATAATATATAGATGAGCAATAGTGATACGTCAGGCACTCTGCTAGATGCTGGAAATAAAGAGCAACCTAGACCCAGCTCCTACTCTACGAGAGTGCTTTCTCAAACAGCAAAAAGCAAGCTGCTAAGTAAATAATGAAGTGTGACAGATGCCATGACAAGGAAGGACAGGTTGGAACATGCTTCAGGAGCACCTCCTCCAGTCTGAGGAGCATGACCCAGAACTGGAGGAAGTTTAAGTACAAGTTCAGCTGGTGGGGAGGCAGAGGAGCCTCAGTGAAAAAGCTATGCAGGAAAGGACATATTAGAATTGCTGAATGATGTCTGGTGTGGCCAGAGGGCAGAGTAGTGGGCTGGGGGCTGAGACTACCAGAGAGGTGGGCAGCAGTGAGGTGCCAGGTCACACTAGTATTACAAGCTACACTGAGGAGTTCTGACTTTATCCTAAGTATAGGGGGCAGTCATTAACATGTTGAAGCAATGAAAATACCTCATCCAATTTGCTTGCTAGAGGCATCACTCAGGTATGGAGACTGAGATTAGAGGAGGGCAAGGTGGGAGGTGAGGAGATGAACTGGGCATCCCTTGAGTGTTGGTGCTGGGGACCGGATTAGAGTCAGGGCGCCCATCCAGCCAAAGGTCCACTTTCCACTTTCCAGCAGCCATACAGGAGTGAATGGTTTGCATTTCTATATATTTTGGAATATTTCTTTCAGCATTAGTTTTCTTACCTATTTTCCCTTTTCTGCAATTTCAACTATTTATTATACCCTGTGTTTTGTGTGTCTTCCGGTATGTCTTTAAAATCTTTTGTGAAATAAAAATGGGGAGGAAAGAAGAAATGATAAATGGAAGAAAGGCAGAGAGAGGCTGGTGATACTCTTAAGCGGGTACTCCCGTCTTTACATACATTTATTTCAAAATAACTCTAAAGCGTCTGTCCTGGTTCTGACCTGATTTGAGGGAAAGTCTTTATATCAGACTCTGTATATATTTTTACCATGAAGTGCACTGTAGCCTTGTTGAGGATGTGACCCAGATGGCATTACCATTTTAGGACAGATTGGAGCTTTCTTCCTCTGTTAAACTTCTGACCATAATTCAGACACCTGTGTATTTAAACTGGTGCAGTCAGAACAAGTTCCTGCGCTCATCACCTCTTCACCCAGCAAGGTATGTGAAAGAAGATTTGTGCAGCCAGTTGGTACCAAATTGCATAATAGGTTAACCCGAGTCCTTTGAATTCAAACAAAAGAAGTTCTCAACCTGATTGGAATTAACCTACACTGACTTTCTGCTTCATCTTTCCTAAAGTGAAGATGATACCGATCGGCAGGCGGGGAGTCTGATGGATGTTAATGGGGGGTTTTCAAGTTTGTCTTGCTTTTCTTAAACTATTAAGAAAGAACAAAAAACATTATTTAGAATGGAATCAGTTTCCAAGAAGGGAAGAAAGAAAACGGAGAATTTATTATTAAAGAAAGAAATAGCGTCAAGGTGAAAAAAAGAAAAAAAAAGGCCTTCTCACATCTCCTGGCCAGGTGCTCCGTGCATATAAATGTTTCAAGTTAAGCTTTAAGATCAAGGGAAAGTCTATAGGGAGCCTTGTTTCCTAGAGGTCTGCTTGCTAGAGCTGCTCCGGAATACAGGCTGCCCATTTTTATTTGGTTATTAAGGATTAAAGCGGGCGACAATTCTGGAATGGTAGTTCCTTGGTTTCCATTAACTTCGTACAAGAGAGTGAAAAGCAAGCTTCCAAGGGAGGGTTTGCATATGTATTTTGGGCTATCAGCTCGCCTCCTTCCCTGTCATCTTGTGTGTATGTTTAACATGAAATTGCCCTTCCTCTCATGAACTCACACTACAAGAAAGCTGCCTCGTTGCAACGATTGAAAATCTCTGTGCCTCTC
The DNA here is from genome assembly GCF_049354715.1 of Callithrix jacchus. Taxonomy (NCBI): domain Eukaryota; kingdom Metazoa; phylum Chordata; class Mammalia; order Primates; family Cebidae; genus Callithrix; species Callithrix jacchus. The sequence continues at coordinate 49,872,262 of NC_133504.1, forward strand.
AGAAATCCTCCTGGTTTTCACAGGAGTGTGGAGGGAAGATGAAAGGAATTTCACATTAGATTGCTGGTTGCTCCAGATACTGAAGGTTAGCAATTGCCCAGCTTCTCTGGGCTTTCAGCCTCTGAATACGCGATCAGGCAGGCAACCTGTCACTCTATGTCCATATCTTTACATTTTGCTTTTTCCTTGTTAGTTTTACAGCCTGTCCTGAAAACTAGAGCGCGTCTGAAGTTACTTTAGTGAAGTGACTAAGTTTAGTGCTAAAGCAGCACACACCTGAAGAGAACACCTGATTGTTGTGGTGGGTAATTGGGTTATGAATGTCAATTTTAGTAATAGTCGTTACAATAAAAGCAGAGATGAAGAGCTCAGCCTTTAAAGTCACAAAATAACAGAAATAACAAACCAATGTGCTGACTGAATCCAAGCAATGCTTTAAAAACAGAACTGGAAACTCAGAGTTTATAAAGACTTACACCCTCCATCATCAACATTTTTCAATCCCACAGGACCCCAGGAGGTTCAATGTATAGACTAAAAGGCTGAATATAAACAGAGTGACTCGTTCCCTGTCACATGACTGGACTAACAGATCGTGGAATCTGAAATGAAAAGTATACAGTTTTATTTCAATAATGTAATATCTAGTGGCATTATTGTGGTTTTGATGCTGCACCTTTTTCTTAACTATTCCCAGGTTTTGCAGCATGGAAGGCTGCATAACACGAATGGTGAAAGATCAACCAAAAAAAACAGAATTCTGGAACAGTGTTTCTTATTGTATCTTTTTATTGAAAATTTTATATGCTCAGAACCTAATTTATTTTCTGTTATAACCTCATAGTTTTATGTTCATGGCTACTCAATAGCATGATTATTTTGAAAGCTGTAATCAATAATTATATGTCCATAGTCATTATTACCTAATATGGTAATGAGCACAGTTAAAGGCTGTAGACTTGCATTTCATCTAGAGGTTATGCCAGTGTTCTGTTAAAATGTGAACTTCTCTTTGATGTGGAAGAGTAGTTGAGAAATAAAGATTTTTAAATATTTTGGTGCTAAGTATAATAATCCTGAGACTTCTATGCAGTATTTGCCCTCTCTCTCTCTCTCTCTCTCTTGCTCTCTCTGTCCTTTCAGAATGTCCTGAATGCTGCCTCTCAATAGTTTGTAATGCAGAAGATGTTAGAGAAGCCTCACCCTGGGAACAGCATTGTTCAGAATAGATGACATTCCATTTTATTTACTATTTGATTGTATCTTAGGAAAAGTCATCATATTTACTGGGCGCAGGGATTGGGGGATGTTGAATTTAGTGATGGTCATTTGTGAGATTTGACTCACTCTGCGCAGTGCCTTTCTATAAGGACTTTAAAGGAGAAGAGGCATCTGGTGTCTCTCACTCATACAGCGAGTGCTTGCACAGTTCCTGCTATAGTGGGGTAACTGAGTGGGTCTACAGCATCCAGCAGCCAAATAGAGAGAAGAGGGCAGTGACTGCAAAGAGCATGGAGTCTACAGATAGAAGAGAAGCAGCACACTTGGTGGGAAGGTGGAATTCTCTTTAGGGGAGAAGTGTCTAGGATCACTTAAATCCTAGTCAAAAGACTGAGTGGAAGTGGTAAGTGAAGAATCAGGAATGTCTCCATGTAACCATCACTTTAACTTAAATGAATGCAGAGACAAGGTAATTATTTGTTACTGAAATTCTTGTTTCCAGTATGCATGGCAAAAAGTTCATAATAGTTACCGTTGTTTTAGACCAGATTTTTTTTCCTGAATATTATTATTTGTTGTTACAACTCAGCTTTGGGATAAAAATGAGAAAACGATATAAGGCTAATTCAGCTAATGATCAAATCAACAACATGAAAGTTAAAGCTTGGATGATCTAAGAAAACCCAGGTTGAAAAAGCTACCAGGGCCATTAATAGGTTTCTTATTAGTTTTTTTCCCCACTCAGGAACTTCTGTGTTAGTTTATAATAGCAACTTGGATGCATAGCACTGGATGATTTACAGAGTTCATTTCTGTGCATTTTTATCTTAAGGTCTTTAAATAATACTATGGCCAAGACCTAGAGAGTGGAGGTTTTATCTCCATCATACAGAGAAGTCAACTGAGGCTTCGGGAGACACTAAGGATAATCACTTAATGGTAGAGACTAGAACTTATTCTAGTCTCCAAATTCAATCATCATTCTACTAATTTCTGCCTTCCTACTGTGAATTCTAAATCAGGTCTTAAGGATGATAGCAGTCATATTCTCGTATCCAGAATTTTTAACACCCAACATGTCTAGGTTAAGTACCTATTCTGGGAGATAAGTGATCTTTAAATCACCCACTCTTTCAAGCAACCCCATCTCAGAACTGAGAATGAATTCAGGAATTTTTTCCAGCCTCAGAATAGAGAATCCTTTGGGAAAATAATTTTAATGGTTATGGATCACTAGCAAATCTTGAGTGGTATTTTTCTTTGTTTAAAACCAAACCATCTGGCAGTTGTGTCTTATTTCTTCCTGCTGTCAATGGCTGGACCCATACGCATTCCAACTCAAACAAAAATGCCAATGTCTGCACATTTTCACTATGAACAGGCATTTTCAGTCAAAGCAGAGAGAAATGAGGCTCTGCCTGTCTGTTGCAATAACATTAATATTACCTCTGTACAGATGCTTTTAGAAGTATGAAGTTAAATGCAGAGCCCTGGAGATGCCTAGGAGCACACATGAGATAAGCACAGCCATTCATGGAAGACCTGAGAAACCGAACATTTGCAGGATAAACTTTTCACGATGACAAAGTAGAGCAATGTCGCGTATTCCAATATGAGATTGACAGCAGGAAATAATGACAATAAGATAAGTGTAAGATGTATTTATGATGCAGAGAGTTATATATCATCTACCTCTGGCTTATTCTGACCAAGTATACATATATATGTGTGTTTTATTCCACAAGGCCAAATTTACATTGTTAATTAATAATATCCTATATAATAATAATATATATATATATATATATATGTGCGTACTTGGTCTATATATGCATACTTGGTCATATATACATATATGTATATGTGTGTACTTGGTCAGAATTACCAATGATTAATTGATATTATTAATTACCAATGTAAATTTGGCCTTGTGGAATAAAGTAGCTGAAATTTGAAGGCAGCAAGGTCAGTCTGGCTATAGATAAGCCAAGAAGTGTAGATCTGAAATAAACATTCATTGCAGGCCCTCTGACAAGAAAAACTATTATATTAGTGAATAACATTTCAGAATTCAAAGGAGGAGAAGGTCAGCTTCACAGCCAGAATGCCAACTGCTGAATGAGATTTGCTGAGCAAAACTGGCCTGAGAGTGCCCTCACAAAGGCAGCGGAAGGGCAGGGCTGGCCCCTGGGGACGCTGAAGAAAATGCTGGTGTCCAGTGGCTTATTGACCCATTTCAGTCTCATTCTTTCAACTGCCGTTTAGTGAGAAAAGGGTTACATATGAGCATACGTGCACATGTGCATCTATATACATGCATATGTATTTAATGGCATCAGTCTCTTTCCTGTTTACCATTCATAAATGAGAAGAACCTTTTCTAGGCATTAAAAAGCGTCTGATAAAGCAGAACCACCCTGACTTATGGCAAAAGAAGAAAAGCATTTAGTCCATTGAGTTAAGCTCCTCACACCAGAACTATGCTTGGAAATTGGCCATTGAGGATAAAGTTGAGCATTTCCAATCCAGGCACTAGATCTAAGTATCCATACCTGTTTGTTCACGTGATGCACTAAATATGCAGGCTGTGTTTTAACATTTATTTTGACCCCTGTGTTGAATTCTGTAGATAACAACACTGTTTTCTATTTGCGGATCATGAAGGTGACCATCAGATGCTCTGCAATGGTGTACTTACCTAAAATGTGACGCTATGTCAGAATTATATAGTGTCCATCTTATTTTTAAAAGTACAAACTGTACTTTTAGGAAAGTAAAGAGATTTTAGGATTTTAAGCATGTGCACTTGGTGAAGATTTCACTACCCTGTAATTCAGGTCTTGCTTTTTATTTTTCATGCAAATAGAACTAAGATGCTATTCTTTCCACAATAAGGGAGTTAGGGACTGGAGCGTAGAAACGAAGAAAGCATAGGCTGGGTCTTGACTTTGTACCTTAGCCACAATTGGCTTACTGCATTTTACAGTTGGATCGTTTCTTTATTCCATGACTATGGAGTGTGAAGTGGAGACAACAGGATTAGTAACACATTATGTGATTTATTCACTTCTATTAATTGCCAACCATATATAAGGAACTATGATAAGTATTAGGGTTGCAGAGATGAATAAGACAAGGCCTGTGACTTAAAGGATCTCATAGTTAAATGTGGAATACTAGTCAAGAAAGAAAGATTTAAAAAATTTTGGTGCCTAAATATAGTAATCCTGAGACATCTGTGCAGTGTTTGTGCACTCTCTCACTCTCTCTCTGCTTTCAGAATGTCCTGAATACTGCCTTTCGATAGTTAAATGAAGGAGGCGAGTAAGCAGATAAGTCATAATACATATAGTGTAATTGAGACATGACTAAAATGTTCTGGAAATTTAGAGGAGAAAGAAACCCTGCTTTTGTGAGAGGGCATTTAACTTGGGTCTTGAGTACTTTATGAATATTTGTATTAATTCTCCCAGGAAAAATAAAGTGAGGAGCATTTTAATCTCATGTGTCTCACAAACCTTCTGCTAAAATGACTAAGATTTACTTAAAGCTGGCTATTGCTACAGCAACAATATGTATATTTTATTTTTCTGCTTATGAAGTGCTTTTTGCATGACTCTCACAAAATGCCTTTACCATGAGTATTATTCTCTCCATTTTACACGTGAGAACATGGAGGCACAGAATGGGAAGTAACTTGCACCAGGGCCTGGATTCAAACATTGGCTTTCTTCCAATTCCAAAAAGTTAAATCTTTTCTCTTGTTTATATAACTAACAAAGTGTGTGTATACACACACGCACACAAACACACACTTTGGATGTATATATATGTGTGTGTGTGTGTGTATATATATATATACCACCTCGATTATACAAATAACAAAGTTCAAAAGTATCATTTCATTAAGCTTCCTGTTTAAAATGGATCCATTTCATTTATGCTTCTATTGAAGAGATGGATGTTCATCTGGTCCTGTTTCCTATTAGCTAAAAGGAACTTCGGAACTGCTTTGCTGGAAAAGCCCATGTTCCATTCAACCTAATATTGTGTTGACAACAGAGGCCTCAAGGGATTAGCCAGGGAAGGACATAGTTTTCCTCCCTGACATTAACCTTAAAGGTTAGGTGTACTCTCAGTAGCCATTTATGGCTCTGACATTCATAAATTTGGTCAAAACCTTTATGAATCAATTTATATTCCTTGCCTGTGCCTCTTTTGTGATAATGAGCTCCATACGTTTATTATTTTCTGTGTAAAGTAATACTTCCTTTTATATGTCCTTAACTCACTCAAGTTTCAAGGGGGTCCTCCACTTCCAGTAAGAAATTGAGAGTTAAGAGAATAACTGGCTTGTGTTCCGTTTATACACCATCTCCACAATTCTCCAGATTTATTTTATTTTCTAAAGCAAGAATAAATAAAATTGTAATTATATTTCTGTTGAAGTGAGACCAATATTTTATTTAAAGATAAAGATTTTATCTTGTGGCAAATTTTTAGAATACTTTTGGATGCTGCTAAAATTTGCTCTAGAATAAAAACCTCATTTTGGTATTTGTAATACACATTTTGCATGGTGAAGGCAGCTCCATTCTGGCCTTGGAGAAGCTTGAGGTAATTTTTGTTCTGATCTACAAGCACTTTTGAAGAGTAAGTATATTGCATATTATGTTATATATATTTGATAACTGATGATAATGGATGTATTGTACAATATCATGAAGTAGCAGAAGAATGCTGGCCTGGGTGTCAAGAACCTGGTGTTCTAAAACCATTTCTGGACTATAGTTTTCAACCTTATGAGATTAGGGATTAAATTAGGTAATGTTCAAGATTACTTCATACTTTAAAATTGCGAGTCCTTGATTTCCTTGATCACTGACTTGGTGACTTAATAGAATATAGCCAATCCCAGCTTCTCTAAGCCCCAGCAGCCATCTCCTGATTCTAACATGAGCCATTTGCCCTCGGTACTGTGGAAGGCTTCTAGATAGTGCTTATTTCCCGTCTCAGAGAGCTCAGAAAATGAACAAATTATAATTTCCTCACTCTATCCCTTACAGAAATAATTACCTTTCCTACAGATTTTTCTCAAGTGTTGGGTTTATTTTAGGCTCCCCAAACTTTTCTTGTCTTGGGGTAGGGCTTAAAGGCCTCTTCTGGATCTCTTCTGTTCTAAATGGTCACCCTTATATTTGATCAGTACTATCCTTTAGAACTCATTACAAACAAAGGTAAATATTCACCAAAGTCTCTTCATTTGCATCTTTCAGTTGGCTCAAAACCTTGAGGCTGATGGCCTCTGCCCCAGCTACGTTTGTTGACCTGGGTTAAATTTTTTTTCAGCATCAGCCACTTACTAGTTTTGCCATGAGGAGTAGATATTTAATAAGAATTATTTTTTTTGCCTTGTTTCAAATGGCAAGTGCAGGGCTGCAAAGTTCTCAGCCGTCTGAATACAGCCTCGCTCTGTTCAGCAAATGAACACTCACTCCTTATACATCCACCTGTGACCAGGTCTCTGCCTGCTGTACCCAGACACAATGGCACTTCCAGCACACAGTTCATGGCTTGGTGAAAGCATATGAATTTACAGGTTCAACAGTCGCATCTGTAAAATGGAGCCCATGACGCCCACATCATAGGCTTGTGCTGAGCTCTTAATAAGGAAAGCATGACACACCTCGGACACAGAGGGAATTTGAGTGTATGACGGTTGGCTTTCTTCCTGTTACTTTCTAGTTCTCTAATTAAGCCATCCATCACTTCAAATTGGAACCGGCCACTATATAAGAAGTGTAGAAAAGCATTAGGGCATTGACTGAAGGAAAAACATTCTTTACAAATAGAGAAATGCTGTGGTCTGTGAAAACCTAAGTCAACTGAATGTGTATCATAAAGTTGACAGGCTGTTAGCCATTGTTTCGAGAAAAGTTTTTCCTGCTCACATTGGCTCTAGTTGGCATCAGAGACTGTGTTGCTATGCTCTTCGTACTTGGCTGTGTGGCTGGTATTAACTGCAATGATCTGAGTCTTTCTCTTAGATAGCCTGTTTTATTAGGCTATAAAGCTTTATCTTTCCAGGTCTGAAATCAGGGCCTCGGCTCCTTAAATGCTTTTCCCTGACAGTTGAGTAGTCCTCTCAACCTCGTTGTGCTGTTAGAGAGTTACTGTCATGAGTGAGCTGATTTCTGCCACCTGCCCTACAATAGTCCTTAAAGGAATCTTTTTTTCTATTTACCACCCAGCATTGTACCTCTATCCTCCCTTGATCCCACTGAGTAGAGGGATAAGGAGGCTGGAAATAAAACCAAAAAGGAATGTAAATTCTGGAAAAATTCTTTGAAAATTCTAATTGTACATAGGGTAATATTTAATAAAATGACTCACTTTGGGTATCTCTAAAATTTAAAAATTATAACAATTTAAACATATTAATCAGACAAAAATGAATGACTTTATTTTAGAAGAACAGGATGTGTATTTATTTGTAAAGATACTTCATTAACGCTGGGGGATTCATAAAGTTGATTTTTTAAAAGTTCAAATACTGCTTTGAAGTACCTAATAGAAGGCATTTGGTAGACATGGGAAACTATAGTGATGGATAAAACAAAATCTGCCTTCATTTCATTTAAATATATCGCACCATTGTTAGCTTAGATTAATGCTTAATCCTAGGTGGATTTTGAATGAATCACATTGTATTCTGGTGAATTTCTGATGAGAGTGCATAGGGAAGAGGGAATGAATGGGTAAAACAACTGCACTTATTTGTGACTTGACTTGACAACTGTGTAAATACAGCTATTTTCATTATAAAGCCTTTTGGCAACAAACCACAGAACAGTTGTCTACCAGGCTTAGAGAAATGAGGTTCTTTTTGTCATGGAGCAGAACGGTGCAGCTGCCTGTGGTCAGAAGAGATGCTTCACAGACCACAGAAGGGGCTGCAGTTCTAGGCACCAGCTCCAAGCAATGTCCACACTCAAAGCAGGAGGAAGGGCACAGGGGCCAGCACAAGAAACATCTGTCTTTCCTATCAGGAAAGCAAACACTTTCCCAGAATCCCCCAGAAAAAAAATCTTAGGTGCTATTGGACAGAAATATGTGACATGCCAATGTATGCTTCAAAGGAAGCGGGGAAAGTGAGTGTTGGGTTTTACCAGCTTCTACGTTAGAGGCAGAAGAAGGGAGTTGAGAAAGGAAATTGGGCTAGTCAACCGATGATGTCTGCCATACTGTTTTAAACATAAGAGCCCCAAATCAATGCTTCCCAAAGTCCAAGGGGGAGAGAGCAAAAAGCAAACACAATCAGGTGAGGAGAGCACGGCTCTGTCACGGTGGCCTATCAGCTGCTGGTGAGGGACATCTAATTTCTACAGTTGTTTCATGGAGAAAAATTTCCACCTGGTTTTACCATGTAAAGTTCTCCAGAGTCTCTTTGCCTTTTTACAATTTTCCATGCAAAAAGAAGAATGGCCAAAAGTCCTGGCATTAGGCAAGTGGGTGGAAAGCCGTAAGTTACTTTTTGTCTTAAATATGAACTATCCTGCTGGGTGCAGTGGCTCACACCTGTAATCCCAGCACTTTGGGAGGCCAAGGTGGGTGGATCACGATGGTCAAGAGATCAAGACCATCCTAGCCAACATGGTGAAACCCCATCTCTACTAAAAAATACAAAAATTAGCTGAGCGTGGTGGTGCATGCCTGTAGTCTCACCTACTCGGGAGGCTGAGGCAGGAGAATTACTTGAACCCAGGAGGTGAAGGTTGCAGTGAGCTGAGATGACGTCACTGCACTCTAGCCTGGCAACAGAGCAGGACTCTACCTCAAAGAAAAATGAAAAAAAAAAAAAAAGAAATATCCTTCTTAAGTCCTATCCTGTGGTGCTGAGAAGTCCGAACCCTTCCCATGTACACCACGCTGGGCTCACACGGCTTCTCTAAAAGTGGTCCATTTCCCATCTCGCAGTATTTATAACTCTCTGTTAAAGAAGAAAATGGGCTTTACTAGGAATTCATATTAAGGCAGAGAATTCAAGCAGCCCCAGTCGTAAAAAAAGAAGGACATAATTTAAATTCATTTGGTTGAAAAGATAAATGCAGATAAAAGCGAGGTAGACAGGAGCCAAATGCTTTGGCACAGGAAACAAGCTGACAGTGAACTTGGCCCTCTGCCTTGGGAGCCATTCACATTTGTGGAGGGTCTGGTTCTGGGCAGCGGTGAATGCCCACTGAAGGTCTCTGCCTAGTGCTGTGTGTGGGAGCGAACTGCTGAATGAAACTGCTGGGGAAGTGGGGGCAGGCAGAAAAGCTGTGAGAGCGTGAGAAAGCCGACCGGCGGGAAGGGAGGCCCCAAGTCTGCAAGAGTTACACAGTCAAAAATAGCCTTGGGCCATGGTGCTCAGGAAACTTTGCAGATATGCCCTTTGCTTTCAGAAAGAAAACCCAGAATGCTGTTGTCCATCTTAGGAGTGAAACATTATTTTTTAACTAGAAAATGTCTTCATTAGAAGTACCTGGAAGAATGCTGTTGACACTGCCTGGGTTCTCTGTGGCATTTTGCTGGAACAGTGTTGCACTTTTTGAGCTTCAGATCAATTCATTAAACGTTGGCTGAGTAGTACGTTATGAGGCAGGCACTCTGCTAGTTTCTGGGTTTAATAAGATGAAAAAGGTAAGGTGCAACCCTGGAGTGGCTTGCACTATAACTGGAGGCGCTTTTGTCCTCCAGGGAACGTTTGGCAATGTCTGAAGACATTTTTGGTTGTCACAATTTAGAGGGATGCTGCTAGATTCTATTGGGAAGAGGTCGGGGATGCTGCCAAGCATCCTGCAATACCCAGGACAGCCCGCTCCTGCCACAAGAAAGAATTAACCAGCCTTAAACATCAATAGTGCTGAGGCTGAGAAACCCTGCACTACAGTGAAAATAGTACAATTGTGGAAGTGTGGGTGAGATGGCGAAGTGTCTTAAAGACAGGACTTACACATTCTATCCAAGGAATCTGTGAATGATATGAAAGTGAGGTAAGGTCTTCAGTGAGTTTTGAAGGATGCTTAGGAGTTCGCCAGAAGATTAAGAGGAGAGAGAACTCCTTATGGGATTACCTAAGTAAAAGAGGATAAGACTGTGGGCAGAAGCATTTCCAAAGCAGAAAGACTTCAAATTGCACAATGTGAATGGTGGGAAGTACGGGGAAATAATTTGGAAGTGGGTAGGCAAGGTCATTATTATTGGCCTGGGAAGGCAGTCTAAGGAGCTATAACTCAGTTCTATAACTGATGAGGAAAATTTGAAGAACTACAAGCAAAGTAATATAACCAAATTTTAGATAAAATAACCTATATAGAATTAACAAACTGCTTTTCTCTATTCTCACACTCAACACAGAACATGCCTGTTACCAAGCGTGTGGGGGCGTCTCCCATACCAAGAAATTCTCCAATTCTCTGTGGATACCAACTCTTGTGCTACAATTTATCTCAATTCTGAAACTATGTACCTGGAGGGAGCATCACATCAGGGTTTGGTCCCACGAGATACCTCTGCTCAGATGCCAATCACAAGTAGTGAGTACCTAGGTTACCTATATTACCCACAGCTTCTGTCTGACTTGCCTACACATTGGTGGTTCCCATGATGTTTCTTAAGTTTGATAGTGTGCTAGAGGCTCATGGAATCCAGGAAAATGGCTTACTTTGTATTACAAAGACTACAGTAAAGGATACGAATGAACAGCCAGATGAAGATATATACAGGGCAAGGTTTGGGAAGGTCTTGAGCACTGGAGCTTCTGTCCCTGTGGAGTTTGGGGTGCACTATGCTCCCAGAATGTGGATTTGTTGTTAATCCACCTGGAAGGACACTCTCTGAACCCTGCCCTTTTGGTTTTTATGGAAGCTTCCTTACATAGGCACAATTGATTAAATCATTGGCCATTTTGTGATCACTTCAACCTTCAGCCCTTCTCTACTGCCTAGAGATTGAGGGGTGAGGTGGGAGGTAGCATAGGGCTGAAAGTGCCAGCTGTCTAATCACTTGGTTGGTTCTCCTGGCACCCAGCCCTCATCCTGAGGCTATACAGGAACCCCCGCCACCAGCCATCCCATTAGCACACAAAAAGACACCTACCACTTGGTTTTTGGAACTGTCTACCAGGAAATGGAGGCTGAGAAAAAACCTATATTTCTTATTATTACAATAAATAAATATTACATTTTGAATTATTTTGAAAAGGATTAGAGAGGCCCCATTACCTAGTCATTGGCATTCTACTAGCTCTTTCTCAACTCACTACACAACGGAACTTCTTTGATGATATGTCCCTGGAATCATCTATGATTTTTGTAGACTGCCTTTATGGAAGAGACGTTGCTTGGTGATCAGTGAAGAAGTCTGGTCTAGATAGGAAGGTAAAACCAGGAATGGTTTCATTACCTGATAAAATATGGAGGCATTGAGAGATTAGAGATGGTTATGAAGCCAAAAACAAAAACAGATGAGTTTGACAGGAAAGGGATGATGAGAAAAATGTAGGATTGGAGATTATGTCTAGAGAGTGGAATGTAAGTATTCTGATGTGGAACAGATCCAGGTGAGGAAGATGCCTAAGTATCAGTGAATGAAGTAGAAAGCAGTTGTTGACACTGAGTGTGAAGTCATTGGGCTGGGGAAGTGGGCAGCTTATTCATGTGGCCATAAAAGATGCCAGAGATGAGGGCAGGACTTGAGGTAAAACTGAAGAATGCAAAGCAGGTGTCAAGTGTGTCCATAAATATGATGGAAGACATCTTATCATGGTCAATGTATTCACCATGAATATGTTAGAACACAGCAGTGATGAGAGAGGGTAGAAGCCTGACCAATGGCTTGACCTACAGAGTGTGAGGGAGTTTTGCAACATAGTGGAGAATAATTCCCTGGAAATAGCAATAGGGAGCTAGAGAATGCCAACTTAGTACTGTTACAGGACTTTTCCTTAGTTCAGCTAAAGATGGGGTCCTTGTCTATCCTACACCATGAAAATTTAGGCTGGCAGACAGTTCGAAGGGTGAGTAAAGTAGGGTTTTATTGGGTGGAAAGGAAAAAGTGGGGAACAGGGACCCTCTGCAAAGCCAGAGTCCTCTGCTCTTGTGCTTCCTGCCTCACAGGTTGAACCCCAGGTTTCACGCAGGAAGAGGAGGGGCTGGGCTTTCTCCTCTGCTGCAAAAGGCTCAGACTTCCCGAGACTCCTTCCTAGTGTACAGGCTGGCTGGAGTTTTGCCAGGGAGCCCCTTCCGCCTGGCTGTCCCAGTGAAGTCATGAATTGCTCTTGAGAGAGCCACATGTCTTCAAGACAGAGCTAGAAGCAGAGAGGGGCTGTTTGGTGAAGAAAATAAACATGTTGGGAAGTTTCTTTAGCATGGAATGGGAGTTCCCGAGGTCACAGTTAGAAGATTTTTTTAAAAAGTTAGAATGGGAACAACAGATGGGATGTATTAGTTAGCTGTGGCTTCCATAACAAAATAAACATACCACCAACTGGGAGGCTTAAACAACAGAAATTCATTGTCTCACAGTTCTGAAAGCTAGAAATCTGAGAATAAAATGTTGTAGGATTGGTTTCTTCTGAGAACCATGAAGGAGAATCTGTTCCAGGTCTCCATCCTAGCTTCTGGGGTTTTGCTGGCGATCTTTGGTATTACTTGGCTTGTAGATGCACCCTTCTGATCTCTGACTTCTCCTTCACATGGACTTCTCCTTGTGTCTCTGTCTCTACCTGGAGTTCTTTTTATGAGGACGCTAGTCATATTGAATTAGGGGCCCACCCTACTCCAGTATGACCTCATCTTAACCAATTGCATTAGCAACAGTCCTATTTCCAAATAAGGCCACATTCTGAAGGTTAGGACTTCAACACATCTTTTCTGGAAGGGCACATTTTAACCCATAACATGGGGTAAGAGAAACAAAACACCCTATTGTAAAAGACACAGAGAAGAAAGATGAGCAGGGCTTTTTCTCTTTTGTAGGGGGTAGAGTATATAATTACTGGTCAACATGAGGAAAAAAGGAAGTGCCTTTTAATCAGGCCAAAATTTTTTTCTTTTGTAAAGAACTTCTTGCCTGCTAGGGTATGATGGCTATTGTGTTTCTTCAAGCAGAGAATAATCAAGTGCCTTGGTCATTTAGCTATTCACCAGCAAGAATAATTTGGGTATTATTATCTGAAACCAGTAGTCTTCAATCTTCTACTTTGTGTTAGAGTTCTGAGTGATGGCTGTAGGCTCCTAGGACATTATTCTATTTCTTAGAATGAGCACAGGCCTATAATCTTCTAAGTCAGGGAAACCTAATTCCATGAGGTTTATGATTGCTAGTGCCATTCAGTTTTTGATGTGATAATTCCTGTTACTACTGATGGTAGAAAATTATCTAAATATGTTAAAAGATATTTGGCAAGTTTTTTCTTCTTCTGCTGAATTACTGGTATTGGTTAATCATTAATATATAAGAAGATTTATATAATCATATGTATGTTTTATTTAAAAGTTTTTCATGAATACTTAAAATTTTCTCCATAAAACTGATTATGCCAATTCATTTACTTGTGCTTGGGTAAATTCTTTCCATGATGTTGAATATAACCACTAATCCCAACTGCCACTTATGACAAATTAGGGCTTCCAGGCCCACAAGTGCAGATCCTGCAGGTCACATGTCCCAAAGATGGAAATCGTGATTTCTCCCAGGGGCCAGATATACAGACCATAATATCATCTCACACTCTGAGAAAGTCTCCCCTCTCCACATTTACCGTGCATCCTCTGACTTTACAGCATCTTTATCTCTGACCTCTAAGCAGGGTCACTGTTGTAATAGCTGAGAGAAAGCTTTCAGGAATGAATGAGTGCTCACAGAAATCAGGTAGCATGCTTTGTCCAGCATGATGATCATTTCTGACAATGCTGATCGAGAGAATTCTTCTGCAGTCCATTGATTTCAGTGTCAGGCAGATGAAAAGTAGCATATTGATGAGTCTTTGTCATTACTTTACCAAAGGTGTCTTGTCAGATAAAAGACCAATAGAGGAAGCTAACTTAAGACAGGCCATCACATCAGTTTTCTTGGTGCTGAAGGAAAGAGAATGAACTGTGATATTTAAACTAATCGATGACTATAAAGATACTCTTAAACTCATACAATAAATTGTTTTGATTTGCAAAAAGGGAGAGAGAGAGATCTACAAAAAGGATAAAGGAAAATAGGCCATATAAGGAGAAGTAATGATTTTCGATATTCATTCACAGCAATAGTGAAGTTACAATTGAGACTTTTAAAATCTTTACCTGTCCTAAATGCTTTTCTGTATAGCAGGATTGTGTAAAATCTCTTGTGCAGTATGTTTTGACTTCTAAATATTGGCTTCTAGAACTCAAAGTTGACAGTAAAGGCCACTATGTAGTCTGCATTCCCAATTCAGAGAGAACCTCAGGCAAAAGTGTTGGCCTCCAGCTCCAAGCTTGGTGAGAGGTGGTGCTTGAGCGGGATCAGAGATAAGCACTTTTTTCAACCTCTCTCATTCCTCTATCCACCCATCCTCTGTTTGTATAAAGAAGACTGGAAAGGGGCTGAGAGGTTACTTTTAAGGGCCTTGTCCTAGGCACTTACTGATTTCTTTTCTAAAGCTGAAGGGAGTAGGAAACCAGAAACTGTGGGTATCAATAAGAAATGGAGACTTGTTTTTCTCCTTGCTGTCTTCTGAGCAATAGAGTTTGCAGATTTGCTCTGGTGTTTTAGGGGCAAGAGCACTAAAGGAAGATGATGGGAACACTGAGGCCAGATGAAGATGGCATGAATCAGTCCTCTTAAGTATTTCATGCTTCCCAGAAATGGGCTAGGAGAGGGTACAAAATATAACTGAGAAAGAAAGACATGGTTGCAAGCTTGCTGGGATCCAATGCATGCTGGGAAGTGATATGGTAGCTAGGTGATATCAACTTTTGAAGATGTATTCAGATTTCTGAAGGAAATACCTTGGAGCTGAGTCCAATGACAGAAGGGTCTTGGGACCTCTTCCTTTACTTCTACTGTATAGACTGCAGCTTGATTAATGGGGCTGAGCACAGAAAATCAGTGAGGATCTTTGCACTACTGAGACTGGAAAACGTGCTTATCTCTGATTCTGCTCAAGTGCCACGTCTCACCAATAATATGCTTTTTTCACATGTGGGCACTCATATAAGGCAAGAGCAGGTCAGAGCAACCAAGAAAAGGACATTTGCTTTGCATAGGCATGTCAGGAGGTGGATCTTCTCCTTTCTCCCTCCCAGCACTGATACCAGAGGAAGACTGCAAGGAAGAAGGAACAAGGAGGTGGGAGAGAAGACTTCCACCCACCCCCAACTCCAGGCTCTGGTGCCAAGTTCTAGCAGCCTTCATGGGTCTGAGGAGCAGGGAAAAGCCTTGACTCTATTAGGAGGCTGATCTGGACCAAGTGTGAATAACTGAAGATGACAGAAAAACAATGAAATTGGATTTAGAGACTGTTAGTGAAGGGAGTTGGCAGCACAGCTGGTAGAAATTATTGGAAAATTAAAAATTTCCACACTTAACAACTCAATGACGAGACTTCTTGAATAAACCTTGACATCACTTTCTCTAGAGAATATTTTAATCTGAGTAATTAAAGATTTACTTATAAGGCAAAGAGAAGATTCACTGTTAATCTTCAACAAAGAAGGTATCCAGGCCTGGCACAGTGGCTTACATCTGCAATCCCAGCACTTTGGGAAGCTGAGGCAAGAGAATTGATTGCTTGAGCCCAGGAAGTTGAGGTTGCAATGAGCTGAGTTTGTGCCACTATATCCAGCCTGAGTGAGAGAATGACACCCTGTCTCAAAACAGAAAAAAAAAAAAAAAAGAAAAGAAAAAGAAACCTAAAATTTTAAAATCATGATAGCAGCAATGTAAATTCATTCCTTCATAGGGTAGGGGGGGCACGGTGAGGACGAAGGTGCCCCAGCTCAGCATCATTTTGCCTCTGCTGACCTGACAGGAGGCAGTGCAGTTCAGATCATTCAAAGCTGGCCCAAATTGCCGCCCACACCTGTGAACTGAATAATTTATTTTGTTTCATGCCAGTAACTCTTGAGATAGTTTGTTATGAAGCTGAAGCCAGCTGATACAACACTATAATGTGCTGTTTGAAAATCATAAAGAACATTTAAAATAAAATCATCCCATGTTCATATCACCATAAAACAGCTCAGCAATGAACTGTAGAATTCATTTATTACTTAACCTGGGCCTGAAATTCCATTAGGATATGTTATTCTTAAAATTTCCCATGGTATAAATTGTTGATCTAGCTGCATTCTCTTTCTAGCATGTGTGTGCAGGCATGTAGAATTCTCTTTTAAGACACTGGCGTTATTGAGCGATTTCTTGTGTTGGGTCACCTTCCACACCAGTGCTTCTGCTTCATGAGGACTTGATTGAATTTTCACAGCTTAGCCCTGTCCTTGGTCAGATCAGAGGCCCTATTTGCTCAAAGTAAATAATGATGGTGAGAGCAGTAGCACTAGCAGCAGCAGAGAGAACACCCAGGCTGACCTTGATGGCAACTGATGAAGCTGGATTTTATAATTAATATACGTCCTGCAAAATGTTGTCTTCTACTGTGATTCTTTTTGCCCAATTACATTGTATAAGAAAAATATCCACTTGTTCCTGTATTGTTAACATTAATTTCTTCTTTGTTTTTTATTTTTATTTCAGTAGTTTTGGGGGAATAGGCGGTGTTTGGTTGCATGGAAAAGTTCTGTAGTGGTGATTTCTGACATTTTGGTGCACTATCACCTGAGCGGTATACACTGTACCCAGTGTGCAGTATTTAAAAAGTTTTAAAAATGGCCAGGCATGGTGGCTCATGCCTGTAATCCGAACACGTTGGGAGGCTGAGGTGGGTGGATCAGGAGTTCAGGAGTTTGAGACCAGCCTGGCCAATATGGTGAAACCTCGTCTCTACTAAAAACACAAAAATTAGCTGGGCATGGTGGCATGCAACTGTTATCCCAGCTACTCGAGGGGCTGAGGCAGAAGAATCACTTGAACCTGGGAGGCGGAGGTTGCAGTGAGCCGAGATTGTGCCACTATACTCCAGCCTGGGTGACAAAGCAAGACTCTGTCTCAAAATAAATAAATTAAATAAAAAATTAAAAAGAATTCATTTTTTTCCTTAATAACATGCTTTTACTTTTTAAAAATCCATTCTCCAGTTTGTCATAATAGGTAGTCAGTAAAATCAGACCAAGGTAAGAGGTCTGCTTGGCATGATCTGGGAAACAGCTATAGTTCTAGGAGTCTGGAGATTTAAGATTAGTTCTTGGCTCCTTTGCTATTTTGTAGTGGTATGTTAGAATGAATTGCCTTCAGTTTTTCCCATTATTAAAGTCAGAAAAGCATGCCACGATTGGCTCAGAGTGTGGTAAGTAAGATAATATGGAGAGAAATAATCTTCCTCTGAACAGGACATAGAGTGGGAGTGCAGAAGCTTGAGAGCAAGGCTGTATCCCTCAGTCTTGTGGCATGCAGGAGGAACAGGGTATGCTTCCACAAAAAAATCATCTACTGTCACAGAGCATCTGGTGGCTTGTCTGTGCCTCTTAGTCCTCCTAATTTAAAGTGATAATTTAGTAGGCTACTGTAAATAAAAATAGCATTCATAGATGACCAACATAAAATCTTGAGTAAAAATATACTAATTTCAACAAGCAAGTGAAGGTATTTAATAGCTGAGGGAACCAAATTAATAGAACAAACACAAGTGCAATGTATAAGTATTATTAATATTTTTCTCAGGACAAGAAAATCTTCTCATGAGGGCATTTACAAAACAAAAAGTTTCTTTGAGGAATTAGCAAAATAACAAATATAATTGAAAAATTAATAAATCCTCAAGTATGAATATTTATATTGATGGTCCTATTCAGAGCCAAATAGAATGAACAACAACAACAAAAAAACCACAATCTAGGCACAATAAAGTTCAGAAGGAAATAACTTTAAGCTCCAAATTCTAAACACAGCCAAATCATCAGTAATAGGTATGCAAGGACCTCTTGAAAGAGAAGAATGCATTTCAGCAAAATAAAAAATTAAAAAGAATGGTATATAGGATACAATAAACAGTGACAGGCAAAGAAATGAGCAAAATGTGAAGTTGCCTAATTGTTATTGTAAAAGCAATGTAGAACAACAACAACAACAGTCTCAGAATGGGTGTTGGAGTGGGTACGGTGGGTTGGGTGGAGGACGATGTGAGAACAGAGAAGTCTAAATGCAGCAGGCTTCTAAATACTTACAGAAAAATGTTTTAAATATGTTAAAACTTCAAAGTTACAAGTAGAAAATTGTAAATAAAACATATAACTTTCAAACAAAAAAAGTTTAAAAACCTTTTTTTCTTTTTTTTTAATGCCATGCTTCTTATCAAAGAGTGATTTCTTTCTTCTTTTTGAAAGAGAAAAAATAAAGAAAGGAAGAAAAAGAAAGAAGAAAGAAAAAAGAAAGAAAAAAAAGAATGAAAGAGAGAAAGAAAGGAAGAGAAAGAGGGAGAGAGAACCTGTTCTCTTGCTCTATTGTCCAGGCTAGAATGCAGTCTAAAAATGGGCATTAAAAACCTCTTTTATGCCAATAAATGTGCTTAACAATGGAGACAGGAAGGAATAAGGGAGGAAAATAACAAGCAGCCCACTAATATTTCATCTAAACCTGTGAAATGCCAGGCAGTTGCTGAGGAGTGATTCACTTCCAATTATGTGGTCACCTCCAGAACAGGTGTGATGTGACACTGAGAAAAATGCATGTTTTGTGGATTTGGGGTGGAGAGTTCTGTAAATATTTATTAAGTTTACTTGTTCCAGGTCTGAGTTCAAGTCCTGGATATCCTTGTTAATTTTCTGTCTCGTTGATCTGTCTAATATTGACAACGTAGTGTCTCCCACTATTATTGTGTGGGAGTCTAAGTCTCTCTGTAAGTCATTAAGAACTTGCCTTATGTATCTGGGTGCTCCTGTATTGGGTACGTATATATTTAGGATCATTAGCTCTTCTTGTTGAATTGATCTTTTTACCATTATGTAATGTCCTTCTTTGTCGTTTTTGGTCTTTGTTGCTTTAAAGTCTATTTTATCAGAGATGAGAATTGCAACTCCTACTTTTTTTTTCTCTCCATTTGCTTGGTAAATCTTCCTCCATCCCTTTGTTTTGAGTCTTTGTGTATCCTTGCATGTGAGATGGGTCTGGATACAAAATACCAATGGGTTTTGGCTTTTTATCCAAATGCCTGTCTGTGTCTTTTGCTTGGGGCATTTGGTCCATTTAAATTTAGGATTGATATTGATATATGTGAGTTTGATACTGCCATTTAATGCTAGCTGGCTGTGTTGCCCATTAGTTGTTGTAGATTCTTCATTACGGTGATGCTCTTAACCCTTTGGTATGTTTTTAGAATGGCTGATACTGGCTGTTCCTTTCTATATGTAATGCTTGTTTCAGGAGCTCTTGTAAAGCAGGCCTTGTGGTGAAGAAATCTCTGAGTACTTGCTTGTTTGCAAAAAATTTTATTTTTCCTTCACTTATGAAGCTTAGTTTGGCTGGATATGAAATTCTGGGTTGAAAGTTCTTTTCTTTAAGGATGTTGAATATTGGCCCCCACTCTCTTCTGGCTTGTGGAGTTTCTGCTGAGAGATCTGCTGTGAGTCTGATGGGCTTCCCTTTGTTGGTAACCTGACCTTTCTCTCTGGCTGCCCTTAGTATTCTCTCCTTCATTTCAACCCTGGTGAATCTAACGATTATGTGCCTTGGGGTTGCTCTTCTTGAGGAATATCTTTGTGGTGTTCTCTGTATTACCTGGAGTTGAGTATTGTCCTGCCTTGCTAGGTTGGGAAAGTTTTCCTAGATAATATCCTGAAGAGTATTTTCCAGCTTGGATTTGTTCTCTTTGTCATATTCAGGTACACCTATCAAATGCAGATTAGGTCTTTTCACATAGTCCCATATTTCTTGGAGACTTTGCTCATTCCTTTTTACCCCTTTTTCTCTAACCTTGTCTTCTCATTTTATTTCATTAAGTTGGTCTTCGACCTCTGATATCCTTTCTTCTGCTTGATCAATTTGACTGTTAAAACATGTGCATACTTCGTGAAGTTCTCATATTGTGTTTTTCAGCTCCATTAATTCACTTATATTCCTCTCTAAATTGTTTATTCTCGTTAGCATTTTGTCAAACCTTTTTTCAAGATTCTTAGTTTCTTTGCATTGGCTTAGAACAAGTTCTTTTAGCTCACAGAAGATTCTTAATATCCACCTTCTGAAGCCTGATTCTGTCAATTCATCACACTCATTCTCCATCAGGCCTTGTTCTGTTGCTGCTGAGGAGCTGCCATCCCCTGTAGGAGGAGAGACATTCTGATTTCAGGTGTTTTCAGCCTTTTTGCAATGGTTTCTTCCCATCTTTGTGGATTTATCTACCTGTTGTCTTTGTAATTGCTGACTTTCAGATTGGGTCTCTGAGTGGATGTCCAGCTTATTGGTGATGATGTTTTTTCTGTTTCTTAGTTTTCCTTCAGCAGACGCCCCTCCCCCACAGAGCTGGACCTTCCTGGGTTCAGCTGTGCTTGCTGTGAAACTCTCAATCCTTAGCTCTTCCAATTGCTGTTTTGTTGTGGGGGAATTTCCCCTGCGGCAACCCACTGTGCCAGCTGAAACAGCAGTGTTAAGATTTGTGGTGCTTTTCTGCCTGGGAATCTCTCAGTCTGGCTCCCCACTTCAGTCCCCTTTTCAATCAGCTGAATGGGCAACTCTGCCTTCCCAGAGCTCCAAACACCAACTAAAAGGGCACCCAGTCCCGTATACTCCGAACTGAGAACCGCTGCACCGGGGTGCCAGCAAAACAGCCACGCTGGCCGAAAGAGTCACGCTGGTAACCCATGGGTCTCCTCTGCTGGTAATCTCCTGGTCCGTGGGCAACAAAAATTCGTCTGGAAGTGTGGTGTCCACTCACTCTCTGTGCTTTCACTGGGAACTACAATCCTGAGCTGCTGCTAGTCAGCCATCTTGGATTTCTCTCCCCCATCAATCAAAAAATAATAAATTAAAAAGTTAAAAATAAACACAAAACTTTTCCAAATAACTTTACATAATAAGGAAATAAAGCTAAATTTCTATTTAGTTTCAAATTTCATTAGAAATAAATGACAATAGAGGTACATGCCAAAAACTATAAGAGTTGGCCAAAGTAGAATGCAGTGGCAAATTTATACCTT
This sequence comes from Callithrix jacchus, assembly GCF_049354715.1. Taxonomy (NCBI): domain Eukaryota; kingdom Metazoa; phylum Chordata; class Mammalia; order Primates; family Cebidae; genus Callithrix; species Callithrix jacchus. The sequence continues at coordinate 49,893,801 of NC_133504.1, forward strand.
AAATGCATTTGTTAGACAGTTAAAAACATGAGATTTTCAACTCAAACTAGAAAAAGAAAAGTAAACAATCCCTCCAACGAAGTGATGAGTTCTAAAGATGAAAAAAGGTAATGAAATAAAATAGAATTTACAAGGAAGACAAAATTTTGCTTATTTGCTCTTTTTAAAGATACTCTCTCTTACACACACACACACACACACACACAGACTATTAGTAATTTTAATTTTAGGAAACATAAGTAAGCACTAAGTACAAATATGTATATGATCAGAAATTTCTGTAGAACATGTCTGTATACATTTTAATAGAAATGTATATAGAAATGTCTAAAGATAATGGTCTAATAGCATATGGCTATCAGTTGTCCCTCCCTGATTCACCAATGGAGTGGTAGACAATAAATTAAAAGGCTAACAAAGAGAATAGAAATGAGATTGTTAAGGGATCTTAGATTTTAACACATATTTAAAATATTGAGAGCAGATGGAAGAGTGATAATTGATGTCACAGGGTAGAGACACTGGAGCTTAGAACACATCAAGAGCAGATATATCATAAAAGAGAGCCAATTTGCTCCAAATCTATGGTTTCTTGAATTCTAGGGTGCATCAGAATTGCATGCTGTGCTTGTTAAAAGATAGATTTCTGGGCTTTGTCCCTATAGTTTCTGATCCAATAGGTTGGGGTAGGACTGAGAACTTACTAGGAATGCTGATGTTGATGGTGTTGGTTTGGGGACGACATTCAGAGAGCTGTTGTTCTAGATAAACTTGGATAGGTTCAGAACTTTGAATCATTAGGCATAGAGGAGGAACAGAATGTCAAGTGGGGCAGAAAACAGGGAACTTATCAAAAGTCTGTGTATAATCTGTTTTGTACAGTCTGTGTATAGACAATTAATTGTTCAATCTGCTCTTCAAACACACAGAATGTTCAAAAACCAGGAATCTTTGATTAAGCAAGTAATGAGAGGCCTTTTTCCACTGGAGTTCTGTTGAAAAGGCCTGCTGAGAATTAATCTAAATTGTTTCCTATGAGGGCAATATATTCACACAGTACTTGTTCAATTAAAAACCAGGTATAGGCTGGGCACAATGGCTCACACCTGGAATCTCAGCATTTTGGGAGGCTGAGGCAGGTGGATTGCCTGAGGTCAGGAATTCAATACCAGTCTGGCCAACATGGTGAAACCCTATCTCTACAAAAATACAAAAAATTAGCTGGACATGGTGGTGTGCACCTGTAATCCCAGCTACTCGGGAGGCTGAGGCAGGGGAATTGCTTGAACCAGAGAGGTGGAGGTTGCAGGATCATGCCAACTGCATGCCAACATGGGTGACAGAGTGAAACTCCATCTCAAACAAACGAAAAACAGGTATAGATGCTAGACAGTGGTGGCATTTGATTACTGTCACCATCTTTACCCAGGAAGATTAGAAAAATATTCTAAAAGAGTCTTGGCCCTCAAAAAAGAGGCTTTCAAGAAATATGCTTTTTTGGTCTCTAGAAAAGCTGAAAGAAAAGAAAATATCTTCATCCATATATTGCAGAGTTAGTTTCTCTGTTCTGTCAAGAATCAGATTAGAGCATGTACATATATGAATGATGAACCTCTTAATATCCATATTTATAATGGAAATGTCTGCTAGTAATGACTAGAATAATGTAACTGCTATATTTGTAACTGTTTGTAATGTGTCTCAGAGCCCAGATTTTCTCACTAAAGTTGCATTATTTAGGGCTAGACAAAAAAGGTACAATTCATGAGACAATAATAATTTTCTCACTAAAAAATGAATGAGCACTAGTATATATGCCTGCTGCCTTATTATTTTAAAATAGGTGAAGTCAAATTTTTATACCTTCAAATGCCATTTTTTGTTTCTAAAAATCCTATGACTTAACACATGTTACTTTAAAAATGTAAGAGTCTAAAATCAGACCCACTATAAACTGTATATTCCCTTTTTCTTTACTTGTGTGAACCTTGGTCTCTATCTCCTGCAAATTTCAGCTGAAATCGAGTGCATATTTCAAAGTCAATTCCAGGAAGGAATTTTGCTTTGGCCCCAGGAATATGAAACCATAGCAGACCATGTTCCTTGTTACCCAAATAGACATCCAGAAGAACTATCTTCCTTCCATGCAAGACGTCTTGCACAGCAACTCTTTGCATCCCAAGAACTTGTGACAAAGTCCCTTTGCACTCCAGGTTTTCATGCCTTTTCCATATAACTTCCTTCTGTTTGGCTGTCACCAACAGTGTAATGAAAAAAGGTTGCCAAGACATCATGTTGCCAAAATACCATAACTGACACAGTAAATGTCTAATCTTTGCTGGCTCTCTTAGTTAGACTAGATTGACTGCCTTAAGGAGTCAAAGGGTATTGGGGATTTTGTCTTGGAAAATGCTCTGATGAAAAAATAAAAGGCCCTTAGCAGGTGAGCTTTGATGTAATACAAAAGGAAGAGAAGGAAAGAGCCTATTAAAAATAAAAACAGATCGGGTGTGATGGCTCACCTGTATAGTCCTAGCACTTTGAGAAGTTGAGGCAGGCAGATCACAAGGTCAGGAGGTTAGCTTGGCCAACATGGTGAAATCCCGCCTCTACTAAAAATACAAAAATTATTGGGACATGGTAGTGAATGCCTGTAGTTATGGCTACTCTGGAGGCTGAGGCAAGAGAATCGCTTGAACCTGGGAAGTGGAGGTGGCAGTGAGCAGAGATCGTGCCACTGTGCTCCAGCCTGGGTGACAGAGTGAGACTCCATCTCAAAAAAAATAAGCAAGAAACAAAAGGAAATGGGGGAAAGGAGAGGAATTTTTTTCCCCCTACACACTCTGAGAGAATGTAATTCTAATTATTATTATCATTTTTTTCTTTCAACTTCTCTGAGATATGTACATCAAAATCAGATCAACACTACTAAAAGTAAGCACATGTATGTTTAGAGTATCTGTTACTCTCCAGATTCCACTGAAAGCTTTTCATGCACTACATCCTTTAATTCCCACAACGACTCATGTGTGGTGGATACTGTAAATTCCCATCATACAGATGATGATACTGTAAAGGATGAGGATCAGAAAGGTGAAATAGCTTGTCCAACCTGATGTAGATATTAATGCTGGGGCTGGAATCCCAAATATGTCTGACTCCATATCCCATAATATTAATGCAGAACTACTGGAAATCAGACAATAGGATGCCAAAGTTATAAAAAGTGAAAAATGCCTTTAGTCAATTGACTTGATATTTGAGGTAGTACAGAGTAACCTCTTTTTGATAAATTTACCTCATGCAGTATAATTGATCGTTTTTTTACTGGAACAAGCAACTCCTATTTTGAGCCTTAAAGACTGGCTTGACATGAGATAATTTGTTGGGGACTTGACATCTAATTGTTATCTAATAACATTAATAATGCTGGGCCAGGTATGGTGGCCCATGCCTGTAATCCCAGCACTTTGGGAGGCCAAGGTGGGTGAATCACAGGTCAGGAGTTCAAGACCAGCCTGGTCAACATGGTGAAACACCGTCTCTACTAAAAATACAAAAATTTAGCTGGTGTGGTGGCACGCGCCTGTAATCCCAGCTACTCGGGAGACTGAGGCAGGAGAATCCCTCGGATCTGGGAGGCAGAGGTTGCAGTGAGCTGAGATTGCATCACTGCACTGCAACCCCTGGAGACAGTAAGAGATGCCTTCTCAAATAAATAAATAACACTGACTTGTAGCAATGCACCACCTATCTAAAACTCTAAAGAAAATACAGATATTTCTCCTGCCTAGTAGTATTTCATTTTTATAAAAAGAAACTAAGACATTTGTTTAAATACGTAGTATATTACTGCTAAAGTTTATACCAACACCACATTAATTCAAAGATTACTGAAGGCTTCTGCCTGATATCAACTTCTGCCTTTTCCCTTAAGAAAAATGTTTTATCTCCTAATGGCCACTTTGTATAGGAATACTGCCTTAGGAAAACTTATATTAGTAATTGTGCACAAAATCTAAATAAATAATGAATGAATCAGACACTAAAAAATTGACGTAGGTTTATGATTAACATTGCAAAACGGTAGCAAAGTCTGGTCTAAGTTCTTTTGCTAGAGCAAAATTCCCAACTTTGAGAAATGACTTCTGATTAAATTTCAGAGAAGAAAATATTTTCAAGGTAATCAAGAAAACAATACAATAAAACCTAAATAGATTGGCCACCAATTCCCACTTTGCTGCCTTTCTTTTTGTTTTTTCAAAAATATTTTATTCTTTGCATGAAAAATCTCGGATACTTACCAACTCTTCAGAAAATTCTTCACTACTAATTCTATACCTTAGCTCCCCACCTTTCCCTACTCTATCCCAGGGACTGCTGTGTTCTGGAGCCCTGTGTCATCATTATAGTCCTGGAGTGCCTTAAAGACTTAATGTACTTCCTGAGCCCTTTACTTACTTGGCTGGTTGTGGGGAGAATTGAACATATTCATCATGAAATGATTCAAGGGAAAGTTTGTTTACCACTTTAGAATAGATTTTAAATAAGAGATTAAAATAATACTTTCTTAGTGGTCATTTAAACTCATGTTTCATTGGAAACCTGTTTTTTATTCCATCCTATGATATGGAAGTCTACCACTCCACTGCCTGCAATTTCACCTGTCTACTGACCAAATTTCCCGCTGCCTGATAAATATCTCCCCATGTTTGTCTTGCAGACATTTTCAACTTGATATTTCCAAAATTTAAATTGTCAGCATTCTTCAAGACATAAAGCTTGCTTTGCTCTAAAGAAACATTTCCTAATTCTGTGTCATAATCACATTTTGAGCACATAATATGCAACTCTGCCCTTAGTAGGGCACATATTTATTAAAACAAAGGCTAAAGTAAAAAGTTTCTCTACCCAAACTTGTAAATAATGACATTCCTTGCCCATAGCTACATGCGGGTAGGGAAAGAGTGAGGAAAGTATTGTCAGAGATGTAAATAACGTACTTTCTAGCTAAGGGACATAAGCGCTGTCTTTTCATTTATTTTTCTTCAATTTGTTCAAACTTTTTATTTTGTTACTCATAATTCAAAAACAATTTAATGGAAAAACTTCAAGTGTTGTATATATATTAGTCCTCGATGAGAACTATAATGTAAGAATAATTTTACCAACATGGAATTGAAAGTTTTTTTATTTATTGAAGGTTAATTTTTCTCTTCACCTGAGAGCACCATGAAGGTCCCTACAGACAATATTATTTCCACCGGGCATCTGGCCATACGTTCACTAACCTAAGGTTTCATTTTGAAAAATAAAATGCCTAGTCCTTTCTTTGAAAAGACAAAATCTTTGCCATAAAACGATTTCCTGTGGGTCTAAGTTTGTCATATTTACATCTATAAAGTGGCAGCTTATCCCACTGGTTCTATTTTCATGTGTTCCATACAGTTCTCCTTCACCTTTGCTTGTAGATCTTTCTGGGAGAAGTCAACAGTATGTTTCTGTCTGTGGAAATGTGTGTTTACCAAAGGGGAGGATTGAGCCAAGGAAAATGAGGAAGGTAACAGGCATCAGCTCCCCAGATAGCCTCAAAGCAAGGCCTTTGGGAGTTTCCCCCGTTCAGGGAGTGGGAAGTGTGTTTCCTAAAATCTTTCATTCGGGTTAGGTTCCTTCACACCTGTGACTGAGTGAACAGGAGAGTTCAGTCTTGCCCTCAAGAGTGCCTGGATTGCCTGTTCTGTGAATGAGTATTGTCTAGAGATAACTTTTAGAATGTCATCTCTGAAGAGGCTGCCAAGCCCTGAGCAGCAAGTAGGAAGGGAAATTGAAGTAGCTTTGGGGACAAGTGCTTTCTCTTCCCATACATGTCACAAATGGCTTAATGCTCACACAAAACCTATGGCCATAAAATTCCTTCCAGTAGATTTCTTTTAGGAAACAGAATAAACCACAGCCTGCCCATTATGGAAAGCTAACCAGCTATTACGCTGCAGGGATGAAGGATCTCTGGCTCCAAAAAGTCTCAGGGTTTTCTTCAGCTTGGTATACAGTACTGCTGAATCATCATCTCTGGGAGGCAGGAGATAATAATAAACAAGTTAAGGAATCATTAAGGCAAACCTTGCTCATTGATAACATTTCCTTCACATTCCTTTTATTAAATGCTTTTAAAGCTTGCTGCCAAATAGGCTTACAATGCATTAAAACTCCTGCTGAAAGGAACAGTCTAATCTAATATGGGAAAAGATGAAGAACCATGAAAGAGTGCATTGAGCTCGTTGGCTTAGAGGTGGAATAAGAATCATCTTTGTGGCTCATATTGCCATTAAAAACTCTACTTGTGATGTGTAGTTCTTACCACAGTCAGTGCAACTAGCAGACATGATGTGAACTATGAAGCTATATTACAAATGAAAGGGAGATTTTTCTTCCCAGGGAAGCATACCTTGTAACATTGTAATCATGTGCAGGCCTCATCAGCTGGGATACAATATTTTATCTGGACTGTCACTGGGAACATTTCTATTAGCATCAGTTAATCCTTGACCTTCATTCTGTGTTGCTATTTGGGTTTCTTCTGGAGGGTGAATTGATGCTACAGAGCTTATCTGCATTAGCTAGCACATCCTGTAAAAGGATCCCGAATAGGTTCTGTCATATGTGCTGCTGGTGTGGGGTTGGGCATTGGTTAACTGTTCACTCCGAGCATTTTTGCACCCTGAATGTGATCAGGGAGTAACCAAAAGTTGGTGAAAGGAAAAAAAATAGATTGTTGACAGCACGGCAGTAATAGAGTCTTGAAACCCCACTTGGGGAATTAGACTGGCCTAGAAGACCAGCAAGGCTGAGTAGGTCAAGAAGCAATGAACCTTAAAACAGCTTTAAAAGGAAACAGATGAAAAGAGTGAAGGATTCAGCAGGACACTGAGGCCTAAAAGCAGGCGCAGAAAAATCCCAGCAACGCTAAAAGAAAGCATGAACTACTGCCAAAGGAAAGGGAAAATTGGAGCTAGTTGAGGACATTTGAGAAGAAGTACATTTTGGCAGGCAGTTGGGTTAGAGGCAACATGTTATTATGTTTCAGTTACTGAGGAATTATATTGGGTAAATGGATTAACAGAAACTTAACATTATAAAAAAATTAAAACTTGTGAAAAAAGCAATTCTGAATTCTGAATCACTTCACATCATATATGTCTTTGTTTCTCTGAGTTCCTCTTAAGGACACAGACTATTTGTCTCTACTGTCTACCGTCTTGAATAAGGAAAGATGCTATATTAATTGGGATTCTTTTGTTTATTAATAATCAAAAATGGACTAAAATTGTCTTGTGGAACATGGAAATGTATTGGTTCTCCAAATCTAATATGACCGAATTCAGGTGTTCAATAAGTCATCAGACTTAATTCTTTAAAGTCTCTTGGTTCTGATTTTTCATATTGGCTCCATTCTATAACTGACTTTCCCTAGCAGGAAATGACCACCTACAGTTCCAGGCTTATCTTCTACCTACTTGGCTATCCCAGAAAAAAGAGATCCTCATTTTCCCAACCTTCTCAATAAAATATCTCATGTGAATCATTTTATTGCTGATAAAGTCATTTATCTGCTGCAAAACCACTCACCATCAGCAGCATGGGCAGTGGGGGTGGAGATATGCAAATCTTTTATTGTTTTTGGAAAGTGTGGTGTGCTTTTCTCAGAGAAAGTATCTTAGACTGTTTTGTGCTGCTATAAAAGAACGCCTCAGACTGGCTAGTTTATAAGGAACATAAAATTATTTTCTCACAATTCTGGAGGCTGGGAAGTCCAAGATCAAGGTGGTAGCAAGTTCATTGTCTGGTAGACTCCAGTCTCTGCTTCCAAAATTGTACCTTGAATGCTGAATACTATGGAGGGAGGAGGGTGGGAGAAACACTGTGTCCTCATGTAGTGGAAAGAAGAAGGAGAAAAAGGGACAAACTGCCTCCATTGAGCCCTTCATAAGAGCACTTTGTCCTGTGAATGGGGAAGAAGGCCTCATGACCTAATCACCTCTTACAGGTCCCACCATTTAATACCATTACATTGGCCATTAAGTTTCAACACATGGATTCCGGAAGGGACACATGCAAACCATAGCATTGCAAGGAAGAATGGATACTGAGCAGATTAAGCAACAGATGTCCACCTCCTGTGCTCTGTGGCTGGCAAAGTTTCTCCATCATGGACTTGTGTTGGATGAATACTTGACTAAAGTGGTGCCACCAGAATGCACCCTGAACTGTTCATAAATTGAGAGACATTTTTACAATAGGATGATTTTTAAAATAATCCTCTTAGATAAGTTGACCTTTATCTAGGTAATCTGAAATCAGACCTTATATGTATGCAGAAATTACCTAAAGAACTGAAATAAGTGTTGCAGCCAAGAAAATAAACTCTGAATCTTACGAATTTTTCAGCTCTTTTTTAGACCTTGGAAGTTTTACTCAGTTACTTTCTGCCATTTTTGGTTTATTTTGACTATCCCTAGAGATGATGTTTATGTGTATTTCCAGAGAACTGTGAAAGGGCCTGTATAAATATTATTGAAGTTGATAATTTTTTTGGAGATCTTGATCAGAAATACATTATTTGATATTGTATAATTGGTAATCCAAACTCTCAGGATGTGAACTCTTTGAAGGATTTATCTTTTCTAGTATCCCTTTTTAATAAATGGTGTTGGGAAAACTGGCTAGCCATGTGCAGAAAGCAGAAACTGGACCCCTTCCTGACACCTTACACTAAAATTAACTCCAGATGAATTAAAGACTTAAACATAAGATCTAACACAATAAAAACCTTAGAAGAAAGTCTAGGCAAAACCATTCAGGACATAGGCATAGGCAAGGACTTCATGACTAAAATACCAAAAGCATTGGCAAGAAAAGCCAAAATAGAAAAATTGGATCTAATTAAACTCCAGAGCTTCTGTACAGCAAAAGAAACAATCATTAGAGTGAACCGGCAACCAACGGAATGGGAAAAAATTTTTGCAATCTACCCATCTGACAAAGGACTTATATCCAAAATCTACAAAGAATTTAAACAGATTTACAAGAAATAAACAAACAAACCCATTCAAAAGTGGGCAAAAGAGATGAACAGACACTTTTCAAAAGAAGACATATATGAGGCCAACAAACATGAAAGAGTGCTCATCAACATTGGTCATTAGAGAAATGCAAATCAAAACTACATTGAGATACCATCTCACACCAGTGAGAATGGCGATCATTAAAAAATCTGGAGACAACAGATGCTGGGGAGGATGTGGAGAAATAGGAACACTTATACACTGTTGGTGGGAGTGTAAATTAGTTCAACCATTGTGGAAGACTGTGTGACGATTCCTCAAGGACCTAGAAATAGAATACCATTTGACCCAGCAATCCCATTACTGGGTATATACATGAAGGATTAGAAATCATTCTATTATAAGGACACATGTACATGTATGTTCATTACAGCACTGTTTACAATAGCAAAGACTTTGAACCAACCCAAATGCCCATTGATGGTAGACTGGACAGGGAAAATGTGGCACATATACACTATGGAATACTATGCAGCCATAAAAAACAATGAGTTTGTGTCCTTTGTAGGGACATGGATGAACCTGAAAACCATCATTCTCAGCAAACTGACACAGGAACAGAGAATCAAACACCTCATGTTCTCACTCATAGATGGATGTTGAACAATGAGAACACATGGGCACGGGGAGGGGAGCATCACATACTGAGGTCTGTTGTGGGGGACTAGGGGAGGGACAGTGAGGAATAGGGATTTGGAGAGGGATAACATGGGGAGAAATGCCAGATACAGGTGATGGGGATAGAGGCAGCAAACCACATTGCCATGTATGTACCTATGCAACAATCCTGCATATTCTTTACATGTACCCCAGAACCGAAAATACAATAAAATATATATATATTAAAAAAAAGAAAAAAGTCATAATAGCTAATATACTATAATGTGTCAAATGATAAAATATAGCACATACAAATGATTATAGAGATGTCATTGTAGCTTGAGAATTTTATGAATAAAATGAAGAAAAAGGGGAAAAATGATTATAAAGACAAAGTGTCTTATTACAGCTTGGCATCATCTTCTCTCAGCCCTGCCATATAGCTTTCATTTTTAATAACATTTGGGTCTATGTAATAAATGAATCAATTTTTAGAACACATATTTTTATTAACAAGAAGGAAGCCCAAGTGCTACATTCGTCTAAGTTCAAGTTGTACTTTTCTTATAACTAGCATCTTACTATATACAGGAACCTGGAAATAAGAAAAAATTAAGTTCAACTTAGATGTGCCCATGAAGAATATGGCTTAGTGCAAGAATCTTGAAGAGTCACCACTTTTTTATGTGACTAGAGTCATGGTAATAAAGCAGCTAATTGAAATTCTAGCTCTAGGGAAAGCCATTAAGGTTAACACACTTCTTGAGGGAGAAAAAAAAAATGTTCTTGAGGCAAAGGAATGCTTCCTTGAAAATCTCTTACAGTATTTTTAAAAGGATCTTGGCTCGTGGTCTAAAGTATGGAAGCCCATTGTTTTTAACATTTCTTGCTTGATTTTGTTAGTTGAATGTGATTCCCTTGTACGTTTCTTGGTTTTGTTTTCCTTAAAAATGTTGCATGGCTGCATATGTTTAGATCAGACAAATAGGCAAGTTCCCCTTCAGGAAGTGCTGTTAACAGGAAGAAGCCCAAGAAATGAGGAACAAAACAAGGTAAAGACCTTTCATAGGTTTCTTTTCTTTACATGACTTTACTTTTGTTTCTTTTTAAAAGATCTTTTGCCAATGACACTATAAAATTACTCATTTTTATTTACATATTTCTTTCCCACCTTCTAAGAATTTTATGTTTGTATAAATTTCTTTGCGATTTTACCACTATTTTACACTTTCACTTTCAAAATACTGTAAGTTAACAGTCAGCAGATTCCAAACTGCTAACTTTTTGAATTCTCCGAGTCCTACATGTCTTATTAGGTTTATTTAACTGCCGAATTTGGAATCAGATGTTTTGTCAGTTAGTCCCACTAATTCAAATCATCCAGTTTTCTCTGTCACCCTATACTGCAAGCAAAACACATAGTTTTTAATTTTCAAATGTTAATTTGATTACATAGAAGAGTAACCAAAGTCACAGCAAAATTTTGTGTGCTCTTTTGTCAGTGTAACGCACATTTCCTCACTTGCCTCGTCTTGGTGTTTTTAATTGAACATACTGAAGTCGTAGCAAGTTCTTCCCGTGAACCCTGCTCTATGCACTCCCTCTACTGATACCACCGTGTATAAACATTGTTTCTGCGTGTGAGAGAGAGAATTTCCCCAGAGGCCCACAAAACATTTAATGAAGTGCGAAGCGCAAACATTTCATTACAACATATTGTGTACTTTGCCTTTAATAACTGCATTCTTCATCCAAGAAGTCTCAATAGCTTTCAGAAATGAATTACAGTAGTATTATTTTCCCAGAATATAGTTTTTCCATGACAGAAACAGTACTTTCCTAAACTATTGTATTTATTAGCAACCTGTTGCCCTTCAACACTAGTGCCATTTTCATCGACCCTGATCAAGTGTCTATCATTTAAACTTCCTCTAAAAATTATTAAAATAGTTTCATGTTATTGGATTCTTTTTCCTTAACTGTACACAATCACCACTGAAAATGACACACTGAAAGGGCAAGTGTGAAGCTGTTGAACATTACTTTGAGGGGAGAAGTACATTTAATTGAGGACTTTAATGGTAGTGGGGAGATTTTTTTTCTTCCCTTGATGATGCAAAAAGGAGGCAGGTAAGTTCTGAATTCCTTTGTTTTACTACTTCCCACTTCGGTCTGCTCTAGAGAAACTCATCATCTTCTGTCTTTATGTCCTTCCTTCCCAAGGCAGCCCCGCTTAGCTATTTTGTATACAGAATACAAGATATTGTGGAATGACAATATTCTATGGCCAATATTACAAATATTTGAGATTCTTTGACGTGTTCAGTGATGTCCCTCATTATTTTGTCAGTGTAGTCAGTTTCCTAATTCACTTTTTAATTATCAGTAATGTATAAATAATAATTAATATACAATACACATTATTTTACTTTATTGGATTCTTTTTTGGAATGTAACCTGTTAGGAATGTTACCAAAATGCATTCCTAACTTGTGAATGAGCTTAAATTGGTACTTGATAAAGGTATCTTAGGTAGATTTTAAATAGAAGATATAAGAAAAATTATGAATCTATGAGATACACAACTCATCTGTTGTTGAAGGTTACATTTTTTTTCCATAAACTTTCTGAATACTTTTTTTTATCGAGGCCAAACAAATGCTATTTTCCTTGCAGTGCAGGACCACCCAAACAATTTTTCGTCAGGTAGTAGCACTCTCCTTCTCTGCCATTTGCTGCTTCTGCATAGTTTTTGGTAAATCAAGTAACATCTTCAAGAGTGGTAGACTGACAATTTAAATAAAAGAATTCATTAAGAAAACATTAATGTTGCACTGACTCTGTTTCTTCTTTCTCAACTCTCCTTTGCCTTATGTTTTACTGTGTACTTGATATACATTCACTTATGCATTTATTCATTGTCCACCGAGTAAAACTGACACTTGTCCCTATGTGCACACCTGATTGGGCACTCCCTATGTGCAAATGGGAGATATGAAGATGAATAAACATAAATCATGCTCTCAGTAGGCCTACTAAATATGATAGGTATTGTAGACTGGATCAATCCATATTCTCTCAACCCTTTTCAACCATGCCTTTTGTGTTATATTGAATGGATGTCTAAAAATGACATTTCTCAAATTCCCTTGTAACTAGGATTCCATATAGGCACTAGATTTCACCAAACAAAATGCACCCACATGTAAGACTTGGAAAATGAAAGTGAGAAGCATGAGATTGGGCTTACAGGTGGGGAGATTGAATGTTGTGGGGGAAGTGCTTGGTTTTCCCAAGTCTATGAATATAGACTGAAATATTACAGTCTATATTTTGTCCTTGATGATGTAAGTATCATGAACTGAGAAGAGATAGTGGTAATGGAATTCTAAGCAATTTCCTTAATGTAGCAAAATAATTCTTTTGGCTATATTGTTTCAGGATGTAACTGGTCTAAGCTTGATTTTCTGGCTCTTCCAGAAATTCTATGAACTATTTAGTAGCCTGTGATAAATCCCATTCTGCTTAAACTAGCTGGAGTGGATTCTGTTGTCTGCATCAAAGCACCCTGATATTTACTATACAATTGGGAGATATGAGCACAAATTGCTTGAATATCAATCAAGTAAGCAGTAATAACCATAATAGGAAGGTAAAGACAAATTTGTATGATGAATGGTAGGGAAAGTTAATATTTCTTGCTTGGGCGTTCAGAGAGAAAGAGCTGTTGGTATTTGAGAAAGGCTTTGAAATATGGATAAGGTAAACTTCTGGAATGGGGAAAAGGATATACCAAATGAAGGAATGTAATAGAGTAAGAGATAAGAATGGGAGCAGGGCTGGAGTATATGAGCATAATAAGCAATAATGAGATACAATGAGATTTAATGTTAGAAAGATAAATAGGAAATAATGAGACACTGACATTTTTGTGTAGGATAGATAAGAATCACTGATTGATTTGTTCTTTTAACAAGTATTTCTTGAGACCTTATCCTGTGCCAAGCATTGTGCCAGACAGAACTCTGCCTCATTATGATTAATTTAGTAGTAAAGAAAAGAGCAGATCTTAGTGATGGCAGCACTGAAGGCAGGAAGCCAAGAGGCTTTTCCCATAATCTAATGAGAGCTAATGAGCAGTGACAATAGGGATGGAGTTTGCTATACAATATGTACTGTTGACTTTTTTATTTTTCTATTTTCATTTCCTAGCACAATTTTAGCTCTGCTGCATTAGTTTAAAAATTCTGATGTATTTATTTACACAAACATGATGAGTTGTGATTTGTCTATAATTTCATGTTTATGTGGCTTATCACCTCCCATGAGATTGCAAGTACCTGATGAGTAAATTACTCTGTTCTAGATTGTTTCTTAATTATGGATTTAAGAAATCTCCAGATCTATATAAGAGTTGCAGATATGTATCTGAGAACTCTAAGATCCTATGAAACCATGTGTATGCCAGGTGCTAGCACAGGTCATCCTGGTTTTTGTAATTAAAAAAACAAAAATTGGCTCAAACCTTCATCTCACCTCCAGGGAGAGACCTGTCCTCCTTGAGAACTCTGAGTGTCCTTGTGATACAGGTTTGGAGTAGGAGAGGAAGTTTGAGTTATCTAAGTTTCCTCTGGTCCCAAGTTCCCGGATCACCTAACTATCCCAGTTGTGCCATTATGTACCATAGTGAACTCCACCCTGATTCCTTACTGACCACAATACCAATACCAGCCTTGGTATAGAACAGATTTTGCTAATGGGTTACTGCCAAGAGAGGGCTTACATTAAAGCAGGCAAATGCCCTGCAATTGGTTCTTCAGAAGTCTTGCTCCTAGTAGACTGAGACTGAGAACCCAACCCCTGTCAATTTGTCTCCAGACATTTGCTGATCAGATCCAGCATCTCAACATGCTGCTTAACCTGTTCTTTTGTTTTTTTGAGATGGAGTTTCGCTCTGGTTACCCAGGCTGGAGTGCAATGGCACGATCTCAGCTCACCTCAACCTCTGCCTCCTGGGTTCAGGCAATTCTCCTGCCTCAGCCTCCTGACTAGCTGGGATTACAGGCATACGCCACCATGCCCAGCTAATTTTTTGTATTTTTAGTAGAGATGGGGTTTCACCATGTTGACCAGGATGGTCTCGATCCCTTGACCTCGTGAATCACCCGCCTCGGCCTCCCAAAGTGCTGGGATTACAGGCGTGAGCCACCGCGCCCGGCCCCAACCTGTTCTTTTTAAAAATATTTTTTGATCTTTTTTTCTATGTCGCTCCCGTCTCTAATCCTCATCAATTTTGTAGATGAAACAATTCAATTCTATATTGGTTTACTACTCTCTCCTCCAGGTGATCCCCTTGGGTTCTTAACTTCCTCACCCAAGACCATCATCCATCATGAAACTTCCCTAACCAAACAGGGAAATTCTTGGATTATCTTATAATATATATATTCTTCTGCTACATAAATATTAGCAAACTGTATGTATTCTGGGGACATTCCTCTATCAGAAGAGGTCAGGAAAAATTTATCCTGCCTAAAATTGGCAGAATAAATTTCTCCCAGTTTACAAAAAACATTATATAAACAGAATTAAAATTTCCATTTTTAAATTGCATTAAATTCTATTCTCATTGAAAAAAGGAGAAATATTAAAATTCTCTTCTTTTAAAATAAGCTTGTTGAAAACTATATGAAACAAACCTAATTTGTTTCACTGCAGTAACACTGAAATACCACTTTCATGAGAATAGTTGTGCTCTGTAAAATGTAAGTTTATTTAAATACTTTTGGAAATTTAAATTCCAAATATTTTGCTTTGAATCAACCAAAAGTTTTGAAAATAGCTATATGTCTATATAAAACTATATATAACTATATATATATAAACATATATATAACTATATATAAAACTATATAGTTATGTATATATAAAACTACATTTACCTATAGATAGGTATAACTATATATATGTCTATATATAGATATATGACTATATAGTTATATATAAAACATAGTTATATGTATATTTTATATATAAATGTATACTTATATATATATAAAACTATATATACCTATAGATATATAGTTATATATGTAAGTCTATATATATGTCATATATATGTCTATATATAACTATATATGGTTTTATATATATAGTATATACAACTATATAGGTAACTATATTTCTAAATAGTTATATATATAAAACTAACCATAGATAAACTAAACATAGTTATATATATAACTATATATAACTTTATATAGTTATATTTATAAAAATATAGTATATATATAGTTATATAGTGTATATATATATATAAAACCATATATATGGTTATATATATTTCTAAAGCCCTTCCAAAACACAACATTTTAATATAGTAGATGGTTTAAAATAAACAGAAACCTTATATCCTTGCCCATCTGTGAGCCAGAGAGATATTGATTGCTGTGAGAACACAAATCAATTACCAAAGGCAGCAGTGGCTTCTAAAGCAAAGGAAGAGTATTCAATTAAGCCAGAAGAGCTCAAAGAGCTCTCCTTTGTCTAATGAGTCTTCTGTGGCTAGTTCACATCGATACTCCGCAAAACCTGAAAAGAGACCACCAGACAGTGCCAAAACACACATTCATTTCCAGCCCACACTCTGGCTTTCAAATACCTCATGAACAACCACCCTTGGGCGTCTTTCCTCTTTAGAGTTAAACACCGGCTGTCAGTAGTTGATGGTTTGTGACCCATTTCAATTCAATAACCTGAACAGATATACCTTCAGCTAAGAAATTCTCAGTACTTTGGATGACTTAGTATTCATTCTCTTTCCAGCAAACGATATATGTACGTACAACTGGGTGATCTCCATCTCCCCTATGTTGAAGTAGGCAAAGACATTTCTCCAAAGTAATTTCAAAAAGAAAATTTGCTGTAGGCATTTTTTTTGGGGGGGGGGAATAAAAACAATACATTTTAATTTTGGAAAATGTTGAAAAAAAAGTCACATCCAGAAATGATCATTGTTGGTATTTTTTCAATCTTTTATTCTTAAAAATGCATATGTGTATAAATGTATATATGTTATAAAGATGCAACCATACTATTTTGCAAACCTTCATGTAATACATTGTGAGGTCTTTCTGTGTCATTTGATATTCTTCATTATATAAACATATACCATAATTTGTTTTAATCAGTTTCCTACTGTTGCATGTTTTGGTTGTTTCTATATTATTTACTATTTCAAAAACTGTGTGTGCTTGTATGATAATGCACCTAATTCATTTAAGAAAATCCCAAGTAGTGTAATTCCTTCATCAATAAATATGGGAAATCTTTTATTGTTTTGATAAATAGAAGTAAACTGCTTCCAAGAAATGTTATACTGCCATTTCTTGGTGTGGAAAAATGGCCATTTTTTATTGTTCACCCTAATCTTTTTTATTTCAGTATTTTAATGTTCATACTTTTTTTTCCTGGAAACTCCTTTATATTAGATTTCTGTTGCTGCTAAAACAAATGGCTGCAAACTTCGTGGTTTTAAAAAACACACGTTTATTATCTTACATGTCTAGAAACCAGAAGTCTGAAATGGGACTCACTTTGGTAAAATCAAGAGAGTTGTATGGGAGAATCCATTTTCTTGCTTTCTAACTTCTAGACGCTACTGGTATTCCTTGGCTTATGGCCCCTTCCATCTTCAAAGTGCAGAATGGCCAGTGGAGATTTTCCCACATCACCTCTCTGGTTCTGTCTACTCTGCCTCCCTGTTCCCCATTTATTGACCCTTATGATAACATTGAGCCTACCTCATTAATCCAGAATAACTGCTCATCTCCAGGGCATCTGATCAGCAACCTTAGTTCTATCTGCACCTCAGCTTCCCATTGTTAGTTAACATAATATATATATCCCAGGTTCTGAATATTAGCACCTGGGCATCATTAGGTGGCCATTATTCTCTCAATTACATGTTCCATTTGTTGTAAAGGAAAATAAAACATAGCAAAGAATACTTTATGAACTGGTACATGCAATTTGAATTCTGCATTTGCATTCTGTATGTGAAGATAGAGGCATTAAATATGTCATTTTGTGTGTTTTGTCCTTGTATGTATATGGCTCTAGGAAAAACTAAATATACTTCTGTGTAATCTTTTCCATTAAAAATACCTTCTAAATATGTAAAAATTTTAACAAGGGATTTCCGACACCAGCTCTATCAATCTCATTTGGATTGCTATACATGTTGATAAACAGCAATGAGACAGGAACTTCAGAAAGGAAATCTTGAGAAAAATCTTATTAAAAGAAATTGTTACATTGTTATTAACTTTAGCACTAAAAAACAATGTTTTGGTTGTACTTTGATCGTTTTTCATTCTGTCACTGGTGCCCTGCAGGATTTCACAGTTCCTTCATTGCTTTTGACATTGCTTTTTGGCAAGATGCAAATAGGTTGTAAACAAACCAGTAGATGGAGCTTTGCAGTAGCCCTTATAATGGGTGTTTATTCAAACCCAAAGGTTTAGAAGGTGCATTGCTTCATGACTGTAAGTGATCTGAAAATAGTTGGGTAACTCTCCATGCACAAGTCTTAAAATTCATTCCTGTCATGCTCTGCTTAAACATATCAAGACCAGAGCACAGTGCCAACAAATTTGAGTCTGCCCAGATTAATTGGGCGTGAGACACTGGAAAAATTAAAAAGCTGCAAGAAGGTTTAAAATGAAGTGGTTGGAATTTTTGTTTTTCCTTTAGAGTAAGCTTAGATAAGGGCAAAAAGGGCAGAAGGTAAACCACTATAACTTAGCTCCATCAAGAAGCACTCCAAAGCAAAACAGCCCCAACACAGTTTTAGCACCTCTGGTTTTCAGAACACAGTTGGATGTAATTGTCAACATCAAGGAACTGACAAAATGAAGCTTACTGGTGTGAAAGGAACATCCACCCCACTCCTTCTAAAGAAGCTTCTAAATATCAGTTGTCTAAACCTATTGATAAGCATGGATGCATTATTAATGAAGCCAGCAGCCTGCCTGGTGCTACTCAGATGGTTCAAGCATTTAGTAGGAAATATTTCTGTGAAGTTCTGCACAAAATAATGACAGTGTCTGTCTTAAATCGAAATAAATGGCTGTTGCAAGCTCTGGGGAGGCTGGGAGCAAGCAGCTGCTTTATAGAGAAAAGCAGAGGGCCACCACCTGCTGAAGACAGGCGAGCAGACAGCAGTCCACTGAATATTGACTACTTAATAATTCAGGATAACAGGAACCCCTGGCTCTTCAAACATGGCACTGCCCCTTTATCATGGGCTTTTTATCACCCTAATGAGTTACTAGAAGAATTGGATGCTCAGACGTCTTCCAGCAAATTTCCAAAGTCTAGGACTTAAGCTGCCACAATGAAAAGTTCTCCTTTGCAACAAAGGGTCCATGTTCTTATTTTAACTGTCTCTTCTTTTCTTTTTTTCCTCTTCCTTCCTCCCTGTTACCCTGTCTTCCTTCTTTCTTTCTTCCACCCTTCCGTTTATGTCATGAGAATGCCAATTAAAATATTAAGTTAGAAAAAAGCTTTAGAATCACCATTCTCCATAAGCTTCTGTTACAGTAAATTTTTAAAAACCACAAAATGATGCATGTGTGGTCCAATTAGTTTTCTACCAGAAATATTTGAAGAAGCTCATATGCTCAGTGGGGCTTTCTCTTCGGAGCCTCCTGTAGTCACACTTTCAGATGAATGCAACTTCCCTGTCATTTCACAAAGGAAGAGATAAACACTTGAGTTCAGTGGAATGATTTCTACCAACTGGACTACCTTCAGCCACCTATGAAGCTGATTCTTGTGACTCATAAAGACCCAAACTGCAATAGGGTATTTGAGATTTAATTGGTCACACAAAATGACAATGTGGACAAAGTGATATTTTTATTTACTAGTTAAAAAACTGTATTCTTGATGTCCCTTCTCTTTTGCTTAACATGGACTTGCTGAACTCCACATGTCCAGATATGAGGCTGGGTCCTGGGCGTATAACAGTGATCAAGGTCCACAAGCCGTCTGCTCTTTTGGGGTGTAGACACTTTTTGGGGATATGAAAATAACAGGCAAATAAACATGCTTTTATATTTTATATATTATATATGAAATAGACAATTATATGTAAAATAAATATATAAGAGCAACAACTATTGATCTTGTTAGGAGCCTTAAACGATATAAACAGGGTGCAAGGGAGAGAATAATGATGTGAAAGGGAGGGGCTACTTTAGATTTGAGTTGGGAAGATAGTCTTGCTAGGAAATGAAATTTTAGCTGAGACCTAAAAAGTGAGAAGGAGCCAGGCATGGAAGAAGTTAAATGACAAGCATTCCATACAGAAGAAAAGTCAGTTGTAGAGATTCTACACTGGAAGCCCTACCAGAAAACCAGTATAGTGAGTGAGCAGGAGAGGGCTTGAGATAAGGTTGGAAAGGTTTTTCTTAAGTATATAGGACATTTCAGCATGACAGAATGTGGCTTTGCCAGTATCCATTCTTCCCTTATTTCTTACAAAGTCCTGATTTTATTCTAAATAGTAATATGCTGAGATTAAAAAGACTATATTTCCTGCCTTATTTTTGCAGGTGAGGATGGTTATGATATGTAAGTGGAAGACATTAAGACATTGGGTAGGATATCTAGGAAATTTCATTAAAGGGATTGACTCAGCTAGGAAACATGACCTTTTGTCCTTCTTCTCCTTCCTCTTTTTCTTCCCTGGAATGTGGCTGTCAGGCTGGAGCTCTAGCAGCCATATTGGGCAATATGTCAACCTTGAGAAGAGAAGCCTCAACTAAGAAAGGTAGAGCACAAAGTTAGAAAAAGCAGAGTCCCTGTTAACTGGTGTGCCCCAAATTAGCTAATGAATGCCTATCCCCCAACTTCTTCTTCTTCTTTTTTTTGAGACGGAGTTTTCGCTCTTGTTACCCAGGCTGGAGTGCAATGGTGCGATCTCGGCTCATCGCAACCTCCACCTCCTGGGTTCAGGCAATTCTCCTGCCTCAGCCTCCTGAATAACTGGGATTACAGGCATGCGCCACCATGCCCAGCTAATTTTATGTATTTTTAGTAGAGACGGGGTTTCACCATGTTGACCAGGATGGTCTCGATCTCTTGACCTCGTGATCCACCCGCCTCAGCCTCCCAAAGTGCTGGGATTACAGGCTTGAGCCACCAAGCCCGACCAACTTCTTTCACATGAGAAAAAAAAAATAAACTTCTATGTTATTCCAGTCAGTTCATTCTGGATTTTCTGGTATATGTAGATGGATATAATTCTTTCATAAACATCGCAATTGGCATTATTTTAGATTCTATCGTTTAGATTCAAATACTAGTTTTTGAAAGAGACTAAAAAGTGATACAGTTTACTAGGAGAGGAGATATTGCTAAGATTTTTGTTTTCAAAAGAGGTATCTTGAGAAGGATTTTTCAGTACTAATACTCTTTGAAAAATATTTTCAGAGATGATTCACAGACATATTCATTCATCCTTTTTAACATTCAAAATGAGACAACTTGAAAGATGAGACAAGTAAAGGAATGAAAACTTCAAAATATTCAAAAAGCCAAGAGGGACTTTGTCAATGCAAAATTCCCACTCTCTTTCCAGTTTAAAATATCATTACTTTTCTACTATCCTTTTGGAATTAAAGTAGGTCATCTAATCATATTTATCTATTACCAAAATCATTCCAAAAATTAATTATATAAAATTGTTGAATATCCATGGATTTTCTTGGCTATATCTTCCTTCAGTTAGACTTAAGCACCATATTCCCTTTTAAGACTCATTAATTCATGATGTCCTATCTGAGATATCATCATGTTTACATTCCTACAGTATCATTCACATTAGATGTTGTTGTTGACAAACTCTGGGTTGCCATTTTCACCTAAATAAAGGTAAAAATGTAATGGAGGAAACATAATTGCTTTCCTCAAGTTGCTACTAGGTGCCAAATAGACATTTGAATTACTTTACAATAACATAGCTTATTGTTAAAGTCTAACAAACAGCAATGGTATAGAAATTTCTATGAAAATTTGGATAATAGAAAATCATTGACTTATTTGCCAGTTTTTTAAATAAGTGGAAATATCACGTGCCTAGTAAGCTATAAAATGTATTTGCGGAATGGAGGGAAAAGGGAGGCCATCAATTAAATATTATTTTAAGATTGAAAAAAAATTGTACCAAAAGAAATACCCTAAATAATCATAAGGGTGGCTGTGAAGGAGACATACCTGGATACAATTAATCTGGCTCTGAACCAAGATGGGATTCACAAAATGGTACTGACACCCAAGGAGAAATTCATTCTGACTATGCAATCAGAGAAGGCTTTTGTGAGAAGGCAGCATTTGAGCTGGGACTTAAAAAACAAGAAAGAATTGGAAGGTTTGCAGAATGTAAGGAAAGCATTCCAGGCAGAGCCCTGCTGGTGTGGAAAGGCCTAGTAAATTTGGGAGAACAAGAAAGGATGTGTTCTCAGTGGCAGAAGACAGGGGAGAGATCTGGCTTGGGACATATTGCCTTCGCTTGGCTTGACTCTTGTTCTTGAATGCCACGTCTTATAAAGGGGACAGAAATACAACAAATAAATGCCTGAGTGACAATTAGGGAGATAGGTAGAATGAAAGGGGGAATAGGGAACGATGTGTTAAAACAACCGAGGTTGGACCCTGCTTGGGCAAGCTGCCAGGCATTTCAAGTGACATTGAAACTATGACCTGAAAGGATCTGGCCAGATAACATTTGGGGAAAGAACTTTCCAAGCAGAGGGAGCAGAGCATAGTTTGTTTGAGGGACTGAAAATGTTGGGATGGAAGGTGAAGTTATGGGGGTATATAGGAATCAGACCATCTTGAGCCTTTTGCACCATGGAAAGAGTTTGGGTTTTAATCTGAAGGTGCAAGAAACCATGGAAAGTATTTACATAGGGAAGTGATGTGGTTTGGCTTATGATTTACTAGATCATTGACTGATATATGGACAAGAGATTGGAGAGGAAGCAACGAGGCTAAAAGGCCATTGCATAAATCCCGCTGAGAAGTGATGGTGGTCTAAACTGGCGAGTGCTGGTGGATTTGAGAGATATTTGGGAGGTAGAATAAAGAGGATTTAGGAAAAAACTAGATATTAGGTTGGGAGTGAGGAGGAAGGAATCAAGTACAACAACCTTAAAATCTCGTAACTGAAGTTATAGCAAAGTTCCTAGAGTCATGATATTCAGGAAGAGGTTGGAAAAGAAGTTGGAATTCTCTAAAATTTTAAAGATAGTTATAAATTATAATAGAAATTTTTCAAATTATAAATGTATAAATTACAAAAATTTACAAATTATAGAAAAAATATAGATAGTAGTGATACTGATGGCTATCAGAATCAGACCTAAAATAATCATAGTCTCACTTCTAAAGACCCATTACACCAGGGCGGTGGCTCATACCTGTAATCCCAACACTTTGAGAGGCCAAGGCAGGTGGATCACCTGAGGTCAGGATTTCGACACCAGCCTGGCCAATGTGGTGAAACTCCATCTCTACTAAAAATACAAAAATTAGCTGGGTGTGGTGGCGGGTGTCTGTAATGACAGTAACTTGGGAGGCTGAGGCAGGAGAATTGCTTAAACTCAGGAGGCAGAGGTTGAAGTGAACGGAGAAGGCACCACTACACCCCAGCCTGGGTGATAGAGTAAGACTCTGTCTCAAAAAAAAAAAACCCCGTTACTTTAAAAAATAATATTTTAAATGAATTAACATTACTTAAAATCTGAAAGTTGACCCTCTAAAGGCAAAAGAAGTAATTGTAGACTACATCTTTGGAATTCACTTATAACACTTTTGAATGCCTTCTTTATTTCAATTAAATTATCTTGTTGATTCTGATAATTTGTAGTTTAAGCAATTCTTTTCTGTTAATGATGAAAAATTAATTTCCTGTGATGGTGGTGGACTGAAAAATCTCTAAACTAATTTTAACCAGTGCATATAATTATTTTTCCTACTAAGACTTTGACCAGATTTGAAATAAACAGAAAAAAGACAGATTTATTGTATTTCTTAGTTTTGCACTTGATTTGGTGAAATGATGATCTGGGCAATCTCAAGAATGGAAAAGGAATCATATTGTTTGAATGTCATGAGGTCACCTGTATAATTGATTATTAGCTAAAGGCCATTTTTAAATGTTTGCCTATTGCCACTGAATGCACAGACATTTTTAAACAATTGAGAAGCCATGCATATATATATGATTTTAAAATTTCAAAACAAAAGTTTTCACAGCTCAAGTAAATGAGAAGGTCAGTGATATTGCTATTTCACTGCATAGAAAGAAGAACTCCTTTTGAAAGATGTATTTTTAAGTGTCTTTCATAGAAGTTTGGATTTGGGCTCCTTGTGGTTCCCAGGAAGTGAAATGAACCATAAATGAGACACATCAAAAGTAACTTACAAAGAACTTTTTTTAATATTAAAGTGATGAATCAGAGCTCAAATTAACAAGTAAAGGAGTCCGCCTATAATGAAAATCTTTTTCCAACATAACACTTCATTATAAAGGGAGTTTTTCTATAATAGAAGCAAGTGTAATTACATTTTTATATATAATTAGGACATTATTATCATTTCACCATATCAAAGTTCATTATAAGACATCTCCGATACATTTTTCATAGAGCAAAAGTAAAAAGAGAACAGGAGTCCTTCAATTAGACTCATATAAGGACATCCACAGAGACTGAGAGAGAAACTGATCAAACAACTTACTTAGCCCAAAAGGGACCAGGTAGAATCCACGTTGCTTTTATGACACAGAAGTTGCTTTTTTTTGGTATCTGGAATAATTTCTAATTATACTTTTCATGGGTTCCTATTCAACCATACGAAATTAAAGGTGCAACATTTTCAGCTGGAGCCCAGCTTTCCCTAGCATTGCAAGCCGCTGCACCAGAGATCATTGTTTACAGGCTTGGAGTAATTCTTATTGTCGCTGACATAAACACCTGTCAAACGGGAGGGATTCTACCGCTCTGTTCACCAGTTTTATAAAAATAACCGAGGTTCCCTTTTTCCCTTACCCCGCCCTCTTGTAACATCTTTGGAAGATAATTAAAGTAGCTTCTAAAAAGAAGTGACATGTTTTAGAACAAGTTATATAACAGAAATGTTATATAATAGAGTTATATATATATATATATATATAACAAATTATATAACAGAAATGTCTAGTCGAACATGAAAAATTAGTCACGTGTTAAGATTTGCAAGCATGTGTACAAATAAATTTTGACTTGGAGAAATTAGCATATTAACATGTTCAAAGTTAATTAAAACAAAAAATGTATTTTATGCATTATTTTTACAATGTAAAAATTATTTTACATTATTTTACATTACACCTCATTATTTTGAGCAGATGAAATGAGGAAGAGAACATGAGACCAGAATCGACTCTTAGTACTCCAATCTCAGAAACTCTTTTCAACTTACCGAAGACCCCTCACTGAGTAATGCCCCCGTGAATTTGTCATGTATGTTCATCTTGGTTTTAAGATATTCAGTCTCTGCTCTACCTGAAATATGTGTGGATATGTGCCAGGGAAAGATTCTGTCTGACCCAACTAAGTAGAAAGTTAGCACTTGGAGCTGTAGGGAGCTTCTGCCTTGAACAGACAGTGAAACTTTGACTCACAAAAGACCTTTGCTCTACCTTAAACGGGGTCCCTGACTCCATGGCTGGGGATCTTTCTGCTCCACCCCATTCCAACAAGATTTGTTGTGTTTTTTAATAATTCCTATGCTCCCAGAAAATATTCTTTTTACAATTAAATCATCTCTATTGCATTATGTAACTTATCTTTCTTTTAAATATTTTTCTTGCATGCATGTGGTTCTTTTTGTTTTGATTTGTTTTATACTATGACATCTGGAGCCCCCACTTTATTTTTTTGAATAGCAGTTTGATGTGAATTAATGTTGTAAACAAATAAAATACATGTAGATGGTCTGCAATACTAATGATCAGAAGGTACTTCAAGGTTTCCAGGTTTATAATTTTAAATAACAATTATTATTAAGTGATTACAGAAAGGTTATAATTAATTGAGTTTCCTGAAATTACATTAATAGAATTTAAATAGGGAAATTTATATATGCCAATTTTACCTCAGCTCCGTAGATCCTTTTACTCTTTGGGTTTCTAATACTTCTAGCTATGTATTATTTCTATAATATACCCGTAGACTGCATATGAAAATGTTAAGACTCCTGAGATCTAGGTCATTTATGGCAGAGATGGATTTTAAATCATGCTTTTATCATTTAAATCACACCACACTTCTTCTCAAAATAAGTGATAACCCATACATGTAAAAATTGCAATTAACTTGTCTGAACATTCACTTGTAGAGTTGTAAGTATAGTTCTTTAGACAGGGTGAATCCTGTTAAAAATGGGCTCATCTCCTTACTTTCTTAAACCAAATTTAATGATCAGTAACTTCCTACTGTCCCCATGGCTCCTGCCTGTAATCAAAGTTGTTTATGACAGTAGCATCACTGTCTTATGCATGAAATCTTTACCAAATAGCATTCAGTATTTCTGTACTTTTTTGAATGTTCATGAATTCTGTTTGCAAATAGAATTTTCTATGAGAGATTATTCCTTAGAACAAGATACTTTCTCCTTTCTCTATCATACTAAAATACTGAATGTGAAAATGATAGTAAAATTAAAAGTATGGTCTTCGTTAGTGATTCTTAGAGATGGAGAAAAAATCTATTAAAATACTGTCTCATTTCTTGCCTTTTAATTATAAAAACTATAAGTTAGCACACTGATGTATCACATTTCTTCCCAATTAAACTTAAAAAAATCTTTGAGATTCATTTTTTAAATATTAAGAGTTAAAAGCGCATAAACTATCTTCTTTTTTTTAAAGTTGAAATAAATTTATAGTCTGTGTAAAACAATCAACAGAAGGGTGAGTTAATCAATTATGGGACTAATTTGATTAAACCTTTTGTCATATGATCAAACTATGTTAGCGCCTGTCCTATCTCCCAACAGATAAATGCTTTCACAGAAAATGAACATATTTATGTTGTGGACAATATTGTCATTCAGCTGTGCTTGTGTGCCTGGCAGTTACAGTTTTGGGACCATTTCCAATGAAGTTACTCTATCAGTCAGGTGCCTCTGCATAAACTCCTGTGTTTGATTGTAATTGGTTTTGCATGCTCTGATTTTTTGAAATGTATGTGCTCATTGTACATTCACATACATTTGTTTATATGTATTTCTTCTTTTTGACTATAGGCACTTTGAAGAAAGAAAATCTTATTTTCCATTTTATTTTTACCTCTTCATGGCAGCTGGCAAAGGGCTCTGCCCACCATGGGTTTTCAGTAAATATTATTGACATGTTTTCCAACTACCAATCACTTCTACATTATGGTTTCTTGTTTGTTTTGTTTTAGTTCTATGGCACTGTACTCTCTCAAATAAGTTGAAAACTTCCTTTCAAGAATGTATGAATACTGGTGGGAAACTGGGATGGAAGGATTGTAATTTATTATATGCCTCCACTGCACCTGTGATAAATACATGCTAAGGTTTCAGATTACTTCCTAAGGAAATGTCAAGTTAGTGCTCTGTATTTACAGAAAAAGCAATTTTTCACAAATCAAAGAAAGTACAGCTTTTCCCATTTTGCTTTCGGAATACATGGCTGGCGAAGCACTCCTTTTAGCCTATCAAAGGACTGATCAGGCGTTCAGAGTCTGAAGTTATGTGGATTCATATTTAATTATGTTGGCCAATTATTTTGCTACACTTACAGAAGGGGGAGGATGGTGACATGGTAGAGAATTCCCAGACCACATAAACTATTGCTATCCCTCCTAGCCATCACTCTCATACTATCTGCATGTTTTTATACCTTTTTTTAAGTCAAATTTTCATCTGTGAAAAGAAAGCATTAAAATAAAGTGCAACAGAAGGAGGCTGCATTTGGAATTGAGCAACATGTTCAAAGTGCTTGCATTTTGGAAATGCATTTTTTTTCTCTCCAAAAGGAAATATTCTTGATCTCATCATGTTTGTGGTAAAAAGCTCTGGGCATGTTTTTACTACCTTGACTCCAAATTGGACTGATTTATTACATTTGGAAATAGGAACTCTGCTCTTTTTAATCATTTGCTCCTTGAGGTTAATAGTAATTATTATTTTTCACAAAAATGTGTGCATTATATTTATATTTTATTCTAAGTGATGACATTATTGGGGACAATATTTAAGGTGAAATGAAAAACAGGCTTGTGCAACACGTAATGGGATGACCAATTCTCAATGCAATATGCTGTTTTCCTGTGCAGGAAAATAGGAATTTTACTATTGAGAAATATCTAAAGAAGAAGTATCTAAATCTATGTCCTTTATTAATATTTCTGGCCCTAGGTAAAGGATGGTTTATAAAAGTGGAAGGAAGTTTGTTTTGAAGTTTTATTTGTGGTTTCATGCTTGTTAACATGGAGTAAATATTGTTGTAATTCTCCAAGAGAACCTCTAACTTCACGTTTCTACTCTAGAAAATTAGACAGTAGTGCACTGTCGTTCACAAGATTCGATCTTTTTATTTAATGATACAACCAAAGAAATACACTTAAAATTCTTTTTCTTCTATGAGAGCTGCTCTTAAAATATTCTCTCCCCTGCATTCTATGCAAGGTTGGAGATTGAGTGTTTTGCCCTCATCAAACCATCAGTTCATGCGGCATACATGCTTTCATCCAGATGGATGCTTAAGGACCGACCACAATGCTGATAGCTGCTTTCATAGAGCTCCCAGCCTGACAGTAAAGCTCACAAGCAAAGCACAAATATGAGCTTAATGCTTTCATTATTTCCAAAGCAGTGTTAGCTTGATTTTGCCTTCTCCTCTTCCAGGACAGCTGCTTTGCCTGGGAGACTTGCCCCCAGGTTGAAACACAGTGAGGCCACAGTGGTTCTTGCAGACAAAACCCCTGCTCTGTGGGAAGAGACAGCCCCAGCCGGGATGCTGTGATGTTGCATCTCAAGGGCAGCTTGGACACCTGTCATGGCCAGCTCATCTCTTGTTTTCTCTGACCTCTTCTGACCTCATTTCATCCATAAGTAATGTCTGAAGTTTCATCCAGTGGGCAATGCTCCTGCTCTGATAATGTGATTATTAGGGTCCTGCAGCTGACCAGTTGGCCAGATGAGCATGGAGAGTAATCTCACCCAGACGCTGTCAGCCCCGACAGATGGCTGTGTCAGTCATGTTTAAAGGCACCGTGTGCTTGTTCCCTCTTAGTCCCCTTTAAGGCTGTACCAGCCAAGTTGAGTGCATTCTTACTTCAAACAGTAAGACTGTGAAGCCCGAATGCCACAGTCATAAGGAGCAGATAGTAAAAATGGACACTAGGCAGACAAGCAGATGAGTAGGTTTCGGGTACTGTCCAGAAACTAGTCTCAGCAGTATTCGTTTCTATTTATTCTAGTTTTGTTAAATCTTAAATCCAGGGCACCATTCTCCCAGCCAGCACTTACGTGTGGTTAAAGAAACATCCCTCTCGAGTTGGAAACAGCTCCAAGGTTTCAGGCACTGAGCTTTGTTGTTATTTACAATTAACTGGTTACTTCCCCTCCCTAAAAGTAAAATAAAGTACCCTTTACGTGCTAGGAACTATTTTAAACAGAATCAATGCTTTTTTTCCAATCTGTGGAGAGTTTTTGCATTCCAATTTTGTCACTCATTCAGATTCATTCTTTCATTCAAACATAATAAGAGCATGTTATCTTCAATACTCTTTTAGGTACTGGAAGAAACAGTTGGATAGGGGCATGGTTGCTGCTTGTCTTCACAAAGATAACAGTTTAAGAGGGAAGAGGGATCTTTCTTTTATGTGTCTTATTAAACACTTAAGAACTGAGTTCCTTTTCCTCAGAAAGATGTTTGGGATTCTCAGTATGTTACATTGGAACTGCCCACCTTAGAATACAGAGTATTGAAGAGGTAGGGTAATAAGTTGGTCATTGGCAGAA
Source organism: Callithrix jacchus (assembly GCF_049354715.1). Taxonomy (NCBI): domain Eukaryota; kingdom Metazoa; phylum Chordata; class Mammalia; order Primates; family Cebidae; genus Callithrix; species Callithrix jacchus. The sequence continues at coordinate 49,923,629 of NC_133504.1, forward strand.
ATTTTTCGTTGAAGCTCTATTCTGCTAATCTAAGTCTCCTACCAGTGTCTCTTAACTCCAGCCTTTTTTCTTCAGCTGACATTACCATCATGTCTTAAGGAGAACTACACATGTCTTAAGTGGTCTCCTTGTACCAGTCTATTCTAGAGGGGTCAGTATCCTTTCCATAAAACTGTCACAGTTATCATAGAAAGGACATCTGATATTCACTCTTACTCTCTGCTGAAAGCTTCCAGTTGGCTTCCTGTTGTCTGTAGGTGAATTCTAAATGTCTTAGCTTAGCATATGTCCATGTAGTCTGTTCCAAAACCAATTCCCTAGTCTTACTGACTCTTACTCTATTCCCTCTCTTCTCTTCAAATGCACAGTCTAAGCTCTGGCCACACTGACATTCTCACCATCCCCAATGCTGCTGATTATCTATGACTTCAGGTCTCTCCATCATCTTTGTCCACAGGGTAAGCTTCTCTTCACTCATGAAAGATGCAGACCCCAGATACAGCCTGGAAAACAGTGGTATTCCCTCCTTGGAGATCCCCAGAACTTTTTCATGTCTTCAAAAGAGATGACATTATAGGTTTTCTGCTTACAGATGTCCTCTCCATTAGACTATGAATTCCTTGAGGAAAAGGGTTGGGTCTTACTCACCCTCCTATTTTAGGGACTTGGTGAAATCCCTAGCATGAAATAGAATGTGAAAAATCCTTCTTGAATGAACAGATAGATGAAAGAGAAATTGATTGTGCCTGCTCCAAAGCCTTATGTCATCAGTGACCCTCTATTTATTGTTGAAAAGAGCTTGATGATAGATAGAATCCTTCCATGGATGGTAGAATGAGTCTATGACCACCTCTGGCACACGCCACATTCAGTATCTGGGAGAAGAGACTGCTGACGCTTCGAATGTAGCCACAAAGAGCAAAGGCAGTACACAAGCAGTTAGCTTCTTAAGCACAAAACCTTTGTCCCTGATTTCTCACAGCTTACCCATTATTAGTAGTTGGGTCAAGCTTCTCTGCACAGAGCCACTGGAAGTCTTTATTTTCCCTGCGATTATTTTTCTTGGGCTTCGAAGAAGTACAGCAATGCTATTTGGGTGATTGTTTCTCTGTGATGCCAAGATGTTTTAGAACAATGTTATGATGGCTGGTCGCACCTACTACCACTGAGACAAGCCCAGAAGTTAAATTATGAAGCAAACGTAAGCTTTGAAGAAATTTTTATTTAATCTGTATTCCCCTGTTTCATCTGCACATCCATCCAGCACAATCTGCATCATTATTAGCCACATCAACTTGCCTTAAAAAAAAGAGTAAAAAGTAAGACATCTGTGTTATAGCATTAATATATTCAAAGGTTTTTACTTTCATCTTGCAGGCATTAACAGTGTGTAAATGCAATGTAAGCGCAACTTACAACTGCACTAAGTTAGCAGAAGAAAAATGCACTTAGCATAAAAAGAAGGGGGGCTTACAATAAAAGAAGAAAAAAAAGAAAAAGCTATGTTTATGTGGAGGGGACAACTAGGATGGGACTTAAGTAAAAAGCAGAGTTTTATCCATAAATCGAGTATTTTGCCTATTGCTCTTACTTTGCTTTATTTCTAATTGCTAGCACCATTTCTAAAGCACTGAGGCAACCCTCTAGCAGTGTGCTGAAGGTATGTTTGTGCTGCTATGCCCTCTGGCTTGGCTGCCAGCCTATTCCCTTAGATCAGAGCCAGAAGGCAGACTGTTTTCGAATACCGATCACCTCACCCGGACCTAATCCTTTGAGTTCTCTTTGGCATCTATTCCTTCTGCCAGTTTCCTCTTCTGTTCCTCTCTTTTCTTCTGAAGTTGACAACAAAGACATCCTCAGGGCCCTCCTTGATGTAAGACCACTCTTGATGTTATTACAGTGTGGTTTTTTTTGTACCCTAAAGTTGTGCTACTTTTATATTCAGCTAGCACAATATTTGCACACCAGAAGATAAAGAAAATGTGAATATGTTATACAGAGTGATCGTTTCTTTTTAATTTGTACCCCTCAGTGTTTTTTGATGTAAACCTTTTCCTTCCCTGTCACTCATCTCCATACCTGATCAAGAACGTGAAGGTCTCTCTTTATAGACAGCGTTACTTCTATACCTTAAATTGGCTTGACCTGCCACTTTTAATTTTAAAAATATGGCTGTATGGGATATGGATGAATATGGAATTTCTATGAAGCACAAAACTTTTGAACGGTTCCTGTCCTCTGTGATAGTGAGTTTTAAAAGGGAAATCTCCAAAGAGCTAATTAGTAGACAAGTAGAGCTGAGCCTGAACAAAGCTGAAAAGATAGCAGATAACTAAAAGGACCTGGCCATAGCTGACAAAAATCAAAGCCCTGACAGAGAGCTGGCAGTAACCTTGGGCTGCTAACTGACAGGGACAATAAAAAAAACAACAACAACAAAAAAAACCACCCTCTGAACCCGGCGGAGAGTGACAGCCTTACTATCGGCTCTCGGAAGAGCACAATATCTCCACCACAAGGAAGCAGTAATCTTCCAGCAGGCAAAACCAAAGGCTTCTATAAGCTGCCCACCCCAACTCCAAAAGATGTGCGCTGGCTCCGATCACGGCTCTTGGAGGAGAGGGAGAGAGGAAAAGTTTCAGGAGCCGGGAGCTTTGAAAAGTTCCAGGCTGGTGGTTAACTTGACAGTGGATGTCTTTCTGGAGTGGTGGGAGAATATGGAGGAGGACAAGGAGCGAGGTGGCTGCTGGAGGCTCAGGGTGAGGAGCCCGTGAAGAAAAGCGGAGGGAAAGCCGTGCTTGGAAAGAGCCCATGCCAGCCAGAACCGACCACCAACAAATGATGGTTGGAAAGAGAAAAGGTGGTATTTGTAAGAAACTTGAAACATGCAAGGGAAAAGGGGAGGTGGAAGTCAAGGAAAAGAATAATAGCAAGGGCAACAGTTCTTCATTAGAGAAATAATTTGCAAGGAGCAAAGGGTTTGTGTGGAGCCGAGAGCCACATTTTAAAACTACTAGAAGAGAGAGAGAGAAATGATGTTGAGAAAAACTCTTCAATTCACCATGAAGAGAGAGGAAGTTCTGGAAGGTTTATATTTAAGTTTAGGCACTAATGATCCCTATTCTAATATCCTAAGGGTATAAAGGTCATGAGAGGTAAGAAAATATACTTCCATTAACTGTGTGACCTTAAAATTTCTGTTTATGACATTCCATTATATAGTTCTGGACACATGAACAATTAATATTTAAGAAAGAAGGCAACCCCTGACAAAGCACTAGTAGGGTGGAGCTTCAAAGCAAGCACTTTAAAAGCATTCTACTTTTAGCAAATACCCAAATGCTAGTAACATACATTAGGTGGTTTTTATTAACGTTAAATAAGGTCTTAGTTCCAAACAAGTTCTTCTGGTTCTATATTTATTCCTCCCCATGATAATAATTTAGATTCGCCCTGACATTGTAGCACTTGAAGATATGATCAGTGATTACAGACTCCAGGGATATTACCTCAGAGGGAAACAAGCAGGAAGACCAGGTGAAAGTTTTAAAAGTAGAAACCCAGCGGATTTTTTTTTTTTAAAGAAGGGCATATAAACATACTAAAATTCAAGAAAAATACATCTCAATTTTCTTCCTCAGATTCCAGTGCCTGCAATCATATACATCACAACAGAGGGAGAACAGAAAGAACACTGGATATTTACTATTCATGTTAAGAGTGTCATCCAGTCCTCCCTGCACCACAATCCTATTTCCACAAAGAACACTTCTGGCAAGTTAAAAAGCTTGGCTTGAGTCAGAATGAGTCCAGTGGCATGCGTCTGTCTGAATCAGAACAAGAATGACAGATAATAGAGAAAGGTCTGGGTCAAGAAAATATTTGAAGATTTGGATCATGGAGAATCTGCCCCAAACTACACTTGGGATAAAGGATTAATTTTCTTTTTTGATGTGGACTTGAGATTCAATATCCACTTGGGAAAGATAAATGTATATGAGAAGACTTTGCTTTCTGAATATATCTGCTCATATTTAGAGCTCGGAATATAGTCTTAAACAAGTTTTCATTTGTTTTCTTTTTTGTTTGTTTTGAGCAAGTAACTTAGGAGTTATTAAAAAGTATATCCTAGCAAATATTTGCTCTTGGGTTCTCCTTAATTGATATTTACAGGAAAAGTCACGATTTTCTGTTTCGTATTTAAAGATGATGCTTCTAACTTACCTACAGTAGAATAAGTTGTCAGTTTTTTTCTCTAGGAATGGAAAACTATTTTTGATGAGCCATTTGCAGGCTATGCCAAACATGTGACTGTCACTCAGTGACACATATTAGTGCCTGGCCAGGATTCGGATGAATAACAGGGAGAACTGGGAGGGTTTTTAGTCCCTTGTTATACAGATGAGGTTCCTGAGGCCCAGAAAGATTGAGAAACTTGGAGCTCAGTGGTGGAGATGGAAGTAGAGCTCAGGCCTGCCTCTCTGCACAGACCGCTCACTATTAAGAAGCGAAGGAACCAAACTAACTTACTCCTGCCTGGCTTGTTTGCCTGTCTTGGCGTAAGTTAATTTCTGCTTTGACCTTAGGTAAATAAACTGTCCAAATATAGAGTTTTTGATGATCATCTGTAGATAGTGTATCTGCAATGCCCCTTTTCCCCCTTCTCTCCTGAAAGCTTCCTCTGTTGCCCTCTTCTGTGTTCTCTTTCATTTGTCTTCCTAAGACATCAATGTGATAAAACTAAATGAAAGTTGGTTGTTGGCTTCCCTTCTATCACCTACAGTGGCATCTGGCATACAGATAGAATGGTGACTGGCATACAGCAGTGTTAAATAATATTTTTCTCAATAAGTGGATGAACTAGTGGTTTTCAGTTCTGAGTTGAGAATCAGACAGTAGCCCAGCTGATTTTTTAAAATAACACCATATGAATTTTAATTAGAACTCATGAAGATGACCGAAATAGTATGCTTCCTCTTTCAACTTCTACTGGTGGTTATACTTCCTTGATTGGCCCATCTACAACTTACTCATGAAAACCTCTCCTAAATTTGATTTATTTATGTCAATGCTTTTAAATACTTCCTCCCTTAACACGTGCAATTGTTTGTATACTTAAGTGATTTTTCTTTTCTAGTTTTCTGTGATAAAATCTTGAAGTATGTCGTAAGAAAATGGAAGAGAGAGAGTGTGTCACAACACACTGTCATCTAGACACAGATTATATATGCTTCATTTGCATAATTTTGGACATATTTCTCTTTTTTCTGAATGTCTTCAATGGGAATTCTATGAATCAGAATATATGCTTCTTATTCTTTTTAACAGATCTCTCTGTAGTAACACCACATACATTGCTATCAACACAAAACTATGAAAATTCTGCATTTTCCAAGTCTCTGCATTCTTCTATTACTTCATCCCCATGTTGACTTTGCTTTAATTTTCTCTTTAGAGAACGAAAATTTATCCAAAGAACAATATGGATTTTAGTTCCTTTAAAAAAGATAAATGGTCCTGAGTAGTGAAATCTCTGTACCTATCCTATGATAATTTTAATACTTTTTAGGAAAATTATCAGAAGATATCAATATGTTAAATACCAAAGCATCTCTAAGAAAAGGCAGAATATTCAGTATCCTTCTGTTGGCAAGAAGTGTAACTCTGCATCAGCCTTTGTCCTAAGTAGCCAATGCAAACTCTTTCCATTATTTTTGTTGTAGAAACACAGATAATTTCTTTCTTCTTTCCTTTTTTCATTTCTTTTTTCCTTCCTTCTCTCTCTCTTTCTTTCCTTCATCTCAATATGTAATTTGAAAGTATGGAAAGATAATATTTGACATCTTTTAAATACATTTTGTTAATATGATTTTTGTTTTTGAAAAGATTTACTTAATTTATTTTTAAAGTCCATGTACTTCAACAGATACTCCGCTTAGATTGCTAGATTGTAGTAAGAAATAGTTGATGGAAAGTTTTCTTTCTTTCTTTTTTTTTTGAGACGAAGTCTTGTTCTGTAGCCAGGCGGCGCGATCCCGGCTTACTGCAGCCTCCTCCTCCTGGGTTCAAGCAATTCTCCTGCCTCAGCCTCCTGAGTAGCTGGAACTACAGGCTCACACCATCAAGCCCAGCTAATTTTTGTATTTTTAGTAGAGACGGGGTTTCACCATGTTGGCCAGGATGGTCTTGATCTCTTGACCTTGTGATCCACCCGCCTCGGCCTCCCAAAGTGCTGAGATTACAGGCGTGAGCCACCGCGCCCAGCTGGAAGTTTTCTTTATATGTTTTCATACTGAGGACTTCTACATATCTGCAAATGGAATAAGTCACAATGATGCTTATAAGACAACTTAGACCTGTGGTTACAGAATAACCTTAGCTAATCATACTTTAAAAATGATCTTGCTTCCTTTCATGATAAATGATAGTGTCTCTTCCAGCAGTAGACAATATGCAAGATGATCCTTTAGGATTATTTTCTTATTCAATTTTATAGGGTTCTGTTTTATGAAAGAGAATTTTAAAAACAATCTTGAATGTAAAGTGAATCTGCTCAATCAAATTAACTTGGCAAACAGGTTGAATGCAGTCAAGCAGTTATATTGAGATCTAGTTGAATTCAATTAAAGGCTATTTAGAAAGAAAATAATTGGTAATACTTTTCTCACAAAATAAATAGTGATGAAATTATTCTTTTTATCCCAAAAAGAATAATTAGAATCTCTAACTTCCAGAACAGTTCTTCAAAGTCTATTACTCTAAAACACATTGCTGCAGTGTCATAAATGGTATTTATTATAGTCCATGAAATCTGACTTAACAGAAATATTGTACATTGGCAGTTAAAATTTCAATATGTTCCCTTAGCCAAATTTCACTTTCATAATTTGAAAGAGGATCACTGTGCTCATGACACAGCTTTCATTTTAGACCTTTGTAGTCTAACATATAATGTTAAATTTCTACATATCTATTTATCTGGGCAGGATTAGGAATAAAATGTTACAAACTAAAGAACTGTGTCAATATCTCCTTATCTAACCCGCTGTGACTTTGTAAGTTTCCCTTTCCTCTGCTGTCTTATTTGTAAAACAGTAATTGCCAATTCCAGTGTATCTCCAACAGAGTAGATGAAAACTACATACACTTTAAAAGTAAAAGGGGGCAGAATACTGCATAATGATTACATTATATTTCCTCCAAGTTTCCCTAACTTCTCAAAATGCATAAACCATCACAACAGAGTCCACTACAAGATCTCCAATTTTGTGGCCTAGACAAACCATTTTGGTGTTTCAATTTCGGACTACATGCTGAGAATTACATTTTTCATATTTTTGGTAACAATGTCCATCTTAAAGTGCTTAGAACACTATATTTACATGCTTCTTGATGATTATCTTCCAAGTTTATAAATGGGAAAAGTAAAGAATAAATGTATTAGCAAAATTTGAAAGTCAGAGTTAAGGACAAGCTTTCCCGATTCCTGGATTCTCCATGAGACCTATCCTGGTGATTCAATTGTCTCTTCAGTCCTCTTCACTCATGGGAAACATATTGTTTCCTCTTTTTCATAAATAATCACAGAACTATATTTAGTATTAAAGAATTTTCATTGGATAAAGAAAATGTGGCACATATACACCATGGAATACTATGCAGCCATAAAAAAGGAGAAGTTCATGTCCTTTGCAGGGACATGGATGAATCTGGAAACCATCATTCTCAACAAACCAATACAAGAACAGAAGACCAGACACCACATGTTCTCACTCATAGGTGGGTGTTGAACACATGGACACAGGGAGGGGGACATCACACACTGGGGTCTTTTGGGAGGTGGGGGGCTAGGAGAGGGATAATGAGGGGTGGTGAGGTTGGGAGGGATAACATTGGGAGAAATACCTGATGTAGGTGGTGGAGGATGGAGGCAGCAAACCACCATGGCCTGTGTGCACCTATGCAAGAATCCTGCAAGTTCTGCACATGTACCCCAGAACTTAAAATACAATAATAAAAAATTAAAATAATTTCCAGCACAATAGCCCATAATTACTACAGAGTTAACTTTTCTAAGTGAAGATGAACATACCATGCTTTTCTCGAGATATTTTTTCTGTATTCGATAATCACATCAAATGATGCATATATCACAAATTTGATTAAGTTCACTCACAGTAAACACCAACAATGTGTGCACTCAGCTCTGGGTTGATAGCATTGTAAAAGCCAGCAGCTGTTTTATGTAAGGGGCTAATTATGCATAATGAGTGTCTAATTTGAGAGCAACACAAAGCACATTTCATCTAAAAACCAAAGAAATTGATGTGACATGCTCAAGTATCTCTTATGAATTTGTTGATTGACCTTACTTACTAAGTCAAAGGATGAGGAGTGAGTGGGCAGGTCTCTCTAGTCTTGGCTCAGGAACCAGAAAAGAGAGTAATTTTTCCTTTGGGAAGGACTTATGACCCGTGCATTCTGCTGAATGATACTACTAAGTACCTTACTATTAAGATAGGAATGTCTTAGTTCAGCACTGAAGAGCTGGTATTGGCATTGAGGCCATGTGTGCCCTTCCTCAATTTACCTGCAAAAGATAAAGGTACTTGGTGGTGTCAACATGTTGGCAAATTCAGGAAGTCAACCACAGCCTTCTCCTTTACCAATTTGCCTCGTATTTATGAAATATCATGGTTGAAGTCTATCTGATAACATAAATATTTAAAGCCTGACAAACATAAAACACTACTGATCCTGCTACCTTCTTTAAATTTTATAATATTTCAAAGAAGCAGCATCTATTTGTACTCGTTTTCTCACATTCTAAGGCAGGCAACACTGAGCCATATACTGCTCCAGAATCCAGAGGTCGATCTGCATTGCACTATCCTCCATAGATACCTGGCCCTGTGAAGCATTTCCATCTTGCTTATTATTGATCCAAAATGTCTGTCCCAACACCTGGCATATAGTTGGCAATGAAGGAATATGCCTCAGATACATAGAAATAGAACAATGATGGTTATCCAATGCTTTGAGCTCGAGTGCTGTCTAGGTAGTTGGGTGGACAATTTTTTACGATTTTCATTTTTTTCTAATCATTTTGTCCTTTAGGTGATACAATGTACTATTTTACACATGGTGAGGTGAGACCCTTACTTAGAGGTTTGAATGATGCAGACTCATGTACTATTACCAGGTAAATAATATGACCATTTAGAGGGAAAATGCATACTTTTGAATCAGACTTTGTCTCATATCCCAAGGTATTTAAACCCTCTGACCTCAGGTTCTTTGTCTTTAAAACATTCTCTTTGAAGAATTGTTTTATTAGATGAGAAAATGAATATAAACTCTCTAGCCTCACACCCAATAACAGATAATAGGTCTGGACTTCATATTGACTCCTTCCCTTCTCTTTATAGCAGTATATAGATGACTGTTAGATTCACATTGGGAATTTGAGTGAAAGAATTCTTAACAACACATTAAAGTATGAACTTCACTGTAACCTGTGAATTATACATCATTTTGCCATTTTCACTTACAGCTTTAGAAGTCCTATCATCTGCTTATTTGATCTATAATCTCTTCATAAAACAAATAAACTGGCTCTTGCCTTAAATCCAAATTGCCCTCATCATTCAAATTAAGCATAGACACATAGACGTAGATTTATAGCAAAAACAGAAATGGTTACTTAAAGGAAATCAACATGAAACATTGAACTCAACAGGCCATATGAAGCCCACATTAAATCCACCTGAGCTGCACTCTTCTCTTGACAGGGTAATTGTAAGGGGGACTAGTGAGGCTGAAGGGTGAAGTGATTGCACAGATGGTAGGAGGGTGGAAGACAGGTGTTTGAATAGACACAACCTTCTCACTAGGTCTGTCCAACTCGGTGATTCTCAATCTATTTTTCTTGCCCTGCAAGTTCCATTTGTATTCATAGTGGTTTTGCAGATGGTGACTGAGTAAACAGATACAAATGACAGTAAAGTGTGTTTAAATATTAAACATGACATTGACATGGGCTGATCTAGCCTTTGGAAAGATGATTGTGTACAAGGTATCCTTTTGTGATAACAGGCCCTAAGTGTTTAATGACACCAGTGGCCATGAATCCTGAAAGCTACAATCAGGTTTGGCTACCAGAAGAGAATCATGAAATCATAAGAATTATATGTGATTCCTTATGTTAAAGTTAACTGTGCATTGTCTTTCCTAGTCCCTATGATCATAGAAGGGAACAAGCATGTGTCAGCTTATGTCAGTATATTTACAATAACATATAGGAATAGAGGAAGATAACAGGAAGCTCCATTATGCTGAATCTGCCCTTGGCAGAGAACACTCCAAACTAACTGGCAGAATTTAGTCAAAAGTCCTTGAGCTAGCCATCTCAGAATGTTAGAAGTTAGTCACTGTACTAAGTAAGAAGTACAGATTTTGGACTCCACTGTTTCAGAATAAAGCAAAAGGGACAGTTGACTCGTCTGAAGAGGACTGCAATTGCATCCTAAACTCCATTAGGAAAGGATAATATGAGCTTTGCTGTGGAGAAATTCAAGTTGGTAGAGAACCAAAGCTAGTGATGCTTCTCTGTGACCCTAACCGCATTGTAACCTTCAGTGAAATTTCATCTTAACAGAAAAGGACCACAAATTCTCATCCTACAGCAGCCAGATGAAAAGGCTGTGGGCACTGAGCATCACATTACTTTCATGGGGGACAAAGGCAAGTACTGTTCTGCACACAGAACTCACAGGCTCACTGTCTCCATCCCTCTCATCAGTGCTTCAGCGCTGAGTCCAGTCAGAATGATAACACGTGGGAAAGGCAGAAGGACTTCTCTCTCTTCTCTCTACAAATACATGTATAGGAGGTGTTGCAGGTGTTCTACCTGAGCAGGTTCCTTGGGATTGTAAACAAGTCTAGGATGTTGGAAATGAGAATCATATTTACTTATTTACACAATATATTGAGTGCTTGTCAGCTGATAGGACCACAGCAGGCAGTGGGGACAGAGGGATGCGCAAGATGGACATGGCCTCTGTCTTTATAGGACTTACAGCCAACTGGAGGTCATAGCACACAAAAAATTACACAAGTAAATATTTAAGTATAATCATGTGAATCGATGTGTATAGAAGAAGTAAAATTTATGGAGAGCACACCACACAGAGTGACGTGGCCTAGGCGGGGAGTCAGAAAAGCTTCTCTGAGGAAAACAGTGTTTATGCTGAGACAGAAAGCACGAGTATTGGTTAGCCAGATGAAGAATAGGGAAGAGTGTTTTAGTTTTGGGGCAGAACAAACATGAAGTCCCTGGGATGGGAAGTCATTTACACATATGAGGAGAAAAATGAAGGTCAGCACAGACAAACAGAAAGATGAGATTTGCAAGGGCAAGACTGTGTAATTCCTTGTGGTAATGATTCCCTTATGTCATGGGAAACTGTTGAAAAGTCTAAATAGAGATAGTGGCATTATTTTTAAAAGTTCATTTTAGACATCGTGAATAACCAGAGAGATCAAAGGTAGCGGTGGAAAAGGGGGCTAAGAGACTAGTGTAACAATGCAAGTATAGAGACACTGTGACTTGGACCAGGCTGGTGTGATGTGAATGCAGACAGACATATGCACATATGTTAACTGGCTTTGCCCTAAACCCTACCTGGGCCATGTCCTTTTTCACAGCTAATTAGACCAAAGCGTTTAAATCATATCTTACTTTCCAGGAAAGAATTACTTCCCTTTCTGTAAATGGGCACAGCAGTACTTGTATTGTCAAGAATAATGCTTAGTTCAGCCAGTCACCATCAGGAAGATTCCAACAGTGTCAGGCTAATTCATGTACTGGGTGATACTGGATTAAAAGTGAAGCTATAGTGCTTCTATCCCTTGATAAGCTGTCCTCTATACATGGTACACTGAGATAACTGGTTGCAGGTAATTAATAAGATTACAACTGTAATTTAATATGATTAAATGAAGCACCAAAGTGTACCATAAGTAATTTAAACCATCAGAATTGTAAATGAACAATCTGCATTTTATTTAGCCAACAATCTTTCCTTACCCTGGTAACTGACAATGGCGACTCCATGTCTTTATCCATTTGTTTCCCATCTCTTTCTTCTCCTAGCCCACTCTTCTCTACTGGGCTTTCTGTTGTCTGGTGGAATCCTCTGTGTTGCACTGATCTCTTGTCATGCCAGTACCCCTGTTACTAGCTCTCTGCTTTGCTTTGTATTTCTTCCCCTTTTCCTGTCTGCTTGGGTAGCTCTTTTACTCTCCCATTTTCTTTGACCTGTCACTTCTCTTCTGCTGCCACACACAACACTGATTTCTTGTCCTCTCCCTCATGTAGTTATTTGCTCTTTTTTTCTGTTCTGCTCTCACTGATGGTTTCTCTTAGGAAAATCTTCTACTTTACATAGGACAGAGGGAAGTTAAGTTCCCAACTTACTTAATCAGGAATGAAGCCTGCGTCTTTACTAAATTCAGGAGAAGAAGCTGATTGGATGAGCCAGAGAGCTCTTGCCTACTTCTGGGAAACAAAAACATATGATATAACAAGGGATTTATCAAGGTTTTGTCAGCGCCAGATTTTTTTTCCCAAGAGGTGAGCTTTGAGACTTGAGTTTACTCCTGAAGTTTACTCTAGTAAGAAACTTAGACATATGTTGCTAGATAGAGGTAAACAGCACATCTTGTATATACTGATGTCATCACACATGCATCAAATTATGAAATAATCACACAGTCAGATCAGTGGTTGTCAGATTTTAGAATTGGAAGAAACATTAGACCAATTTGAATAGCATGTTAATTGGAAAGAGTAATTAGGCATCACCTACTAAGAGGAGACCTTATGGCAATGAAATTGAGGATAGGTTCACTTTCATGGGATGAAGATAAATGAACCATTTGAAGGAAATGGAGAATGGCTTAGCCATCCATGAGGCCTGTGGGAAGAAGAAAACAGGGGAAAAGGCCATCAGCATGAGGCACAGCAAAAAATACAAGTGTTGCCCACTTTGTATCTGGGCATATGGGGGTGCTGGACAAAGTGTGTGCAGTTGTGGCATTGGAGACTATGTTTGCTCACTCATGAACTTTAGTGGTCACATCCCAAAAGTCACAGAAAAAGGATTATGAGGACTTGAGGTCATTTATGCATGCATTCATTCATTCATTGAACAAATAATTATTAAGCTTATTATATAAGCATCTTACTATGTGCTAGACACTGTTCTTGCAATGAGAATACAGTAGTAAACAAAACAAAATCTCTGTTAAGGTTATGTTCTTGTGTAGTAGATAATAAACCCCAAGCAAATAAAAGTACTACTACTACTAATAATGTTTGACATTTATATCATGCTTACAGTTGGCTAAAGATTCTTCTCATTGTTTTACCTGTACTAACTCCCTTGATACAACCCTCTTTTAAGGTAGGTATTATCATAATTCTGATTTTACAGATGAGGGACAAACAGGTGAAACGCCTTGCTTAAAGGTCACATGGCTATGTGGCAGAGTTATGTAATGCCAGTGATAAATATCATGAAGAAAAATAAAGATCAATACATGCTGTCTACAAATCTGACCAATGGAAGTAGAGTATTTAGAGTAATAAGAGAATCTTTGGAATCTGAAATCTTGGATTAGTGTACTACATCCAAGCTCTCTGATGTTAAACAAATGACATCATTCATTTGGGGCCTCAGATTTCTCATCTGTAAAATGGGGACTAAAGACCTAGTTAAGGAGTTTCTGAAAGCATAAAATAAGATTAAATTATATAATGATTATAAAGATTGAGCACAGTCCTAACATAGAACATCATATGTGTATTTTATATATGTATTATACATATTTTATATATTTATATGTATATGTGTTTCAAAATTAAAAAACAGGGCTTGAAGCTCAGCAACAGCCAAAATAAAATGAGAAGACAAATTGTCTGTGGCTGCATGTTTTTTGAACAAAATTTATTAACTCAGAGGACTAAGAAGGAATATAAGAGACTCAGATTTCTCCAAGGGAAATGGACTCTTTCAAGAAATGATCATTTTCAGCAGACATGCAAAGGCAGAGGCTCCCCGAGGAGCTGACTCACTAGTAAAGAACAGTGGAGCAGTTGGAGAGATGTTGAGCACTAGGGGTTAGCAGGACTTTACATAACCCATAACCACAGGGGAGGCCCTGAAGTTAGAATGCATTACACAGCCCCTGTTGGTCATGGAATGCAGGGCTGAAAGTAAAAGAGCTAGGCCAGCCTGAAGCCTTGTTACTGAAAGACATTTCACCTGGCAATGTATAGGTGGCTCCTTGTACAGATCTAAAAGAAGAGAATGTGGCCTGAAGCAATGACGTCTGATTTCATTAGAAACCTTATACAACCTACTAATGCTCCCTTTTCCAGAGTCACTCTGTTCAGCAGGAATCTAGATGGTATTTTTCATTATTGTAAAATGAGAAAAAATTAGTTGTCACTAATGTGTTTCTCAGTTTTTTTCTGCTTCCTATAATCATGTTCTTTGCTGATCAGACATTTACACCTCATTGTTAACATTCTGAGATGCGGCGAAGTTCATTCAAAGGATAGCTCTGAGAGAATGTTATTTTGGGTTCATTGGTTGGTATATTTGACAAACATAAGTCTCATGATTCCTGAGTAATTTTCTTGTCAATCCAAAAGACTTTAGGGAGCATGACTTCTGACCAAGATTAACATAGAATAAAAGTTTGGTGCCAGAGTTAAGATGTATATTGGCCTTGTGGTCAATGCTCATGGCTGGAAAATGAAGAAGAATGGATTTTATGCTGAATTTTGCCAGTATTGTCTTCTAACACTTTTGGAACTCTAGCTAGCCTGTGTAGACTTCCCTTTTTCAATTGTAAATGAGAATAATAAGAGTCCATAATATTGGTGTGTTAGACAGTGATGTAGCTTCAAAAGGATTTATCTCTACTTGGCATAGGGATAGTCAATCAAAGGAAAATAAATTTATGTGATAACTTTATAGGGACAGAAAGCAGAGAGAGTACAATGTAAGTGTTGTTATATTACATAATAAAGTGTAAAGTTTAAACACATGTAGTATCCTTAATGAAACTTCTAAAAAAATACTCTTTCAGACTACTTTTGATATGATATAGCATACTAGGAGAAAGTGCAAGGGAAAATAAGCTCTAGATATTTATCATATCAATATTAACACATTTCAATGGAATGCCTAAGAATGTGTGACCTTTTGTTGAGTACCCAAAAATGATTGCTCGTGATACACATTAGTGGAATCCACCTTGCTCTATTCTTCTTGGTCTACCAGATACCCATTGGCCATTTCTGAGCCTTTCTTCAAAACTGGAGATTCTAATTGCTTTATTGGCCTTCAGATTTTCACTAGATTTGATCAAATTCCTAATCTAGAATATAAATTTTCTGAGACAAACAACCTGGAGTGACTTTCGCCACTGAAACTTAAAGTTTGGTGTTACCTGTACACATAAGGAGCTTATCAATAAATATGTGTAAGTATATTCATGAGCAACCCCAATGGGAGCAATCAGCACTGTCCTTTTTTATTTGAAAGATACTGTCTGTTAAGTGTGAAGTCATGCTGACATATAATGAATGGAGTATCAATGTTTGCTAGAGTGTTCTGAATCATGGGCCCCTCAGAGCAGGGACAATTAGAGATTTAAAATGGCAAACAATGAAAAAAGGAAGAAGGTTAAGAAAAAAGGCTTCAGGGAGGCCATCCTGTAAACCTGAAGAGTGCTTTCTGTAAAATTGGGACAGTGGTCTTTGTGGAAATACACATATTCATAGCTCTGGATAGAATGGATAGATTGACTTATAGGCAACATTTGGACAAAAAGTATTGCCTGTTTAGTATAAAAAAGTCAGTTTCATATTGACTACGTTTTTTCAAACTTTTTCTGCTGTTTCTAAGCAACTCAAAAGCATTATGACGTGATTCTATGTTTAGAAAATCCCATAGTCTCAGCCCCAAAGCTCCTTAAGATGATAAACAACTTCAACAAACTCTCAGGATACAAAATCAATGTACAAAAATCAGTAGCATTCCTATACATGAACAGCAGCCAAGCTGACAGCCAAATCAAGAATGTAATCCCATTCGCAGTCACCACAAAAAGAAGAGAATACCTAGGAATACAGCTAACCAGGGAGGTAAATGATCTCTATAATGAGAATTACAAAACATGGCTGAAGGAATCAGAGATGACACAAACAAATGGAAAAACATTGCATGCTAATGGATAGGAAGAATCAATATCATTAAAATGGCCATACTGCCCAAAGCTATTTATATATTTTATTCTCTTCCTATCAAACCACCAATGACATTCTTCACAGAATAGAAAAAACTATTTTAAAATTCACTGGAACCAAAAAAGAGCCCAGATAGCCAAGGCAATTCTAAGCAAAGAGAACCAAGCAGGTGGCATCACATTACCTGACTTCAAACTATACTACAGGGCTGCAGTATCCAAAATGACATGGTACTATATTGTACTGTACAAAAACAGGCACATAGAGCTGTTGTCTATATGGAACAAGTGGAACAGAGTAGAATGGAACATAGTAGAGAGCTCAGAAACAAGGCTGCACACCTACAACCATTTGATTTTCAACAAAACTGACAATAACAAGCAATAGGGAAAGGATTCCCTAGTCAATAAATCATGCAGGGATAGATAACTGGCTAGCCATATGAGGAAGATTGAAACTGGACCCTTTCCTGACACGATACACTAAAATCAACTCAAGGTGGATTAAAGACTTGAATGTAAAACCCAAAACTATTAAAACCCTGGAAGACAACTTAGGCAATACCATTCTGGACATAAGGACTGGCAAAAATTTCTTGATGAAGATACCAAAAGCAATTCCAACAAAAAGCCAAAATTGGCAAATGGGATCTAATTAAACTAAGGAGCTTCTGCACAGCAAAAGAAACTATCAACAGAGTAAATAGACAACCTACAGAATGGGAGAAAATTTTTGCAATCTATCCATCTGACAAAGGTCTAATATCCAGAATCCCAGACCACAGGCTGGTACTGAGAAATGCAGTAGCAAACAAAGGTCCTGCCATCCTTTCTTCTCAGTAGAGGTATTGCTGCTGTCTAGGTTTTCAGAGGGCTTTAGCCCACCTATCTGCTCTCATGCTCAGCAAGAGAAAGAGAGAGACAGGGCCTGTCTTCCAGCCAGAAGCCTGTAGCCTCCCAGCAGCAGCAGTGTCTGGGTCACCACTTGTGGGGGTCTGTCCTGCAGACACTGACTCAGTGATGGATGAATAAAGCACACTGACACACAGATATTATGCTTTGCCAGTTTGGCTGAGGGTCCATGGCCACTTACAGATCCCTGGAGAGTGCTGTGAACAGATAGAAGCTGCCAGCCCCCACCAGCCAGTGAGACTTGCATTTATTTAGTAAAGTTTAATTGACAAGGGCTTGAGTCAACATCACTAGAGGTTAAAGATTAAAGGACAGGTTCTGATACCCAAAGAAAACACCATTAGTGAGTAATATCCCTGGTCGACTTCCCCCCAAGAAGACCATCCGGCTGAAAGTTTAGTTTTAAGACTACATGAGTAAACAAGCTAGCTAGCTAAGCTACTCACATTCCTCTTTCTTTGCGTCCTAATCTCTCAGGCTCCTGCAAAAAGACTCTAATTGTCTTCAGCCAAGAACTATAGAAAAAACTCTTAGACCTTCCAAAAGGGTTTGAGACTATATTCTATGACTTTCTCTAATATTTTTCCCTTAATATTTTTGCCACCACCCTGAGTGAATTCCCATACAGCAGCATGCATGGAGGTGCATGTGGGAAGAGAGGGCCAAGGAAGCCAGATGTGGGCCTTTTCTAGTCCTTCTTCTTAGACAGTAGTGCTCCATGTGCTGTTCTCCTGCTCACAGTTGATCTGTTTCTCTCTCAGGACTAAGATGATGATGTAAGGAAGTAAACACAAGGCAGTATGGACAACAGTCAAGAGGGAGATGTCTTTAAACAAAGAAGACTTCTGTCCATACATGTTTCATTAGGGCCTGTGTTGTGTCCTGGGGCCACACTCCCTCGATTCCAAGCCTGATTTTGCATGCATGACTTGAGGCTTTGGGTAATTTGCTTAAACTCATTGTTACTCAGTTTTTTCTTTGTAAATTGAGACTTCATCATGCAACAACTGTTTGTTGTGCTAATTCTTTGGGAAGGGTACTATTTTGGGGGCTAGGATATTGCCATCAACAAACCAGATAACATTCCCTGCCACTGTGCAATGTTAAGTTCTAGAGGGGTTATAGGCAATGCACAAATACATAAATGTCTTCAGGGAGATAAGAGCTGTCCAGAAAAATAAAGGATGGCAAGGGAATAAAAGTGTGATAGAGTATTTTCATGATCAGAACAGTGTTCACTGAGGAGGTGACATTTGACCAGAGGTCAGAATGCCATGAGAAATAAGCCATGCTTATACCTGGGGGAATGGTGTTTCTATTAGAGGAAAGTTCAGGTAAAAATACCATGAAGCTAAAGTATGCCTGAGATAATATTATGATGTATTAAATACAGTTATTGTGATGTTAAGTGAGTTTGTTCTTTAAAGTAGATCCTGGTAGATAATTATTTCTTGGTTAATGTTAGGTATTAGTATTATCAGCATGTTTCATATGTTCTGGCCCAGCTGGTCCACTTCCACACCTGACCTGAGGCCTCCTTGATGTTTGGGGACACTGTCACCTGCTGCTTTCTGTTGGTAAACCATTGAATGTGAGTAGCATGTTGAGAAGCTGACGTGGAGTCTGATCTTTTGCCGTTTGTGTCCCTGTGTCTTGGCTTCTTCTGGCTATTTACTCAGCTCCTTAATTCAACTCTGTTTTCTGCTTTATATGATATTTCTACCATTAGTACTGCCTATGCCACCTGCCAAGTCTTGGCTTACCTTCCAACACAGTGCCTGGGATCCAGGACAATCGTCTTATAGGGATATTTCTTTAAACACAGAAGACTGCTCTCCATACCTGTTTCACTAGGGCCTGTGCTTTTGTTAAATGGCTATCTCTGTCTCTGAGCCTAAGAAACCATGGAGAAAAACAGATACTGAGTTATGGTGGCATTCATCAGACCACTCAGCAACTCAGGGGGCTCTAGTAGTCTAATGAAAGAAAAATGGACCAACTCCCCAAGAGCTACCACTGCCTCAATGCATTCACTGTTTAAGTCTGGGACCTGCTCCCACAGACCCAAGGCCTTCTGAAAGAAGCTCTGTTGAATGCATTCATAATTTGCCACAAAAAATTGTACTTTCACATGTTTACAACCGTGTCCATATCTGGGAAAGTGAAAAGTAGAAAGATGGCCTTCTAGTCCTTTCTGAAGGGTCTGTCTTTGGTCTGTCTGTGCATACAATAGTGCTGTTTTGTAGATACAGAAGCCTGGGTACCTACAGGATTTGCCTAGTGAATATAGACCTTCAGGTCTATCACACTTACATAATCCCCTAATATCCCATCTCATAATCAATAACAATAACATCAACTACAATAGACATTTACCTGGGAGCCTATTAAAATGCTAGATGTTGGCTGGGCATGGTGGCTCATGCCTATAATCCAAGCACTTTAGGAGGCCAAGGCAGGAGGATCATTTGAGGCCAGGAGTTTGAGACCAGCCTGGACAACATGGCAAAACCCTGTCTTTACTAAGAATACAAAAATTAGCCAAGTGTGGTAGCAGGTGCCTGTAATCCCAGATACTCAGGAGGCTGAGACCTGGGAATCACTTGAACCCAGGAGGCAGAGGTTGCGATGAGCTGAGATTATGCCACTGCACTCCAGCCTGGGCAACAGAATGAGACCCTGTCTAGAAAGAAAAGCCAGATATTTTGCTAAAAACTTCTTATTTGTTATTTCATTTCAATCTTGCAGCAATCCTATGTGACCAGATACCCTATACATCAGCAGGTTGTAAGATCACACCTCCCATGAATACCCAAACATGATAATCTAGGTCTCCTTCCCCTATTATTATCAGAGGTCCAGTGTCTTCTCCAGTTTCCCTTTCTCGAATTTCTTGGAACCCTTGGGAAATTCTTGCTGTCCCTAAATCTGGCTGTCTATGGTATGTTGGTTTGGGTTGGCCCTGCTGCTCAGCTCATCTGAAGGTTTCCTCTTCCTGTCCAGAGACTCTTTTCATTCAGGCATCAGATGCTAGTCTCCTGGTACAGCTTTGTCTCAAGTGTAGGCTCAGATTGGTTCCCATATTTCCCTACAGTGATAAGGAAGGTTGAGCTGTAATGTGTGAGACACCTGATGGCTTTGGGAAACAGAATGAATTAATGCACAGAGGACTTAAAACTGGTTATTAGATATGGTTACTGTGTGAGTCCTTGGGCTCAAGCCTTTTCTAAAGCCCCAGCCTGCAGTGCATAGAGCTTTTAGCTCTCTCCTTCCAACATGTTGCAGGGGTCAATTTAAAGTGCTGGCAATTGGATATCCTTGCAAATATCTCTTATATTTTGAGTTCACACTTCTTTTTTTTCCAGTCCTAAACAGAGAGGCATTTATTCCATATTATGTAAAATCTTACCCTTGGGCTCTCATTTTCGACCTTTCAATGGGGAGTAATCTCATCTCTATCCACAGGGCTTTGCCCAAAAGCCCCCGATACATAAAAACACCACAAACCAACATATCAGGACATTTCTCAATTTCTGAGTGATTCGCTGTTGACTCACCGCACATATGAGGCCTAAAGAGAGCTCTCCAAATTGAGCCTTGGCATTCCCAGACCAGCCCCTTACAGATATGAGGCTAAAACCAGCTGCCACACCCTCTCTGACATCTTTCAGCCTCTGCTCCCAGTCTCCATCATGTTTTGTACGTGTTACCCCATTGAGTTCTCACCACAGTCCAGGGGAACAGATATAACTGCATTTTTTTTTTTTTGAGATGCAGTCTTACTCTGTCACCAGGCTGGAGTGCAATGGCATGATCTTGGGTCACTGCAACCTCTGCCTCCAGGGTTCAAGAGATTCTCCTCCTTTAGCCTCCTGACTAACTGGGACTACAAGTGTGTGCCACCATGCCTGGCTAATTTTTGTATTTTTAATAGATATGGGGTTTCACTATGTTGGCCAGGATGATCTCAATTTTTTGACCTCATGATCTGACAGCCTCAGCTTCCCAAAGTGCTGGGATTATAGGCATGAGCCACCGCACCCAACCATAACTACATTTTGCCACTCACCCACTTATGCATAAAGTCAGTGAGGCTGGAACTATTATTAGGTCCGTGTCACAGGTAAGAAAAGCCAGGTTTAGAAAGGTTAAGTAACTTGCCCTGGGCAGTAGACATTTTTACACAGAGGGCACATCGTGTACTCCACTTGCTTTCATCCAGTGCTACCGTCTTTGTCAAAGATATTTTATTATCTCTATGAAATTTTTAGCCACTTTGCTAACTACCGCACTCTCTAGTATGCGTTCTGGCTTTGGGGTGGCTGCTCATACCACCACTGATCATACATCCATGGATAATACAGCCCTCACACCACAACCTCAGGACCTCCACACATAAGTTCCCTGACCCCTCCATCTGGACATCTTCCTTCTCTGCACTGCTGTAAAAACTTATTTTTTTCTTAATACACATAACATAGCATTTTATTGTTTATTACAGAAAGTCCTCATTTATCACTACAGAGAGTCTTACACTGTTCTCCCATACTTTTTATTTCAGTAATTGTTTCACTTATTTCAGTAAGTGTTGAATTTGTCTTCTGCATAAAATTGGAATTCTTGAAATTATCCTGGATCATGCTTTAAATATGTTTTGGTTATCTCTAAAGAATGTAATATTATGTTAATTGATAAATCAAGCAAATATTTAATTTATTTAGCATCTTATAGACAAATATTTATAGGAATTATATTTATAGGAATTAACCAAATATTATAAATATTTGTTTACATAAAATATTGTATACTATTTTTTATATACCATTTATGTAACCAAATATTTATAATATTTGGTAAATTCTTATAAATTAAATAATTGGTTATATAATATGCCAATTTGGCTATTTATATATATATTTATATTTATATATAAATATAAAATTTGGTTATATAATATACCAATTATATAAATATTTATGGGAATTAACCAAAAAAACAGTAACTGGTATAAATAAGTCAAAAGTGTTCCTTAAAATACATGTTTAAAATTCTTTTTCATATTGCCAGTAAACTTTAAAATGTTAGAAATTGTCAATGATAATTCTAAAAGCAAGTTGCAAAGCCTTTTTAACTTTTAAAAAATTTTAAAAAAGAGATGACTCTCCCCAGTTCATACATAAATGGTAAAAAAGGAAACAGACACATACGGTTTTTAATAACTTGGAAAAACAAGTTAAATAGCTTTTTAGGATTTTAATTTACACATGTTAATTGTTAGGTAGTCTAACATTTTCTCAAGTGTCTCTGGATACCTTTGTCATCTACTTTATATAAGTAAATTGACAATGTAAGCTTTGCAATTTAAAAAAGACAGATTTTTGGTTTGATTTTAAAGACTATTGTTTAAAACAAGCAAATTCCATGGCCCGTTTTGAAGCCTTTAGGTTTAATGAAGTTCCTTTTGACATGTTTAATAAAATCCTGAATTAAAAGCTCAACTATTTTTTTATATGCATTGTGAACAGCGCCTTCTTTTTCTGCCTTTCCAAGAAACTATGTGGCTTTCTGATTACACATGATTTAGCTTTGGTCTTGTTCTTAATGTTTCTGGAGTTAAAAAAAATATCTTATGGCAAAGTTAAATCTACTTTAGGAACATTACCATAAAAAGCCAAAGATGATGTCACCCTGGGCCATTGCTATGCCCTTAAATAATATGAACTTGATTAAAATCAGACGTTGAAGTAGATGACATTCACTGGAAAGTTTTCATTTCTTTCCTATTTTCTTAAAATCCCCAGAAACTTGTTTATTTCAGCCAAAGAGCCCACCCTCTTCCAAACACATCAGCCTTTGGAAAGCTTTATTTAAATGCCTCTGCTGAATGAAAGGCTCCTTTCATGCCATCTCAAGCCCCGAAGTACCAAAAGGGTAAATAACTTGAAGTATCATTTTTGACTGACTTGGCTTTGAAAACAGGCACAGCCTGCGTAAACAGCTGCTCAGCTGCGCTGCAAGAGGCTCACCGCCTCTCTAAACATTTTCCTCCCTTATCTACTAATGTTGGTAACAATGATAAGCACCCTAATTCACTGGATTAATGAGTTAGAGCCCATAGAAAAGGACAAAACCCATAACTTTCCCACAAACTTAGTTAAATGTCAAGGTTTTTAAAGGCCTAGTTAGCAAGTATATTAGATGAGATATGTCAGTTTCCCAATTTACGACTCTGACTTGTCTCTTGTGATTCCTTATAGCCTCTAGCCATTCTCCTCTTACCTGAGGCATTCTCTGGCAAAAACCTGATGCTTCCAGTCATTCTGCATTCTTGTGTTTCTTCAAAAATAATTGGACAGGCACCTTTCCATAAACAATCATCATTAGTTATATATG
Organism: Callithrix jacchus; assembly: GCF_049354715.1. NCBI lineage: Eukaryota > Metazoa > Chordata > Mammalia > Primates > Cebidae > Callithrix > Callithrix jacchus. The sequence goes on from NC_133504.1 coordinate 49,947,254, forward strand.
GTACACAGATAAGAATACCACACCAATAAGTTTCAATGGAATGTCTTGAGCCAAATAGTAATAATTTGGCCTGTGTATTACAGATGTGATTGACAGAGAGTTAATGCACTTAGCACTTTTCCAGGAGGCTCAAGTATTAGCTCCTTGATGCTCAGAAAGTCCTGCTCCCAGAAAAGTGACATAGACATTGACCATTGAGTTTGTTGCTATTCAATAGCCGATTCCATTTCCAGACTCTATGATTAAAGTCATTATAGGAACTGTCAGCAGAGGGGAAGAAATAGAAACTGTCACAAAAAGCAACTGTCTGAAATGTTAAAGATTTCCATAATGTTTTAAAGCAGGGAATTTTAACTTAATGAAGATCAACCTAAATTATAAAGTTGCAAGCTTCAAATAAATATTTTCTGCTAGATTGATTATTACCACATCCCTCTTTTTTTTTTTTTTTTTTTTTGTCTTTCTTAGAAAAATTCTGAAGAAAACAAAAGCAAAGACAAAACAAAACGTTTGCACTTATGGCTGTGAACAAAATTTACGACAAAAACACATTAATGTCTTTCAAGGGTCTGTTCTTAGAATATACGTATTCTATAGAAAAACTAATAAAGTGAAAATTCAAACTGAGTAAAATAAAAATATATAATCTGAAAGTTCCCAGTAATTGTTTTTATGTTCAAAGACCGTGATAACTATAATGTTCTACTGAAAATAGTTCCAATCTAATGATGAGCTTGTACAAGTTTACAAGTTGCTACTAGTTATATTTTTCCTAATGTTAAAATGAAAAATCCTGGTTTATAATTTAGGACTTATTACTGTTTTTGTAATCTTATATATGCAGCATTAGTTATCCAGACTATTAAAATAATTTATATGAAACATTTAAAAAATGTGTTAACTTTTAAAAACTAGATTTTGAATACATAATCAAGTATTAATACTATTAGATGATCAATTAATGTGTTAGCTCATTTTTTACTGTGTTTAAAAGCAAACTGGAAGTCTGAAAAACTGTTGCAGACCAGAGGAGCCTATGGAGACATGATGACTACATGTAATGTGCTGTCCTGACTGAGATCCTGGAACAGAAAAGAGATATATAAGAAAACTAGTGAAATTCATAAAAAAGCATAGAGTTCCATTAACCAATATTGGTTCTCAGTTGTGGCAGGTGTAAAATAGTAGGGTTACATTAGGGTTGTCATGGGACATTGGTACACTAAAAGATTGTTGGTCTTAAATTGAAATTAAACTAGTCACCTGTATTTTATTAGTGAAATCTGGCAACCCTGATAGTAATGTAAGATGTTAACAGGGGAAGCTAGATGAAGGGTGTACAGGAACTCTCCTTAATATCCTTGCCACTTTTCTATAAATCTAAAATTTTTCCAAAATGAGAAGTACCTATAAACTTAAAAAAAAAGTGGGAAAACATATAGCCCCTGAAATGCATTTTGCTTGAATATTTTAGTTGGAGCATTTTATACACTTAAGAAAAATTAAAACCTGACACTAACCTAAGCATTATTTTTTTCAATATGTAAATAAGTTTACCCTTTAAGAAATGTATGCTTTAACCCCATTTGCCTGTGAGGGAAGACTCTGAAACTATAATACTAACAGTAATATTCTACTATTTATTTTTCTTTTTTCACCTGCTATGCCCAGGTTTTGACATTAAGAATATTGTGTTTGATATTTTCTGCATTAAAAACCACTTTAGGCTTTGGTTCCATTTTACTCCCAGTCAGAAAGATCAGAAAAAGCTCAAGTCACACAGTGAGAAACTTTATCCACTGAATGAGACATTACCCATTCTACCAGACTGCAAATCAAAGAGTATCTCTTAGGCTGCTTAAAAATTCATTTTAAAATCTGATCCTGATTGTACTTTTATGGTAATTTCATACCATCAATCATCCTTTTACCTTTAGTCTCTGGGTCCACTGCTCTCCCCATAGAGCTCATTCACTCTACCTCATTATAATTCCTTAGGTGAGAAAACAGGGTAAGAAACCTTAACAGAAAATGAGAGAAAGATGTAAATTTCTTGAGAAAAGTCAGGTTCACTAAGAAGCAGAGCTAATGATATGTTCTGATCTTTTGTTTTTGGATTAAAATATGGGAAAAAAAATGGACCCCAATAAAGCAAAAAAAAAAAAAAAAAGTCTCCATGCAAATAAGATCATTGTAATCTGAATTCAACCTCAATTTTATACCTTATAGTTTTTACCTGTCATGGTTCTGACTTGTTTCTACCATTAGAAGTGAACAAAAGAATTATTTTTTGAAACTCTCCAGAACTTTTCTTTCCTTGTGTGATGTTTGCCTGCCCTTCACCAAAGCTACCTCCTTTCTGTTTTCATAAACAGAATTACCAGAGTGAATTATCAGCATGCAGCTATAAGCCACAGAGAGCAGGACCCTCTCTAGGTATACAAGTTCACATAGAGTTACGGGAAATCAGTAATCTAACTTTGGTTATTACTCTCCATTTGGCAATGCATATATGCCTGCTCCCGCTAACAATTAATCACTGGAAGAAAATGGCATGTGGCTGTGTGTCAGCTGAAAAGTGCTCGTGGCAAGTGAAATGATTTCTAACATCCAGTTTAAGTCAAGCATTCATCCAGCCTTTTCAGCATGATTCAATTTTACTAACAATAAATGTTATATTTTTGCTCCATTGATTTGAATGCTGACTCCAGTGTAAAGCATATTTCTTAGAGCAACAAGAAATGTATCAGATAATAAACTCAGCAGCGCAGCTCAGCCTCGGTACACTTAGACTGGAAGAAAAAAATGGCCATTAACCACAAGGGAAAGGACTGATTTCTCTGAACTATCAAGTCCAGCTGCACTATCGTTTCTAATGTCTCTAACAAAATGTTGCCATAAACCACAGATGCCAGTAATAGCAATAATCCCTCCAAAATGGGTTGTTACCAGCAGTTAGTGACCAGTTTCTTAGTTAATGGCCTGAGGGGAAAGGCTTTAAGAAAGCTGTATTCACTATTTCCTCTCGGGCAATTTAACTGGATGCATTAAACTGCATTTTCTTGGGATTTCAAAATGTTTGTGCTCTGACAAGGCACTCATCTTAAGGTCTTTTGATTAAATCTCCCTCTCCATCTCTGCAGTCTTAGGAAGTGCAAACAAGCAACAGATCTAAGTGTGGAGGTGGGATAATTTAAATAGTCTCTTAATTAATAACTAAGCGACAGTCTGGAATAGATACAAATATATATGCCGATATAATCATCGGGAGCATCTTTGTTCTTGATTTAATGCTTTGTGCTATTGATAAACTGTAACTTAACCCTCCCTTCATTCATTTCTATGTGGAGATGATAATCTCCGCTGTTTTCTTTCATTGGGGGGTTATTGTGAGGATCAAAGACAATTATATTGGTGAGAGAGATAGAAAACTACGTGGTGTTTGGAACAGTGAGGCAGGAACTGCCAGCCAGCCGCCTCCTTCATCAGTAGTAACCAGGTGGGCTTTGACAGAGCTAACTAGTTAATTCTCACACATGCCCAGAGGGTTAAATTTTAACTCTATATTGCAAAGGAGGTTGGGGGTGGGAGTGGAGAAGTGACCAAGGAAATGAGTTTTCAGTAATTGCTTCTAGCAAGAGTCTGAACCCATTCAAATTTAGATTGAAAATTCAAGATTTAAGGGATTCACTTTTATTTTAGGGCTTATAATCCACCAACCCCACTTCGTTTGAAAATGTAAATTTTTTATCAGATGTCATAAGATGTCTGATTATTATAGGATAGTTTCTGTTAGAAATAAATTGCACCTAGCATGCAAATTAACTCTGGCCTATAGACTTCGGACTTTGAAGCAATTACAAGGAGTTTTAAAATTCCACATGAGAAAAAATGAGAATGTTATAATAATTCATATTGGAATAAACTGCCCGATGTACATGACCTCAGAGATGTTTTACCGATAAATGTGAGAATAGCTGACTTAACTATATTTCAGGTGATATTCTACTATAACATCATTGAAATAGTCATTGCTATGTCATTATAATAATAATGTCAATATAATAATAACATCTGCCTCTGAGGAACTTCAAAATAATATTGTAGATGCTATCTTTTGTGATGAATTGTTTTTCCTGACCACACCTAAAATAATTTCCTTTCCTGATTCATATTTTATATATGTAATTAAAATATTAAAATGAGCTATGGCCACCAAAACATTTGTTGCAATGCATTAATTATAGGAATAACACTTCTAGATTTAAACTCAAATGTTCTGACACTATTTATATATCAATCATAAATCATTCAGTAACCTGAATAGGTTACACAGTATTATTTAATTCATCTACTTCCACAGTCTATTGGTTTTAAGTGAAACATTTCAAGTGCTCATTAATAGCAAACATTAACCTAACTTTTTAAATAAAGGCAAAAATGATTGACATTACAAAGAAAATGGCATGCATCAGGTAGTGGTCTGCTCATACTCATTAAATCCCGTGCTAGCTCACATTACAAATACTCACTTTTATGTGTGCACTGAGGGGACAAAGGTAAGGTACGTGCGTTCTCTCTCTGTGTGTGAATATATATTATGTTACATACGATGTATCCTATTTTCTGTGTGAAAACAATCAAAGCAATGTAAGCAAAGCTTTACATAATACGTTCCCTGCCCACCCCCCCCCCCCGCCCCGCCCCGAGATGGAGTTTCGCTCTTGTTACCCAGGCTGGAGGGCAATGGCACGATCTCGGCTCACCGCAACCTCCGCCTCCTGGGTTCAGGCAATTCTTCTGCCTCAGCCTCCTGAGTAGCTGGGATTACAGGCACGCTCCACCGTGCCCAGCTAATATTTTGTATTTTTGGTAGAGACGGGGTTTCACCATGTTGACCAGGATGGTCTCAATCTATTGACCTCGTGATCCACCCGCCTCGGCCTCCCAAAGTGCTGGGATTACAGGCGTGAGCCACCGCGCCCGGCTACATAATAAGTTTATCAAATTGAAATTACATTTTGAAGAAAATGAAGTATGCACTTAAAATCAGTAGTTTTTATTTTCAAGCTGTCTAGCACGTGATCTTTTTTACTTTTTTTTTTTTAGAGACAGAGTCTTGCTGTGTTGCTGAGGCAGGAGTGCAATGGTGTGATTATCGCTTTCTGCAGCCTCCAACTTCTGGGCTCAAGAGATCTTCCCATTTCAGCCTCCTGAGTAGCTAGGACTACAGGCAGCTGATAGAGGCAGGGTCTTGCTATGTTGCCCAGTCTTCTTTTAAAGAATATTTGGAAAAATGATGGAGAGCAGGACTTGCTAGCCAGAGGGGATGATTGAGAATTTTGGGCCTCTGAAGAGCTCAGATGGGGATGAAGACACAGCCACATCCCAAGGTACCATTTCATAGCAGGGAAAGGCAGGATGGAGAGAAGCTGGCAGCTGCAGCAAGAGGCACATGCCCATCCTGCTCCTCTCAGTTCTCCTCTTTTTCCCTCCCTGCAAAATGGCCAGCTTTGGGATATCTAAAAATACTGTAACAGAGACAGTCCTGCTATGCACCTCAGGAAAAAGGCGGTGGTATTATAAAGGTTTGTTTGAAAGGCAGAGCTGTGACAGAGAAAAGGGTGCCATGCAAATTGTGGGCATGACATGGTAAAGACAGGCTGTGGGTACAGGAAACCAATGCTGTGGCTCCTCCAGTGTTGCTCTGACCAGCCCTATTGCCCATTAGTGCATCTCTTAGGACTGTTATGCAAATGTTATTTTTTATTTTTTGAGACAGGGCCTTGCTCTGTTACCCATGCTGGAGGGCAGTGGCACAATCCTGGTTCACTGCAGCCTCAGTCTCCCAGGCTCAAGTGATTCTCCCACCTCAGCCTCCCAAGTACCTGGGATTACAGGCTTGTGCTTCCACACTCAGCTAACTTTTGTATTTTTTTAGTACGGATGGGCTTTTGCCATGTTGGCTAGGCTGGTCTCAAACTACTGAGCTCAGGTGATCTGCCCGCCTCATCCTCCCAAAGTATTGGGATTGCAGATGTAAGCCACCACACCTGGCGCTTTAAATCAATGTAAAAGAATGCTGAATTCCTTGGAAGGAAGATAAATAAATGTTCTGGTCTGACCACATCTTGGAATAACTTGACAAATGGGGGAAAGCACATGAAGCATAATATTAATTCAGAATTTTACTAACTTAATTTTCTTTTATTTGATGTGGCACTCACTTGCTGTACATTAGAGGAGTCAATAAAAAAAAATGTAAAAGGATGGTGAGAGTACAAATTCTTTTGAAGGGTGCTAGTGCCTGTGATTTCCCCCTGAGTGTTGCCATTGGTAAGGGGCAGTGATGGTGGATGAGAGGAAAGAGAAGGGAAACTTGAGCATAGTGTTAAGTATTTTCTCACATATTATTTCTTTCATGCTCAACTGTGCGGTAGCTATTACATTATTACAGTCGGTAAAGCATCAGAAAAGTTAACATGCCTACGCTAGTAACTTGCATAGTTAGCTAAGCAGCAAAATGCCCAAATCTAAAACCAAGTCTCTCAGACACCAATGCTCAAGTTCTTCCTGCAGCAATAATTACGGGTCTCATAGAAATCAGACCTGGCAGGGCCTCTGCTTAGAAACACGTTGATAATTTATTTGAATGATTATTAAGTTCCTGTTATTGCAGTTGCATTTTAAAATATCAATTTTAAAGTCTACAAATTTTCATAGTAAATATTCTGCAAATATATTTGATCCCTGACATGTTTCTACATTTTCCTGGCTGGAAAAGGGAGCTTTGAAAAAGATGTTTCTATCTCAACTTGTGACCTACTTGCTTTGCAATTATCAGAAGATTAAAAAGACCTTTTCTGCAATGTTTTCTTAGCATTCTGGTGCGTAAATTTCTGCTGCTCACCAATCTTTAATCTGATTTTATTTTCAGATGTTAAGAGACTTTCTAGAGACATACTTCTCCGAAAAATACAACACCAATTCTCTCAGGCTGCTTATAGAAACAGGAGGCTTATCAAAATGTGCACCGTTTTTCAATAGACAAGGTTATCCAATGACCAAAGGCATTTAATATGAAATCACAAAATTTCAGGGCTAAAAGGGACTACTGAGAGGATCTAGTCCAATTCTTCAATGTGTTTGAAATTGATTAGGACAGAGCATGATGTACGTAGTCAAGCTGATTTCTTTCCTAAAATGTGGCTCTCCCGTGCTACAGACATCTTACTACAGGCAATTCTCAGCATCATGGCAGCTTAACAGCTCCTGAATGTAAACGATATAAATTAAATTGATTTCTACATATAAACAGTGTTGTGACCAGATCATGAATTTGGAGCTGTGTTCCCATTCCAGACCATGGAGCGTCACTACTTCACTATGAAAACTTAATGACAATTGTCTTTTCCAAATTTTTGGGAAGAAAATTAAATTAATTACTGAAATTCTCTTTATCAAAACTTGAACCCCATATTTGTCTTAAGCCTTCTCTATTCTCAGTATGTAGAGAATTATAAAGTAGGATCTCAATCAGTACTAAATTAATTTAAATTTGATATTTGAATGCTTCATCGTATTTCATGTTGTGATTTTCACTTGCTCCACCAGTTGAATACATATGAGACTCACAGTCATATGAGGTTACTTTTCTAACTAAGAACCTGGTGTCTAATTTTTTAATAGAATAAGACACAAAAGTAGCATCTAATCAATTGTTGATAATACACTTTTACATCACACAGCCTAAAATATTCTAGCTACTTTTCTGTAAATGGTGAATTAGAAATAATGTTACCATGTTTATCAATCATATAGGGAAGCCAGAGAAAAACCAAGGATACACATTTATCTAATGGATTCCCAGAAAAGCCTCGGGTAACTGCTGAGGACTCTTTTGGGGGCGGGGTCCTGTCCTGGCTAGGGCTTCTCTAAAGTGTTAGGGCAGAGGATAGGGGAGTTGCACAGTGGGCAGGTGGTACAGCTGGTTTACTCTCTTCACCGAGTGCTGCAAGTGAATAACTGCACAATTTCCAGAATTTTGTCCATATTAACCACAGGAAGTTGGATCACTGTGAGTCAAGAAAGCATCATATTCCAGAGGATAAAACAGAAAACAATAGAAAGCGTTCTTGTAAAACACATTTAAAAAAAAAGAAAGTCTAATGAAAAAAATTTAGCTTATAGAATGGAAAGGAAGTGGTCAGTGCTAATTCTTTAAGGAGCTTATAAAGAAATTTGAGACAGGTTTTCTACATATCTGGAAAAGTGTTGTGTTATACCTGACTTGGAGTTTACAAAAAAACCCTAAGCCCAGTTTGTCTGTTTTTGTTTGAGGAACGCTGTGATTCTCATTGACAATTTGCAAAGGACTAGCTTTTCAACTTTCTTATCAGAACCAAGGTTAGGTGCTGAAAGAGTTATCCAATAAAATGGAGCAGAGAGTCATCTAAAAAAATGGGGCACCACTGTGGGTGGTAGTATCATATATTAAAGATTCCAGCCTAAAAAACAAGGTACTTGAGTATCTCATTCAATCTCCCCAGTATAGTGGGTCAGGAAAAGTGAAAATAGAAACAGTTCTTCTCTTAGCAGGCATTTCAAGGTACTTTTCTAGTTGGTCTTCCAATTAGCTGTGAAGATGGATGACAGGATATTAATTACATGAAGCAGGCAAATAGAATTCTGTGGAATCAGTGCATATAATAAGCAGAAAAACAAAACTAACAGGTAGAATTATTCTGGCTTTTACTTTTAATCTTCCATCTTTTTTTTTTTTTTTTTTTTTTTTTTTTTTTTGGAGACGGAGTTTCGCTCTTGTTACCCAGGCTGGAGTGCAATGGCGCGATCTCGGCTCACCGCAACCTCCGCCCCCTGGGTTCAGGCAATTCTCCTGCCTCATAATCTTCCATCTTTTAAATGTCTTAGTGAAACTTTAATATAAAATATCTTATTCAGAACTGGTTTCTTAGGATGAGGTGGTCTGGTGTTGATGACTAAGCAAAATTATTTGTTGGAGACTAAGCTGACTTTTATCCTTTGGTGTGATGCCATGACCAGGCTCTGCATCTGGCACATAGTAAGTGTACAATAAACTATCGTTAATTGACAGCATAAATGGATGCATGCTCTATGTGTGAGATTTGGCAGAGTGAAGAGGCAGTAGATTATAAGGTACAATATTAGTATTGCCTCAAAAATATGTCTTAATTCTTTTTTCTTTTACATTTTTCTATCTCCCCTACTATAACCACAGTCCAAATTTTATCATTTTTCATATAAACTACTGCAGTTGCTTTCTGCTTGACCTTCCTGCTTCCACACCTACCCTTACATTCTGTTCTCCAAAGAGGGGCCAAAGTAATTATTTTAAAATGTGAGTCAGGTCATGTCACTCCCTGCTTGAAACCCTCCAATGGCTTCCTCTAACATTTAAAGTACAATCTACAAATGACACAAACTCGTCATTTTTTATGGCTGCGTATTATTCCATGGTGTGTATGTGCCACATTTTCTTTGTCCAGTCTATCATTGATGGGCATTTGGGTTGGTTCCAGGTCTTTGCTATTGAAAACAGCGCTGCAACAAACATACATGTGCATGTGTCTTTATAACAGAGTGATTTATAATCCTTTGGGTATATATCCAGTAATGGGATTGCTGGGTTAAATGGAATTTCTATTTCTAGATCCTTGAGGAATCACCACACTGTCTTCCATAATGGTTGAACTAATTTACACTCCCACCAACAGTGATGAATCTAGAAACCGTAATTCTCAGCAAACTGAAACAGGAACAGAAAACCAAACACCACATGTTTTCTCTCATAGCTGGGTGATGAACAATGAGAACACTTGGGCACAGTGAGAGAACAACACTCACTAGGCTAAGTATGGGGGTAGAGGGGAGGGCAGGGAGGATGGAGAGAGATAACACCAGGAGGAATACCTGATGTAGGTGATGGGGGGCCGGGGGGAGACAGCAAACCACCATGCATGTATGTACCTATGCAACAATCCTACAGGATGTACACATGTACACCAGAACCCAAAATACAATTAAAAAAAAAAAAGTACAATCTGACCTCTTTGCTGGGCCTATCATGGCCCTGCCTCATTAGCACTTGTCTGTCTCATATTCCATTCCTTACTGTCCACCTTAAAGACTGTGCTTCTGATACATTTATCTTCTTCCAATTTCTTGTATGTGCCAAAACTTCTTTCTACCACAGGGCCTTTGCACTAGCTATCCTTTTTACCTGGTAAGCCCAGGTGCTCACAAATCATGCTCCTTCGTATCATGAAAGCCTCAGCTGAAATCTCCTCTTTGGAGAATATTTCTCTGACCACTTTACCAAAAACAGCCCTTAGGCTCTCTAAGACATCACATTGATTATTGACATCATTCTGCATTTATCACCACCTGCTATTTTCCTGTTTACTTTGAAAATTATTTGTCTCTCCTACATTAAAAGGGAAGCATCATGAGAGCTTATTCAGTAATGTATTACTGAATTTAGTAAAATAAATAAAGTAAGTACGTACAGAAAGAGAGAGCAAGAGAGAGCTGTATCCCCAGGAAGCAGAACAGTCTGCCATTTAATAAGAATACAGTAAAGGAATGTAAAATATAAATAAAGAAACGAGAAGAAGTTTATCTTGGTTTGTGAAGGATCCATAGTGGAGAATCTTAGCAATTGGATTGTTCTGTGTGTTTATGTGCATTTCTGTGCATGTCCCAAATGCCAAAGTAACAAATTTCTAAAAGGGGAAAATCAGTGGAGCAAGAATATTTCTGGTACTGTGTAGGCAACTCAATGCCTTCATGAATTGTATTATTTTCTTTTTGGCTGGATGCAGTGGCTAACGCCTCTAATCCCAGCACTTTGGGAGGCCAAGGCAAATGGATAACCTGAGGACAGGAGTTCGAGACCAGCCTGGCCAACATGGCAAAACCCTCTCTTTACTAAAAATACAAAATTTAGCCAGGCATAGTGGCACATGCCTGTAATTCCAGCTACTTAGGAGGCTGAGGCAGAAGAATTGCTTGAACTCAGGAGGTGGAGGTTGCAGTGAGCCAACATTGCATCACTTCATTGCAGCCTGGATGAAAGAGCAAAACTCTGTGTCAAAATGAATAAATCATAAAAAAAATATTTTCAGCTTTCTATTTGGAGCTCTCATCAGATATAATCTGTTACATGTAAATTTTCGGTGCCACAAAAGTGACACTTGAATATATATAAATTTTCTCTCAGCAAGGCAACTTTACTTCCTACTGAGAGGGTACACTCACCAGAAGTTTGCCACGAGAGTACAAAGAACAAAGGAAAGGCAGACATATTCATCCCTTACGGATGGCTCCTACTGCTGTGCCCTGCCTCCATTGGCTGGAGCTGGGCCTCACAATCTAATCTGGCTAATAACTCAGAACTTTTCCTAAAAGGGTAAAGGTAAGAGAGAACAAAGAAAAAGAGGAAGTCATTTACCAAAGACTTAAAGAAGCAGTAACAGTTCCAAGTAAGGAAAGAGAATTAACTACGGGCTGAGGTCTGCCTGGGCTTGGTTCAGACATGTGAGGGCAGATATCTGGGCTACTGTATAAGAACTAGGAACACAGAACATACCTATTTCTTTATTATAACTAATAGCTACTTAGAATTATTCACAAAAGGCTTTAGAGTAAATCAACCTCTGAAGAAGCTATTATGCATCCTAAATACGCTAAGAAGAAAGCTTTGAAGAGGAACTTCTATTTACTTTTATCTTCTGCAAACTATTTAAATTATACTTGGATGCACTTAAAATGTGAAATTTTCCAGTGGCCATTTTCTCATAACTTTTGACTTGTTACACAAAATCCATGATGTTCACTGTAATTCTTCTCATCCCGTCAGGATGATCTTCTGTGATCAGGCTTATTCAGTTGTTGACAAATAAACAACAGCTGTGTCTGGAGCTAGCATGTTCCTAAGTAGGGTGTTGTCATAGGAATTGTAATGCCATGGGCTGGGGGAAGGAATCGAGGTGGTAGATGGGAATCTGTCCACCCATACCAGTTGAAAAACCTACTTTAAATTCACCCAGCACCCACTGAGCTTAATATGGTTGTTACAAAGAGCGTGTGCACTATCATGGCATTGTGTCAGGCCTAATTGGGACCTTCCGAGAGCTAAGAGTACATGCAATTTGAGCAGGAAAATGTTAATCCAGTCACAGACATTGTATTCACAAGAAAACTTCCCCTCCACCCTCCCGGCCTTCCTTACTTAGCAATTCAAGGGACGAGATTGGTGCATGCAAAACTTATAAAAATTTAAACTATTTGGGTGCTTTTGGAAATGAATTATAGAACTCCACTAAACAACAGCAAAAATCCTCCATGAAAATAAGATCCTTAGTAGGTATTGCTGACTCTTCTCTCACGTAGGGGCAGGTCCTGCCAGCGAGCAAGCCACCTGAATTTACCGGCTTGACATTTGCATGTGACTCAAATTCAAAACAAGCCTACTCAGTAAACTTGAGCCCCAAGGAATTCAGAGCTCTCTACATCAACCCCCAATTTTCAATTCTAGGAAAGTATTCACCAAACCACTTCTATTTTATTTTTATTTTTTATTTTTTGAGGTAGAATCTCCATCTGTCACCCAGGTTGGCATGCAGTGGCACAATCTCAGCTCACTGCAACATTTGCCTCTCAGGGTCAAGTGATTCTCTTGCCTCAGCCTCCTGAGTAGCTGGGATTACAGGCATGTCCCACCACATTCAGCTAATTTTTTTGTATTTTTAGTAGAGACGGGGTTTTGCTATGTTGGCCAGGCCATTCTCGAACTCTTGACCTCAGATGATCCACCTGCCTCGGCCTTTCAAAGTGCTAGGATTACAGGTGTGAGCCACTGAGCCCAGCTTCCGAGTCACGTCTGAAACAATCAATGGAAAATAACAATCCCTGGCTTAGAGGGAAGCTGGGGGTGGGAGATGGTTCATCTATGTTGATATGACCGATTCTGCAGTCATGAAGACCCAGGGAGGGCCACTTCCTGGGGGAGGCTTGTCACACTTAACGTTCATTCCACATTTGACTTTTACTGAGGTAAAAACTCAAGTTCAATATACTTTTTTCAGGTCATGAGATGACTCTAGGTATTGTAACCTTTATTTCACCTTGCTCATTGATAAATAATGAACACAAAAAACAACCACTCCTGGATGCGGAAAAACAGTTTGTACCCCTTGCTTTTGTTTGGTACAATGTGGCCTGCCATGAAAAGAAGCTTTGACCAATAAACTGTGTGACTATCAAGATAGATATAAAGGAATTTAAGCAAGAGATGTTAGAGAATTATACTTTACCATGTCTTGCCTTTCTATTTGGAAAACAGCAAGACAAATTCTCATGGGTTTCACTGGGGATCTAGATGTATTGGGGACCTTTGATATAATTGTCGAATAGACTTTATCTTGTCCTGGTTTGCCCTAACACTTATTGATTACTCACTCTGTTCCAGGTATTATCTAAGGGCTTTGCATACATTAACTTATTAAATTCCCACAACAACTCTGAGAAGCAAGTATACCCATTGTAACAGACAAGGAGGTGCACAAGGTCACATGGCTTTAAGATTGCAGCACTCTCATGAATAATGAAATACCAATTAATGGATCATTTTCAAAAAAGAACTTGAGCAAAACTGGAAAGACTATTTTTTCTTGTAATATTTAATATTTTCAGACTAGAGAATGCTGAGAAAAGAATGAGGAGTTAGAGAGCAGTATTCCAGACTTAAATGAGACTTTTTATCATGGATATGAGCACATATTAATCATAACCTAGAGTTTCCAAGGACCAGGAATCTTGCAATCATACCTTTTTTAAATCTACCTAAAGCACACTAAAGTCCTGGTTGACATTTGCCTTAACTGTACACCATGTATTCTATAAGTGATTTACACATGTTTTTGCTTTGTTTTGTATAAACATTTTATCTCAAGGTTGCAGGAAGAGTAATGTGGTAAGTTCCCCAAACATGATCTCTTCTATGAAATTGCTTCTCTGCACCTAATGTATAACTACACATCACTTCCTTATGGGTTATACTTAGGACAAGGTGGGATGATGTGTCCTGCCAGATTCCCCAGAAGCAATTCTTTGTTTATCCATATTTCTTCCAGATCATCTCCAAAGACCTGTCTACCTGTGTTTTAGTTCACCTATGTTTTATTTACAGCATCTCACTGAGACCAGGCAGTACAGAAAGGGACCTTGTGTTTTGTGACAAGTTCTTCTTTCAAGCCTTCATGCTCAAAGAGAATTGACTACAGACTGTCAGGTGACCTTTAGCTGAGATTTAACAAGCAGGTAGGATACAATGAACAGAAAATGGCTTCATTGGACTTCATGCACCAAATCACAGACAACATCTCAAGTCCTTCCCAAATATTCCAAATTAAAATACTATATATTATGAAATTAATCTTAAAAAAATCACAATGGGAATCTGATTTTTCCCCTGTAGCACTTTCCTTCCCTGATAAACCTTATGTAGAAGTAGCAAATATTATTTTTCATTTCTGCTATATTCAGTGCAGTAGTAAATAATGTCAGCCAGAGACATTAACTCTGGCATTGTTGTGCATGCTAAAGTGTTCTCATTATCTACCATGTCAGCTCTAAACTTATTCAAGAAAAAAAAAAAAAGATCTCAGCATGAAACTCATTCTGACTATAGAAAGTCCCATGAACTGTGTTTAAAAATTCAGCAGAAACTGTCCTCATCCCATATATGAAGGTATTTTGATAAATGCTTAAGGCCTTAAATTTTAGGAGCCACTTCATGATAGTTTTTCAGGGGATCTATGAAATCAGAAAAAGATGTGATATGGTTTGACTTTGTGTCCCTACCCAAATCTCATCTCCAATTGTAATCCCCACATAGGATGATGTGGGAGGGACCTAGTGGGAGGTACTTGAATCATGGGCGTGGTTTTCCCCATGCTGTTCTTGTGATAGTGAGGAAGTTCTTACAAGATCTGATGATTTTAAAAGTAGCAGTTTCCTCTGCACTCTCTCTCTTTCCTGCCATCATGTAAGATGTGCCTTGCTTTCCCTTCACCTTCTGCAATAATTGTAAGTTTTCCGCCATACAGAATTGTGAGTCAATCAAAACCTCTTTTGTTATAAATTGCCCAGTCTTAGGTAGTATCATTATAGCAGCGTGAGAATGGACAACTATAAGATGCTACTATAGATGGCATTGTCGGAGATTATGGGGCTTTCCTGGTTAATAACACCAAGCAGTCACTGGCAGTACTTGTTAGACTTCACACAAATAATAAACTTTCAACATTTTCTTGAAATGCTTACTTCTGAAACTATGAGCCAGCCAACATTGCAAAATAGTCAATGTTACAAAACCGTTTTGGACATTGAAAAGACTACTTAGTAAGAGCATGTGTTAGCCACACACCCTAGTCTGACATCATATACAACCCATGTTGTCCAGTTAAGTGGAGGTCATAACAGTGAGGATTGTAATATGAGCACAATATATTCAAGGGCACATGCCGAGGCTACTCAGAGGTTCTACCGTCAGTAGTAAATGTAGAATTGTTCTCTTTTGGATTTGCTCTACCAAATTCATCTCAGGTATCTCTGTTTTTGTTCATGTGCTTTAAGTACATCTATGTCAATGCCCTCTTAAAGACCAGCCAGGGAAGATTTCCCTCTTTCTTTGGGTTCGAAGTAGTCTGCAAATTTCCACATAGCATGGGATATCATGGAATTCCTGATGATAAGGGAGAAGGAAAGACTTGAATTCCAGTGGTCCAAAATGACTGAGTGATTCCCCAGGCTCTGATGGTTTTCCACAGTGAGCTCATGCAGCACGCCTTTTAGACCACAAGAGTTCCTCGCTACTTAAGATGATAAAATGTATATAATTGCAGTGTCCTCCTGGGTCCAAAATCATTTACCATGAATACTCATGGCTTTAGGTCCAAGGCGGTGAAAAGGCCTTGGAGAAGGATTTGGGCATGGCTGGGATATAGACCCTTAGGCTATCTATGAAATCAACATCTATAGCATAGTGGTTCTCAAACTTTGCTGCCCCATTGAAGTAGCCTCACCCTGGCTGTTTATGATAGTCACACAACCACAGAGACAGCTATGTAAAGAGAAAATTACCCCAAAACAGACACAGTTTAAAGGTCACCAACACCTGCCTTGTGGTACTTGAGGTACACTATTTAACTTATCATTTATATAATCTGCCTATACAGAATGGCAATTTTTTGTAGTTTTTTAAATATCAAAACTGTAAGACTATGCATCCAAAAGGCAAATTTCAGTGACTTGAATTTGACCAAGATGGCAGAAGTTACTTACCGTAAATCTGGTGCCTGAACCAGATACATACCTGGATCTGTGTCATATGCATTCACAACTCTAATCTTGGTAACATGCTAAAATACAGACATTTAGGCATATTAAGAAATATTTTCAGAGTGGCAGACTATATTGTTCAAATATGAAATCATTCCTTTAAATATAGAACACTTAGCTGTGGAAGTCATTTCCATTTACACTTGTCTATTTACTCCTGTTCAATGTCATTGCCAAGATCCTTAATAATTCATGCATTCCTAGTTTTCTCTCCTTAAGGTTCTTCTATAGAACTAGGATGAAGCAATGCCTTGTTACTTACACTTATTATCACCTCTACATTTACCTGGTCATCAGAATGTTTTTCTGTGTAAAGGATTCTCTATTTCTATGAAAAAATACTTTGAAGTATTAAAAATATTTACTTGACCTCATTGGAGGAAAAACATGAAGTGTTTTCTTCTAAATTCCAGTGTCTAACACTGTATCTGGCTCATAGTGGCACTCAACTTATTAAATTGACTTTTTAAAATGTTATTGCCAAAATGAAGCATGGTGCAAACCAATGGATGCTAGCCTTTTCACACAACCTTTTACACCCTCCTCTTCAAATGCTACAAAGTGCTGACCAGAACTTCAATGACTTACTACTTTCACTTCCAAAACTTTGATTAAAAAAAAAAACTTACTGGGAATAAAAATTAAGCTGTTCTATGACATTGAGACATCCCAGCTTGAGAAGATTTTTTTAACATTTCTGCAGTGGACAAATGGTACTTAAATATTCATATTAAATCCATCATATAGGAACAAGTTTTATCAATTTCCATTTAATATCAAGACTCATATAATAATATTTTATTTTAATACTACAGTGAAGGAGCAAAGATATAGCTCATGAAGAAAATGACATTTGAGAGGGGTCTTGAAGTACAGGCAGGATTTTGTTTTGTTTAATATCACTACTGATTTTAATAAAAGTAAGTATATATAAGTGATGCAGTTTTGTATGTAGGTTTATGTCACAAACTACTCGGCAGGGTTTTGATATAGGAGTGGGACAAGGATAGGAATCCAGGTGAGTGGGAGATGAAGAATCATGTCTTACACATAATAGGGGCTGGCATGTAGTAGGTGCTCTGTGAATGTTTAGTGAAGGAACAAAATGAAAGAAAGCTCATCAAGTGTGGTGGCTCACTTCTGTAAACCTAGCATTTTGGGAGGCCAAGATGGGAGGATTGCTTGAGGCCAGGAGTTTAAGCAGCCTGGGCAACAGATCAAGACCCCATCTCTACAAACAAACTAACAAAATTAGCCAAGCATGGTAGTGGTACCTGCCTGTTTTTCCAACTGCTCAGGAGGCTGAGGCAGGAGGATTGCTTGAGCCCATAAGTTCAAGGTTGCAATGAGCTATGACTGTGCCATACGCTCCAGCCTGGGCAACACAGTGAGACCTTGTCTCTGAAAAATTAAATAGAAGGAGGAAGCTACAAAGATGAAACATACAGCGGTTATTTAAAGAACCACAAGTTGTCCAATTTGATTGAATAGTTTAGGGCCAGGTTTCTCAACCTCAGTATTCTGGATGATTTGAACTGGATAATTCTTCGTTGTGAGGGAGGACTGTCATGTGCATTTTAGGGTGTTTAGCAGCATCCCTGACATCTTCCTGCTTCATGACATTAAACCCCCAAGTCACGACAGCACGAGATGGCTCTAGAGATGGCCATATATCCCGCAGGTGGTGAAATCATCCCTCATTGAGGACCTTTGTTATGGAATTCCTGTAAAACAGAGCTGGAGAAAGAAGTCAGAATCACAATTTGAGAGATCTTGTACATTAGGATAGGATATTTGTACTTAATTTGATAGGCACAGGATATTTATTCAAGATTTCTAGGCTAGAGAATGACAAAATCAACATTGTGATTTAGAGAAAGTTGACAGTTTGAAGAAATGTTTGGATTTTAAGTGTAAATATTTATATGTGTCAAATAAATAAATTATTTAACTTCCTTTGCCTCAGTTTTCTGAAATGTAAAATGGGGATAATCATAGCAGTATAATGAGAATTAAGGGTAAAGTGTTTGAAACACTGCCTGCCACATTTTAAGGGAAAAATTAATTTTTTGTTGCTGTTAATATCACATCAAAAACAAGCTGTTTTACAACAGTTGTTCCACAGCCTTAAGACATGCAAGGCCTTGTGGTGGTTTTGGTAACTTTGAATCATTTTTGAAGTACCGCTAACATGTCTAATATGGATCAATAGCAAATCACTTACTCCAAAACTAAGTCCCAGTTTAACCAAAATAATTCCACCCAAAGGGATTACTATTCCCATTTCTTTTAAATCCTGAATTAAAGGATAATAAAATCACACTTAAAAATAAAATGAGAGAAAATGTTAGAAAAAGAAAACGGATTTTAAAGCTTCTCAAATAACATATTGGAGTGCTCTGAAACCAGGTGGAGACAGACGGAAGGAAGGCAACAGCCTAAAACTCCTCTGCAGGGGCGACTTTGAATGGGTTGGTTTCCGCAGTGTAATTGCTAACAAGCCACAGGTGCCAAGCCACATGAGCAGATGATAGCCTGATTTTGAGAAGAGAAATGACAATTCTTTACCCATCATTCATCCCAAGGTGCGCTTGTCATCTCTCATAGCACATAGCGAGTTACCTTTTTATTAGTGGCTTTGGAAATATTTTCGCAGGGGAGTAGCAGCAGCATCCATATGTGCAAAACTGTGTGTAAATGAGACTATGCTCGATGGAAGATGTGCGATCCACCTGCCAGGAGGATGAAAGGTGTGTAGTTGAGCTCTCAGGCAATAAGATTAGGGGCTCCTTTTCTTCCTGTCTGTCTCTCCTCAATGACCAAAATCATGGGCAAACGCAGTTCTCCCATCTTTGTTCTCTCCCCTGGTTTCCCTGACCATCTAACCTAATCAGCTTGAACTAAAGTTTAAAATGCAAAA
Source organism: Callithrix jacchus (assembly GCF_049354715.1). Lineage (NCBI taxonomy): Eukaryota > Metazoa > Chordata > Mammalia > Primates > Cebidae > Callithrix > Callithrix jacchus. Next base: position 49,966,617 of record NC_133504.1, read on the forward strand.
TCAAGTTCATTCTATCAGCTGGCTTTAGAATACAATCTTACATTTTTAAGCAAGTTTTCAGTTGCTTTCTCGTAAGTCATCTTGTTTGAGCCCTACCGAAATACTTAAACAGCGCAAATACTGTCTACTCCTTACGGAAAGGAACTGGGTGGAGTTCAGTGAGTTCAAGTGACTTGTCCATGAAAATGATGGAATTTGAGAATAGAAGTCAGGTATTCTGATTTGTAGTCCCAACATCTGCTGAGCCATATGGGTCCATCTACCATCTTATTCCAATTTGATTCTCCTTTGTTCTGACCCCACTTTTTTGGCACATTCCTTAAATCATCTCATGGACAAAACATCTACACCCAATGATTCACTGACTTGCCAATCTGTTTCTCTAACCCTGAATGTCTTGAGCTCCAGAACCATAGTATTATTCAACATCAGCACCTGGCTGTGACTCAGCCAGTCCAGGGTGAACACGTGTGTACTTCATTTGTTCTTTCTTCTCCACCCACCCTTGTCTTAGCCTGTTCCTTGATCTGTATTTCCCATCTACACATGTCAGTAAATGGCAGTAAGTAGCACAAGCATTTATCCAGTGATCTTCAAAGTCATTTAAAATTAAAAAATTTTTTTTTGTAATTTTAACTTTTATTTTAAATTCAGGGGGTACATATACAGGTTCATTACTTGGGTATTGTATTAATTTGTTTTCATGCTGCTGATAAAGACATACCCAAGACTGAGCAATTTACAAAAGAAAGAGGTTTAATGGAATTCCAGTTCCACGTGGCTGGGAAGGCCTCACAATCGTGATGGAAGGTAAAAGGCACCTCTCACGTGGTGGCAGACAAGAGAAGCATGAGAGCCAAGTGAAAGAGATTTCCCCTTATAAAACCATCAGATCCCATGAGACTTATTCACTACCACAAGAACAGCATGGGGGAAACCACCTCCATTATTCAACTATCTCCCACTGGGTCCCTCCCACAACACAAGGGAATTATGGGAGCTACAATTCCAGATGAGATTTGGGTAGAGACACAGCTAAACCAAATCAGGTATGTTGCATGTTGCTGAGGTTTCAGGTACAACTGATCTTATCACCCAAGTAGTGAACATAGTACTCACTAGTTTTTCAAGCCTCTCTCCTCAACCCATCTCCTTGCTCTAGCAGTTCCCAGTGTCTATTGTTCTCATATCTGTGTCCATGAGTACTCAACATTTAGCTTCCACTTATAACTGAGAACGTGAAGTATTTGGCTTTCTCCTCCTAAATTAAGTCACTTAGGATAATGGCCTCCAGCTGCATCTATGTTAGGGCAAAAGATACAATTTTGTTCGTTTCTTATGGCTGTGTAGTATTCCATGGTGTCTATGTACCACATTTTCTTTATCTAACCTACCACTGATGGGCACTTGGGTTGATTCCATGTCCGCTATTGTGAATACTGCTGTAATAAACATGCAAGTACATGTGTGTTTTTGATAGAATGATTTATTTTCTTTTGGATATATACCCAGTACTGACTGCTGGATTAAATAGTTCTGGTTTAAGTTCTTTGGAAATCTCCAAACTGTTTTCCACTGTGGCCAATCTGATTTACATTCCTACCAAGAGCACATAAGCGTTCTTTTTTTCTCTGCAGCCTTGCCAGCATCTGCTTTTTTGTTCATGTTTTGTTTTTGTTTTTACTTTTTAATAATTGCCATTCTGACTGCTGTGAGATGGTATCTTATTGTGGTTTCGATTTGCATTTCTCTGGTGACTAGTGATGTGGAGTTTTTTTTCATGTGTTTGTTGGGTGCTTAGATGTTTGAAAATTATTTCTGGTACCTTTCTCTCTGTAAAGTCAACTTGATACCATGTCCTATCAGTTTTACTTTTTAATGATATCAAGATTCTGTATCTTCCTCTCTGTCCTCTCATCTACTACTTTAGTTCAGGTTTTCAACTTCTGTCTCCCAGCTGGACTCTTACAAAAGCATGTGAACTTTAGTTTCTTTTCATTTGCATATGGTGATTCTCAACAAACCACCTACTGTGGTAGGATAGGGGGAGTAGATGACCTGCACCTTTTAGCATTAATCCTGAGAGATCTTCTCTCATTCCTTAATACTCCAAATAATAACAACAACAACAAATGCTTTTCAAGTGTATATGATATGCTACGTTCTATCTAAACATTTACAAGTATTAATTCATTTAATCCTCACAACTGCACTATGAGAAAGGCACTGTTATGTCCTGCTATGTTACTGCTGGGGCGCTTGGAACACAAAGAGACTGTAAGTAGCCTGCCCAGGGTCACGCGGCTAGTAAGCGGCGGTGCACCATCTGTCTCCAGACACCATGCTCTTCACTGTAGCACGGTGCTGCTTTTCGGAACCCTAGTACATTTCAAAATTTTCAAGCAAGGTCACACATTCCCCACCTTTCCCACTTGCATGACTCTTTTTTCCCCTCATTCCTTAGCACTCCACCACTTTCATCCCTTAGCTCTGTTCTAACCAATTCCTTACAGAACCCTATGCATACCCGCTGCCCTTTCACACCTCAGCCCTGTGCTCTTGCCATGCTTTCTGCCTAGAATGCCCCTATTCCTAAAGGGCACCCACCACGTTACTTCTCATTCACCTCAGGTTCACCCAAGTTGAACTCTGCATTTTTCTTTCCTTTTTTTTTTTTTGGACAGAGTCTTACTCTGTTGCTCAGGCTGGAGTAGGTGGTGCAATCTCAGCTCACTACAACCTCTACCTCCCAGGTTTAAGCAATTCTCCAGCCTCAGTCTCCCAGGTAGCTAGGACTACAGGCACACACCACCACGCCTGGCTAATTTTTTTGCATTTTTAGTAGAGATGGAGTTTCACCGTGTTTCCCAGGCTAGCTAGTCTTGAATACCTGACTTCATGATCTGCTCACCTTGGCCTCCCAAAGTTCTGGATTACAGGTGTGAGCCACGGCGCCCAGCCTCTTTGCAATTTTTAGTCATGTCGTTGAAGTGCCTAGGTATTCTGTGGTGGCTTCCTAACCACGGCCACTTCCTGAGGGTGACATCATCTTCCTGGTCCTGAGAATGGTGGTATGTTTTGGGAGTTGGCAACTGTAGCAGTAACTTCACAATTTGATAGCAGCTCCCTTAATAGCTCAATCCAGAAATATGGCTCCCAAAGTCATTTCCTTTTTTCTGGAGATGGAGTTTTGCTTTTGTCGCCTAGGCTGGAATGCAATGGCATGATGTCGGCTCACTGCAACCTCTACCTCCTGGATTCAAGTGATTCTCCTTTCTCAGCCTCTTGAGTAGCTGGGATTACAGGTATGCACCACCACACTTGGCTAATTTTGTATTTTTAGTAGAGACAGGATTTCTCCATGTTGGTTAGGCTGATCTCGAACTCCTGACCTCAGGTGATTCACCTGCCTTGGCCTCCCAAAGTTCTGGGATTATTGGCCCCAAAGTCATTTCTAAAAGCTCAATTTACCATTGATTTCCTCAGCCTTCCCAATGATATATAAGCTATATATTCCAAAATACATTCATTTATACTTAAACTTGGTAAAGCAGCTTGTTTTCTGCCCCTGAACCCTCTCCCTAACAACATGGTTTGTCACATGTTCCACTAAGACTATTTTGATAATTCCAGAATTCCTACACAGAAGGAATTCCCCTTCCTGTAAATATTTACCTCTTACTTTCTGAAGCAATGGTTTTCAAATTTTGCTGCACATTAAAATCACCCAAGAAGTTTTTTAAGACCCTGATGTCCATGCTGCACCTCTTACCTATTAAATCAGAATCTCTGAAGGTGGAGCTGAAACACCTGGGTTATTCTAAATTACCCAGGGGAGTTCAGCATGCAGCCAAACTGAAAAGTCAGTCATTGGAATACTTATTAGATGTTCTATGCCATTATACTATACTGAAGAGCTTACAAAGATGAAAGATACTTTGGGGCCAGGCGTGGTGGCTCACTCCTATAATCCCAGCACTTTGGGAAGCGGAGGTGGGCGGATCACGAGGTCAAGAGATTGAGACCATCCTGGTCAACAAGGTGAAACCCCATCTCTACAAAAAAGTACAAAAATTAGCTGGGCATGGTGGCGCATGCCTGTAATCCCAGCTACTCGGGAGGCTGAGGTGGGAGAATTGCTTGAACTCAGGAGGCGGAGGTTGCGATGAGCCGAGATCGTGCCATTGCACTCCAGCCTGGGTGACAAGAGCAAAACTCCATCTCAAAAAAAAAAAAAAAAAAGAATTATACTTTGATTGGCATTAGAAATTGTTTTCCCCCACTTAGAACTCATTTCACCAAAAGACTTTGAAATAGAGAAAAGGAACTAAGAAGTTAAATTCATGAGCTCATTTTAACATTGTTCAAATGATTTCCTAGATGAGAAGAGCATATGCTCAAGCATTTGGACAACTTAAATATAGCTTATCTTAACTCAGATGTGTTGTATTCAATATTTTGAAACAAACACTAGAAGTTACTTTCAACTTCTCTACTGTATCTAAGATAGAGACTGGTTCCAAGTCTCTGTAAACTCTATGTTGCTCTTCTGAACAAAACTCCCTATTTGTCCTGTGCCCTATTGTATTGTAATTTCTGAAGTGTCCCTGGGCTATGAAGCAAGTTTGAATTGTACAATGCTATATTTATTGAAAATGTATCTATTAGAGTAAATTTTTAATTTATACGAGAAGGAAATTGCACTGATTAGATGACTGTCCTGTTGACTTATTCAGACCCTATTAAAGCATTTCAAAATAAATGACCAAAGCATTTTTAAAACTTGCATAAAGACTAGTAACATTGTTAATTGTTTTAGATTACTTTCTTTGATAAGGCAAAAACATATGTATCTCTAGGCACTAGGAAAAACCAGTATCAAAAGCTGTGTATATTTTCTCTTAAGATCTTTGAATTAAAACTGATATCATATATAAGTGTTCAAACTGTATTACATAAGCAAATAAAGATGCAACTTTAAAATATGTCTTATTCATATAATGGATGGATAACAATTACTTTGAAGTGAAAACAATTGAAACAAAAGAAACTTTGAAGCCTAGGAAATATTGTCATATGTCTCATCAGTGTAAATCACTATCAGAGCCCAAATGAGTCAGAGTGGAGAGAGCTGTGTCAAGAGAGGCACAGCATATGAAATCATGCATTGATAATCATAAAATCACAGGAGCTAGTGCATTTTTATAGATTGCACTTAGTGGGCCAAATAGAGTTTAATGAGAGTCTAAATAAATTACATGAGAAACTAGCTATTAATACTAGGAAGAATAGCCAGAATATAAAGCCAAATTTACACAAACATCCATCAAATACAAATTCTTGCTTGTTTAAGCTTGTGAAAAATAGCTCTTATATTTTACCAGATAAATCGTTCATTTAATTGAGGTAACATTACATACAGTCAGCCCTCCATATTCAAGGGTTCCACATCCACAATTCAAACTATGATGGATAGAAAATATTCAAAAGAATAGTAAAAAATAACAATACAACAATACAAATAGCACATTTAAAAAATACAGTATAACAAGTATGTACATAGTATTTACACAGCGTGGTGGCTAACCATATGGCCTAAGTGTGTAGTAGGTGTAAGTATACTCTGCGATGCTCACACAATGATGAGATCCTAACCAAGCATCTTTCAGAAAATATCCCTGTTGTTAAGTGTCACGTGACTATATTCACCCATATCTCTGGAACACCCCTTCTCTTATAGTCTTCTTTGTCTGATATTAGTATAATCTCTTCAGCTTTCTTAATATCAGTGGGTACATGTTACACAGCTACCCATTCTCTTCTCTTCTAACTTCTAACTAATATAAAGTGAATTTCCGTATTCAAGATGGCTGACTACACACAGCCAAAGGAATATCTGCCACTGAGAGACTGGGACATCCAGAAGACTGGTAGACTGGTGCACTCTGAGCCAATCTTCAGAGGGAAGTTGTTGAGAGTGGATGGAGGGAGGACGCAGGTGCTGGGCTGCAGAGAAAGGAAATTGGGAACCTGCTATGGCGCTACTGCACAGTGGGACTCATTCCTGGCCTTCAGTGACTCCTGGAGAAGGGGTGAGCTGGGCAGGCAAACAGCATCCTGTTCTCACCAGGGGCCCCTGGGATCCTGTCGGTAGGAGACTTCAGGACCCCCATGGACGCTTGACCTGGCAGGGAGAGCTGCTTAGAGACTCCAGCCAGGTAGGGGCAGGATTCCAGCCAGTGTGGAATCCAGAGGGAACATGTGCACTGGAGCATGGCCAGGGATGCCCATTCCCCAAGGCTTGCCTTTTGCCTCTAGGAGTCTTTAGCCTTAGGGGGAATATTCACCTGGAACAGAGCAGGGTGATCTTGCCCACAAGATTAGGCGAGCCCAACCCGCTGTGTGCTGGTCTGTCCTAGGGCCCCAGTCTGGCTGTACCTTCTTGCAGTACAGCCTCAGATGCCCAACAGGTGTGCTTCTGGGGGGCCTTCATCATAGCTCCCTCACCAGCAGACTGGGCCTGACTATCAGCTACAGCAGAATGGCCCTGCCAAATTGCAGCAGTGCACACACACGCACGCGCGCACACACACACACACACACACACACACACACACACACCTTCCCTTACCCACTGCAGCCTCCTCCAGACTGCTTTGCCAGTATGCACTGGCCCACAGCCACCCTTATTGCTTTGCCAGTGCATGCACATGGAGATGGACATTGTCTCCCCTCCACTGCCAATGTGTGTGTGTGTGTGTGTGTGTGTGTGTGTGCATGCCCTGCCATGCCACTGTTGCTGGCGTGAGCACACTCCACACCCCCCAAACTGTACTGTCATTGCTAACATGAATGCATGCTAAGATTCCATCAGTCCCAGGCCCTCCATATGTAGACATCACTGCCAGTGCAAACATGTGTCTAGAGATCGGCAACCCTGCCCCCACCTCATACTGCTACCACCACTGCTGAAAACATACACGCAGAGGCTGGCAGCTCTGCACTCCCCAGCACCCCACTCTTGGTGCTGCAGCCACTGGTGTGAGCATGCGCAGGAATGCCACAACCCTACTCTCACTAATACCCGGCACCAGCAAACATACATGCACCCCACCACACTGCCACTGCTGCTGGCATGCATGAATGAGCATGAATCCTGCTGCCACCACACCAACAATGCACTTTGACTGGCATTATCCATCAAAGTGCTGTGGCCAGCAGTCTGGGAACAGCTCAGCCCCTCCAGTGCAGTAGATTCTGAGCCTCTGGCCACCAAAGAGCAAAGCTGTGGGCTGGTACCATTTCTCCAGAGTTAGAGCAAGAGGTCAAGAGTGCTGAGTTGTGACTTGGTTTCCTAAAATGTTTCAGAAATGAAGCTAGTCGACTTAACCCACCTTATACCACGATCAAACCCTGAGAGCCTCAAAGAGGATAAAAGCAAAAACAACAACAAAAACCCGCATCCAAAAGACAGCACATCAAAAATTGAGGTAACATCAGCCCACACAGGTGAGAAAGAACCAGCACAAGAACTCTGGTAACTCAAAAAGCCAGAGTTCCTCAGCATTGGTTATTATTTAGGCTGAAATGGCTGAAATGACAGAAATAGAATTCAGATTATAGATAAAAATGACAATCGTTGAGATTCAGGAGAAAGTCAAAACTCAATCAAAGGATTCTAAGGAATACAATAAAATGATACAGGAGATAAAAGATGAAATGACCATTTTTAAGAAAGAACCAAACTGACCTGATAGAACTGAAAAGCTCACTTCAGGAATTTCAGAATACAATCACAATTATGAAAAGAAGAATCGACCAAGCAAAGGAAAGAATCTCAGAACTTGAAGACAGGTTCTCTGAAATAACTCAGACAAAAATAAAGAAAAAAATTAAAGAGGAATAAATAAATCTACCATGAAATATGAGATTATGTAAAGAGAACAAATCTGTCTCATTGATGCCTTGGACAGAGAGGAGAGAAAGTAAGCAACTTGAAAAGCATACTTCAAGATATTATCCATGAAAATCTTCCTAAATTTGCTAGAGAGGCCAACATTGAAATTCAGGAAATGTAGAGAATTTGTGAAAGATACTACACAAGATGACCATCTGCAAGACACAAAATCATCAGATTCTCCAAGGGATTCCCAATCAGGCTAATGGTGGAAATTAAAAAAAAATATATATTTTATTGCATTTTAGGTTTTGGGGTAAACGTGAAGAACGTGCAAGATTGTTGCATAGGTACTTACATGGCAGTGTGGTTTGCTGCCTTCCTCCCCATCATCTATATCTGGCATTTCTCCCCATGTTATCCCTCCCCAACTCCCCAGCCCCAGCTGTCCCTCCCCTATTTCCCCCCAACAGACCCCAGTGTGTGATACTCTCCTCCCTGTGTCCATGTGTTCTCATCATTCAACACCCGCCTATGAGCGAGAACATGTGGTGCTTGATTTTCTGTTCTTGTCCAGAGGATGAGGATGATGGTTTCCAGGTTCATTCATGTCCCTTCAAAGTACATGAACTCATCATTTTTTATGGCTGCATATTTTGTGGCTGTGTATATGTGCCACATTTTCCCTGTCCAGTCTATCATCAATGGGCATTTGCATTGGTTACAAGTCTTTGCTATTGCAACCAGTGCTGCAATGAACATATGTGTGCATGTGTCCTTATAATAGAAAAATTTATAATCCCTTGGATATATACCCAGTAATGGGATTGCTGGGTAAAATGGAATTTCTATTTCTAGGTCCTAGAGGAATCACCACACTGTCTTCCACAATGGTTGAACTAATTTACACTCCCACCAACAGTGTAAAAGTGTTCATATTCCTCCGCATCATTTCCAGCATCTGTTGTCTCCAGATTTTTTAATGATCACCATTCTAACTGGCATGATATGGTATCTGAATGTGGTTTTGTTTTGCATTTCTCTAATGACCAGTGATGATGTGCATTTTTTCATATGTTTGTTGGCCTCATGAATGTCTTCTTTTGCAAAGTGTCTGTTCATATTCTTCACCCACTTTCGAATGGGATTATTTGTTTTTTTATTTGTAAATCTGTTTTAGTTCTTCATAGATTCTGGATATTAGCCCTTTGTCAGATGGGTAGATTGCAAAAATTTTTTCCCATTCTGTTGGTTGCAAGTTCACACTAATGACTATTTCTTTTGCTGTGCAGATTAGGTTTGATTAGGTTCCATTTGTCTATTTTGGCTTTTGTTGCCAATGCTTTTGGTGTTTTAGTTATGAAGTCCTTACTTATGCCTATGTCCTGAATGGTTTTGCCCAGATTTTCCTCTAGGGTTTTTATGGTGTTAGGTCTTATGTTTAAGTCTTTAATCCATCTGGAGTTAATTTTAGTGTAAGGTGTCAGGCAGGGTTCCAGTTTCTGTTTTCTGCACATGGCCAGCCAGTTTTCCCAACACCATTTATTAAACAGGGAATCCATTCCCCGTTACTTGTTTTTGTCAGGTTTGTCAAAGATCAGATGGTTGTAGATGTGTTGTGTTGCCTCCAAGGCCTCTGTTCTTTTCCATTGGTCTATATCTCTGTTTTGGTACCAGTACCATGCTGTTTTGATTACTGTAGCCTTGTAGTATAGTTTGAAGTCAGGTAGTGTGATGCCTCCCACTTTGTTCTTTTTGCTTACAATTGACTTGGCTATGCGGGCTCTCTTTTGGTTCCATATGAAGTTTAAGGTAGTTTTTTTCCAGTTCTGTGAAGAAGGTTATTGGTAGCTTAATCGGGACAGCGTTGAATCTATAAATTACTTTGGGCAGTATGGCCATTTTCACGATATTGATTCCTGCTAACCATGAGCATGGAATATTTCTCCATCTGTTTGTGTACTCTCTTATTTCATTGAGCAGTGGTTTGTAGTTCTCCTTGAAGAGGTTCGTTACATTCTTTGTTAGTTGTATTCCTAGGTATTTTATTCTCTTTGAAGCAATTCTGAATGGCAGTTTGTTCTTGATTTGGCTCTCTTTAAGTCTGTTATTGGTGTATAAGAATGCATCTGATTTCCGCACATTGATTTTGTATCCTGAGACTTATTGCTTATCAGTTTCAGGAGATTTTGGGCTGAGACGATAGGGTCTTCTAAATATACGATCATGTCATCTGCAAATAGAGACAATTTGACTTCTTCCTTTCCTAATTGAATACCATTTATTTCTTTTTCTTGCCTGATTGCTCTGGCTAGAACTTCCAATACTATATTGAATAGGAGTGGTGAGAGAGGGCATCCTTGTCCAGTGCCAGATTTCAAAGGGAATGCTTCTGGTTTTTGCCCATTTAGTATGATATTGGCTGTGGGTTTGTCATAAACAGCTTTTATTATTTTGAGATACATTCCATTGATACCTAGTTTATTGAGAGTTTTTAGCATAAGGGGCTGTTGAATTTTGTCAAAGGCCTTCTCTGCATCTATTGAGACAATTATGTGGTTTTTGTCTTTGGTTCTGTTTATGTGGTGGATTACGTTTCTAGACTTGTGTATGTTGAACCAGCCCTGCATCCCCAGGATGAATCCTACTTGATCATGTTGGATAAGCTTTTTGATGTGCTGTTGCAATCAGTTTGCCAGTATTTTATTGAAGATTTTTGCGTCTATGTTCATCATGGGTATTGGCCTGAAGTTTTCTGTTCTTGTTGAGTCTCTTCTGGGTTTTGGTATCAGGATGATGTTGATCTCATTAAATGATTTGGGAAGGATTCTGTCGTTTTGGATTTTTTGGAATAGTTTCAGAAGGAATGGTACCAGCTCCTCTTTGTATGTCTGGTAGAATTTGGCTGTGAGCCCATCTGGACCTGGGCTTTTTTTAGGTGGTAGGCTCTTAATTGCTGCATCAACTTCAGCCCTTGTTATTGGTCTATTCAGGGTTTTAACTTCTTCCTGGTTTAGGCTTGGGAGAGTGCAAGTGTCTGGGTATTTATCTATTTCTTCCGGGTTTACTAGTTTATGTACATAGAGTTGCTTGTAATAATCTCTGATTGTGGTTTGTATTTCTGTGGAATCTGGGGTGATGTCCCATTTATCATTTTTTATTGCATCTATCTGATTATTCTCTTTTTTCGCTTTTATTAATCTGGCTTGTGGTCTGTCCATTTTGTTGCTCTTTTCAAAATGGTGGAATTTTGGCAGAAATCCTGTAAGCCAGAAGAGATTGGAGGACTATAGTCACATTTTTAAAGAAAATTATTTGTAATCAAGAATTTCATATCCAGTGAAACTAATCTTCAAAAGCAAAGGAGAAATAATATCCTTTTCAGACAAGCAAATGCTAATGGAATTCATAATGACAAGACCAGCCTTACAAGAGGCCTAGAAGGGAATGCTAAAGTGGAAGGGAAAGACTGTTACTGACCACTACAAAAACACACTTAAGTACATAGAACATTGACACTCTAAGGCAACCACATAAATCAAGTCAGCATAATAACCAGCTAACATGATGACAGAATCCAATTTGCACTTATCAATATTAACCTTGGATGTAAATGTGTTTGATATCCCAATTAAAAGGCACAGAGTGGCAAATTGGATAAAGAGGCAAAGCTCAATGATATCCACTCTTCAAGAGACCTATCTTACATGCAATGACACCCATAGGTTCAAAGTAAAGGGATGAAGAAAATTGACAGAAAAAATGGAAAACAGAGAAAAGCAGGGATTGCTATTCTAATTTCATACAAAATAGTCTTTAAACCAGCAAAAAATATAATGGCATTATGTAATTCAACAGGAAAGCTTAACTGTCCTGAATATATGTGCACTTAGTACAGGAGCTAAAGACCTACAAAGAGAACTAGATAACTGCAAAATAATAGTGGGAGACTTCAACACCCCACTGATAGGATTACGTGGATTATTGAGGCAACCAACTAACAAAGGTATTTGGGACCTGAACTCAACTCTTTATCAAAGGGACCTAATAGATACCTACAAAACCTTCCACCCCAAAACATCAGAATATACATTTTTCTCATCTTTACATAGCACCACTCTAAAACTGACTACACACAGCCATAAAACAATGCTCAGCAAAGTAAAAATATCCAAAATTATACCAACCACACTCTGACTACAGCACACACACAAAAAAACCCAGAAAATTGCTCAAAACCATATAATTTATGTGAGATTAAACAACCTTCTCCTGAATGACTTTTGTGTAAACAAAGAAATTAAGGCAGAAATCAAGAAATTCTTTGAAACTAATAAGGGGAAAGATATAACATACCAGAATCTTAGGGACACAGCTAAAGCAGTGTTAAGAGGAAAGTTATAGTGCTAAATGAGCACATTGAAAAGTCAAAAGAATCTCTAATTAGCAACCCATCATCACACCTAGAAGAATTAGAGAAAAAAGAGCAAATGAACCCCAAAGCCAGCAGAAGATAAGAAAAAACCAAATTGAGATCTGACCTGAAGGAAATTGAAATATGAAAAATCATTCAAAAGGTCTAGAAGTCCAGGGCTTGGTTATTTGAAAGAATAAATAGATAGATAGGTTGCTAGGTAGACTAATAAAGAAAAAAAGAAGATTTGAATAAATACAATCAGAAAGGCAATTTTTTTCCAGCTTTTATTTTTCAGAAAGACAAATTTTTTCCAACTTTAATTTTAGGTTCAGGGTGCATATGTGCAGGTTTGTTA